>NC_090268.1:56034252-56679877 GCF_040414725.1 Anabrus simplex
CTGAACCGAAGGCCAGTACGCTGACCGTTCAGCCAACGAGTCGGACTACCTCGTGATGAGATAATCGAACACAAAATAATAGATTCTTCATTAATATTTCCCATTCGATTATTCATTCGAATGAATGAGGCAATTCAATAGTGAATGCTTTCGAAATAATTGAATGAAAAATTATGTCATTAAGACAGTTGATTCACTCATTCACTTCCAACATTATTTGGAGATACGTTTGGAAAAGGGCGTATTTCTATTTTTCATAAAAGTTCATCTATTCGCTTATTTCAATCGATTATCCATCCGACAGTCCCGCTCTTTGGCTAAATGGTTAGCATGCTGGCGTTTGGTCACAGGGGTCCCGGGTTCGATTCCCGGCAGGTTCGGGAATTTTAACCAAAATGGGTTAATTCCCCTGGCACGGGGGCTGGGTGTATGTGTCTTCTTCATCATCACTTAATCCTCATCCCAACGCGCAGGTCGCCTACGGGAGTCAAATCAAAAGACCTGCACCTGGCGAGCCGAAGTTCTCGGACACATCCCGGCACAAAAAGCCATACGCCATTTCATCCATCCGACACACACAAACCGAAAAATTGGTTCATGACGCATCCGAATATTCTATGTGATACATCTGAATGCTATTTGAAACATTCGATTATTTAAATAATCTGATGAAGGTTATTCTGAAGCTCAGACAGAGATTAATGAAGTACTACATCTGGTCAGTACTGTTATATGGAGCAGAAACATGGACCTTAAAAGCCACAAGTATCAAACGACTTGCCGCCTTTGAAATGTGGTTGCACAGAAGAATGCTTAGAATACCCCGGACAGATATGATAACAAACGATGAAGTCTTAAGGAGAGCTAGGACAAAGCAAGAACTAATAACAACTATAAAAGTTCGCAAAACAGCTTATCTAGGCCACATATTAAGAGGAAACAAATATGGCCTCATAAAACTCATTCTCCAATGTAAAATAGAGGACAAACGGCGAGTTGGCAGACCAGAGACAACATGGCTACACAACATCAAGCAGTGGACCGGTATTGAGACAACTGAGAGACTCTTCCGACTAGCAGAAGACAGAGAAACTTTCTCCAGAGTAATCGCCGACGTCTGGGCAACCGGATATGGCACTTTAACAAGAAGAAGAAAATTATTCGATTATCCCATCACTAATTCTACCGACATCCCCACCCCTCGCCCCTACAGTTTAAGTATTGAATGTCATGCAAACGTTAAAATTGTTCGATTATTAGTGAGAACGAACTTCCGATTCATGGAGTAGGATGTGTTATCCACGTACGCCCAGCCGTTAGGGAGTGTACAGTACTGTGATCTGTGAAGCCTCACGAGATAGAGAACAGGTAAACAAGAGATTGGGTGCTGATGTTTAGTTTGGCATTCCTGTCAACATGCTCGCCTCACAAGCCAGCGCCCTACTTTTAGGACTTGGCGGCATTCTAAATATGTTCTTTCAGAAGAAGAATGCTTATGTGGTCAAAAGCAAGAACGCGCGAATGCGTGTAATACAGCTCAGTGTATGCGTTTGTTACCGAAAGAATGACCAACTTGCGAGGGAATTATTGTGCTCATTAGACCTATGTCGTTAATCATTACAGCAATAGGCATGTAAGGCTACTACTACTACTACTACTACTACATTTACGTCCCATTAGCTACTTTTACGGGTTTTGGACACACCTACGTGCCGGAATTTCGTCCAACACGAGGCTGATTGTTCTTTGTGTCTTCAATCTTTGTCCCGTTTCTCTAAGGGGGTCGGGTACGAACTGAAATCTTCGTAGCGATTTTTACTACAGGCTTCGGCAGCCGGCACAATTCCTATCCTCGCTGCTAGATGGGGGCGTCATTCATTTCCATTCCTGACCCGGTCAAATGACTGAACACAAGCTGTGGATATTCATTTTCATGTTTAGATTTGCGAGACTCATACATTTTTATATTATATTGCATATAACATCAATTGGCGTATGCATGTGTGTCAGGCGTTTCGCCGATAACATGAAATCCTTCAGCAGCTTCTAGTCTTCTGCCCTCTGTGGTGAAGTAAATAGCATAGTAATATTTCCCAGCAACATTCCTTGTTTTAAACTAACATAATTAAAATCAATGCAATAATAGAATGACCAGCGCTATAAATATTATAACATTTTAGCGGTCAGAATGCGATAATGCGTCAATGAAAATTAGCATGAATATTAATAAATTATGCAGAAACTAACATGTTAGAACATTTTATGTTCTGATAATTACATTTTTGTCAAGATCTCACATTTTAAGATCACGCAATAAATATTAATGCTTATGTTACTTGAATGTATCGGGGCCGAAGACCTTCGTTGTTAGGCCCCTTAAAACAACAAGCATCATCATCATCATCATCATCATTAAATGTATGAACAAAGAAATTGGAAATGCATTTATGAGTAAATCTGATGGGACCGGGCCCTTGTCTCATACAAAGTATTTATCGGGCCGCGGTCTGTCGAAGGATGAGGCGACTTTCACATCTACTGCAACAACCACACTTGCCAACAGGTCACGCTACCATAGTTCATTACAGACAAGGACCCTACTGGCGAATCTTGGTTTCCATGTAGGCCTAAGCGGATTAAGAAGACAGGATATATTCAGCCAATCTTTCGGAATGAATACTTCATGTTTTCTTATCAGCCAACATGAACGATTGAACGTTCTACGAATAATACTACCTTCATATATCCACCGATATCTGCCAGGATGAAAAACGGGATTTTGGGCAGAATAAACTAGTGCAGTAACCACTCGATCACAGGCGACGGCTAGGTTAAATAATTGTAGTCAATATTTCTTCCTGGCCGCAAGATCGCGGTGTCCCCATAGTGATGAATGAATGAATGAATGAATTAATGAATGAATGAATGAATGAATGCATTATGACGCCCAACTAGGGAGAGAGTACTGATTTGCTGTAATCATAAGAAACACACGCAGTCAGTTTTTTGCAATACACGATATTAAAAATAATGCAGCTAAGCAATGATACAAACTAATTAAAAGCTCCCCAGTAACGTGAGGGGTACGTTACGTTCTTTTGCACGATAATGCAAGGCCTTACACGTCTTTCGCCACTTACAAACTGTTGAACTGAACCGACAGATTCTTACCACACTAATCACGTTCTCTAGGTATTGAATCATCCCACTATCACCGTTTCATGATGATGATTGTTGTTCAAAGGGGCCTAACAGCTAGGTCATCGGCCCCTAATGGTACGAGGTGTAACGAAATGAAAATTTAAACTTCGAAATGTATCCACTAACCAGAAGCTAAAACGAATGGTGATGAGAAAATGATCGTGAGACAAAAACAATCAGTGGATCCAATTCACAATGTCTTAATTACTGGGATGATACTTATTATCTAAATGGGTCCAAAATCCAGGTCACTCGTCCCTCACACTTGTACTAATCACAGGTAATGTAGACTCATGGTATGTCACACACAATGGCACCACTCGCAGGTAGCACAAACCCATGGCGTTTCGCACATAAGGGCACCACTCACAAGCAACGCAGACACGTGGTCTTCCTCACATACAAATACCCCTCTCTGGCAATGCAGACCTATGGTTTTCCTCAAATAGTGAGACTATTCATGGGCGCCGCTATTCCCGTGGTTTTTCTCACGTAATAGTACTAACCACAGGCAATGTAGACCATTGGTGTTGCACGTAGAGTGGTACTACTCATAGGTAACGCAGACAGTGGAACGGACCAGTGGAATATACATGGCGATCTCTTTCACAATCAACACACAGACCCATGATGTTTCGCACAGAATAGAACAACTCCTATATAACGTAGACCCTCGCGATGTGGTATTAGTAGCAAGTAACATCGACCCATGGTGTTCCGTATGTAATGGTACTTATCACAAGTAATCTCGTGGTTCCAATGTCATCATCCCTTGGTCGCCCCTTTCCGTCGCCTCTTACGACAGGCAGGGGATACCGTTGGTGTATTCTTCATCTGCGTCCCCCACCAACAGAAGATCCACCGTTTCAAGGTCGGAATCCAGGTATATGAGAGCTGCGTTAGGGATAGCAGAGTTCGTGTTCGGATTTTATCAAATTTGTAGGTCCTTTGGGTTGTGAAGTCATGTAAAAGAGCAAGCACAGACAGCCACATCAGTAATGACAGCCGGCCTCTCCATGATGGTGCGCTATCGGAGAGTATTGATCAGTTGATAACATAAATCCACTTGTCCATCAACAGTGTCTAGCCCGACGTTCAGACACCTTTTCCAGCAGAAATGAACCTGCTGCTCATTTATATTGTAGGCTGAGTGAACCCCAACGGTGAGTCAATGAGAAAGAGGGTGTCTGCTCAGTGGGGCTCATGGCTAGCAGCGCAAAACTGTCGTGAATATGTGGTAGGACTTCTTTCGGAATACAATTTTAATTTCAAGTGATCAGGATATAATACACCAAATACTTCGTTTGATACGGGTTTGCCGGAAATCTTCCAAACCACATATAGTTTAAAATTTAATTAGGAACATCTTTGGTTTAAACTGAAAGTTGACAAGTAGAAATTTTGCAAAAGGCAACCAAAGAAGAAAAATTTATTCTTACGATCATGTCACAGCGCCTGTCCTCTTGCCAGCGAAGTGTTACATTTTTAAGATCTTCGACTATGGATGAGTCTATTGTCTTCTATATAGATCAGCACATTGTCCTATGTAAGGGACACTACGAAAAAAAAAATAAAAGTAATGTTCTAATGCTTGTTCTTACTCAGCAAAGTACATCGTATATAGTAAAACTTTCCCTACACCTTGAAATGCCATGCCAAGCGAGGAACTTCCCACTGAACAGTTTGTTCTTAAATTAATCCAATCTAAATGGTATCTCAGGAGACCCCCCCCCCTCCCCCGGCACCCACTCTCTTTAGACAATCATATTTCAAAATGCAAAATTGTTTAAGTAAAGAACAAAATTAGGTATTTTATATCAGTAAAAATACTAATTACATCGTCGCCATCTGTCAAAAGCTTGCTCATCACATTGCCAAATCTGTCAGGGCGCTGGAGTGAAAAAGCCATTTTAGCAGCGTAGGTAATGTAGTGACTTTACAGACTCCAATAAAATACATTTAAACAACTCGCGTGACACAGCTGAAAACAAAGTTACATTCATGGACTATTCAAAATGAAAAAAACGCTCCCCCCGGATTGCTTGTTTATAAAAAAAAGAGTCGATATTGTTGGCGCCCATTGAGGGGAAGTGACGCGATCCGCGTCACAAGCCTAGAAAACAAAAGAGTTGACACTTCCGCAACGAGCATCACACATCTTCAATGACGTGGATTAACGTGGGGATAGCACACAATTTAGTGAAATAACGTTACAGTACGCAATGCAAATTGAAAAGGTTGAATGGTGGAATTCCTAGTCCACTCCAGGGCAGTTTCCGTCCACCATTCATCATATTATATTCTCTCCAATGAATATTTCATTTAAAAATAAACACCTAAGTTGAATGCAAAAGTAAATAAAAACCATGCACGAGATGTTGAATGTGATTTCCAGAGGTAATCATGGTATACCAAAGGACTACGAAGGATTTAACACGGGAGCTGCCCTCTTTCAACAGTGGGTGCCCGCCCATTTATCGATAGCGCAAGCAGAAAAATACAGCGCAGCCAGTTTTGCGATGTTTGGTTTTTGGGATCCTCCTTTTTTTCATGACTTCTTAGAGTTAAAGAAATAATAATAATAATAATAATAATAATAATAATAATAATAATAATAATAAAAGAAAGTATATGGGACTAGATCAGGTTTCAACAATCAACCATTAATCACCAAATATGGACATATCTCTGAAGTAGACAAATTTAAGCATTTAAGTGAAATTATTGAACCAGCATGGTTAAATCAGCAAGCTAACAAAGAAAAAATTGCAAAACTTCAAACAGCATACAAAATTACTTGGAACAGGTACAATAAAAGAATTATATCAAAACAAACAAAATTACGAAATTATGAGACAGTAGTTAAAACGGAAGCACTTTATGCATCTGAAACTATTATAATTAGTGGCAGATCTCGAATAAAGATCATAGAAAAACAAGAAAGAAAAGTTTTAGGAAAATCTTAGGACCAAAATGCGAAAATGGAATTTGGATACAGAAGAAGTCACATGAAATCTTTATCAAGTTACAGAAAAAAAATCACAGATTCAATCAGTAAACGACAATTACAATTTTATGGTCCCTTATATAGAATGGGTAATAACAGGCTCACGAAGAAAATTTTAAAAACTTAGCCTTACCAATGAAAATCCACAGTAATTGGCCAAAAGTAATCAGTGAAGTCCTAAATGAAAATGACAGTAATGAAGAAACCATTCAAGATAGAATAAAATTCAGAACTTCAATTCACAAACACAAATGTTTCTGTAAAGCCCACCCGACTAAATACAGGATGGACTGAACGACGTAAAAAGGAACACAGTGAGAGGATGAAGGGATATTGGAAAGAGAAGAACAGAGAAAAGTAATAAGTTCAAACGCATTTCTTAGTTGGGAATAATAATAATAATAATAATAATAATAATAATAATAATAATAATTACTCCACGACCTTGGGAGTCACAATGATAACAATATAAACGAACAATTATGTATACTCTTTCTTCGCACATAAATTATTGGAGGGTTTTGGGATCTATCGACTAAAACTACTGCTGATATGAATTTCTTTTTATACGCAACAGAAGATTCATTTAAAAACAGTACGGTGACAATTTCAGTACATAATTCGGTTATTTGTGCACTACCGGGCGAGTTGGCCGTGCGGTTAGAGGCCCGCGGCGGTGATTTTCCATTTTCACACCAGGCAAATGCTGCGGTTGTACCTTAATTTAGGCCACGCCCAATTATTGCTCACCCCTAGCCATTTTCCTGCCCCATCGTCACAAGACCTATCTGTGTCGGTAAAACAAATAGAAAAAAAAATGTTGTGCACTAGTAGACAGATGTAAATTGGTACGATAATTCTTAAAATTTGACACGATCACCCTACTTGTCCAAGCAAAAGAAGCAAGCCCAGAGGAACATGGGATCATTAGACATAGTCTGGCTCCTTGGCTGAATGGTCAGCGCAGTGCTTTTCGGTTCAGAGAGCCCATGGTTCGATTCCCGGCCGGGTCGGAGATTTTAACCTTCATTGGTTATTTCCAGGGTCTTTGTGCTGTCCCCAACATCCCTGCAACTCACACACTACACACAACACTATCGTCCAGCACAATAACACGCAGTTACCTACACATGGCAGATGCCGCCGGCCCTCCTCGGAGAGTCTGTCTTACAAGGGCTGCACCCGGCTAGAAATAGACACACGAAATTAAAGAAGTACATATACTCCAGCACAGTTAAGATAATCGATCGGTTTTGTAGCGTGGTTCATGAGGCAGTCTCTTTCTGTGGCCAAGGTTGCGGGTTCGAATCCTGACACACAGTTAACATTTAATGAAGGCGCGGTTTCTCATTAGGTTACATGATCCATTGAAGCCCCAGCCAGTAAGTCACTTATTTTCCTGATTATTATTTTCATAAGGGTAAAATCGTGAAGAACATTGCTGCTTGTCGGCTTCCTTGACTTAGGGCATAAAAGAGCTATAGCCAGCCCAGCCGAGTGGTTCATTCTGCCGAGTGAATCAAGAAATGTTTCAAAAATAGTGCTGAAATCGACACAGCAAGTCGTGGCTCTCTCTCAAAAGAGAACCCTTCCTTCTCACCCTGAAAATACTGCAACATTCCTCCCTCCCCCGGCCACTCTAGAAAAATTAAGACAATAACAGCATTAATTTCCACTTTTTGATGTTTTTACATTCTATTGAAGTTTTAAGCTGATTGCACGGTATCCGAATGGTCACCTTCATTGGAGGACGGACGCTGTCAGCATCAACAGTATCGATTTTCACATTTTTGACTGAGTCAGACTTATTACCTGATTTTATGTTTATCTCAGAACGAGTTAATGTCCATGGGAAAGTTAATGATGTAAATTTTAAAAGCTGAATATGTGAACCCCTATCAGCGAACTTCAAGAGCCAGCACTGATTTAAAAACGTCAAAGCTACAGAACTACGTCTGCCACGTTCAAGAGCCCCTGCACAGGTGAATTCCGGCCCATCGTCTTCTCTCGAAGATATCTGTATGACCATTGTCGGACGAATGGTTTCAACCCAGTAATTTTGCGAAATGATTAATTCCAGAAGTCGCCAACTGGGATGAGCTCTGGCTATAATTTACCTGCATTACCGAGTAATTAGTCTTGAAAAAAATTTCAATCTAAATTTAAATAAACAAATTTTTATGCCATCATAAATTTATTACGGTTATGAGGTCGTGACAGCGGGATAAAATCAACACTTAACATTCTGGTCGTTTCAAATGATGAAGATAGATATATATTCTACCAGTTCTTCAACACTCCTCAAAATAACACTATCGATATCAGTAATCAGTTCACAACTAAGATGTCAAAGGAAAGTGTGTGTTCCAAACATCTTTTACTTTTCTTTGGTGTGTGTTTACAGTCACATTAAGATAATTATACAAGTTTTTGGCGAAGATGAGATGCGAAAGGATCAGAACTAAAAGGAAGCGTCTGTGTGTTGTGTTAAGGGATAGCTCACAGGCGATATGGAGAAGTCTTGGATAAGGAGTACAAATTGAAACATCTAAAACAAAGCAATATAACGCAGCTGAATAAGTCAGGTGAAGCAAGAGAGTACCAGATTATGAAATTAAGTCTTGGAGAAACGGCAATAACAATGGTATCTTGGTATTATAATATCTAAATTGTCTGACATCAAACAGACATGCATACTAGAAAAATGGTGGTAGTTTAAAGGGGCCTAACATCTTACACCACCTCTCCTATTACAAAGACGGTTCTGAAATCTTCGGTATGGAGCAAGGTGTTATACAGAAGTAAAAGATGGACAAGAACTAAGAGAAAGAAAGGAAACAGAAATAAAGAAAATAGACTAGGGTTGCCACCTGCCCCACATCCAAGGGGATGTCCCGTATTTCCGGCAAAAATTACGTCCTATATTATCTATTGTCATTTATTTTTCAATAACAAAATTTAATAAACCGTTTATAACTGTACCATTTGGCAGAACATCCTGAGGTCTATGATACATGCGAAGCTCCAAACGTTGCAACAAAGCTACAAGTATTCAGCTTGAAGAAAAGTATTCATTTTTCTTGTCGTGAAGATGCAGTCGACGGGGAGATTGATTTGGAAGAGATCTATGAAAGAGTGCTGCAGTTTTTCGAGACAATCGTTCGGATATCCTGGGATATCGTGAGGATGCGTTGCAGAAGTGGGTACAACTGCTTACAAAGCATAATGGTGTATAAACTTAAGGAAAAGGTGTTTATACGTAGTGATTCTGGTTCAAATGCGTTTCTTGACTGTATATTCTCCTCGATGGCGAACAAGTCAACCGATGCGAGAAATAGATGCCAAGCGTCCCTAATAAACTGAATTCAACAAATATGAAAATATGCTTTTTTTTTTTTTTTTTTGCTTTACGTCGCACCGACACAGATAGATCTTATGGCGACGATGGGACAGGAAAAGGCTAGGAGGGGAAAGGAAGCAGCCGTGGCCTTAATTAAGGTACAGTCCCAGCATTTGCCTGGTGTGAAAATGGGGAAACCACGGAAAACCATTTTCAGGGCTGGCGACAGTGGGGTTCGAACCTACTATCTCCCGAATACTGGATACCGGCCGCACTTAAGCGACTGCAGCTATCGAGCTCGGTATGGCAATAATTTCATACCACTATACATCCTGATGCTGACGTTTTAAAGACAGGATAGTCAAATAGCAAATACAGCTAGAGGAAATGGGGTAATTTAATCTAATTCTCAAATCCAAGAATGTCTCATTTTCAGTGATATTTCCCGTATTTCGTTAGGAAAAAGGTGAAAAATGTAGAACAGACATCCTTGATATATAGTATTAGAGAAGAATGTTAAAACTGATATTTTATGGCGAGTACCATTCTCAGGATCATATAAAGTATTTGAGACCCATTCCAGGCTCAATGCACACTTCTACTTTGTAGCTCTCAACGTACACTGAGATCGTGATCTTCGGAGAAAGAGTACCCCTTGAAAGTGCCCAGCGTAGTTACTAGTAAAAATTTGGGAGCTACAAATCCAATATGACCGCAGACTGCAAGCACGGAAAGTAGTTTATTCTATATTAATCGAAAATGAATCAAGTTGGGGAATAATTTCATGAGGAACACCCATGATTGCTCGGTTGGTTTTGGAGAAAGGTGTCGAAGGCAAGAATACCAGGCGGCCAAGACATGAATATGGCAAACACATTAAGAGCAGATGCACGATGTAATAGCAACGTACAGATGAGATTACAGCACAGAGTGACTTGTAAGGGTTCATCAAACCAGCCTAAGAATATAGGTCACAAACTGAAATATTCGCAGATGATAGGTCTACTTAAATGCTTTATATATAAACAGTTTGCAACCATACCCTATAAAGACATTCATAGAAAGATTATGTAGGACAAGAAATTATTTCGTCACAGAGCAATCTTATTACTTCAGTAACATTGTTTCTTAATTGTTACAAGAACATATCACGATGTATCTGTTGAAAGTCATTGCATAATCGCTTAATCCCGTCCAACTCCATTTTGCGTAGATCACTGGAGCGAGAAATAACACAAGAGCTTTAGGACTTAAATATGGCTGCTTGCTTGCGTAAGTCTGCAGGCTACAAGCAAGTAAACATCCAAGTTCCAAAGTCACTGTAACCATACAATGGAAACTGTTTTTTAAGAGTCCCTCGTTTCGAAGCATGAAGCTTTTAAACACATTGATGGTCGCACTCCATGTCTTCTGGCGTATTGTTTGTTTATTAATAGAATACCTACAATCATTTCTTCAGCTTATCTTTGATCATGACTGGGATAGACTGTGTGCATACGTGGTCTTGTGTCAGTTTAACGGCCGGATGCCTTTCTTCTTTCTTCGTTACGCCCATTCAAAGAACTTGTTCGACGGCCTGATGGTTTTCGCCTTCTTATCCTCCCAAAACATGTTCATGAAGCATTGCGTTGCATCTTGCGTTCTGTGGACCACTTTCTACCAGTTTCTTTTTAAGTTTTTCCACGAATTTGTGCTTGGCTACCATTTTACTAAAGGCTCCACGATCTTCTATGATGTCCTTGTGATACTCATTTCTTGGAGGTCCGCTTTAGTTTCTTCTAGCCTGTTTATTTTGATCTCCTTTGAGTTGATTACTTTAAGTAATTTTTTGGTGAGTCCGCCGTTGTCCATTCTATAGATGCGTTCTATCATTATATGTTTCTATCGTGGACGGCAATGTGTTTCTATTTTACAAGTTTTTTTACGTCGCACCGACACAGACAGGTCTTGTGGTGACGACGGGGCAGGAAAATGGCTACGGATGGGAAAGAAGCGGGCATGGCCTAAATTAAGTTACAACCTCAGCATTTTCTTGGTGCGAAAATGGAAAAGTACGGAAAACCATCTTCAGGGCTGCTGGCAGTGAGGTTCGAACCTAGTATCTCCCAAATACTGGATACTAGCCACACTTAAGCGACTGCAGCCATCGAGATTGGAAAGAAATATCTAATTTTATGTATTCTCGTAACGTGAGGATATTCGTTAACTGTGGATGGCCGGTGGCCGAAGAGATGATACACAGCATCCTGCCATCTGCGCGATATGTTAATTATATTTCGAAGAAGAGGATTTTGAAAGAAAGTCATCTCCTGCGACAGCCAGTCGAGTGTAGAATGCTGAGCAACATTTCACCAGCCCACATGCCCTAGTTCCTCGTGATTGCAGCAGCGAACACCTCTGCGCACGAGCAGCGTACCATACCAAAAATGATGAGAGTGTAAGTCACCATGCGATGTGTGTCACAAGGCATGTTGGTTGCAACTTGGCCCATAACACTGAACAATATAAATCACTATTTCTTGACCAGACCATAGTCTATTTTTGTCATTCTCTCTTTCTTAATCCGTTTACCCTCCAGGGTTGGATTTTCCATCGGACTCAGCGAGGGATCCCACCTCTACCACCTCGACGGCAGTGTCCTGGAGCATGAGACTTTGGATCCGGGTATAAAACCGGGAAAGAGGACCAGTACCTCGCCCAGGCGGCCTCAACTGCTATGCTGAACTGGGCCTTGTGAAGGGATGGAAAGATTGGAAGGGTTGGGGAAGGAATTGGCCATGGGCTTATGTTAGGTACCATCCTGGCATTTGCCTGGAGGAGAAGTGGAAAACCACTTCGAAGGTGGCTGCGGTGGGAATCAAACCCTCCTCTACTAAGTTGACCTCCCGAGGCTAAGTGGATCCCGTTCCAGCTCTCGTACCACTTTTCAAATTTCGTGGCAGAGCCTGGAATCGGACCCGGGCCTCTGGGAGTGGCAGCTAATCACACTAACCACTACACCACAGAGGCGGGCTTACTTTTGTATTTCGCGCTGTACAATTTGCTTTACGTCGCACCAACACAGGTAGTTATGGTGACGCTGAGCAATTCTGGAGAAATTCATGGCAAGAAACTACGACAGCACGTTTCCTTCTGCCATGACTATCCACGAACGCATCCGCAATGTTCAGTTTCTTCGAATAACGATGCTCGTGCTGAAGTTTGTTCCATTTGGTAAACGCTTATATTTTTAAGGATAAAATTTTCAGCGTAGAAATAAACTTCCTAGTAAGAGTTGCAAATTCCACAGCAGTAGGTATATATTTAGTATTTTCCTTCTTGCAGACGTTTTGTTGAATAACTTACATTTTTGTAAGAGGGAGACTGAGACCGCAGCACAATGAGTTCTGTTTAGAACGAGCGAAGCAGCACAAATGTGGAGTTCTCAACATCGTGTAACTTTTGTTTTAAAGGCTAATTTGTGAACAACTTCGTAAGTAGACAGTTGAAAATGATATCACTGGGGATAAGCGGACTATAAAGTTTAGAATATTGTGTGCGAGGCTTAATTAGTGTTTGTATGGGATAATGTGGACTGTCAGAACGAGAACGAACGATCAATCATAGAGCACACATTTCATTTCACTACGTCTTCACTACATTTCCTGAGCCCGTGTATTCTCATAATTCCAGTACAAATTAATTTAGAATTACGATAGTAGAAGGTAGCCTGATGAGCCGGCCCCGCGGTGTAGGGGTAGCGTGCTTGCCTCTTACCCGGAGCCCCCGAGTTCGATTCCTCGCCAGGTCAGGAATTTTTACCTGGATCTGAGGACTGGATGGAAGTCGACTCAGCCTATTTGATTCCAATTTAGGAGCCGGTGGGAAGGCGGTCTCGGTCTAGAAAGACAAGAATAACAGCCGAGATGATTCGTCGTGCTGACCACACGGCACCTCATAATCTCCAGGCCTTCGGGCTGAGCAGCGTTTGCTTGGTAGGTCATGGCCCTTCGGGGCTGTTGCGCCATAGTTTTTGGTTTTAGAAGGTAGCTGAGAAGTTATTTTATCAGCATATCTCTTCTGAAACAAAACAACAAACCCTGGCGCAATAACCGATTAACTGCCTTAGCCTGTAAAGCACGATGGCCTGCAGATATTGGATTTCTACGACGTCAGCGTGACGGCATTTTCAGCCATATTTCTTAGCTTTCATGCAGATTCGGTGCCCCTCAGAGAAGACAGCTTCTCCGTTGATCTCACGAGGCTGAGTGGATCCAGTTGTAACCCTCAGTACAGAACTGAAATCATCACACGTGGGGCTTCGGGAAAGAGACATTCTTCTTCCTCTGAATTATGATCTTTGCTGTTTAAAGGAGCCTAACAGGTTAGCACAGGATAGGGTGGCATGGAGGGCTGCATCAAACCAGGCTACGGACTGATGACTCAAAAACAACAACAACAACAACAGCTAGGTCAGCGGCCCTTAAGGGTACAAGGTGCGACGAAATGACACGATAGTTAAAACTTCAAAATGTATCCACTAACTAGAAACTAGGAAACGAATGATGAAAAAATGACCATGAATCCAAAACTGTCAGTGGATACAATTCACAAGTCCTTTTCAGAGATGATGCTTGTTGACCAAAGGGGTCCAAAATCCAGGTCACCGGCCACTCAAGTTAGTAACCACTGGTAAAGCAGATCCATGGCGTTTATCCTATACTGGTACTTATTACAGGTAACGTACTCTCATGGTGTTTCTCGCATGGTGGTACTAATCACTGGTAATGTAGACCCATGGTATGTCGCACACAATGGCACCACTCACAGGTAACACAAAACCATGGTGTTTCGCATATAAGGGTACTACTCCCAAGCAACGCAGAAACATGGTGTTTCTCACATAATGGGACTAATCAAGGGCGCCGGTATTCCCGTGGTGCTCCTCATACAGTGAAACTAATCACAGGCTACTCATGGTGTTGCTCACATAGTGGTATTAGTCACAGGCAATGTAGACCCACCGAGTATCACTCATGGTAACATCCAAAGGCAACACAAACCCATGGTGTTCCTCACTACCCTCAGCCAACGCAGACTCATGGTGTTCCTCACATAGCTGGTACCAATCACAGGCAACATAGACCCATGGCGTTTCTCATAAAGTGGTACTACTCACAGGTAACGCAAATCCATTCTGAACACAGTGGAACCGACCGGTGGAATGTACACGATGGCGCTTATCACAAGCAACGCCCAGACCCACAATGTTCGTCCTATAATTGTACTCCCATGCCTCCTTTGAGAATACACACACTTGACTAGAGCGATGAACAAGACAACCTGGCCCGAAAATGTGCCAGCTTTTATACCCGAGGGGAAAGTTCCAGAAAAGTCTGGGCTAAGGACCGACACACCCCCAATTCTTATTGGGTAATTAAATTAATACCAGACAATGCTGATTGGATGAAAAGTAAGTATACAAAATTTTCTATCGGCGGCGGGAAGAGATGGAAATATTGTAAATTTTAACACACCAAAAACAAAGAATAATCAATTCAGTTTAGGAAACCTTTACATACAACATTACTTTAGAATTTTAATAGTTCATTTTCACACCAGAGGGCATAACATAAGTTTATAGTAACGACATCTGTCGAGAAATGTTCAAACTTCTCGCGCTAGTTGTTGAGAGTTTTAGATTTTAGATAGCATTCTCCAAGGCGCTTCATTTAAATGTACGGGGTGGGCGCACCTCCGGTACAAATTGTTTATCTTTCCCCAATTATTTATGGTCGTCACCGATGAGGATTTGGTCCAGATTTACGGCCGGATGGCCTTCCTAACGCCAAACCTATGTGGAGAGATGTATTCACCATTGGGTGCTTTGTGTGGTAGGAGTGTGATGTGTTGCGAGTACAGGAAGTGATGTATATTAAGAAAAGCCCAAACACTCAGTTCCCAAGTCAGGGAAATTAATCAAACAGGCTAAAAATTTACCCGACCGGGAATCGAACCCGGGATCCCCTATGCCACGGGCCACTACAATGACAACTAAGGGGCCTGAATTAGTGAAGGGATAATCGAATACAAAATAGTCGCTTATTCGATTATTTCATTTTATTTGATTATACTTCTCATTTGATTACTTTCGATCATTCACTCGAATGAACGAGGCAATCGAACAGTGAATATTTTTCCTTTTTTTTCCATTATTTTTTGACTATCCATCCGAAATTCTTAGAATCAATGAGGCTATCGTGTAGTGAATTTTCCATTCCAGTTTTTTTTCTATTATTCATTCGGAACTGCATCCAAATGAACGAGGTGATGGACTAGTGAATACTTTCGACATAACCGAATGAAAAGTAATGTTATGAAGATTCACTAAATTCACTCATTTAGTTTCAACATTTGTAGATACGTATGGAAAAAAGGCATATTTCTATTTTTTATAAGAGTTCATCTATTCGCTTATTTCAATCTATTATCCATCCGACACACTTAAACCGAAAAATTGATTCATGACGCTTCCGAATATTCTACGCGATACAACTGAATGGTATTTGAAACTCATTCGATTATTTAAATAATCGGATGGAGGCTATTCGATTGTTGAAAGTATTCGATTATCTCATCACTAGAATGAGTGGCAACATCACTCATTTCTCCCAGTGCCCAAACAGGAAAGACTAGATCACTAGTATTGGCTGGAAGTAAAGAACTGTCCACTTCTTCCATGCGGCATCTAATCTACAAGCCGGTCGTCCTTGTAAATACATCCGGGACACACACTACTAGGGGGTAAAGGCCGGTCAAGGTACAGTTTCCCACCACACTGCCCTCATCTTCTATGTCGGAGGTCAACAATGTAGAGAGTAGTCGTGATGATCTTTTCGGTTTGTGCCATGAGAAGCGAGACTTAAGTATTTGGAAGATCTGAAGTTTAGAAACCGTGGCCTTTGCTTGCTCCTCCTTGAGATAATCAAGTCATGTTCGGGCTGAGTTTTCCCCACAATGTCCAGTCATCTTAACGTTGCCGTTCCTTGAGCAATATGGACTTACAAAAAATGTTGCCGTAGACAGGATTATTATAAATATCCTCTATTTCTCCCAGAAATTCAGTAAGGCAATTGTATAAGAAGCCTTTCCTTCCTAAATACCGCATTTGAGCTTCAGAAACATATTTTGAGCCGCAACAGGCCCTAGTTTGAAGTCCCGTGGGTTAAAGTCGAACAGGTTACAAAGAAACGACTAGTCACGCAGTCAAGAAAAAAAATCCGCCTTAGGTGGCAAGGTGTTAGCTTTCCAGATGAGCTCGTGCTTGGTTGCTGGTTCGAGTTTAACAAAATGGCTGAATGGACATGGATTCGAAATGTGTGCAATTTGTTTAAATCACAGAATTTCGAAAATAGTCGTCGCTGCTCAAATTCAAGAATAATAAGCCTAATTGTACGACAGTGTGCCCGAGTACTATCTGCATTTAAATTTGAAGTGATATTCTGCATACTAGTGGTAATTTAACAACAACAATAATAATAATAATAATAATAATAATAATAATAATAATAATAATAATAGGCAGATCAGGCTTTTTAATAATAATTGCCGGGCTGAGTGGCTCAGACGGTTGAAGTGGTGGCCTTCTGACCCCAACTTGGCAGGTTCGATCCTGGCTTGGTCCGGAGGTATTTGAAGGTGCTCAAATACATCAGCCTCGAGTCGGTAGATTTACTGACACGTAAAAGAACTCCTGCAGGTCTAAATTCCGGCATCTCGGCGTCTGAGAAAACGGTAAAAAAGTAGTCGGCAGGACGTGAAGCGAACAACATTATTAGGCTTTTTAATAAAAATATTCTTACAATATTCACCTTACACCGAGGTATACTAAAACTTCATTTATACTGGTACATTTCTGTCACAAAGCGAACGTGGTAGATTATAAACTCTGTCCTTAAATAAATATTCATTTCTCAATTTGAGTCTAAATGACTGCTGCGACATTTCCGGTATCGTTGAGGTGTCTCATGGCAACAACTGGAAAATAGTAACTGCTGACTACGTACGACAAGACGCTTGCGATGAAAGCTCACTGAGTAAGTGACCAATATTCACACACTGTACTGACTATCCTAAATACGGTTTCCCGCTGGAGATGCAAGGATCTTCTATTTATGAACGTCGAAGTATTTAGCTGATGGAGTGATGAACCTTAAGTGTAATATTTAAATGTTTCGTAAGACATGCTACAGTTGCCGCATCCCAAAAGGACCCCATTTCTCCATTTGGCTCTTAAGTATAAGGATTTGTATCAACGTGGACGGAAATACCGTGGTTCAAATCTCGGTCACTCCGTGCGAGAATTGTGCTGGAAAAAGCGGAGGCGTGGCATGTTTTTCTCCGGGTACTCCGGTTTTCCTCTGTCATCTTTCATTCCAGGAACACACTCCATTCTCATTTCATAGCATCTATCAGTCGTTAATAAATCACTTTGGGAGTGGCGACCCCATCGTACTAATAGCCTATATCTGCTTCATTCATTCCATCCCTGACCCGGTCAATGACTGGAAAACAGGGTCGTAGGTTTTCATTTTCACCAATGTGGACGGCTCCCGCCGTTTACTACTACTACTACTACTACTACTACTACTACTACTACTACTACTTAATCTGTTTACCCTCCAGGGTGGTTTTTCCCTCGGACTCAGTGAGGGATCCCACCTCTACCGCCTCAAGGGCAGTGTGCTGGAGCGTGAGACGCTGGGTCGGGGATACAACTTGGGAGAATGACCAGTACCACGCCCAGGTGGCCTCACCTGCTATGTTGAACAGGGGCCTTGTCGGGGGATGGGAAGATTGGAAGGGATAGACAAGGAAGAGGGAAGGAAGCGGCCGTGGCCTTAAGTTAGGTACCATTCCGGCATTTGCCTGGAGGAGAAGTGGGAAACCACAGAAAACCACTTCAAGGATGCCTGAGATGGGAATCGAACCCATCTCTACTCATTTGACCTCCCGAGGCAGAGTGGATCCCGTTCCAGCCCTCGTACCACTTTTCAAATTTTCGTGGCAGAGCCTGGAATCGAACCCGGGCCTCCGGGGGTGGCAGCTAATCACACTAACCACTACACCACAGAGGCAGACTCCCGCCTTTTATTACAACACAAATTCATTTTCACTTTTTTGCAAACTTAGGACGTTTGGTTTCAACTGACTAAAACTCTAGTGAGGGACAAACTCTGGTAAACCTAAGAATGGGTTCCATATTCTGCGCATGCGTCATATTGGTGGTACTCTCGCTCCTGTAGTGGATATATCGCGAAAAAAGAAAAATCACACACATATTATGGAACACTACAATTTGTGTATTTTTGTAACCCTACATTTGTCCGGGTCCTTGGCTGAATGGACAGGTTCAGAGAATCCTAGGTTCGATTCGCGGTCGGGTCGGGGGTTTTAAATGTGTATGGTTAATTCCTCTAGCCCGAGGGCTGGTTGTCTGTTTATATTAAAACAAATATTCATTTACATCCAACACATCACACTACAAACTACCACAGAATCTCGCTATACTGAATACATCCGCCCACATAGGATTGGTACATGTCCGTAAAACTGGGCAAAATCCAGACAACGCGTCGACCTCGGGTGATTGGAAAGAGGCTAGAAAGAAGGCGATTTTAAACGCCCTACATTTATCTATACGCATGAAAGATAAATTATTTTCATTCTGAAGAATAATTTGGTATTTAATTGGCGCATGGGTCGCCTTGGCTCGACTCCGTAAGGGAGCCATCCGGGAAGGGTAGTGGAGACAATGGGAGCCGCTTATCATGACAAAATTATTGACCGGAAGCCGAGTGGGTAACAGCGACTGTAGTCCGCGGATAATCAGGTTGGATTCGCGACACAAAATATGATGTGAAGACATCATCACGTAGCGTGCAGAGTACCCGTCTGAATTTCGTTGTGTGTTCTAATGACACCACAAATTCCCCCACAGCGTCGGAATCTACTAGTCAATCACCATGGCACAGTCAAGCTTTGGTACTGTCGTCTCGTAATAAGACGTGAAAGTGATCCAGATGATATTTAACGAAGTGTGTGTGTAGTAGATAGTACAGTCAACGAAATACAAACAGATACTCCGCACGCTATCGTAACGGTCGCTTCACGTCATAGTTTCAAAGTTCTGAATCCAATCGAATTATCCCTGCACTAGTGTGTTTGGCAAGAGTATAGAAGCACTTACCGCTTAATGGCCTTCAAGACACTACTGTATCTACAAGAAATAAAAGAAATACTATCCTACCTTGTTTAGATCCTGCACTTTCCCTAATCCGTTCTTGCAACCTATCAGTACTCGTGTCGTCTTAACGTTTATCAAATTTCGGATCTATGAAGTTCTGTTCTGTTCTACCAGCTAGAAGTGAAGAGAAGAATAACGTTGGCGGAACATGTTTTCCTGAGTAAGCAATAATATAAACTATGATACCAAGAAATATCTGAAGCATTCTACTGTATGACCGAGCTCGATAGCTGTAGTCGCTTAAGTGCGGCCAGTATCCAGTATTCGGGAGATACTAGGTTCGAACCCCACTGTCGGCAGCCCTGAAAATGGTTTTCCGTGGTTTCCCATTTTCACACCAGGCAAATGCTGGGGCTGTACCTTAATTAAGGCCACGGCCGCTTCCTTCCCACTCTGGGCCTTTCCTGTCCCATCGTCGCCATAAGACATATCTGTGTCGGTGCGACGTAAAGCAACTAGCAAAAAGAAAAAAAAAAGATCTACTGTATGGAAGTGAAACTTAGTCGTTAGGAAAAGGAGAGCTTAATCGTCTCGAAGCGGAAGAAATGTGGATATGGAGGAATAAGAACCATCTATACAGGAAGAAAAATGAATGAACAAGTATTACAGGATAGAAATGGAAGGGAGGAAAATTAAGTGTATTCGCCATATCCTGAGACAACGCCATGATCGAGAATATCACAGAGGGGCCAAGGGAAGAGGCAGATCTCAGAAATCCTGCCTGACAGATATACAAAGAACGGTGCCAGCATGAAGAGAACGGCTGACAAGACAAGAATAGTTGCATTGACAAGACGTAGCCTTTAGAACATGAATGATGATGGGTTCCTGTTCCTTTCTCAATCAATCAATCAATCAATCAATCAATCAATCAATCAATCAATCAATCAATCAATCAATCAATCAATCAATCAATCAAAACATTGATCTGCATTTAGGCCAGTCTTCCAGGTGGCAGATTCCCTGTGTTGTTTTCCTTACCTTTCCTTAAATTATTGCAAAGATTTTGGAAATGTATTGAACATCTCCCTTGGTAAGTTATTCCAATCCCTAACTCCCCTGCCTATAAACGAATATTTTCCCCAATTTGCTCTCTTGAATTCCAACTATCTTCATACTGTGATATTTCCTACTTTTAAAAACACCATTTAATATTATTCGTCTGCTAATGTCATTCCACGCCATCTCTCCACTGACAGCTCGGAACATACCACTTACTCGAGCAGCTCGTCTTTCTCCCAAGTCTTTCCAGCTCAACCTTACGAACATTTTTGTAACGCTACTCCTTTGTCGGAAATCACTCAGAACAAATCGAGCTGCTTTTCTTTTGATTTTTTGCAGTTCTTGAATCAAGTAAGACCCTGGTGAGGGTCCCATACACCGGAATCATACCCTAGTTGGGGTCTTACCAAATAATTATATGCCTTCTCCTTTACATTCTTACTACAACCCATAAATACCCTCAATCATGTGCAGAGATCTGTACCTTTATTTAAAATCCCATTTTATGTGATTATCCCAATGAAGATCTTTTCCAATATTAATATCTAGGCATTTACAGTGATCCTTGGAAGGAACTTTTCACCCCATTAACGCAGTAATTAAAAATGAGAGGAATTTTCCTATTAGTGAAACTGACAACCTGACATTTAACCCCGGTTATCATTATACCACTGCCTGTTGTCCATTTCTCAACATTTCGAGGTCTTTTTGCAGTTGCTCACAATCTTGTAATTTATTTATTACTCTGCATATGTCATGCCACAACTCTTCGAATAGAAGAGCAGAAAGAGAGTCTTCTCGCCAAACAAAACACAGTATTTTGTAATTTTTTGCACAACTGTACGTTTCTCATGAAAGAGAATCTAGGCAATGAAGTTTATATCACAAAATAAATACAACAAATATCGAATTTCTCCCCTTGAGCGCAATATGAGGATGTCTGTCCTTCTTCCAATTGACTCGTCTTTTAGACGACACGGCACAGAAAGAGGGGGGGGGGAGAATATTAATTTAATCCCATTGAATGAAGGAGATCAAGGTTACTTGTAATTTTGTAACCGGTGGACTTACTGACCTACATTTGAAGATCTCTTCTGGTAAGGTCTCTTCCACCCTTAAATGTAGCTTGTATTTTAGGGCGACAAGCACAAACAAACAAGCGAGCTAGACTGCAACTCTGAGCGAGTGTTCAGCTTTAATCGCACCCCGACCCTCCGTCTCTTTCCCTCCACCCACCCGCTCCAGTCTTCAATAGAAAGTGACGGCACCACAGCCCCTTTCCTTCGTCTAACCCATTCTCTCTTACAACTGGTTTCTTTTCATCTCTGACACTATAGTACACCAAGGGTACAGTCCCAGCAAATGAACTCACACATGCACATGTAGCACAGGATCAGCACCTTGCAGCACACTTGTTCTACTGCCGAGCTCCCTCTTTCCCCTCACAGCACAACGTACACCAGCCGAGAGGCTCAGACGACAGAGCGCAGGCTTTATGAGCTCAAGTCAACGAGTTCGATCTCTGTTCAGTTAGGTAGTATTTGAAGGCGATCGAGTTCACTGATAGAGTTCCATTTTTTCTTCTTTCGTTTTACCCTCTTTTGGGGTATGCTGAATCAATCATTTCTGTGTGTGTTCTCTTCTTAGTGCCCAGTATTTCTTCATTCTTTCTGATCTTCGTTTCTTCTCGTCTTCCGAGATAATAGATTTGTCTTGGAACCTTATATTTACTTTTTTAGTTATTGCTTTAGCTGTTCGATAGAATAGTGATTTTTTTGTAATTTTTATTTCTACTAGGTTTTTTCCCAGTTTCTTTAAACCAGTTGGGTTTTGTTTGCAGTTACGGAAGAAGTTAAAAATTTGTTTGGTTAATCTATTAGACCATTCTGTGAAGACGACCGTAAAAATGTATCCTTTTTCGCATAGTATCTGAGAGTTTTTCAATTTTCTTGTAGCGTGTTTCATTCGTGAAATATATTATCTTATTATCATGAAATTTCTGTGCTATGATCTTTCTTAAAAATGCCTTTCTTTTAGTTCGAGTTCCCCTACCTGGCCTTTGAAGTTCATGTTTACTTTTTCTGCTGATTTACCTTTTTTATTATTATTATTATTATTATTATTATTATTATTATTATTATTATTTCGTCATTGCGGATTTGTAAATTCATGAACAGACCGCTCCAACTAGGTCAGGATTCTACAAATGAACTAATCTTTAAACTCGCTGATTTTCTGAACTGAAGTTCTGAAACAAAATACAGCATATCATCGTTGCGCCTAGAAAAAACCGCTATGTGATGTAATTTCAGCTCAGAACTCTGAACGGTTCGGTACTGCACGAAATATGTCAACGAATTTCCTTTCTAAGTGGTACATGTGCTGCGGGTCAGTATTTCCCCCATACACATTATTACATAGCGGCATTTCGAGGCGCAACGACGATATGACTTTCCTCCATCTGTTAATAACAATAATAGTAATAATGTTTATTTCTTTACGTCCCACTAACTACTGTTACGCCGAGGTGCCGGAATTTAGTCCCGAAGGAGTTATTTTACGTGCTAGTAAATATACAGACACGAGCCTGTCGTATTTAAGGTAAAGGTAAGGGTGTATTCTGCCCGAAGGCAGGTCCGAACCTTCGCAGAGTTGTGCTTGAGCCGGAGTTCACGTACGGTAGAGTGGCCAGTTCCTTTCCGCTCCTCCATTCCCTTACCCCCACCAACAACGCGTGGCAACACATCCAAATCTTGACCACACCCAATGTTGCTTAACTTCGGAGATCTCACGGGATCTGGTATTTCAACATGGCTACGGCCGTTGGCGCTGTCGTATTTGAGCACCTTCAAATACCATCGGACTGAGTCAGGCTCGAACCTGCCAATTTGGGGTCAGAAAGCCAACGCCTCACCAGTCTGAGCCATTCAGCCCGGTTCCTCCATCAGTAATTCGCGCCCTATCCTCGTAAATAAGCAGTACATCAAGCAATACAACCATGGCCGCGTTATCTACAGAGTTCCGAAGAAAAAAGAAAAAAAAGAAAAAAAAGGGGGCTGTTGCCTTGCCATATTTCCTTATATGGTCGTGAGATCATGCGGTTGTTAACCAGAAATTACAAGCAGCAATTGTTGCGAACACCATTATAGATGATAATGCTTGTTTAAAGTGGCCTAACAGCTAGGTCATCGGCCCCTAATGGTACTAAATGAGACGAAATGTAATGACAATTCGTCCACTGACCAGAATTCAAAACTTGAAGAATGAATGGATAAATACGAATGTAAAATAATCAGCGGATCCAACTCAATGTATTAAAAGTTAAGAATAATTCCAAAAGCAATCCACTGACTAGAAGCGAGCACCATGAGTTCCTGAATGACCCTGCAATTAACGCTCACTCCACGTGGGACAGACAGCAGAACGTCGGTGTACTGCTGCATCACTACCACTGGAGAATGAGACAAATGACCACAGCTTATTGGTGCGATCAGGAGGAACAGGTGCCGCTACTCCGTTAACTCGATCGCTTCCTGTTATCGATTCAAACGTTAAGCAGTACCACCCCCGACAGTAACCAGATTTCTGACCGTCTACAGTCACCTCTGTTGTGACCAGTTGCATGCCAGCCACAGTCCACGTGGTGCAGGCCTACTTCAAAAACGTGCCGGTCCTGAAGCCGACTCGCTTGTCAGGTCTCCAGTGTTGCACAGCTGCACGCAGTTCTGCCCAGTCGCCCTGCTATCTCTCAGTGGCTATACGGTTAAAAGTTAAGATTTGACAAGCCTGTGACTCGAGTTGGGGAAATCCTGGCACTCCGCGCATAATGTAAACACAGCCGGCGAGCTAGGCTTCAAAAGCGTGCCAGTCGTTAACGAGGAAATGGCAAGAACTATACCAAAGGCCTGCAAGTTGCCATTATTGCGTTAATATGCACACTGCTCATTCCAATCTGTGCCTCAGAGTAGGGATTGAATAGCTCGAATGCTATGATGAACCAATGTGTTACGTACCGGTAGTATCAGAAAATTTATGAACCAGACTTGTTCATTGGCTTACCATTAAACGAGTTGACGTTTTACATTACCAGCTACGGGACCTCCATATTTCAGCGGAATTCGAACTTCAGGGACGTGACTTTACTTTCCCCAAATCCCACTTCGATTTGGCACGATCTGAACCGCAGCCTCTTTAAATTAGAAGCCAGTAACAGTACCACTCGACATAAAAATAGGACACAATTCTTCATTTGTTTTACATTGTTATTATTTTCTTTACGTCCTACCAACTACCTTTTACGGTTTTCCCGGCCGCCGAGGTTGACGTATTTGACCACTTTCAAACAGCACCGGACTAAGCCACGATCGAACCTGCTACTTTGGGGTCAAAAGGCCAGCGCCTCAACCGTCTGAGTCACTCAGCTTGGTATTATTATTATTATTATTATTATTATTATTATTATTATTATATCGTCAATATTCTGCATTGTGAGAACAGACCAAAATGTTGACTGGACAGCATCTCGATTACAGTAGGTGTATTAACGTCTCAGATGCGCTAGTGGAATTAAAAGAACCGAAATGGTAAGAAGCGTAACCTCTCATAACATCCCTACCAGAGCTGCAGCTAACCTAATCCTCAAAATACCAAATCACTGATCCATCCTCTACAATAATTCTTTTGTTGTCGGTACATTTCGAACACGGAATTCGTTGCCCAATGATGTAAGGGACACCGTATCTGAACCTGTATTTAAAAAGCAATGTTGGCAGTGGTCCTTGGACTTATCACGTTGAGTGTAAATACCTCTGCTTGCCGGTTTTATTTCATACCGCGCGTCGCTAAGTTTTACTAAATTTTGTTTTTACTGATGCATTAGGACAATTTTATTTATTCTGGATATTTTAGACGAGTTTCTTTCTCTTTCTTTTAATGTGTTTTTATAACTACTAGTGGACTCATAACTCGTCTCGATATGCCTGTCGTACTCGTTTTTTGCCTGCCCTTTCCAATAGTTTTATGAACATTTAATTCTCCCCCCCCCATGGCACTACAACCCTTGCAGGGCCTTGGCCTACCAAGCGACCGCTGCTCAGCCCAAACGCCTGCAGATTACGAGGTGTCGTGTGGTCAGCACAACGAATCCCCTCGGCCGTTATTCTTGGCTTTCTAGACCGGGCCCGCTATCTCACCGTCAGACAGCTGAGTGGACCTCGAACCAGCCCTCAGGTCCGGGTAAAAATCCCTGACCTGGCCGGGAATCGAACCCGGGGCTTCCGGGTAAGAGGCAGACATGCTACCCCTACACCACGGGGCCGGCATGAACATTTAATATCGGTACAAAATAACCGATTCATTTGTAATGAAGTTTACAATTCTTCTTTCCATACAGTATTCAATGAGCTTCGACCATTCGGTATTATCCGGATCTTAATATTTTGAAACGATCTTGGCCGAGATGGAGCAACATAATTGGTCGTGACTAAATACTGGTTCAGGTAAGCAGACACCCACTTTTTTTCAAGAAGTTGTTCCTGCGATTTATTACTGGTAATGTTCATACAGAAGGCTAGTTGACTTGATAACTTTCCATCTGTGCGTACGTCGATGTTTTCTATTAGCAGCATGTAAGTTATTAGGAAGGTTCTGCCAACTGTTGAGTACAGTTAGAAGGTGGGGAAGGTCAGAGAATCAAAGAGTGTATAAAACAGAATAATATTATTCCATGATCAGAGGGAGTGTGTACTCTTTGGCTTGACAGGCAGCAATGAAACATGCAATGGCATTACTAAGGATGAAAAACACATATGAGATAATTAATGAAAGTGTTAGTTGCTTAGCAACCTGCTAAGTAGGCAATGTATTGTGGGTTAGGGTAATCCTTCGCCTGCAATTACTGGAGTGACCGTTTAATGATTTGATTTTATGATTATTCACAAAGTTGGCTGAACTTACAGACCTATCAATGTCTCAATTCACAGACAGGTAATTCTGGAGAGAATAAAACAAAAATTCAGCAAATCGGTTCAGTAGAACGGATGGACGGACGGATTTGCCAAAGCTGTTTTTTAGTAGACTCTTAATATACAGACGAGAGGACCCGTGCTATTTCGCAGCATTCGTTATAAATAGGTCAGATAACTCATATCGATATCCCTGTCTTACTCATTGTTATGCCTGCCCTTTAAAATGGTTTCATGAACATTTAATAAGAAGCGCGTTACGGTATGCCGCAATTCGTAGTCAGAATTCATCCATTCTGACGTCGTCATGCAGTCAGAATTCATCCATTCTGACGTCGTCATGCAGTCAGAATTCATCCATTCTGACGTCGTCATGCAGTCAGAATTCATCCATTCTGACGTCGTCATGCAGTCAGAATTCATCCATTCTGACGTCGTCATGCAGTCAGAATTCATCCATTCTGACGTCGTCATGCAGTCAGAATTCATCCATTCTGACGTCATCATGCAGTCAGAATTCATCCATTCTGACGTCATCATGCAGTCAGAATTCATCCATTCTGACGTCATCATGCAGTCAGAATTCATCCATTCTGACGTTATCATGCCGTCCGTATATTCGCTTTTTTATCCTGCTGTTCTTGATAAAAACTTGGTATTGTGTCGTAGAAGGCACTGGTATTTTTTTAATAGCAGTTCTATACAGGACGGTTATCTTTTGAGCTCATAGATTAGTCTCGAAGAAGCGTACGTTTTTTTTTTTGCCAGGCAGAGAACTTTAAGGTACATGACCTTCACCGTTTCTAGTGTAGCTAAGTTATCCTTCGATAGTTTAGTTTAGTAATGTTTTATTTTACCTGGCAAGATTAAGGCCTTCAGGCGATAGGTGTTCCCAGATAATATCAAAGGCATATGTCATGTCATGTCATGATGGGGTCTGTTTGTATGTAGACTTCTTTCTCTTAGCACCATATAAGTTATTTAGGAACGCTCTGCCATTTGTTTAATATATTTGGAAGTTGGGAAAGGTTAGACAATCAAAAAGTATCTAGCAAGGAATAGTAATTTTCCGTGATCTGAGGAAGTGTATACTCTCTGGCTTGATAGGTAATGATCAAACATGGCTTCATGCAATGACATCACATATATCAGAATATTAATGAAAGTGTTAGTCGCTTAGCAACCTAAGTGCATAATTTATTGCGGGCAGTGTAGGTCTTCGCCTGCAATTATTGGAGTGATCATTTAATGATTTGATTTTATAATTACTCAAAGCTGGCTTAACTTAGAGATATATCAATGTCTCATAATTCACCGGTAGGTAATTTCGGAGAGAATAAAACATAAATGAAGCAAGTCGGTCCAGTAGAACGGACGGACGGATTTGTCAGAGCTGTTTTTTTTTAAATCTCTTAATACCGTATTTACGCGAATAATACCCGCACATTTTTTAAAAAATTTGAGGCACCAAATTGGAATGCAGTTTTTTGCGTCAGAGTTGGCATTTCTTTTTTTCGAAATAAGCCTACCTAAAGTTAGGTGCGGGGTTTATTCGGTGGCGGGGATTATTCGCGTAAATACGGTATATAGATATGTACAGTTTAGTATTATAGTATGTGTGTAATATGCGTAATATATTGTTGAATTATATGTACATTTTAAGACAGGTTTCGCAAAATATCAGGCTTCATAGCCTGAATCACGCCATGTAAATAAAGGCATAAATCAAAATTAAATCAAATGAGGGCGGTTGCATCAGAGTGGTTATTTCTATTTCGAAAGAGCCACAAAGTGTTACCGAACTAGTTCGCTCAGGCGAACTGAAGTTTCCGTGTGGACAAGCAAGTTACGAGATCTTCTTTCACTTGTATCTTCCCTCGCCTGTATCCAAGCGATGACGTCACACAGCTATAAATCTACCCCCCACTCTGTTCCGCTTCTGCTAAAGGACGATCCTTGAGCACACAAGCAGTTAATACCTTATCCCAATTAATATAATTTTCTTGTCCGAGTTCGTCTCTTCTACCAGCAGCTCCAACCCCAGCCGTGTGCTTCGTGCCCGTGTCACCAGATGGAGTTGTGGCTCCCTCGCTCGCGTATTGATCCGGATATGACGTCACACAGACTTATGAATGATCCAGTGCTGTGCCTGCAGCTAATCCTCACGCGTACAGTGTCCCTCGTTGGAAAAGCAACACGGACGGGACTACTCGCTTCCTTTCCGGGAGGAGCACTCGCCGGCGTGGACATCACAACTCTAACGTTTGCGAATATGCAGTCTTACACCACGCAGGCGCACTGGAGCACACTTCGGAGCAAAGGAATTCTGATAGGTTTCTGTTTTTGATAACGGGTGTCAATTACACAAAGATATATTGATCTTGAAAGAGGAGTCTGAGCCGACGAATTCGAGAAAAATCTAAAAATAAAATTTATGATCTCGACAATGAGGAACAAGTGTTGCCAACTGCTTCATGTGAAATACTGTTGCAAATCCCCGAGAGACATTCAAGAATTAACCCAAAACTTCCAAATTTGTAAGATAAAAATTAACATATAAATAATAATAATAATAATAATAATAATAATAATAATAATAATAATAATAATAATAATCACAAATGGGAAATCAGGTATCATAGAGAGAAAACATAGAACGTAAAATCCTCAGGAAGATTTTTGGAGCAATAGACAGCAGATATGGTATATGGATGAAGAGACAAACTATAGAACTATACGAATTCACAGGCAGACCCACAAACATGATCAGAAAACGCCGACGAATGTTCTATGAGCACCTACAATGGAACAGACTCAAAGAGGATTTTTCATGTAGCTAACTGCCCAATAAAGAAACACACTTGGCTGAAAGAAATAGAAGATCTACAACAAGCAGGCATCGACAAGGCAATGATAAATGAAAGAAACATATTCAGAAATAAAATTATGAATGCAAATGTTGAAGTGAAAGAGAAAATGACACAGGCAAAGTATGGACTGAACAAAAGAAACAAGAACACAAAGAATGAACAGATTTTGGGAAGAGAAAACGGAAAAAAACCAAAACGAAATTGAATAATCAAGTAACATTCAAGTTAAAAAACTGCGTTAATGGCAATAATGTATGATAAAATAATAATAATAATAATAATAATAATAATAATAATAATAATAATAATAATAATAAAATTTTAATAATATTTGCTTTACGTCCCACAAACTGTTTTTACGGTTCTTGGAGGCGCCGAGGTGCCGCAATTTCGTCCCGAAGGAGTTCTTTTACGTGTCAAATCTACCGTAGCGAGGCTGACGTATTTGAGCACCTTCAAATACCACCGGACTGAGCCAGGATCGAACCTGCCAACTTGGGGAAAGAAAGCCAGCGCCTCAACCGTCTGAGCCACTCAGCCCGACTATAAATTATAGAGCAGGGATTTCCGAATTGCGGACCGCTAAGCCATATTTTGCAGTCCGGAAGAGCATTTTAGGAAGTATGAAGAAAAATAACAAAATATATTCCACAGCTCGTTCAAAAATGTATTAATTTTTATACCCCATATAGACCCAAGTCAGAACTAATATATTCTTTAATATTTTCTCTTTTAAGTATTCACTTGATCTGAATAGATTTATTTTAAAAATTTAAAATACAATTTTCACTCTTTTACGGAATTGTAAAATAGTGTTTTCAGCAATTAAAATGATTTAGACTTCATTTCAATTGAACTCGCCCGGTCTATTATAGATTGATAATCTCTTCCGGTTAGGACGCAAGTCTCACAACCATACAACATGGTTGGTAATGCCACGACTATAACATTTAAGCGGAGTTTTTTTCTGGTCTGACTGCAATGTTAGTTTTAAAGTGTCTCATATGTCTGAATTTGAGCAACTTTATGACGTCTATCTCAATGAAACGAAATACCACAGCCAAATGAAGAGGGACAAACATTCTATTAATCCATGGTTTGCTACAATTTTGTTTCGGTAGCCATTGAGAGCCATTGGTTTTGTTTTTTTAAGAAGAGACCCACAGAGACCGTATTCTGATCGTATTCTTCTGCAGACCGAATAAGATACTTAATGCTAGGAAGGAGTTCCGTCAGGCATGGGAAGTGAAGTTAATCTGTTTACATATTGATCGTAGGTTGAAAGCTTCCAGAGAAGAGTGATATTCGTAACACAGTCACCAATGATTCATGGAAGAACTAAAGAAAACAATGACTATTTTTTGGACAATAAAAAGTCCTCAATAGTTCTATTAAAGAGACAGTAACATAAAATACATGCGGACAGCAATAACACACGTGAGTAAATCAGACTTCCTTCCTCAATCTGTAGTCCACGTCCTCACACCCTGAGCAACCGGAACTTCCATTCACAAGAGAACTGCTTCGTTCTTAACCTCTTTACTCCGAGCACGGAAGACAGCCAGGATCAATACATGGAGCGCCTGTACACGCCTTGGGTCCAAGACAAATATCTCAAGAAGGAAAGAACACGAAATTTAATTTGCTCCTCAGTCATACCGAAATTACCTAATGAGACTTACGAAACTCGCCCAGGATTCTAACAGATTGCATGTAATAATAATGTTACTGGCTTTTCGCCCCACTAACTACTTTAACGGTTTTTTAAAGACGCCCTGATGCTATTATTTGTCCCACATGAGTTTTATGTACGTTCCGAAAAATCCGCAGACATAAAAAAGACCGAATATTTGAGAGCATTCAAATACTACCGGACTGAGTTTGAATCGAACCCACGAACTTGGACTCAGGAGAGATAGTGCGGCTGCTAGTGGTTTAACGTTACGATAACAGTGACCGTTTCGGTAATGATAGACTAGGACAAGGGCTCCGATTGAAAAGGAAATCACATTGGCTTTAATAAAGGTGTATCCCGGTATTTGTCTGGCGTGAAAATGGGAAACTACGAAAAGCCATCTTCATGGCTTCCGACGGTGCGATTCAAACCCACCATCTAGAAGCTTACGATTACACAGCCCGCACCATGTACACAATTCACTCAATGGGAAAGAATACGCTGATTTATATATCTTTCGATGGCTCAGATCAAAACTGATTTTAAACAGTCAGACGTTAAAAGAACTTGAAAGCGATCCATATTCTACATAACTGAGCGGCAACCAAATTCCATATGACTTTCTTTAGTTATAACTGTTCGATACTTCAGTCTGCTAAACCTGGAGAGTTGGCCGTGCGGTTAGGGGCGCGCAGCTGTGAGCTTTTATCCGGGAGATAGTGGGTTCGAACCCTACTGTCGGCAACCCTGACTATGGTTTTCCGTGGTTTCCCATTTCCACACCAGGAAAATGCTGGGGCTGTACCTCAATTAAGGCCACAGCTAGTTTCCTACTCCTAGGCCTTCCCTATCCCATCGTCGCCATAAGACCTATTTGAGTCGGTGCTGCGTAAAGCAAATTGTACGACACTGAATTGTGGTAGTCACTATTGCCATGCAGAATCTATGATAGAACAATTTTGGTGTAGTTCTCATGAGCCCACTATCTGCAATTATTCCATACATTCTGTCATCATAATGCTTGTCACACCACATACACTGATTTTTTTCTTGCGTCTGTAGTGAACAGTTTCTTATTTTGTAGGTAGTGTTGACGTCGGCATCGGTCGCCCGGCCATGGCCAACCAAGCGACCACTGCTCAGCCCGAAGGCCTGCAGATTCCAAGGTGCCACGTGATCAGCACGAAGAATCCTTTAGGCAGTTTTCTAGGCTCTCCAGACGGGGGCCCCCATCTCAGTGTCAGAATGTGATCACGAAGACTGAGTGGACATCGAACCAGCCGTCAGATCCAGGTAAAAATCTCTGACCTGGCCGAAAATTGTTCCACGGAGCCGCCGAATAAGTAGCAGGCACGCTACTTCTACACCACGCGACCGGCCTAACATTATTTTAAAAAAATCTTTTAGAATCACCAGTAAAACTACGAAAAAAACAATTATGACAATAGTTTCGACGGTCCAAATTATACACTATCCAAATTACACGACATGCAAATATTTAATCAAAAACAAAATAGTATGCAAAGTATTTAAAAATTATGAATGAATCTGTGTTAAAACTTGCCTAGATATTTCATGAGTTATTGTAAGACCTAAACACCCTCTTGGTTGAAATAACTACTTCACAGTAGTAATGGGATAATCGAAAACAAAATAATCGCTTATTCGATTATTTCATTTATTTGATTACTAGCAAATGTACCCGTGCTTCGCTACGGTACTCTACATTGTATACGGATATCGAAGTAAATTAGTGCACATTAAGTGAATAAGATTTTTAAATTGGGTTTGTCTTGGCTTTATCCGAGAATCAGTATTGTGAAAACCACAGACGTTGTTTCGAATGAAAGTGTGATTTGCGGAATTGCGATGATAACGGAAAGTCCACTTGTTTACTGCAATTCACAACGAAGAAAGTAATTTTCATTTAACGGCAGACCCCATTGCCTAGTGCGCGGCCAAAATCGATTTGGGGAGATTTCATTACAATGGCAGACCCCACTTCCTACTTTCAGATAGATTACAGTTGAGGAACTTTTATTTTATTTGCAAGGACCTTCCTTACTGCCAGTCAAAAGTGAGTTGCGTTCTTATCTTTATAATGGCAGACGCATTTTCTAATGCCAGTCAGCTTCCTGCCAGTCACACCGAGTGGGTGAGATTCCATTATAATTAGCAGGCCACTATGCCTATCGTCAGTCACATTTTAGATGGGTCAATTTATTTATAATGGAAGACACGCTCCCTAGAGTTCTGCTAGTCGAATCGAGAAGGGATTTATGCATTAAAATAGTGCACAAGAGATGGAGGACGACCCCATTCTTATTGCCTGTCAAAGTCGATGTGGGGAGGACTGAAGACAATACCAGAAGTCCTCCTTCTGACAGCCACTATCGATTAGCAATGTATTTAATACCAATGGCAGACAAACCCTTTCTAGATCGCTACAAATCGACGTCAATGAAAGAATACAGTCGTCATACGGAAGTATAAGGATGTTAACCATCATTTACAGAATAACTGCTGCAAAACGGTACATCAAATCGAAAAACAGATTGTACGATAAGACGAACTTTCTGGCCATATCCTGGGGTCATCAGCTTCTCCCGTACCAAGTTTCACATTTCCGAGATTTCTGGAAGTGCCTCATTAATTCACGTCTTTTTTCATTTTTAAATATTTATTTATACATCGCTCCAGCCCGACTTGCTTTTATATATATAGATGACGGATAAGCATGAGCACGTTGAAAAGTGCAGACTTCCACTTCGAGATTCATATCTCCTAAACGGTTTATGATATTAATAAACAGTTTGCGCCATCAGACGCCTCATTTATCGCTCTACATGTTTGTTTCTAAACCATATCCTCGTATCTCCCATATTAAGGGGGTAAATTGAGTTCACATTTTGAATAGGGTGATATTTGGGTGCATTTTTAACATTTTACATTACTTTTTGCCTACTTATGTATAAGGTAGAATCATGAAATTTAGTACACACATGTCCCTTAATCGTGCCAATGTGCGCACCCAACGTGATAATCCTATCATTCATATAAGTGTGTCAAACAATGAAATATACTTGTAAAAATCACCAAATTTACGAACAATCCCGAAATACGGCCAAATTTAACGTATAAGGGAGAGAGATACGACAAAATGTCGCAGGACGAAAGTTGTAGATCACTCCGAATTGAAGCGACATTGTGCCATCCGTTTTGTGATACGACTTACCGTTTAGCCAAAAAATAGCTCAAAAGGAATGTCTGCACAGTCATTAAAATTGCCTCCATATTTCGATATCTTTGGGGGTAAAAAGTGAAAAATTTGAACATCTTGGAATTTTCCCGTCGGTTAGGGACCAAAAGGTATAATTTCACCAAATTTCAATTGTCTACCTCGTCTGAAAACTTGTGCCGCCATCTTGATTTGGGGGGATGGGGGATAAAAATGAGGAAATTCCCGAAAATTTTTAAGCCCACGAAACCTATAGGTTATCGTTTTGGATATACTATACGACTGTGTTCTTATGCTGAGCCCAAAATTTGAGCCCCCCTGGCGTGCCCCCTTCAGGGAATTTTGAGAATTTCCGATTTTTCTAGGGATCCTGGGGTCATCAGCTTCTCCCGTACCAAGTTTCAAATTTCGGAGATTTCTGGAAGTGCCTCATTAATTCACGTCTTTTTTTCATTTTTAAATATTTATATATACATCGCTCCAGCCCGACTTGCTTTTATATATATAGATATTTCCCATTAGATTATTTCTCGATTATTCATTCGGACCGGAATTCGAATGAAAAATGTTATTAGGACAAAGAATTCACTCATTTATTTTCAACATATCGAGATACGTTTAGAAAAAGGCGTATTTCTATTTTGCATTCGAGTTCATTTATTCGCTCATTACAATAAATTATCCATCCGACATACTTAAACCGAAAAACTAATTCATGACACATCCGAATATTCTATGCGATACAACTGAATGACATTTGAAACCCATTCCATTATTTTATTCGATTATTTAATCGATTATTTAAATAATCGGATGGAGGTTATTCGAATATTAAAAGTATTAGATTATCCCATCACTACTTCACAGTACACTTATTTGTCAAAGTATAAACTTATAAGGAAGGCGAGTACTGATTTCCTCTTCACCCTTCAATGTTAAGTCCATTAGCAAAACATCTTCCAGGAAGAAAGCTACCCTCGGCTGTCTTGATGACCTTGCCTCACACAGGAAGTGATACCAAAAATAGTATCGTTTCAAATTACACGGACTTCCCCTACACATTTTTAATGAAATGGCATATGGCTTTCAGTGCCGGGAGTGTCCGAGGACATATTCGGCTCGCCAGGTGCAGATCTTTTCATTTGACAAGCGTAGGCGACCTCCGCGTCGTGATGAGGATGAAATTATGAAGACGACACATACACCCAGTCCCCGAGCCCGCGAAATTAACCAATGATGGTTAAAATTCCAGACCCTACCGGGAATCGAACCCGGGGCCCTTGTGACCAAAGGCCAGCACGCTAACCATTCAGCCATGGAGCCGGACTACAGTTTTAATTATTGCAGTACGTCACAAACTATTATTATTATTATTATTATTACAACTTCCCCCATGCGGAGGCTGCCACAAGGACAAAGTATGTCGACTACACAGTATTTTGTCTTCTAAGTTACTAGTTCCGTCCAGGAATTCTTCGGGACATGGTTGAGATCCATCGCGGGATGTCAAGAATAATGGTGAAACCTTAATGTTGCCCGTAAATTAATAGAACAATGCAAAGGAATAAATAATGGAAAACACATTACATAATAGTGTACACAGTATAAACATTGCAATATTAAAGACTGGCTTGAGATCCTGGTACAGGGGAATTTACTTGCAAGTACATTCATTCTGTATAAATAATGTTCTTTATGTTCAAGTTCCCGACGTTAAATACAGTCAAACCCGTTTATTGCCACATCGCTTTTAACGATATATTGAATATGACGGCTAAGTCTTAACGATCCCGTGCAAATCGTATATAAATTCTTTCTGAATCTGTTTACCCTCCAGGGTTGGTTTCTCCCTCAGACTCAGCGAGGGCTTACACCTCTAACGCCTCTAGGGCAGTATCCTGGAGCGTGAGCCTTTGGGTCGGGGGATACAACTACGGAGGAGGACCAGTACCTCGCCCAGGCTGGCTCACCTGCTATGCTGAACAGGGGCCTTGTGGGCGGAATGGGAAGATTGGAAGGGATAGACAAGGAAGGAAGCGGCCGTGGCCTTCAGTTAGGTACCATCCCGGCATTTAACTGGAGGAGAAGTGGAAAACCACATCGAGGATGGCTGAGGTGGGAATCGAACCCACCTCTGCTCATTTGACTTCCCGAGGGTGAGTGAACCCCGTTCCAGCCCTCGTATCACTTTTCAAATTTCGTGGCAGAGCCGGGAATCGAACCCGTGCCTCCGGGGGTGGCACCTGAACACGCTAACCAATACGCCACAGAGACGGACCAAAATCGTATATAGTTTTAAAATAAACTCGCTTAGTACGACGACGCGTAATACGACATAACGGATAGAACGACGTATTTTGATCACATTTTCGGAGAAATGTATCGGCTATAACGTCCAATGTTGATTTTTGTTCGTTACGTAATTGGGGATTACTGGCAACAATGTAACGCATATTATTGTAGATTTCAAATCACTGTCTGTCAAATAGGCGAGGCAAGCATCGCTGTGAAGACATTGCAAAGAAAAAGGAACGTTTAAAATTGTGATTGGAAAATTGAGAAACAAACGTCACCATCGTGAACGATTTGTATCACACTAGGATTTCTACAATTTTGAAGGTCAGAGAGAAAATTCAGTCTCTTTTCGAAGAAAACTATTTAAAAATCAACCGTGCCACAATATCTGAGCACAAAGATATTGAAGAATCTTAACGTAGATGGGTCAAGCAGCAAGAACGAATTTGTGCCAATCAAAGGAGCTGTGCTTCAAGTGAAAATCAATGAAATTACTCACAGCCGCACTCCACTAATACTGTACTGTAAGTACAGTTACTTCTTCAAGTTACGTATTTTTGAAGATGTAACTTAATTCTGTTAATTAACAATGTAAATGTGCAGCCTAAAACTTAGATGAAATTTTTAGCAACAAAACAAAAAAAACCGGTTTATGCGACATTCGGATATAACGAGCGTTGATTAAAGTGTCGTTATAACCGATTTCGACTGTACTGACCTTTGTATCTGTCGAATATTGATATACTTTCAAAATTCGTAGATGTCGCATTTTGAAATGCATGTTGATGTATAGTGCTGTATGAGTTGTAGAAGTATCTCAGGAAGTATCTTCCAGATATTACAATTGGCCATTCATCCTTCCTGAAGAAAGACACTGAAGACTGGATTGAAAGTCTGGCGTAGGAGTCGTTCATTAAGTACAATAATTCCGTGTAAATAATGTTCATATTGAGGCTAACGACGTTAAATATACGGCCATTTGTTGGTTTTTATTTTCAATTTGATTTACGTCACACCGATACAGATGGGTGTTATAGTGACGATGGGATGGGAAGGGGCAAAGAGTGGGAAGGAAGTGGCCGTGGCCGCCACGGAAAACCATTTTCAGGGCTGTCGACAGTGGGTTCGAACCCAGTATCTCCCGCATGCAAGTTCACAGCTGCGCGCCCCTAATCGCACAGCCAACTCGCCCGGTCTAAACGTTTTTACTCAAAGTTGTCCGCCTCTACATAACATATCCCTAGTCTTGCAACATCTAGACCTGTAGACCAAGCCACAAATATTTACGCCCATCTTCTTCTTCTTCTTCTTTATTCCCACACCTTGTGGTGTCGCGGGTGCGAACCGTATCGCACATATGGTTTTGACCCTGTGTTACGGCCCGATGCCCTTCCTGACGCCAACCCATTGAGGAGGGATTTAATCACGATTGCGTGTTTCTGTTGTGATTGGTAGAGTAGTGCGTTGACTGATTATGAAGAGGAGTGTGTTGGGACAAACAAACAAACAAACACCAGTCCACGAGCCAGAAGAATTGATCACACGCGATTAAAATCCCCAGCCCTGTCGGGAATCGAACTAGGGGCCCCTCACGCTGACTATTCAGCCAAGGAGTCCGACACTTGTTTCTATTGCTCTATTAGTGTAATACTCAGAGATGCCACTCAGGACAATGTGATCTAAGTTTACAAAAATAAAATAAGTTAAATTATGTGAAGTGTGACATGCATTTAGGGAGTAAAATAGTACAGTTTTGTATCGACGAATATTGCCTTTTAAATTTCACCATATCCATCGGCGTGTTATGAAACGACGAACCCGAAATTCTTCCTACCGAGATCCACTTGCATGAACTTAAATTTATCGTAAGCAACTGTCTTTCTCAGCTACAAACAAATACCATTCGCATCAAAATAAAACGCTTGCCATATCCGACAGTGAGGGCCCAGCACGAGAAATAGGCTACGTAAATTTGTTTATTAACGAGTCTATTTAAAGCTTTATTGGCTAAGCCACATTTCACAGCGCAGATCGCAGGTCGACAAGAGCCTAATGAACACCGGCTTGAAAGTTAAGAAAGAGCGAGTTGGGGGGGGGGGGTCAGTGGTAGGAAATTCGAACCCAGTTAACTAAATTTCTCGTCATGAGAAACGGGTGTTCAGCTGTCACAGCGGATAACAAACACTGCAATGAATAAAACCACAAACTTACAATTTCGTCTATGAATGTATATTTGCTTCGTATATCAGTTTCTTCTCGGGTTAGGTACACAGATGTCGAGAGTAAGTTCAGTTCGGCTTTATTGTCTTTCTGTTTGTGACATCAAGGGACAAGGCAGACCAGAATTTCTCGAAACAAGACATTCAAGTTCAGGAACAGCTAATATATGCACAAGGCTATATTATTTGAAGCTGGGCTGAGTAGCTTAGACAGTGGACCACTGGCCTTCTGTGCTCACGTTGGCGGGTTCGATTCCGGCTCAGTCCAGTGGTATTTGAATGTGCTCAAATACGTCAACGTCGTGTCGACAGATTTACAGGCACATAAAAGAACTCCTGCGGGACAAATTCCGGCACCTCGGCGTTTCCGAAAACCGTAAAAGTATTTAGTGAGAATTATAACCAATAATGTTGTTATATTATTTGATTAGTAGGCCTATATAGTGACGCAACAATATTGAAAAATGGAAATCCTCAGCCTGTTTCCAGTCATTCGACCGACTCAGAAATGGAATGAAGCCCCCATCTAGCGCCAACGATAGGAATTGTGCCGGCTGCCGAAGCCTGTCGCACTCCCCTGGGGCAATTATTAATGAATGACAGATAAAATGAAATGGTATTGGAGTGTGTTGCTGGAATAAAATATGACAGGAAAAACTGAGTACTCTGAGAAAAACCTGTCCCGCCTCCGCTTTGTCCAGCACAAGCCATGGAGGCTCCTTTGTAAGAAATACGAATTTTAGAAAATCCGATTTCGAATCTTTTATATTTGAAACATACCGTAAGATGTATAGTAATGGAGATGTTCAAGAATGTCAAAGAAGAAAGACAAAAGTGGTGATAATCGACATACAGGAAGCCAACCAACCCAGTGTGAGGGAGATGGCTGGATTTTAAGTCATCCAGAAATTTGTCTACTTGGGCTCCACGACTTCTAACAGTCTTACAGGAGGGTGTTCCAAGGAAATCAACAGAAGAACGGACATGGGCATGGCAGAAGTATACTGAAGGATGGTTCACCTACAAAGAACATAACTATAACTGACTCACTCCCTCATATTCCCCATTACCACCTATGCAGCCGAGATCTGGACTATTAAGTAAGCAGATACCGTACGAGGAAAGGAGAATTCTTCAAGATGTGGATTTACCGGCACATTCTCCGACTTTCTTGGACTGAACACCGAGGCAATTCATCCGGGCTGAAAGAACTAGGCTTAACGAGCCTATCAGGCAAGGTTACTACCGGTTCTTCGGACACATCGCCAGAAGAATAGGCAGTGTGTTGGAGTGAAACGTTAATGGCAACAGACTGTGATGAGGACACCCAATCAGATGGGTGGACCAGCTGCAGAACCTGGTGGAGAAATATTTCCAAGAAACTCCCCTTACAGAAGCAGACCACCAGACTTGGAGAAAACAAATCAGGTCAGTAAAAGAACGTGAACGCCTCGATGCCCTGTCAGGGGTGAAGGACTGAGAAGTAGGATATTTTTATTACTAGGTACAACAGCGAGCATCGCTGACATGGAAACGTTCAGTCCTTATAGTAACAAACTAACTGATGATGGTGTCGGTGGTTGTCATAATTGTTTTTTACGAGATGCAAAACTGCATGACAGATTATATGAATTTTCAATCAATCAATCAATCAATCAATCAATCAATCAATCAATCAATGATCTGCATTTAGGACTTTCGCTCAGGTGGAAAATTACCTTTCCATTGTTTATCTAGTTCTTTCTTAAATATGTTCAAAGAACTTGGAAATTTATCGAATATTTGTCTGGATAATTTATTCCAATCTTACTCCTCGTTCTATAAATGAATATTTGCCCAAGCTGTCCTCTTGAATTCCAACTTTATCTTCATATTATGATCTTTCCTACGTTTACAAGCTCCTAACTAACCTCATGGCACTACAACCGTTGAAGGGTCTTGGCCTACCAAGCGACCGCTGCTCAGCCTGAAGGCCTGCAGATGAGGTGTTTTAAAAGCTCCACACAAGCTTGTTCGTCTACTTATGACATTCCATGCCAACTCTATACTGACAGCTCGAAACATACCACATAGCTGAGCATCTATTTTCCTTACTCCCAAGTCTATTCAACCTAAACTTTGCAACATTTTCGTGACACTACCCCGTTGTCGGAAATCACCCAGAACAAACCGTGCTGCTTTCCTTTGAATTTTTTTTCTAGTCCTCATATCAAGTAGTCCCGGTGAAGGTCCCATACAATGGAGCCATACTCTAACTGCGGTCTTACCAGAGACCTATAAGTACGCCCTCTTCTTTACATCCTTAAATACTCTCATAACCATGTGAACATATCTGAAACCTTTCTTAACAACCCGTTAATATGATTACCTCAAGGAAGATCATTCTTTAAATTAAGACCTAGGTACTTTCCATGCATTCTACCCCATGAGGTACTATTACCCAATCATTACAATTAAAATTGAGGACTTTATTCCTCTTTGTGAAACTTACAACTTGAATTTTCAACCCATTCACATTCGTACCATTGTCTGCTGTGTATCGTAATGAGAAGAGAAACACGAAGGAATGACCAATCAAGATGAAATATTATGTGCTGCGGGCCAGTATTTCCCCGTGAAGATTGCCACAAAGCAGAGCTCCCAGGCGCAATGGGCGAACGATACCGGTATCTAATATTCCTACCAAAGTTAAACATCTAATTTGATACATACAGGACATGTGGTCTTGTTTACAGGAGGAAGATTTCGTCCACGAAGTATAGAAAACACTCTCACAGGCGGTCATATGAAGTATGACGAATCAAGAGCATTTTAGGAAAGAATATTTATTTCCAAACGAAAAATACATACACATGAAAGAATGTCAAATGAAATGTAGTGCGTCCTTTGGGATCCAAGGAACGTGTATCTAAGCCTAGCACAGGAAGGGTGATTTTCGAAGGGTGGAAATACTCCGTTCGGCACTTCATGTCGTACAAAGGAGGCATGTAAAAGATGGGAACACATTCAGCGTCTTTCCAAGAAAATGAATCGGTATGCCGCAAATTATAGTTCCAGTTACTCTACCATCTGGTAAAGTAAAGAGGAATTTCAAAAAATCCACACTTCTAGCCCTTCTAGTATGCAACTCAATGTTAGAAACATCCTAGGGATATGAGCTACGAATTTTAGGTAATAATTAAGTATGAGAATATATACTTTATTTATTCCTAAAAATTAAAGTAATTTTCTTAATCACCATTATATGGTCCATTAGATTAGCAGTTTGCCTTTTTCTACAACTACGAGCGCCAATGAGAGACAATGCAGAGTTTCACTTAAGCCGTTATAACTACATTTGGTGTGGACATTTTTCAAAAAATCGAAACATTCCCGACGGTACTGAACCAAGGAACGTATTACAGGAAGAATTATGTACACAAGTTAATTTGGCTACGATTTGAATCGAAAGGAAAACGAGGAAAGAAACGAGAGATTTTAGGCTTTTTTTCCGGAACTGCATTTAGGCCGGAAGTGATTTCCGAAATTTGTTCTTTAGTTCGGTAGAAGTATCCAAGACTCAAAATTTGAAACCTTTCCGGGTCCTTTAACCCTTCAACTTTCGGCACACCGAGCTCGATAGCTGCAGTCGCTTAAGTGCGGCCAGTATCCAGTATTTGGGAGATAGTAGGTTCGAAACCCACTATCGACAGCCCTAAAAATCGTTTTCCGTGGTTTCCCATTTTCACACCAGGCAAATGCTGGGGCTGTATCTTAATTAAGGCCACGGCCGCTTCCTTCCCACTCCTAGCCCTTCCCTGTCCCATCGTCGCCATAAGAGCTATCTGTCAGTGCGACGTAAAGCAACTAGCACAAAAAAAAAAAAAAACTTTCGGCACAATTGAGGAAATTGCTTAATTTTACGTTTTTCGTAGCATGAGGACCCCTACAATGTCTGCTAAGAAATGTGTTCAGCATTAAACTAGCAAAGGAAGTTCCGGAAGGGGAGGGGGGCAGCGGGACTCCCTGGGAACCACTATATCTAAATAAGTATTTGTATACATGGAGATTTTTCGTGATACTGGTTAACAAGAATTTTGGAAACAAGCTCGGAGTTACAGGACACATTCGTAGATAAAGGTTACCCGTTTAATGTGAAATCTGTTTTCAAACAAAGTTTTATTCTTCAAAACCGCCTGACTTCTTGGATACATGCATACGCCAAAAATTGCTCTTCTTTTGGTGTGTCGAGCGCGCCGGCCATCTTGTAGTGCAGTTCCCTCAGCCGCGAGGCACTTCAGAGACGAACGGTGGGGTGTGCAACGTGGAGACCGCATTCCTCTGGGAGCTCACCCAGCCTCCTTCACTGCCGAAAGCTCCTGGAACTCACAACTTCAGGATGCTTTTTGTTTTCTTCATCTACAGCAGAATAGCAGACTGCCAATTACAGGATTAAACTCAATAGGTAATTTAATGATTTCTCCCACATTAGCCGATTAAAATGTGAACATTTTAAAGTCCTTGAAATGGACCTATTTTAACCAACTGATGTAATGATAATAATAATGCATCCAGAATATTATTGTCAATAATAAAATCCAGGATAAATAAATTTGATTTCCGAATTGATCCAGACCAGTTTGGTTTCAGGAAAGGGATGGTAACAAGACAAGCAATCTTGGCTACTAGAACAATATTAGAAAGAAGAATGGAGATGAATAGAAACACACAGATATATATAGAGAGCATTTGTAGATATTGAAAAGGCTTTTGATAATGTAAATTCGGACCAACTCTTCAAAATTATTAAATCTTTGGGATTAGACTGGAAATATAGATCATATAGATATTGATCATACCACAATAGTAGATATCAAAGGATGCAGCCAGGAAGCAAAAATCAGGAAACGGCTTGAAGCGTTTGAGATGTGGGTCTGGAGGCGAATGCTAAAAAATCAGTTGGACTGAAAAAAGAACCAAGGAAAGTATCTTGCGAGAAGTATAGGAGCTGATAACAGTACATAAAAGAACAGTTAAATTCATTAGTCACACCGTGTGTCATAATACCTTTCTAAACAATCTACCAAAAGGAAAGATCTTAGGAAAGAAGGGACGAGGTCGACCTAGGAAGCAATTCCTTCAAGTATTGATGGAAAACGTTGGATGTAGCTCCTACTGTGAGATGAAACGACAAGCTGAAGACAGAAGACAATGGTTGAATCGACACGGAATTGCCTTCAGACATTGATTTTTGATTGAGTAATAATAAACACAGGGAGAATTTCTAAACTACAGATAGCCTATAGAATCACATGGAATAGGTAGAGCAAATCTATATCTAGGGACGATAAATTAAAACACTAACACTGTAATTAAGCCTGAAGCTTTATACACACCAGGAACCTTGGAGAAAGATCAATAACTAAAACTTTACCAAAAACATGAGAAATATCCACAACAAAATCTTTGGCCCACTATCCACAGGAGTGTGGATGAAAAGGAAGTCGTCTGAATGTTACCAACATTATGAGAAAATATCAGATACTATTAGCAAAAGACTGCCGAAATTCCATGGGCATATTTGAAGAACGGACAATAATAAAAGACTAACTAAAAATATCTAAGTATGCCTCCTCACTAAAAGTCAAATAATTGATTAACCAAAAGTGAAAAAGATCTTCAAGAAATCTACATAACAGGTGATATCACATGGGACAGGCCTAGATTTAGAACGTTGATGAACAAACTATTTGCTGAAAAACCCAAGATGAGAACCACCACTGCAGGAATGGAAGATAAAAACACAGCGAGAGGATGAAGAGATTCTGGAAAGAGAAGAAAGCAAATTTATCTGCTAAATACGTTCAGTCGCGCTTCTTATTTGAGCACAACGTTGTGGAAAATAATTGGCTCTACAACCCCCTATTTTTATCGTTCTCAGAGACGTGGAAGTACCCAATTTTCTTCACGCAGGAGTTATTTCACATAGCGGTAAATCTATCGAAATACCACCAGACTGAGTCGGGATCAAATCCTTGTTCTTATGAACAGAAGGAAAACCTCTAACCGATGCGCCACAGAAGACGCCAGTAACGTTTGAATACATATTCCTCTAGTCCAGTGATTGCTGTTAAACTCTCATTTTCACCATCAGCACACTTAGTCCAACGTTTAGGATTCCTATGTATCCTTATCTCAGTGTTTTTCACACCACTTTATTAAAGAAACATATTTCAAACCTAATAACTGAAACATTAATATCTCACACTGATATCAAGGATCAAATTACATCGCAAACAGTCGACATTTAAGAAGGGTTAGTTGCGAAAGCCCTGCGGCAATAGATTTACAGAAATGTTGAATTCCTGTTACAGGACGAAATTCTGAAACTCCGGCGTCTTTTAAAGCATTTACCAATTGAAAGGACATTATACTGATATAATAATAATAATAATAATAATAATAATAATAATAATAATAATAATAATAATCTAAATAGAACGTTGAAATATGGGAAACCACCGAAAGGATGACCAACAGACTGTTGACAATGGAAATAGGATGTCACTGTGGGCTTATGTTACCGGATAGGGTTAGAAATACAAACATCAGGGCAAGAACGAATATAGGAGAGGAGATTAATGTGGTATCGATACGTGTGCCGAATGAAAGACAACATATGGCCTAATGTCTTAGACTGGATCCCTTACGGAAAGGGGGTGCAGAGGTAGGCTGTGAAAAACTTTGCGATATAGACTTAACACGGCTATGGCAAAAAGAACCTCAGTGAGGGAAACTGGAGAGAGAAGGCTAATTTAGGCATGAAAGTTTGCTTGAAACCAGTATATGTAATTAACAAGGAAAGCGGGCGTGGAAGGTTTTGTGGCGTTCCGTTTTGTTTTGTTTTTTATTCGACTCAAACTGGTCACCGAATTATTATTAAGTAGGCAGCAAATATAGGGTGATAGGCCTTTGACATTAACATGCCTAAGGCAGTAATTCAAGCCTCTATACAGTTAACTGCTCCAAGGTTGTTGTTCCAAGAGGTATAAAATATATCTCAAGAAAGACATAGCCCATTTCCTATAGGAACTAGCTGAGAATGTATCCCGTGAAGTTTAACGAGCTGCTGGCAGTGATTGCCTCTGTCATTATGAAAAAATCTATATATATAAAAGCAAGTCGGGCTGGAGCGATGTATATATAAATATTTAAAAATGAAAAAAGACGTGAATTAATGAGGCACTTCCAGAAATCTCAGAAATTTGAAACTTGGTACGGGGGAAACTGATGACCCCAGGATCCCTAGAAAAATCGGAAATTCTCAAAATTCCCTGAAGGGGGCACGCTGGTGGGGCTCAAATTTTGGGCTCAGCATTAGAACACAGTCGTATAGTATATCCAAAACGATAACCTATAGGTTTCGTGGGCTTAAAAATTTTCGGGAATTTCCTCATTTTTATCCCCTATCCCCCCAAATCAAGATGGCGGCACAACCTGCCAGACGAGGTAGACAATTGAAATTTGGTGAAATTATAGCTTTTGGTCCCTAACCGACGGGAAAATTCCAAGATGTTCAAATTTTTCACTTTTTACCCCTAAAGATATCGAAATATGGAGGCAATTTTAATGACTGTGCAGACATTCCTTTTGAGCTATTTTTTGGCTAAACGGTAAGTCGTATCACAAAACGGATGGCACAATGTCCCTTCAATTCGGAGTGATCTACAACTTTGGTCCTGTGACATTTTGTCGTATCTGTCTCCCTTATACGTTAAATTTGGCCGTATTTCTGGATTGTTCGTAAATTTGGTGATTTTTACAAGTATATTTCATTGTTTGACACACTTATAAGAATGATAGGATCATCACGTTAGGTGCGCACATTGGCACGATTAAGGGACATATGTGTACCAAATTTCATGATTCTAGCTTATACATAAGTAGGCAAAATGTAATGTAAAATGTTAAAAATGCACCCATATTTCACCCTATTCAAAATTTGAACTCAATTTACCCCCTTAATATGGGAGATACGAGGATATAGTTTAGCAGCAAACATTTAGAACGATAAATGACGCGTCTGATGGCGCAAACCGTTTCTTAATATCATAAACCGTTTAGGAGATATGAATCTCGAAGTGGAAGTCTGCACTTTTCAACGTGCTCATGCTTATCCGTCATCTATATATATAAAAGCAAGTCGGGCTGGAGCGATGTATATATAAATATTTAAAAATGAAAAAAGACGTGAATTAATGAGGCACTTCCAGAAATCTCAGAAATTTGAAACTTGGTACGGGGGAAACTGATGACCCCAGGATCCCTAGAAAAATGGGAAATTCTCAAAATTCCCTGAAGGGGGCACGCTGGGGGGGCTCAAATTTTGGGCTCAGCATTAGAACACAGTCGTATAGTATATCCAAAACGATAACCTATAGGTTTCGTGGGCTTAAAAATTTTCGGGAATTTCCTCATTTTTATCCCCTATCCCCCCAAATCAAGATGGCGGCAAAACCTGCCAGACGAGGTAGACAATTGAAATTTGGTGAAATTATAGCTTTTGGTCCCTAACCGACGGGAAAATTCCAAGATGTTCAAATTTTTCACTTTTTACCCCTAAAGATATCGAAATATGGAGGCAATTTTAATGACTGTGCAGACATTCCTTCTGAGCTATTTTTTGGCTAAACGGTAAGTCGTATCACAAAACGGATGGCACAATGTCCCTTCAATTCGGAGTGATCTACAACTTTGGTCCTGTGACATTTTGTCGTATCTGTCTCCCTTATACGTTAAATTTGGCCGTATTTCTGGATTGTTCGTAAATTTGGTGATTTTTACAAGTATATTTCATTGTTTGACACACTTATAAGAATGATAGGATCATCACGTTAGGTGCGCACATTGGCACAATTAAGGGACATATGTGTACCAAATTTCATGATTCTAGCTTATACATAAGTAGGCAAAATGTAATGTAAAATGTTACAAATGCACCCAAATTTCACCCTATTCAAAATTTGAACTCAATTTACCCCCTTAACATGGGAGATACGAGGATATGGTTTAGCAAGAAACATTTAGAGCAATAAATGACGCGTCTGATGGCGCAAACCGTTTCTTATTCTCATAAACCGTTTAGGAGATATGAATCTCGAAGTGGAAGTCTGCACTTTTCAACGTGCTCATGCTTATCCGTCATCTATATATATAAAAGCAAGTCGGGCTGGAGCGATGTATATATAAATATTTAAAAATGAAAAAAGACGTGAATTAATGAGGCACTTCCAGAAATCTCAGAAATTTGAAACTTGGTACGGGGGAAACTGATGACCCCAGGATCCCTAGAAAAATGGGAAATTCTCAAAATTCCCTGAAGGGGGCACGCTGGGGGGGCTCAAATTTTGGGCTCAGCATTAGAACACAGTCGTATAGTATATCCAAAACGATAACCTATAGGTTTCGTGGGCTTAAAAATTTTCGGCAATTTCCTCATTTTTATCCCCTATCCCCCCAAATCAAGATGGCGGCACAACCTGCCAGACGAGGTAGACAATTGAAATTTGGTGTAATTATAGCTTTTGGTCCCTAACCGACGGGAAAATTCCAAGATGTTCAAATTTTTCACTTTTTACCCCTAAAGATATCGAAATATGGAGGCAATTTTAATGACTGTGCAGACATTCCTTTTGAGCTATTTTTTGGCTAAACGGTAAGTCGTATCACAAAACGGATGGCACAATGTCGCTTCAATTCGGAGTGATCTACAACTTTGGTCCTGTGACATTTTGTCGTATCTGTCTCCCTTATACGTTAAATTTGGCCGTATTTCTGGATTGTTCGTAAATTTGGTGATTTTTACAAGTATATTTCATTGTTTGACACACTTATAAGAATGATAGGATCATCACGTTAGGTGCGCACATTGGCACGATTAAGGGACATATGTGTACCAAATTTCATGATTCTAGCTTATACATAAGTAGGCAAAATGTAATGTAAAATGTTAAAAATGCACCCATATTTCACCCTATTCAAAATTTGAACTCAATTTACCCCCTTAATATGGGAGATACGAGGATATAGTTTAGCAGCAAACATTTAGAACGATAAATGACGCGTCTGATGGCGCAAACCGTTTCTTAATATCATAAACCGTTTAGGAGATATGAATCTCGAAGTGGAAGTCTGCACTTTTCAACGTGCTCATGCTTATCCGTCATCTATATATATAAAAGCAAGTCGGGCTGGAGCGATGTATATATAAATATTTAAAAATGAAAAAAGACGTGAATTAATGAGGCACTTCCAGAAATCTCAGAAATTTGAAACTTGGTACGGGGGAAACTGATGACCCCAGGATCCCTAGAAAAATGGGAAATTCTCAAAATTCCCTGAAGGGGGCACGCTGGGGGGGCTCAAATTTTGGGCTCAGCATTAGAACACAGTCGTATAGTATATCCAAAACGATAACCTATAGGTTTCGTGGGCTTAAAAATTTTCGGGAATTTCCTCATTTTTATCGCCTATCCCCCCAAATCAAGATGGCGGCACAACCTGCCAGACGAGGTAGACAATTGAAATTTGGTGAAATTATAGCTTTTGGTCCCTAACCGACGGGAAAATTCCAAGATGTTCAAATTTTTCACTTTTTACCCCTAAAGATATCGAAATATGGAGGCAATTTTAATGACTGTGCAGACATTCCTTTTGAGCTATTTTTTGGCTAAACGGTAAGTCGTATCACAAAACGGATGGCACAATGTCGCTTCAATTCGGAGTGATCTACAACTTTGGTCCTGTGACATTTTGTCGTATCTGTCTCCCTTATACGTTAAATTTGGCCGTATTTCTGGATTGTTCGTAAATTTGGTGATTTTTACAAGTATATTTCATTGTTTGACACACTTATAAGAATGATAGGATCATCACGTTAGGTGCGCACATTGGCACGATTAAGGGACATATGTGTACCAAATTTCATGATTCTAGCTTATACATAAGTAGGCAAAATGTAATGTAAAATGTTAAAAATGCACCCATATTTCACCCTATTCAAAATTTGAACTCAATTTACCCCCTTAATATGGGAGATACGAGGATATAGTTTAGCAGCAAACATTTAGAACGATAAATGACGCGTCTGATGGCGCAAACCGTTTCTTAATATCATAAACCGTTTAGGAGATATGAATCTCGAAGTGGAAGTCTGCACTTTTCAACGTGCTCATGCTTATCCGTCATCTATATATATAAAAGCAAGTCGGGCTGGAGCGATGTATATATAAATATTTAAAAATGAAAAAAGACGTGAATTAATGAGGCACTTCCAGAAATCTCAGAAATTTGAAACTTGGTACGGGGGAAACTGATGACCCCAGGATCCCTAGAAAAATCGGAAATTCTCAAAATTCCCTGAAGGGGGCACGCTGGGGGGGCTCAAATTTTGGGCTCAGCATTAGAACACAGTCGTATAGTATATCCAAAACGATAACCTATAGGTTTCGTGGGCTTAAAAATTTTCGGGAATTTCCTCATTTTTATCCCCTATCCCCCCAAATCAAGATGGCGGCAAAACCTGCCAGACGAGGTAGACAATTGAAATTTGGTGAAATTATAGCTTTTGGTCCCTAACCGACGGGAAAATTCCAAGATGTTCAAATTTTTCACTTTTTACCCCTAAAGATATCGAAATATGGAGGCAATTTTAATGACTGTGCAGACATTCCTTTTGAGCTATTTTTTGGCTAAACGGTAAGTCGTATCACAAAACGGATGGCACAATGTCCCTTCAATTCGGAGTGATCTACAACTTTGGTCCTGTGACATTTTGTCGTATCTGTCTCCCTTATACGTTAAATTTGGCCGTATTTCTGGATTGTTCGTAAATTTGGTGATTTTTACAAGTATATTTCATTGTTTGACACACTTATAAGAATGATAGGGTCATCACGTTAGGTGCGCACATTGGCACAATTAAGGGACATATGTGTACCAAATTTCATGATTCTAGCTTATACATAAGTAGGCAAAATGTAATGTAAAATGTTACAAATGCACCCAAATTTCACCCTATTCAAAATTTGAACTCAATTTACCCCCTTAATATGGGAGATACGAGGATATAGTTTAGCAGCAAACATTTAGAACGATAAATGACGCGTCTGATGGCGCAAACCGTTTCTTAATATCATAAACCGTTTAGGAGATATGAATCTCGAAGTGGAAGTCTGCACTTTTCAACGTGCTCATGCTTATCCGTCATCTATATATATAAAAGCAAGTCGGGCTGGAGCGATGTATATATAAATATTTAAAAATGAAAAAAGACGTGAATTAATGAGGCACTTCCAGAAATCTCAGAAATTTGAAACTTGGTACGGGGGAAACTGATGACCCCAGGATCCCTAGAAAAATGGGAAATTCTCAAAATTCCCTGAAGGGGGCACGCTGGGGGGGCTCAAATTTTGGGCTCAGCATTAGAACACAGTCGTATAGTATATCCAAAACGATAACCTATAGGTTTCGTGGGCTTAAAAATTTTCGGGAATTTCCTCATTTTTATCCCCTATCCCCCCAAATCAAGATGGCGGCAAAACCTGCCAGACGAGGTAGACAATTGAAATTTGGTGAAATTATAGCTTTTGGTCCCTAACCGACGGGAAAATTCCAAGATGTTCAAATTTTTCACTTTTTACCCCTAAAGATATCGAAATATGGAGGCAATTTTAATGACTGTGCAGACATTCCTTCTGAGCTATTTTTTGGCTAAACGGTAAGTCGTATCACAAAACGGATGGCACAATGTCCCTTCAATTCGGAGTGATCTACAACTTTGGTCCTGTGACATTTTGTCGTATCTGTCTCCCTTATACGTTAAATTTGGCCGTATTTCTGGATTGTTCGTAAATTTGGTGATTTTTACAAGTATATTTCATTGTTTGACACACTTATAAGAATGATAGGATCATCACGTTAGGTGCGCACATTGGCACAATTAAGGGACATATGTGTACCAAATTTCATGATTCTAGCTTATACATAAGTAGGCAAAATGTAATGTAAAATGTTACAAATGCACCCAAATTTCACCCTATTCAAAATTTCAACTCAATTTACCCCCTTAATATGGGACATACGAGAATATGGTTTAGCAAGAAACATTTAGAGCAATAAATGACGCGTCTGATGGCGCAAACCGTTTCTTATTATCATAAACCGTTTAGGAGATATGAATCTCGAAGTGGAAGTCTGCACTTTTCAACGTGCTCATGCTTATCCGTCATCTATCTATATATATAAAAGCAAGTCGGGCTGGAGCGATGTATATATAAATATTTAAAAATGAAAAAAGACGTGAATTAATGAGGCACTTCCAGAAATCTCAGAAATTTGAAACTTGGTACGGGGGAAACTGATGACCCCAGGATCCCTAGAAAAATCGGAAATTCTCAAAATTCCCTGAAGGGGGCACGCTGGGGGGGCTCAAATTTTGGGCTCAGCATTAGAACACAGTCGTATAGTATATCCAAAACGATAACCTATAGGTTTCGTGGGCTTAAAAATTTTCGGGAATTTCCTCATTTTTATCCCCTATCCCCCCAAATCAAGATGGCGGCACAACCTGCCAGACGAGGTAGACAATTGAAATTTGGTGAAATTATAGCTTTTGGTCCCTAACCGACGGGAAAATTCCAAGATGTTCAAATTTTTCACTTTTTACCCCTAAAGATATCGAAATATGGAGGCAATTTTAATGACTGTGCAGACATTCCTTTTGAGCTATTTTTTGGCTAAACGGTAAGTCGTATCACAAAACGGATGGCACAATGTCCCTTCAATTCGGAGTGATCTACAACTTTGGTCCTGTGACATTTTGTCGTATCTGTCTCCCTTATACGTTAAATTTGGCCGTATTTCTGGATTGTTCGTAAATTTGGTGATTTTTACAAGTATATTTCATTGTTTGACACACTTATAAGAATGATAGGATCATCACGTTAGGTGCGCACATTGGCACGATTAAGGGACATATGTGTACCAAATTTCATGATTCTAGCTTATACATAAGTAGGCAAAATGTAATGTAAAATGTTAAAAATGCACCCATATTTCACCCTATTCAAAATTTGAACTCAATTTACCCCCTTAACATGGGAGATACGAGGATATGGTTTAGCAAGAAACATTTAGAGCAATAAATGACGCGTCTGATGGCGCAAACCGTTTCTTATTCTCATAAACCGTTTAGGAGATATGAATCTCGAAGTGGAAGTCTGCACTTTTCAACGTGCTCATGCTTATCCGTCATCTATATATATAAAAGCAAGTCGGGCTGGAGCGATGTATATATAAATATTTAAAAATGAAAAAAGACGTGAATTAATGAGGCACTTCCAGAAATCTCAGAAATTTGAAACTTGGTACGGGGGAAACTGATGACCCCAGGATCCCTAGAAAAATGGGAAATTCTCAAAATTCCCTGAAGGGGGCACGCTGGTGGGGCTCAAATTTTGGGCTCAGCATTAGAACACAGTCGTATAGTATATCCAAAACGATAACCTATAGGTTTCGTGGGCTTAAAAATTTTCGGCAATTTCCTCATTTTTATCCCCTATCCCCCCAAATCAAGATGGCGGCACAACCTGCCAGACGAGGTAGACAATTGAAATTTGGTGTAATTATAGCTTTTGGTCCCTAACCGACGGGAAAATTCCAAGATGTTCAAATTTTTCACTTTTTACCCCTAAAGATATCGAAATATGGAGGCAATTTTAATGACTGTGCAGACATTCCTTTTGAGCTATTTTTTGGCTAAACGGTAAGTCGTATCACAAAACGGATGGCACAATGTCGCTTCAATTCGGAGTGATCTACAACTTTGGTCCTGTGACATTTTGTCGTATCTGTCTCCCTTATACGTTAAATTTGGCCGTATTTCTGGATTGTTCGTAAATTTGGTGATTTTTACAAGTATATTTCATTGTTTGACACACTTATAAGAATGATAGGATCATCACGTTAGGTGCGCACATTGGCACGATTAAGGGACATATGTGTACCAAATTTCATGATTCTAGCTTATACATAAGTAGGCAAAATGTAATGTAAAATGTTAAAAATGCACCCATATTTCACCCTATTCAAAATTTGAACTCAATTTACCCCCTTAATATGGGAGATACGAGGATATAGTTTAGCAGCAAACATTTAGAACGATAAATGACGCGTCTGATGGCGCAAACCGTTTCTTAATATCATAAACCGTTTAGGAGATATGAATCTCGAAGTGGAAGTCTGCACTTTTCAACGTGCTCATGCTTATCCGTCATCTATATATATAAAAGCAAGTCGGGCTGGAGCGATGTATATATAAATATTTAAAAATGAAAAAAGACGTGAATTAATGAGGCACTTCCAGAAATCTCAGAAATTTGAAACTTGGTACGGGGGAAACTGATGACCCCAGGATCCCTAGAAAAATCGGAAATTCTCAAAATTCCCTGAAGGGGGCACGCTGGGGGGGCTCAAATTTTGGGCTCAGCATTAGAACACAGTCGTATAGTATATCCAAAACGATAACCTATAGGTTTCGTGGGCTTAAAAATTTTCGGGAATTTCCTCATTTTTATCCCCTATCCCCCCAAATCAAGATGGCGGCACAACCTGCCAGACGAGGTAGACAATTGAAATTTGGTGAAATTATAGCTTTTGGTCCCTAACCGACGGGAAAATTCCAAGATGTTCAAATTTTTCACTTTTTACCCCTAAAGATATCGAAATATGGAGGCAATTTTAATGACTGTGCAGACATTCCTTTTGAGCTATTTTTTGGCTAAACGGTAAGTCGTATCACAAAACGGATGGCACAATGTCGCTTCAATTCGGAGTGATCTACAACTTTGGTCCTGTGACATTTTGTCGTATCTGTCTCCCTTATACGTTAAATTTGGCCGTATTTCTGGATTGTTCGTAAATTTGGTGATTTTTACAAGTATATTTCATTGTTTGACACACTTATAAGAATGATAGGATCATCACGTTAGGTGCGCACATTGGCACGATTAAGGGACATATGTGTACCAAATTTCATGATTCTAGCTTATACATAAGTAGGCAAAATGTAATGTAAAATGTTAAAAATGCACCCATATTTCACCCTATTCAAAATTTGAACTCAATTTACCCCCTTAATATGGGAGATACGAGGATATAGTTTAGCAGCAAACATTTAGAACGATAAATGACGCGTCTGATGGCGCAAACCGTTTCTTAATATCATAAACCGTTTAGGCGATATGAATCTCGAAGTGGAAGTCTGCACTTTTCAACGTGCTCATGCTTATCCGTCATCTATATATATAAAAGCAAGTCGGGCTGGAGCGATGTATATATAAATATTTAAAAATGAAAAAAGACGTGAATTAATGAGGCACTTCCAGAAATCTCAGAAATTTGAAACTTGGTACGGGGGAAACTGATGACCCCAGGATCCCTAGAAAAATCGGAAATTCTCAAAATTCCCTGAAGGGGGCACGCTGGGGGGGCTCAAATTTTGGGCTCAGCATTAGAACACAGTCGTATAGTATATCCAAAACGATAACCTATAGGTTTCGTGGGCTTAAAAATTTTCGGGAATTTCCTCATTTTTATCCCCTATCCCCCCAAATCAAGATGGCGGCAAAACCTGCCAGACGAGGTAGACAATTGAAATTTGGTGAAATTATAGCTTTTGGTCCCTAACCGACGGGAAAATTCCAAGATGTTCAAAATTTTCACATTTTACCCCTAAAGATATCGAAATATGGAGGCAATTTTAATGACTGTGCAGACATTCCTTTTGAGCTATTTTTTGGCTAAACGGTAAGTCGTATCACAAAACGGATGGCACAATGTCCCTTCAATTCGGAGTGATCTACAACTTTGGTCCTGTGACATTTTGTCGTATCTGTCTCCCTTATACGTTAAATTTGGCCGTATTTCTGGATTGTTCGTAAATTTGGTGATTTTTACAAGTATATTTCATTGTTTGACACACTTATAAGAATGATAGGATCATCACGTTAGGTGCGCACATTGGCACGATTAAGGGACATCTGTGTACCAAATTTCATGATTCTAGCTTATACATAAGTAGGCAAAATGTAATGTAAAATGTTAAAAATGCACCCATATTTCACCCTATTCAAAATTTGAACTCAATTTACCCCCTTAATATGGGAGATACGAGGATATAGTTTAGCAGCAAACATTTAGAACGATAAATGACGCGTCTGATGGCGCAAACCGTTTCTTAATATCATAAACCGTTTAGGAGATATGAATCTCGAAGTGGAAGTCTGCACTTTTCAACGTGCTCATGCTTATCCGTCATCTATCTATATATATAAAAGCAAGTCGGGCTGGAGCGATGTATATATAAATATTTAAAAATGAAAAAAGACGTGAATTAATGAGGCACTTCCAGAAATCTCAGAAATTTGAAACTTGGTACGGGGGAAACTGATGACCCCAGGATCCCTAGAAAAATCGGAAATTCTCAAAATTCCCTGAAGGGGGCACGCTGGGGGGGCTCAAATTTTGGGCTCAGCATTAGAACACAGTCGTATAGTATATCCAAAACGATAACCTATAGGTTTCGTGGGCTTAAAAATTTTCGGGAATTTCCTCATTTTTATCCCCTATCCCCCCAAATCAAGATGGCGGCACAACCTGCCAGACGAGGTAGACAATTGAAATTTGGTGAAATTATAGCTTTTGGTCCCTAACCGACGGGAAAATTCCAAGATGTTCAAATTTTTCACTTTTTACCCCTAAAGATATCGAAATATGGAGGCAATTTTAATGACTGTGCAGACATTCCTTTTGAGCTATTTTTTGGCTAAACGGTAAGTCGTATCACAAAACGGATGGCACAATGTCCCTTCAATTCGGAGTGATCTACAACTTTGGTCCTGTGACATTTTGTCGTATCTGTCTCCCTTATACGTTAAATTTGGCCGTATTTCTGGATTGTTCGTAAATTTGGTGATTTTTACAAGTATATTTCATTGTTTGACACACTTATAAGAATGATAGGATCATCACGTTAGGTGCGCACATTGGCACGATTAAGGGACATATGTGTACCAAATTTCATGATTCTAGCTTATACATAAGTAGGCAAAATGTAATGTAAAATGTTAAAAATGCACCCATATTTCACCCTATTCAAAATTTGAACTCAATTTACCCCCTTAATATGGGAGATACGAGGATATAGTTTAGCAGCAAACATTTAGAACGATAAATGACGCGTCTGATGGCGCAAACCGTTTCTTAATATCATAAACCGTTTAGGAGATATGAATCTCGAAGTGGAAGTCTGCACTTTTCAACGTGCTCATGCTTATCCGTCATCTATATATATAAAAGCAAGTCGGGCTGGAGCGATGTATATATAAATATTTAAAAATGAAAAAAGACGTGAATTAATGAGGCACTTCCAGAAATCTCAGAAATTTGAAACTTGGTACGGGGGAAACTGATGACCCCAGGATCCCTAGAAAAATGGGAAATTCTCAAAATTCCCTGAAGGGGGCACGCTGGGGGGGCTCAAATTTTGGGCTCAGCATTAGAACACAGTCGTATAGTATATCCAAAACGATAACCTATAGGTTTCGTGGGCTTAAAAATTTTCGGGAATTTCCTCATTTTTATCCCCTATCCCCCCAAATCAAGATGGCGGCAAAACCTGCCAGACGAGGTAGACAATTGAAATTTGGTGAAATTATAGCTTTTGGTCCCTAACCGACGGGAAAATTCCAAGATGTTCAAATTTTTCACTTTTTACCCCTAAAGATATCGAAATATGGAGGCAATTTTAATGACTGTGCAGACATTCCTTCTGAGCTATTTTTTGGCTAAACGGTAAGTCGTATCACAAAACGGATGGCACAATGTCCCTTCAATTCGGAGTGATCTACAACTTTGGTCCTGTGACATTTTGTCGTATCTGTCTCCCTTATACGTTAAATTTGGCCGTATTTCTGGATTGTTCGTAAATTTGGTGATTTTTACAAGTATATTTCATTGTTTGACACACTTATAAGAATGATAGGATCATCACGTTAGGTGCGCACATTGGCACAATTAAGGGACATATGTGTACCAAATTTCATGATTCTAGCTTATACATAAGTAGGCAAAATGTAATGTAAAATGTTACAAATGCACCCATATTTCACCCTATTCAAAATTTCAACTCAATTTACCCCCTTAATATGGGACATACGAGAATATGGTTTAGCAAGAAACATTTAGAGCAATAAATGACGCGTCTGATGGCGCAAACCGTTTCTTATTATCATAAACCGTTTAGGAGATATGAATCTCGAAGTGGAAGTCTGCACTTTTCAACGTGCTCATGCTTATCCGTCATCTATATATATATAAAAGCAAGTCGGGCTGGAGCGATGTATATATAAATATTTAAAAATGAAAAAAGACGTGAATTAATGAGGCACTTCCAGAAATCTCAGAAATTTGAAACTTGGTACGGGGGAAACTGATGACCCCAGGATCCCTAGAAAAATCGGAAATTCTCAAAATTCCCTGAAGGGGGCACGCTGGGGGGGGCTCAAATTTTGGGCTCAGCATTAGAACACAGTCGTATAGTATATCCAAAACGATAACCTATAGGTTTCGTGGGCTTAAAAATTTTCGGGAATTTCCTCATTTTTATCCCCTATCCCCCCAAATCAAGATGGCGGCACAACCTGCCAGACGAGGTAGACAATTGAAATTTGGTGAAATTATAGCTTTTGGTCCCTAACCGACGGGAAAATTCCAAGATGTTCAAATTTTTCACTTTTTACCCCTAAAGATATCGAAATATGGAGGCAATTTTAATGACTGTGCAGACATTCCTTTTGAGCTATTTTTTGGCTAAACGGTAAGTCGTATCACAAAACGGATGGTACAATGTCCCTTCAATTTGGAGTGATCTACAACTTTGGTCCTGTGACATTTTGTCGTATCTGTCTCCCTTATACGTTAAATTTGGCCGTATTTCTGGATTGTTCGTAAATTTGGTGATTTTTACAAGTATATTTCATTGTTTGACACACTTATAAGAATGATAGGATCATCACGTTAGGTGCGCACATTGGCACGATTAAGGGACATATGTGTACCAAATTTCATGATTCTAGCTTATACATAAGTAGGCAAAAAGTAATGTAAAATGTTAAAAATGCACCCATATTTCACCCTATTCAAAATTTGAACTCAATTTACCCCCTTAATATGGGAGATACGAGGATATAGTTTAGCAGCAAACATTTAGTACGATAAATGACGCGTCTGATGGCGCAAACCGTTTCTTAATATCATAAACCGTTTAGGAGATATGAATCTCGAAGTGGAAGTCTGCACTTTTCAACGTGCTCATGCTTATCCGTCATCTATATATATAAAAGCAAGTCGGGCTGGAGCGATGTATATATAAATATTTAAAAATGAAAAAAGACGTGAATTAATGAGGCACTTCCAGAAATCTCAGAAATTTGAAACTTGGTACGGGGGAAACTGATGACCCCAGGATCCCTAGAAAAATCGGAAATTCTCAAAATTCCCTGAAGGGGGCACGCTGGGGGGGCTCAAATTTTGGGCTCAGCATTAGAACACAGTCGTATAGTATATCCAAAACGATAACCTATAGGTTTCGTGGGCTTAAAAATTTTCGGGAATTTCCTCATTTTTATCCCCTATCCCCCCAAATCAAGATGGCGGCAAAACCTGCCAGACGAGGTAGACAATTGAAATTTGGTGAAATTATAGCTTTTGGTCCCTAACCGACGGGAAAATTCCAAGATGTTCAAATTTTTCACTTTTTACCCCTAAAGATATCGAAATATGGAGGCAATTTTAATGACTGTGCAGACATTCCTTCTGAGCTATTTTTTGGCTAAACGGTAAGTCGTATCACAAAACGGATGGCACAATGTCCCTTCAATTCGGAGTGATCTACAACTTTGGTCCTGTGACATTTTGTCGTATCTGTCTCCCTTATACGTTAAATTTGGCCGTATTTCTGGATTGTTCGTAAATTTGGTGATTTTTACAAGTATATTTCATTGTTTGACACACTTATAAGAATGATAGGATCATCACGTTAGGTGCGCACATTGGCACAATTAAGGGACATATGTGTACCAAATTTCATGATTCTAGCTTATACATAAGTAGGCAAAATGTAATGTAAAATGTTACAAATGCACCCAAATTTCACCCTATTCAAAATTTCAACTCAATTTACCCCCTTAATATGGGACATACGAGAATATGGTTTAGCAAGAAACATTTAGAGCAATAAATGACGCGTCTGATGGCGCAAACCGTTTCTTATTATCATAAACCGTTTAGGAGATATGAATCTCGAAGTGGAAGTCTGCACTTTTCAACGTGCTCATGCTTATCCGTCATCTATATATATAAAAGCAAGTCGGGCTGGAGCGATGTATATATAAATATTTAAAAATGAAAAAAGACGTGAATTAATGAGGCACTTCCAGAAATCTCAGAAATTTGAAACTTGGTACGGGGGAAACTGATGACCCCAGGATCCCTAGAAAAATGGGAAATTCTCAAAATTCCCTGAAGGGGGCACGCTGGGGGGGCTCAAATTTTGGGCTCAGCATTAGAACACAGTCGTATAGTATATCCAAAACGATAACCTATAGGTTTCGTGGGCTTAAAAATTTTCGGGAATTTCCTCATTTTTATCCCCTATCCCCCCAAATCAAGATGGCGGCAAAACCTGCCAGACGAGGTAGACAATTGAAATTTGGTGAAATTATAGCTTTTGGTCCCTAACCGACGGGAAAATTCCAAGATGTTCAAATTTTTCACTTTTTACCCCTAAAGATATCGAAATATGGAGGCAATTTTAATGACTGTGCAGACATTCCTTCTGAGCTATTTTTTGGCTAAACGGTAAGTCGTATCACAAAACGGATGGCACAATGTCCCTTCAATTCGGAGTGATCTACAACTTTGGTCCTGTGACATTTTGTCGTATCTGTCTCCCTTATACGTTAAATTTGGCCGTATTTCTGGATTGTTCGTAAATTTGGTGATTTTTACAAGTATATTTCATTGTTTGACACACTTATAAGAATGATAGGATCATCACGTTAGGTGCGCACATTGGCACAATTAAGGGACATATGTGTACCAAATTTCATGATTCTAGCTTATACATAAGTAGGCAAAATGTAATGTAAAATGTTACAAATGCACCCATATTTCACCCTATTCAAAATTTCAACTCAATTTACCCCCTTAATATGGGACATACGAGAATATGGTTTAGCAAGAAACATTTAGAGCAATAAATGACGCGTCTGATGGCGCAAACCGTTTCTTATTATCATAAACCGTTTAGGAGATATGAATCTCGAAGTGGAAGTCTGCACTTTTCAACGTGCTCATGCTTATCCGTCATCTATATATATATAAAAGCAAGTCGGGCTGGAGCGATGTATATATAAATATTTAAAAATGAAAAAAGACGTGAATTAATGAGGCACTTCCAGAAATCTCAGAAATTTGAAACTTGGTACGGGGGAAACTGATGACCCCAGGATCCCTAGAAAAATCGGAAATTCTCAAAATTCCCTGAAGGGGGCACGCTGGGGGGGCTCAAATTTTGGGCTCAGCATTAGAACACAGTCGTATAGTATATCCAAAACGATAACCTATAGGTTTCGTGGGCTTAAAAATTTTCGGGAATTTCCTCATTTTTATCCCCTATCCCCCCAAATCAAGATGGCGGCACAACCTGCCAGACGAGGTAGACAATTGAAATTTGGTGAAATTATAGCTTTTGGTCCCTAACCGACGGGAAAATTCCAAGATGTTCAAATTTTTCACTTTTTACCCCTAAAGATATCGAAATATGGAGGCAATTTTAATGACTGTGCAGACATTCCTTTTGAGCTATTTTTTGGCTAAACGGTAAGTCGTATCACAAAACGGATGGCACAATGTCCCTTCAATTTGGAGTGATCTACAACTTTGGTCCTGTGACATTTTGTCGTATCTGTCTCCCTTATACGTTAAATTTGGCCGTATTTCTGGATTGTTCGTAAATTTGGTGATTTTTACAAGTATATTTCATTGTTTGACACACTTATAAGAATGATAGGATCATCACGTTAGGTGCGCACATTGGCACGATTAAGGGACATATGTGTACCAAATTTCATGATTCTAGCTTATACATAAGTAGGCAAAAAGTAATGTAAAATGTTAAAAATGCACCCATATTTCACCCTATTCAAAATTTGAACTCAATTTACCCCCTTAATATGGGAGATACGAGGATATAGTTTAGCAGCAAACATTTAGTACGATAAATGACGCGTCTGATGGCGCAAACCGTTTCTTAATATCATAAACCGTTTAGGAGATATGAATCTCGAAGTGGAAGTCTGCACTTTTCAACGTGCTCATGCTTATCCGTCATCTATATATATAAAAGCAAGTCGGGCTGGAGCGATGTATATATAAATATTTAAAAATGAAAAAAGACGTGAATTAATGAGGCACTTCCAGAAATCTCAGAAATTTGAAACTTGGTACGGGGGAAACTGATGACCCCAGGATCCCTAGAAAAATCGGAAATTCTCAAAATTCCCTGAAGGGGGCACGCTGGGGGGGCTCAAATTTTGGGCTCAGCATTAGAACACAGTCGTATAGTATATCCAAAACGATAACCTATAGGTTTCGTGGGCTTAAAAATTTTCGGGAATTTCCTCATTTTTATCCCCTATCCCCCCAAATCAAGATGGCGGCACAACCTGCCAGACGAGGTAGACAATTGAAATTTGGTGAAATTATAGCTTTTGGTCCCTAACCGACGGGAAAATTCCAAGATGTTCAAATTTTTCACTTTTTACCCCTAAAGATATCGAAATATGGAGGCAATTTTAATGACTGTGCAGACATTCCTTTTGAGCTATTTTTTGGCTAAACGGTAAGTCGTATCACAAAACGGATGGCACAATGTCCCTTCAATTTGGAGTGATCTACAACTTTGGTCCTGTGACATTTTGTCGTATCTGTCTCCCTTATACGTTAAATTTGGCCGTATTTCTGGATTGTTCGTAAATTTGGTGATTTTTACAAGTATATTTCATTGTTTGACACACTTATAAGAATGATAGGATCATCACGTTAGGTGCGCACATTGGCACGATTAAGGGACATATGTGTACCAAATTTCATGATTCTAGCTTATACATAAGTAGGCAAAAAGTAATGTAAAATGTTAAAAATGCACCCATATTTCACCCTATTCAAAATTTGAACTCAATTTACCCCCTTAATATGGGAGATACGAGGATATAGTTTAGCAGCAAACATTTAGTACGATAAATGACGCGTCTGATGGCGCAAACCGTTTCTTAATATCATAAACCGTTTAGGAGATATGAATCTCGAAGTGGAAGTCTGCACTTTTCAACGTGCTCATGCTTATCCGTCATCTATATATATAAAAGCAAGTCGGGCTGGAGCGATGTATATATAAATATTTAAAAATGAAAAAAGACGTGAATTAATGAGGCACTTCCAGAAATCTCAGAAATTTGAAACTTGGTACGGGGGAAACTGATGACCCCAGGATCCCTAGAAAAATCGGAAATTCTCAAAATTCCCTGAAGGGGGCACGCTGGGGGGGCTCAAATTTTGGGCTCAGCATTAGAACACAGTCGTATAGTATATCCAAAACGATAACCTATAGGTTTCGTGGGCTTAAAAATTTTCGGGAATTTCCTCATTTTTATCCCCTATCCCCCCAAATCAAGATGGCGGCAAAACCTGCCAGACGAGGTAGACAATTGAAATTTGGTGAAATTATAGCTTTTGGTCCCTAACCGACGGGAAAATTCCAAGATGTTCAAATTTTTCACTTTTTACCCCTAAAGATATCGAAATATGGAGGCAATTTTAATGACTGTGCAGACATTCCTTCTGAGCTATTTTTTGGCTAAACGGTAAGTCGTATCACAAAACGGATGGCACAATGTCCCTTCAATTCGGAGTGATCTACAACTTTGGTCCTGTGACATTTTGTCGTATCTGTCTCCCTTATACGTTAAATTTGGCCGTATTTCTGGATTGTTCGTAAATTTGGTGATTTTTACAAGTATATTTCATTGTTTGACACACTTATAAGAATGATAGGATCATCACGTTAGGTGCGCACATTGGCACAATTAAGGGACATATGTGTACCAAATTTCATGATTCTAGCTTATACATAAGTAGGCAAAATGTAATGTAAAATGTTACAAATGCACCCAAATTTCACCCTATTCAAAATTTCAACTCAATTTACCCCCTTAATATGGGACATACGAGAATATGGTTTAGCAAGAAACATTTAGAGCAATAAATGACGCGTCTGATGGCGCAAACCGTTTCTTATTATCATAAACCGTTTAGGAGATATGAATCTCGAAGTGGAAGTCTGCACTTTTCAACGTGCTCATGCTTATCCGTCATCTATATATATAAAAGCAAGTCGGGCTGGAGCGATGTATATATAAATATTTAAAAATGAAAAAAGACGTGAATTAATGAGGCACTTCCAGAAATCTCAGAAATTTGAAACTTGGTACGGGGGAAACTGATGACCCCAGGATCCCTAGAAAAATCGGAAATTCTCAAAATTCCCTGAAGGGGGCACGCTGGGGGGGCTCAAATTTTGGGCTCAGCATTAGAACACAGTCGTATAGTATATCCAAAACGATAACCTATAGGTTTCGTGGGCTTAAAAATTTTCGGGAATTTCCTCATTTTTATCCCCTATCCCCCCAAATCAAGATGGCGGCACAACCTGCCAAACGAGGTAGACAATTGAAATTTGGTGAAATTATAGCTTTTGGTCCCTAACCGACGGGAAAATTCCAAGATGTTCAAATTTTTCACTTTTTACCCCTAAAGATATCGAAATATGGAGGCAATTTTAATGACTGTGCAGACATTCCTTTTGAGCTATTTTTTGGCTAAACGGTAAGTCGTATCACAAAACGGATGGCACAATGTCGCTTCAATTCGGAGTGATCTACAACTTTGGTCCTGTGACATTTTGTCGTATCTGTCTCCCTTATACGTTAAATTTGGCCGTATTTCTGGATTGTTCGTAAATTTGGTGATTTTTACAAGTATATTTCATTGTTTGACACACTTATAAGAATGATAGGATCATCACGTTAGGTGCGCACATTGGCACGATTAAGGGACATATGTGTACCAAATTTCATGATTCTAGCTTATACATAAGTAGGCAAAATGTAATGTAAAATGTTAAAAATGCACCCAAATTTCACCCTATTCAAAATTAGAACTCAATTTACCCCCTTAATATGGGAGATACGAGGATATAGTTTAGCAACAAACATTTAGAGCAATAAATGACGCGTCTGATAGCGCAAACCGTTTCTTAATATCATAAACCGTTTAGGAGATATGAATCTCGAAGTGGAAGTCTGCACTTTTCAACGTGCTCATGCTTATCCGTCATCTATATAAATAAAATCGTAACGACCGTGTGTCTGTACATTGATTATTTTGGCGAAATTTCCGTACAGTTATCCGTTTCAGGTGTAATAATGACCATCTGCATCATTTTTAGCTTTGGTGTCTGTTTGTCTGTTTGTTTGTCTGTTTGTCTGATTTCTATAACTTGAAAACTACTGGATATATTTCCACCAAACTTCATATTTAGAATCCACCTGTCCTTGGGTAGGTTTTAGCGCAAAAAATAAAATCGTAACGACCGTGTGTCTGTACATTGATTATTTTTTCGAAATTTCCGTACAGTTATCCGTTTCAGGTGTAATAATGACCATCTGGATCATTTTTAGCTTAGGTGTCTGTTTGTTTGTTTGTCTGTTTGTTTGTCTGTTTGTCTGTCCTTCTATAACTTGAAAACTACTAAATATATATTTCCACCAAACATCATATTTAGAATCCACCTCTCCTTTGGTAGGTTTTTAGCGCAAATATCGTTTCTAAATCATTGAACTGAGTGGGGATTTTTACGAAACCGAAACCGTGATTTTGCACTCCCTCAAAGTATACACAACCGAACTTAATGGAAATCAACCTGCCTTAATGAAAATTAATTTCAAAACCTTTTTTTTCTCATGGCATCATTTCGATAACAGGATTTAGTAAGGGAGATATCATTAACGGACCGTTTTTCGGTACAAATCCCAGCGGACTTAACGCAAGAGCGGGTGCGTGTAAAGCGTACTTCTTACAACTTGAAAACTAACAAGATATTTGAACCAAATTTTATATATAGCATCCATCTGTCCAAGGGTAGGTTTCCTTGGTGTCAGTTAGTTAGTTAGTTTGTTTGTTTGTTTCTTTGTTTGTTTGTTGGTCTGTTTGTCTTTCTCTAACTTCAAAATTACTGGATATATTTCCACCAAACTTCATATTTAGAATCCACCTGTCCTTTGGGGAGGTTTTAGGGCAAATATTGTTTCTAAATCCCTGAACTAATTGGAGGTTTATACGAAATCGAAACCGTGATTTTGCACTCCCTCAAAATACACACAACCAAACTTAATGGAAATCTACCTGCCTTAATGGAAATTAATTTCTAAACCTTTTCTTCTCATGTGCATCATTTCAATCACTTACAGGAAAGATAGTATGATCAAACTCTACACGAACATTGGCCCACCCAGTACCCATATGTGAGCCAAATGCTATGTCACATAATTATCCGAAAAGTAATGCAATGTAAGATATTCTTACACAAATTTCAACGTTTCTGATTCAATCTGACCCATGAATAGATTAGATGCGAGAAAATATCATAGGACCAGCCATTTAGATCGCTAAATACTGCGCCTTACGGTACAATCCTTTGTCGATATGACGTACCGTTTAGCAGCAGTTAATCTGTAAATGAAGGTCTGCAATATTGTAAACATTCATATACTTTCGTATGTCCATCTGTATATATTCATGGATGTCGATTTGTAGCGATCGAGAAAGGATGTGTCTGCTATTGTAATCAGTACTCCCTACACCGACTTTGACTGCTGACAGTAGGAATGGGGTCCTTCTCCAACTCCTGTGTAACTGGCATTAGTAAGGAGGGCCTACCATTTTAATGAATAATTCACTTTTCGATTTGTCTTGCAGAAGGCAAGGGATCATGCAGTTTTGTTCGTAAGTCCCCTACTCTATTGTGTTTGGCTCTAGGCCAGGGTGCCCGCCATTATAAACAAATGTTCCAATCTAAAATTTGACTAGCATTAGGCATAGTGGTCTGCTATTTTCATGGAAACTCACTAATTCTGTGTGACTGGCAGTAAGCTGGCTAGCAGCAGTAAAAAGGGACTGTCATTATAATGATAACTGCACAACTCAATTTTGACTGGTGGTAGGGAAGTTGCCTGGTATTATAATAAAAACTCCTCAACTGTAACCTGGCTGAAAGTAGGAAATGGGTCTGCCATTGTAACTAAAACTCCCCAAATCGATTGCGACCGCGCAGTAGGCATTGGGGCCTGCAATTATAATGTAAACTTGCCAACTCGATTGTGAATGGCAGTAGGCAAGTGAGCCTGGCGTTATCATCACAACTCCGCAACCCTCACTCTACATTGGAAACAACGTATGTGGACCTCCCCATGCTATTTCTCGGATAAGGCTAAGAGACATGCAATTTTAAAACAATCTCATTTGCTGCACGCACAGTATTTACGTCGATATCCGTATACAATGTAGAATACCGTAGCGAAGCACGGGTACGTTTGCTAGTATATGATAATGATGATAACTCCTCGAATGAAGTTCGAAATAACACTTCGTTATCTGGCTAAAGCTTCTGCTTCAAATCTTTGCAATATTCACTACCTGATGTAAAAGTATCCGGACACCTATCTGAAAATTCAACACGTATCACGTTCCCAATTATTGGACATTAATATGGAGTGGGTCCACCCTTTTCCTTTATGACAGCTTTAAATCTGCTAGGGGCACTTTTGATGAGTTGTCTGGATGTCTGTGGAGGAATGGCAGCCCATTCTTCGTTAAGAGCCAAACCAGAGAAAATATTTATGTTGGATACCGAGGTCTGGAGCGACGTCGACGTTCTAACTCATCCCAAAGGTGTTCTATTCAGTTCAGATCGGGAATCTGAGCAGGTAAGTCCATTTGAGGAATGTTATTGTCCACAAACAATCGCCCCACAGATGCAGTTTTATGACAGGGTGCATTGTCATGCACTGTCCTCTACCGTACACAGTACACAATGGTTTAAAATGTTTTACTATACTTCCAGCATTTAGACTCTTTACAATTGACTTTATGTCGCACCGTCACAGATAGGTCTTATGCCGACTAAGGGATAGAAAAGACCTAGGAGAGGGAAGAAAGCGGGCGTGGCCTTAATCAAGATACAGCCCTATTATTTGCTTGGTGTGAAAATGGGAAACCACAGAAAACCACCTTCAGAGCTGCCAACAGTGAGGTTCGAAACCACTATATCCCGGATGAAAGTTTAAATCCGCGCGCCCCTAACCGCATAGCCAACTCGCCTGCTAGGGTTTTCTTTAGCGTAATAAGAAGACCACACCGTAACCACGAAAAACTTCCCCATACCATAGCACCACCTCCTCCGTATTTCACCGTTGGCACTACACATGATTGCAGGTGAAGTTCTCCAGGCATTCGCCAACTGCCACACGGTGTAGTGTGATTCATCACTCGTTTGCAGTCATCCACTGTTCAGTGTCGTCGCCCTTTACACCACCTCACGCGTCGTTTAGCCAAGGCTACAGAAATGTTTGGCTTATGAGCAGCAGCTCGACCATTGTACCCCATTATTTTTGACTCTCAACGCACAGCCATTGTGCTGGCTGGACTTATGGTAACACTGGAACTCACGAGAGATTCCTTCCACTAATTTCTTGCGAATTTTTACAACCACTCTCCGCATTGCTCGACGGTCCTTCTCCGTCATTAAATATATTACTGGTGTTGGTTCAGCTGCGGTTGCTTCCTGGCGTTTCAACTTCATAATCACATCACCGACAGTTGACTTGGGGCAGTTTTAGAACGGCTGAAATATCTAATTGATTTGTTACTCAGGTGACATCCAAGTCACTGAGTCCCCCTGACCGACACATTCTGCTATTACTACATCTCTGTGGCTCAGTGGTAAATAGTGGTACTACTAGCATGTAAAGGCAACCCATAGTGTTCCCCGCGTGATGGTACTAATCACCTGTGCTGTGCGTTCCATAAAATTACATATTCCTAGTATATTTCTAAGATGATGATGATACTTGTTTAAAGGGGCCTAATATCTAGGCCATCGGTCCCTAATGGTACGAAATATAACGAAAATTTAAAATTCCAAAGTTCATTCACTGATTAGAATTCAAAACGTGATGAAGAATGAATGAACGAGTTGAATTTAAAATGATTAGCCGATCCAACTCACAATACTGAAAGTAATAAATAGTTCCTAAATCGATTCACTGACTACTGTAGAATTCAAACGAACAATGATTATGAACTTAAAACAATCCGTGAATCCGACCCGCAATGCCTCACTTTCCCAGAAACTATATTACTACCCAAGGGAATGCTTCTAAAGCACAATCCTGAAGCGATGATGCCCGTTTAAAGGGGTCCAAAATCCAGGTCATCCACCATAATGGTACCTATCACTAGTAAAGTAGAACCATGGTATTTCTCATGTTGCAGTACTAATCCAAAGTAGCGTAGACTCACGGTGGTCCACACATTATGGTACTACTCACAAGTATTGTATGTCGTACAGGTAAAGCCGACCTATGATGTTTCTCACATAGGCCTAGTGGGCACTAAGCACAGGCAACGAAAACCCACGGTGTCGCTCATATAGTGGTACTAATCACAGGTACTGTAAACCCACAGTGAAGCGCTCTCTGCTGCTACTTATCACAAACCTGTTGTGTACCTAACATAGTGGCACTACTCACAAGTAAAGGCGACCCATGGGGTTCCCCACGTGATGTACTAATTGAAATAATTTTTTGGTTCTAATTCAATCAACGCTTGGTCGCCCCTTATGACAGGAGATATCGTGGGTGTATTCTTCGTCTGCGTGCCCCACCCACAGGGAGTGATATAATTCAAGCATCAAAGAAATTTGCACGGCTTACAGGGACTAATCTGAAGCGTTTCATTTCGTGGAGATTAATGGGAACATTCGGCTTTGCGACTATTTTCCTTTTCTGTACAAGAACAAAATCAGAATTACAAGAAGAAAGAAAGAAAGTGGACTACCAAGAAGCCGTTTCTGTATACCAAAAACTCCGGATTATCCGGTTTGCGGTTTATCTGTGCACCCCCGAGGTTTATTGCTTTTTTAATTTCCTTCATTTTTGTCATGGCATTTTGAAGACGTGTGACCTGCGCGTTTGAAATTCGAGTGCGCTCTCGACTGCAAATTTGCTTTGTTGGAGAACTAAACACTAAACCATGAACTGTATAGCAGTTTATTTTTGTGTGTGTGTTCTGTGATATCAGTCATGGCTACGAAGCGGAAGAAAATAGTTTTAACTTCAAAACAAAAGCTTGAATTAACTGAAAAGTTCAGGAAATGAGAATCAGTACAGAAATTAGCGAATGATTGTGGGATTGCGATTTTATGTTCCTTTGTACTGGTACCTCAAGTATTTTACCAACAAGAGCCTTTTTTTGTTGATACAATTGGTTGTTGAATGTGTTAACTGTTCGACATTACTGCATTTTCAAACAGTAGAATGCTGTATGTTCTGTATTATTAAAAGGTTCGTTGTCTATCAAAATGCGCAAATTCGTATTATCCGTGCTTTCGGTTATCCGTGCGAATTTGTCCGGCGATTAGCCCGGATAATCGCGGGTTTGCTGTACTTTGAAATAACCCATTTGTTACAAGCAAAGGGAACACCGATCAAGAGAAATTGATAGTACATTGCACCTTTCATATGAGAAAGCTCGGGCTCGCAAGGGAACGGGAAGTGTGATAGGCTCAAAAATGTCAATTTTCGTTTTCGAGTTTAAAAAATCTCTAATCTTTCCTTTAGAATTTGGTGTATCAATTATTGTGCTGAAGTTATATTTGAGGCAATAAAATTAGGTTTAAACATAACTCTGCGCGCTGAATATCATTTGGTACAGCTACCAGTCAAACATAATTTTTGGATTTTCCGTACGGTAAGTCATATTTTTTCAAACTTTGTGTACCTTTCTTATTCAGAAACTATTATATCAATGTATTTGAAACTTCGTAGTCTCTTAGATACTATATATATTTGAGTTTGGAAGTAAATTTAATAAGATATCTTGATTAGTTCATTGAGGCCAGCTTGAAGAGCACTGACAATTTTACAGAAAATTTCAGTTTTCAACTAGGATATTTAAAAAATTCTCAACTACAGTAAACAACAGGATAATTTTGCTTCAGCAGCTCAGAAGAGCTTTAAATAGTATGTACGCGAAGTTTCTTGGGTATGGTTTTAGTATTTTCTCAGAAAAAAGTACATCAGTTGAGGCATTTTTTAACAATATTAAAAAAATTATGTTCTTTCTGATACAAAGTATTAAACATAGAAGCTTCATATTCTTCCAAAATAAGAATGTATTCTGAATATATTAAATGCTAATTCAAGTATTTACCTCTTAGTTCTCGAGATAGGCTATATAACTAAACATTGGAAGTTATCATTTTCTATCGTTTTACACTCACCGGTTCCCTTAAAATCACTGCTATCTTTTGGTGGTTTTAAGAATTTTACAGACTTCTCTAGACCTAACCTCAATGATATGTAATGTCCCTTGAAGCTTTGCATATTTCTAGCGAAAAATACAAGTTAAAAATGACGCTTCGTATCTTTCTGCTGGCAAGTATAAAATTCTGTCTCTTAGCCTTGTGTTTCAGGAATGTGTGGATTTCGTTTGATGGTCTGTTTGGGTCCATTCTTTTTTGCTGTCCCAAGAATTGAATGTGCATTGTATCTGTGATTTTGAGGATTTATTTGTAGTCTAGTGTCTGCTCATATTCTGTAAGAAGGAAGCCAGCTCCCAGACAAAACTATATTTACATCGCTCTGTTTTCAGACCAACTTTGCTTTACGGGAGCGAAAGCTCGGTGGACTCAGGATATCTTATTCATAAGTTAGAAGTAACAGACATGAAAGTAGCGAGAATGATTGCTGGTACAAACAGGTGGGGACAATGGCAGGAGGGTAGTCGGAATGAGGAGATAAAGGCTAATTTAGGAATGAACTCGATGGATGAAGCTGTACGCATAAGCCGGCTTCGGGGGTGGGGTCATGTGAGGCGAATTGAGGAGGATAGGTTACCTAGGAGAATAATGGATTCTGCTATGGAGGGTAAGAGAAGTAGAGGGAGACCAAGACGACGATGGTTAGACTCAGTTTCTAACCATTTAAAGATAAGAGGTATAGAACTAAATAATAATAATAATAATAATAATAATAATAATAATAATAATAATAATAATAATAATAATAATAATAATCGTATGGCCTCAGCTACCGTGTGCAGACATTTCAATGTGACGCCATCTGGCTGTCTGCTCGTCAATTTCGACGTTCCGTTTCACTCTAGGCCCCCGCTAGATGGCAGACCGAGTAAACCGAAACTCTCTTGGGCGTCTACGGCTGAGATTTAATTAATTTTGTCGGGTAAACACCAAATGTGTCACCAGAGATCTTTTACATGCCGACATCGTACGACATGGAGTGTCGAATGGACTTTCTTCCGCCCTTCAAAAATCCGACTACCTCTGCCGGGTTTGAACCCGCTATCTTGGGATCCGGAGGCCGACACTCTACCGCTGATCCACAGAGGCAGCTATAGAACTAAATGAGGCCACAGCACTGGCTGCAAATAGAGGATTGTGGCGACGTTGAGTAAATTCACAGAGGCTTGCAGACTGAACGCTGAACGGCATAACAGTCTTTAATGATAATGTATGTATGTATGTATGTATGTAGTATCTGCTTTCGTAGTCTATATATAGCACTTCTGGAAAGTGATAGAAGTCTTAGACATTATCAACGCCTCAGCAGCTGCGTAGTAGAATCCATAAGCAGATTGATTTGGACCTAACGAAAGTGGACGCTCACTAGCGACGAGTTACAACTCAGCTCTACGTATTAGGAAGTCAGAGAAAGTACACATGTCCGTTTGGAGCAACATTGATTGTAACTAGGGGAGCGAGGAGGGTTTGGAATTAATAAGGAAGTAACTTTATCTATTTAGAGATGAGAGGGAAGCGAGCGAGTGTTGCTAGGTGATGCTTGAAGGGGCACTGCTAGCAGCGCGGCTATTAGCGGGCCTGCTTTAAAGGCGAGCAACTCATTAGCACACAACTACAATACGTGTCGATCACATACTTTCCTGCTTCCTTCTCAGAGAGAGAACTCAATGAACTCTGCTAAGAATGAAATATACTTTTACTACTACGAGAACAGCAAAAATATATATTTTTATTTATTTATTTAGTCTAAAAGGAGGCGCTGTTACTTGTTAAGTGAATAACAGCTCCGTATAGTTCGTACGAGTGAAAATGAAAGCCAATGCCGTCTTCTTACTGGTTAGGAAGGTTCCTTGAGTAGTGGAAGATAAAGGTTTTCACTACTCGTAACCTCAAGATTGTTCACGGAAATTAACCTGGTACTCAATTCTGGTAGAGAATGAACAAAATCCAGGCTCAGAAGTGTAAGTCTCGTTTCTGACTATTTTACCAAATACTATAGATCAGGGTTTTCCGCATAAAACCTGACCACTCGCGTGCGGCTGAAGTAAGACCGGCCTGACTGGCTTCCCCGCACACCCGCGGCTCACCTGGTTGTCAGGCTCGCTTCCTGCCCTTCACTTCCCAGGCTGTATTCATTAGTCCGCGCTCGTTTGCGAAGATGGGAAGACAGCTGCCTTTAGAGCAACGTACTGTTGTATGTAAATACTATTATGAATACAAATCAGTTCGTCGCGTTCATGCGCAGTTTATCAGAAGGTTCCCAGGGGAATTGCCTCCTTCCAAAACTTCATTTCACGACTAGGTTTGAGACTGTTGGTTCAGTACTAACCCAGAAACACGCGCGAAGACGTACAGTGTTAACAGAAAGGAAATTAGGCGAACGCTAAACTTTAACGCTCGCCACGAAACTCTCTGCAAAAATTAGCACAAGCTGGGGAATTCATGACTTCTGCAGATACAGCAACAAAATCATTACAACTCAAACTTTACAAATGCACGTGTGTTCAGAAATTTAAACCAGCTGATCCCGCAGCGTGCAGAACATTACTAAAATCATGTCAATCGAAATGTGTTTACCCGGTACAATGCCTGTTTAGCTGCGGAAGGACGACATTTCCAGCATTTTCTATGAGGTAAGAGTTCGTTTCTTATACTGTATATGCGAAGTACAGATTTAAGAAGCTAAGACAGATTTCAGGCTGGCAGTGGCGAGGTAGGCCACGGATGTAGAGAATGCCAGCCGGCCTGGCTCAGCTGCGAGCAAGCGGTGAGGTTTTATATGGGGAAAAAAATACTGTTAGGTTTCGTAATGTGATATAATTCGTGTGTAATGATAACACGTCTTACAGTGGATCCATCTTTTATTCCAACCCTCAACTATCAACAGTATACATTCCAAAGGGAAAAGAAAACGCAGAGAGAAAATATATAGAGAAAGGGACTATGGAGGCTCATCTTCTCAGTTCTCAACATCCTTCCCACACTGGTCGATCTCCAGGAGGAAGACCTGCTGTACACGCCGACAAAACCGTTTCGTTGGCTACCAGAAGGATGAGGGTATTGTCGAATGCTGGTATCTTCCCTTCGTCACACGCAAGTAAGTTTACGTGATGCAGAAAGTCTTGACGCCTATCTCAGATGCTGCCCCAGCTCGTCTGTAGCCTCCTGTAAGGAGACCTCGCTTATCGCTGCACTGATGAAGATCCAGATAGACTCCCCCCACCCCGCCATCAAGTTTTCATTTCCCACCTTTAAGTGGCCAGGTCCAGAGAGATACGTAAGGTTCAAGATTAACCTTATTTATAGGGTGCGAGCTGGGCAATTACTGGCTGGCTTAAGTTGAAATACCAAGTAGTGGCAACTTAGAAACAGACGACGTAAGCTTTCTTGTGCCAACCCCTAAATAGTTACAATACTTTACTAAAACCGAAAGTAATGACATCTGTTAAACTTGAAAATCAAGTCTTCGAAAATTTCAGCATGTTTCTATACGAGTTCACCGCCCTCAGAAGTTAAACACATTGCCTACCACTAGGGAGAAGCCTTACCGATGGCTTATTATTGAAGCATTTAAGGTTTTTGGCAACGCAAGGATGCGTAAGTGCTAGAATTGGAAAGGAAGCGACCGTGCCCTTAGAGTACAGACCACCGGGCGAGTTGGCCATGCGATTAGGGGGACATAACTGGGAGCTTGCTTCCCGGAGATAGTGGATTCGAATCCCACCCTCGGTAGCCTTGAAGATGGTTTTCCGTGGTTTCCCATTTTCACACCAGGCAAATGGTGGGGATGTACCTTAATTAAGGCCACAGCCACTTCCTTCCCACTCCTAGCCCTTACCTATCCCATCGTCGCCATAAGACCTATGTCTGTCGGTGCGACGTAAAACAAGTTCTTAAAAAATGGTACAGACTAAGCATTTGCCTGGTGTGAAAATAGGAAACCACGTGAAAACGTCCTCCTGTACGCCTGGGGTTATGATCTGCGTAAGTCACTACGTCCCAGTAAAGACTACACACTTGATACAAATGTAGTACACAAGCATCCGGTCAACCGCATACACATCTTCAATGAAAACAACTTATCTTGAAAAAGCCCAGTATGAAATCCATGGCTATGACTAGTCTACAAAACTCCCGTAAAATATGCAAATGTTTCTAGAGATTAGTTGTGCGCGGACGAACAGGACACGAGGGAGTTTCAAAGTTACTCAGGTGTAACATTCTAATACGTCACTTGGTTATGTATGTTAAAGGCATTATGTACATGTACAGACATTGAGACACAGGTAATGCGACAGGATACACATGGTACGAACGGGCGTCTAGCGGCGACTCCATAAACAAGTAAATAAGTAAAAATGAGTGAATGAATAGCCGGCCCCGCGGTGTAGGGGTAGCGTGCCTGCCTCCCCCAGGTTCGATTCCCGGCCAGGTTGGGGACTTTTATCCGCATCTGAGGGCCGGTTCGAGGTCCACTCAGCCTACATAATTACAATTGAGGAGCTATCTGCCGGGGAGATTGCGACCCGATCTACAAAGCAAAAAATATCGGCCGAGAGGAATCGTCGTACTGACCACACGACACCTCGTAATCTACAGGTCTTCGGGCTGAGCAGCGGTCGCTTGGTAGGACAAGGCCCTTCATAGCTGTTAGGTATTATTGTCATGTGGGTATATTGAGTCCTCTGGTGCTACCTCCATTGGGAGGCAGTTTTATAAATAAAAACCTCTTCAGCTGACTGTGTTCTGGCCCTTTGTAATCAAATATTTCTCTCCTTACTCTTTAATATACATTCGTCCAATACGCACTCTGTCGATAAATGTGTGTTATTTCTATTATGTTAGAACAGTGGCAAACAGTATCCAGGGTAATTTGCAGTAAATGTTATGAAGGAAACTCTTTCTTGATGCATGGAAGTACAACCATTTTTTGGATAAATATCTGTAAACTTTCGTGTATAAACTAACCAAGAAACCTGTCGTGTATTCTTTCCTTTCGGACAGCTGCCTCTGTGGATCCGTGGTAGAGTGTCGGCCTCCGGATCCCAAGATAGCGGGTCAAACCCGGCAGAGGTAGTCGGATTTTTGAAGGGCGGAAAAAGGTCCATTCGACACTCCATGTCGTACGATGTCGGCATGTAAAAGATCTCTGGTGATACATTTGGTATTTACCCGACAAAATTCATTCAATCTCAGCCATAGACGCCCAAGAGAGATCCGGTTTACTCTGTCTGCCATCTAGTGGTCCTAGAGTAAAACGGAACGTCGAAATTGACGAGCAGACAGCCAGATGGCGTCAAATCGAAATGTCTGCACACGGTAGCTGAGGCCATACGATTATTATTATTATTATTATTATTATTATTATTCCTTTCGAACGTGCTTGTGCTGGGGGACTTCTACATTTTCTGCCAAACTAAGTGTACTTCGCCAGCCTCCACACTACTGACGAACACGGTAACCAGTATTCCCCAAATGGAACCCTCTTCCACACACTTGTAAAAGGTCTTTGATAATCCTTCGCTGTCCTACTTTCGCAGTTATAACAAGGACCTCCTTCACTGAGAACTACTTTACTGAGCACTGAAACCACTAAATCAATCTTCAGATTTTGATCTATAAATGAGTAAATGTTTACATTATACTTTATTGGAAAGGTCATGTCTAAAATAAGTTAACAAGCGAAAGCTGTCCCAGTTTGTTCCCCGTAGCAAGAATTTAATTTCATGAGCTGCAAATAATTGAAGCATAGTTACGACAGACTCAATCAGCTGTTTATCGATTCCTCGTCGAGCTGTATTTCCTCGAACGGCACCTCTTCACAGCTCCAAGCACAAGGAAATACAAATCCAAGTGTGAGGTAACACAGTTTTTATTACCCTATGGATTCCGAACAGTTCACACTTCAATAAAGTCAACCACCAATCCGCGATAGAGATGATGGTGGCAATGATAATTACAACTAAAACAACTATTAATATTTCTTTCTTTCTTTCTTTCTTTCTTTCTTTCTTTCTTCGTTAGGGTCTTCTGGGGACCACCTGACCATTTCAATGCTTCATCCTTTGTTGTTCCTTCATTCTGAGCCTGTTTTCTTTCCTTCCCGACCTTGGAATTCTTTCATTTTTTACACTTCCTCTCTAAAAACCTCTCCCTGTTGCTGCTTCTCTTATATTGTTTCCTTCCAAATCTGACTTCATGATTCCAGGTTCTTGACTTCTCGTTCCAAAGATATTTGAAGATCTGTTTGGTTAACCTATTGTCATCCATTCTGTATAGACGTCCACAAATTATCAAAGGCCTCTTCCGCATTGTGTTTTTTTTTTCTACATTCCGGTATATTTCATCAATACTTCTTGATTTCCAGAGTTCTGTAATTCTTAGCGGACCGAGAATTTTCCGTATATTTTTTCTTTCCAATACTTCTAATTTATTGATCTTTTAATTCAGTACTGAAACTCACTCGCGTGCTGGCATTCCGGTTTGACCACCGTGTTGTGTTGTGTTGTGTATCCATTCTTTTACAGCGGACTATTCCATATTATTATTATTATTATTATTATTATTATTATTATTATTATTATAGATGCAGAAGACAGACAAACCGGAGCGTCTAAGGTAAATTTTAAGAGACTAAATTAAATTGGAGGAAATAGAGAAATATATAACTCAAACAGAAGATTTACCTACTTTTATTTGTTGTTGTTGATGATGAAGATGATTGTTTAAAGGGGCTAACAACTAGGTCATCGGCCCATAATGGTACGAAATGAGACTAAATGCAATCACAAAATTCATCCACTGATCAGAATTCAAAAGGTGATCATGAATGAATGGATGAATATGACCCGCAATGCCTCACCTTCTCAGAAACAATAGTACTGACCAAGGGACTGCTTCCAAAGCACAATCCTGAATCGATGATGCGTGTTGCCTAAAGGGGCTCAATATCCAGGTCAACGGTCCCTCATAATGGCACTTATCGCTAATAAAGGAGAACCATGGTATTTCTCAAGTTGCGGTACTAATCAGAGGTAGCGTAAACTAACGGTGTTCCAGACATCATGATACTACTCACGAGTACTGTACATCGCACAGGTAACGTAGACCTATGGTGTTTCTCACATAATGGGGCTACTCGCAGGCAACGTAAGCCCGTGATGTTCCGCAAACAGTGGTACTAATCACAGGTACTGTACACCCACAGTAAACCGCTCTCTTCTGCTACTAATCACAAACCTATTGTGTACCTAACATAGTGGTACTACTCTCAATTAGAGGCGACCCATGGCTTTCCCCGCGTGATGGTGCGAATCACAAGTAGTTTCATGGTTCTAATTCAATCATTCAGTCTTCCCTTGGTCGCCCCTTTTAGTCGCCTCTTACAAGAGGTAGGGGATACCGTGGGTGTATTCTTAGTCTTCGTCCCCCACCCACAGGGGTTTTTTAATTGTTGAACGTAGTACTAACTCATACAAGTTTTCAGTGATGATACGACAAAGGAAAGAAGTGAGAAGGTAATAGTCCTGTCCTTCAGGTACAGTGTGGAAAGAAGTCCGACAGTCCATGACGTACGACTTTCGGCATGTAAAGGTAACGCAATTAGGCTACGACCCTTCCATGACGCTAATCAGAGGTCCCACGCTTCGAAGAATGAAGATATAGGTAAACAAGATAGAATGTGTATAAAGGGCGTGGAAATGAAAGACTCCCTAGGTCTCGCAACTTAATACTGCCGGGGTCGGAGGAGTTGACCTCAGGAGGCCGGATAGGAAACATGAACGTGAGGAGTCTGATAGAAGCAAAAGCCATGCCTGATGAGCGAACGTCGATGTCGACGAACAAGCAGCCGAAATGTCAATAAAAAATATGTAACGCGGTAGCGGAAGACATTATTATTTATTTTTCTTCCGAACACTACGTTTATGTTGGATACTTGGAATTCTCAGTTAACCCCGGAGGTAGTAATGCCAACAAAATCTCCAAGCAGGCAAAAAAATTTCCAAATGGTTCTTGATTGCCTCTATCAGCAGTTGCCTCAAGAGTTGGAAAACACTCGAGGAGTGTAATAAAGAAGCTCAATACCTGGCTGCATCCTTAGCTAAAACATAAGAGACTGTATTTCCCTTTACTTCCTCACTGCTTCCAATTGCTAAATTCCTAGAGCTTCCCAACAGCAACGAGATCGAGAAAGGTAGAGGATGTATAGTCCCCTTTTAAGGATGGTTTCTTTGTTGAGAATGACATTTCTCAGTTGAAAGGCCTCCAAAGAGGTCATGTATTTACAGATAGAAAGTAGTAATAATGTCGATAAATTTCTCAATAGGCCTATTCGTTATCATTATCACAAACACTAATACTCTTCAGTATTTTAGTTTCGAGAAGGAACGATTTTCTTCACAATAATAACCTTAAATGTCTCCAACAGCGCGTGAAATTACTAGTATTATTATTACTATTCATTTACTTACCACAAATCATACAATTTTATGGATAAACTAGTGAAAAAGGGCAAGCTGCTTGCTTCAAAGACCCACTAAGCCAATATTTACAATAATTATATTGTTCACATATTTACATTCGTACAGTAAATCATTCACTCGAAAACACTTGCACTATCTTTCACGACCAATTCAACTTATTAACTACAACACTGTCTGAAGATTATTTTCGAACCGGGCGAGTTGGCCGTGCGCGTAGAGGCGCGCGGCTGTGAGCTTGCATCCGGGAGATAGTAGGTTCGAATCCCACTATCGGCAGCCCATTTTCACACCAGGCAAATGCTGGGGCTGTACCTTAATTAAGGCCACGGCCGCTTCCTTCCAACTCCTAGTCCTTTCCTATCCCATCGTCGCCATAAGACCTATCTGTGTCGGTGCGACGTAAAGCCCCTAGCAAAAAAAAAAATTATTTTCGATTTTTTTTTCAAATCAATAACGAGAATCATAAATGAAATAGACATTACTATCTTTCGAGATGAAGAAAATGGGGCTAGTTATCTATCTAGAACTGTCCAAGGAGTGTCATAAGCAGACTTAGAAGAGCCAGTCTAACTACAACCGAAACGCCCACCGATGAGTCTACTCAACCTTTGCCCCTGTTCGTCTCATGGTATGTATCCCGACGTATATAGCTGTGAAAGTGAACTATAATAACTACAATTATTATTATTATTATTATTATTATTATTATTATTATGTTTTATGTCCCATTAACTAGAAGACTGTTGCTCAGTTTTTGTTTCCTATTAAAACAATAATCACCACTATTACCTCCTATTAACTACTCTTACGGTTTCTGGAGATGCCGAGGTGCCGTAACGTTTGTCCCGCAGTTCTTTAATGAAACAGTAAATCTACTCATTCGCGGCTGGCGTATTTCAGCATCTTCGAAACCACCGGACCGAACCGAACCGGGATCGTACCCGCCATTTATCAGACACGAACAAGAAATGGGTATCGGGCTGTATAGGATACAGTCGGAAAGCGTGAATACGTCTATGTGGCGTGGCCTTTGGCCCCAGGGGTCCCGGGTTCGATTCCCGGCAGGGTCGCGGTTTTTAACCATTATTGGTTAATTCCGCTGGCACTGGGGCTGGGTGTATGTGTCGTCTTCATCATCATTTCATCCTCATCACGACGCGCGGGTCGCCTACGGGCGTCAAATCAAAAGACCTGCATCTGGCGAGCCGAACTTGTTCTTGGGCACTCCCGGCACTAAAAGCCATACGCCATTTCATTTTTTTTGTGGCATGGCGAAATTAAATGTTATGATTTATTTCGAGCTTCGTATATTCAGATACTAGCTTAACACTAGTTTCATAGTTTATAAAGGATACGTCGAAGAAGTCCTCTGAAAGTTTCATATTAGCAGTCTGATCATTATCGTCGATATCAATCAGTGCCGCCGACATAGGAGAGACTCCGAGTGTAGTACCACGTACACTTTAACGCTTTGTTTTTAAACGGGCCTTTTACTCTCTACAACACCTATGATTACTTGGGGCACATGAATCGTATAATCAGGTTATGTTTGTGCTTCATGACACCGTTTAATGTCGACATCACACACAACAGTCGCAGAAAAACTTAATTCTTTTGCACTAAGCGCGTTTTGTCTGTTCCTGACGCTCGGCTTTGAGATGTACAGTACCTATGCTTTCTTCAACGTTCAGCATTGCTTTTAGGCGCACGAATCGATTTGTCTCTATGTCTTCTATAAGTCTGATGCTCTTTCATCAATTTCATCTCTCCGTTTTCATCAACACTTTGTAGCTAAATTTCACTTCACATGCGCACCAATCGCTTGTTTCCTGTGTCACTGTACAGCAGTTTATTACAACTTAAATCCTCATTCCCATTCAAATGGCACCTCAATCATTGAAACACGAGGGCTGTTAGCAATGTAGCGGCAACGTAGCCCAGGCATTCGCACGAGATCGGGATGCGCAAATAGAATAAGGCGCTGTTGTCGATGTTTAGTGTGCATTTGACGGAGATCCAGTTGGGAGTGTTGTTGCTGTGTGGCGTTGAAGTGAAGAGTGTCAATTTTACCGCTCTGAAGCATGTTTTCAATAGGTGATCAGTATACCTCGGATTTGTAGGTGGTAATAGGTTAGAATGCAAAGTAATTTGGTTGGTAGGAAGTGTCATGCAACCCGTTGTACCATAATGTAGGAAGAGTAACATCAATTCAGGGAGTTCTATAGTCTGTACCCCTAATTTCTATGCAAATCTCATAGCATAACCGTTGCACAGTGCAGGGTAAACTTGTTACTGGCTTAAGTAAGTTTGCATTCTAACGTATCAGCACCTAATAATCCGGACTCTAGTGATCAGCATTCGCGGATTTAAATCAAGGTTGTCCGTGGCAAAAATGCATCAAAACGTTATCAAGGATTACATGAAGCTTGTGGTGAGAACGCATTACCGTATAGGATTGACCCTCGATGGGTCAAGGCGTTTCGTGCGGGTCGGAAACTGCGGATTTTCAGCAGACAGATCGGCCGTCCATTCCTCAAGATCACATTGACATCGTGAGTGGTCTCGTCTCTGTAGACCATCGATGGACTGTTCGGGAATTATCCGTAGAGGTTGGTCTCAGTCATCAAACGGTGCGGCACATACTGACAATGTCTTAACATGAGGAAAATTGCGTCATGCTGGGTTCCACATCAACTTACCGACGTACAGAAATTGCATCCACGTTTATTGCGAGACGATCACCCTATCGTGTTGCATGACAACGCAGGTTGTCATGTCGCGAACAATGTCGAGCTCTTATTGCAACGGTGGCATTGGGTGGTCTTGGAACACCCTCCGTATTCACCAGACACGAGTCCTTGCGACTTCGACCTGTTTCCGAAGTTGAAGGAACCCATCCGAGGCCACCGATTTCCCGACGTGGCATCTGTACTCCACGCGGTAGGACGCTCCGTCACTGACATCGACAGAGAACGCCTTGCCAACGGTCCCCAACGGCTTTCGACATTTGACTTTGCGGGCGACTACATTCCAGGAATGTAATGTAATTGCGTTCTAACAATACTGAAACTACTTTATTTTCAGCCCTCGTATGTCCACTAAGTCCGATAATAAAACAAAAAGAGACCACATTCGGCACCATTTTGGTTTTCCTCGGTGCTCTCTGTTGATTTCAGTATAGGATGTGATTTTGTTACCTCGTACATAATTATGTCCTCTACAGGATGGCATCTGTATGTCACCAAGATCTAGATTGTAAAGTTTCCGACATATAAGCGCTGGCTACGGCGTGTCATTTTCGTACACTGGGCGGACAAAATAGACGTATTCCCGCGAAAACCATTGGGCTGATTGCAGAAACGGTGTTTAGACGATGTCTACGGTTAAACAATACCTAAGCATGGCTGCCGAATTGCAGGGACGTTATTTATCACTTAGACACTGTCTAAAACCGATGTTCAACCGGTCATGTTTAAACACTGCCGAGAGCACTGTTTAACCTCAAATGAAAGGAGTGAATCACAATCAGAGGTTATGTACCAGAAACATGTAATTTGTATTATGTTGAGACGATTCCGGGAAGAAAGGTTAGTCCGACGGCCTCTCGGTGGGTCGCCCGCTGCTAAATCGAAGCGATTCATTTGACATGTCCGGGGAGATAGATCTTAAATTAAGGTTTCGCTTTTCAAGAGACTTGTTTGTTGAGACTGACAAAGGGACAGTCCGGCAACTGTCAACTTGAATACAATTCTTGGCAGCTGATATAATTCATTATATACACGGGGTGATTTCCATGGAATTATAGGTCACTTCGACTACATACATATCAGAATTACGTGTCCCGATCATCAGAGGGCTATCGCATACATCAACCGGGAGGGATTCACTTACATTTACTGTCAAGTAAACACACATAATACACATAATAGTGAAAACTAAAAAGTAGGTTGTATGTGGTTTATATATATAATCGTATCAGATAGGAAAAAGCAAGTGGTGGTGGTGGTGGTGGTGGTGATTGTTAAAAGAGGACTGGGGAAGAAGAGCCGAGGCCATAACAGTCCTACACAGTACTATTGCTTCATCTTCCCTTCGTCGAAGCTACCGTAATTATGAGTAGATTGCACTCACTGTAACAACGCTATAATCAAAGCTACACTTCACCGTACGGTGGCGTGTCGCTTTAGTGTCGAGAATATTATGAGATTTAACTTCCACCGAAAGAGATACTCTTATATGTGGCCAAGTCATGCTCATGCGTAGCCATATTTGAGTAATGTGTAGGAAGACAAACAGCTGACTGGCGTTCGGCGCGCGCACCGACGAATTTAATTGTTTCCGACAAGCAAATAGTTGCATTGTTGTTGTTGTTTGAGTCATCAGTCCATAGACTGGTTTGATGCAGCTCTCCACGCCACCCTATCCTGTGCTAACCTTTTCATTTCTACGTAGCTATTGCATCCTACATCTGCTCTAATCTGTTTGTCATATTCATACCTTGGTCTACCCCTACCGTTCTTGCCACCTACACTTCCTTCAAAAACCAACTGAACAAGTCCTGGGTGTCTTAAGATGTGTCCTATCATTCTATCTCTTCTCGTCAAATTTAGCCAAATCGATCTCCTCTCACCAATTCGATTCAGTATCTCTTCATTCGTGATTCGATCTATCCATCTCACCTTCAGCATTCTTCTGTAACACCACATTTCAAAAGCTTCTATTCTCTTTCTTTCTGAGCTAGTTATCGTCCATGTTTCACTTCCATACAATGTCACGCTCCACACAAAAGTCTTCAAAAACATCTTTCTAATTCCTATATCAATGTTCCTTGCTTGTGCTAGTCTGCATTTTATGTCCTCCTTACTTCTGCCATCGTTGGTTATTTTACAACCCAAATAACAATATTCATCTACTTCCTTTAAGACTTCGTTTCCTAATCTAATATTCCCTACATCACCTGCCTTCGTTCGACTGCACTCCATTACTTTTGTTTTGGACTTATTTATTTTCATCTTGTACTCCTTACCTAAGACTTCATCCATACCATTCAGCAACTTCTCGAGATCTTCTGCAGTCTCAGATAAAATAACAATATCATCGGCAAATCTCAAGGTTTTGATTTCCTCTCCTTGGACTGTGATTCCCTTTCCAAATTTCTCTTTGATTTCCTTTACTGCCTGTTCTATGTAAACATTGAAAAGGAGAGGGGACAAACTGCAGCCTTGCCTCACTCCTTTCTGGATTGCTGCTTCTTTTTCAAAGCCCTCGATTCTTATCACTGCAGACTGATTTTTATACAGGTTGTAGATAATTCTTCGTTCTCGGTATCTGATCCCTGTCATCTTCAGAATCATAAATAGCCTGGTCCAATCAACATTATCGAATGCCTTTTCTAGATCTACGAATGCCATGTACGTGGGCTTGTCCTTCTTGATTCGATCCTCTAAGATCAGACGCAAAGTCAGGATTGCTTCACGTGTTCCTACATTTCTTCTGAAGCCAAACTGATCTTCCCCCAACTCAGCTTCAACTTGTTTTTCCATTCTTCTGTAAATAATACGTGTTAAAATTTTGCAGGCATGAGATACTAAACTAATAGTGCGGTAGTTTTCACACCTGTCAGCACCGGCTTTCTTGGGAATAGGTATAACAACATTCTGCTGAAAATCGGATGGGACTTCTCCTGTCTCATACATCTTGCACACTAAATGAAATAACCTTACCATGCTGGTTTCTCCTAAGGCAGTCAGTAATTCAGCGGGAATATCATCAATTCCAGGTGCCTTGTTCCTATTTAGGTCACTCACAGCTCTGTCAAACTCTGACCTCAAAATTGGGTCTCCCATTTCATCAGCATCAACAGCCTCTTCATGTTCCAAAACGAAATTATCTACATCGTTACCTTGATACAACTGTTGGATATGCTCCTGCCATCTTTCTGCTTTGTCTTCTTTCCCTAGAAGTGGCTTTCCATCTGAGCTCTTAATATTCATGCACCTAGATTTCCTTTCTCCAAAGGTTTCCTTGATTTTCCTGTATGCAGCATCTACCTTTCCCAGGACCATACAGCCTTCGACATCCTTGCACTTCTCCTTCAGCCATTCTTCCTTAGCTACCTTGCACTTTCTATCCACTTCATTCTTTAATCGCCTGTATTCTTTTCTGCCCTCTTCATTTCTAGCATTCTTGTATTTTCGTCGTTCATCAATCAGGTCTAGTATCTCCTGAGTTATCCACTGATTCTTAGTTGATCTTTTCTTCCTTCCTAACATTTCTTCAGCAGCCCTACTGACTTCATTTTTCATGACTCTCCACTCTTCCTCTACTGTGTTTCCTTCGGCCTTTTCATTTAGTCCTTGTGCAACATGTTCCTTGAAACAATCCATCACACTCTTTTCTTTCAACTTGTCTAGATTCCATCTTTTTGCATTCTTTCCTTTCTTCAATTTCTTCAATTTCAGATGGCATTTCATGACCAACAAGTTGTGGTCAGAGTCCACGTCTGCTCCTGGGAAAGTTTTGCAATCCAACACCTGGTTTCTGAATCTCTGCCTAATCATAATGAAGTCTATTTGATACCTTCCAGTGTCTCCAGGTCTCGTCCACGTATACAGCCGTCGTTTGTGGTGTTTGAACCAAGTATTGGCGAGGACTAAATTATGGTCAGTGCAGAATTCAACCAGCCGACTTCCTCTTTCGTTCCTTTGTCCCAATCCAAATTCTCCTACTGTGCTACCTTCTCTTCCTTGGCCTACCACTGCGTTCCAGTCTCCCATCACAATTAGATTCTCGTCACCTTTGACATATTGTATTAAATCTTCTATCTCCTCATATATTCTTTCAATTTCTTCTTCATCCGCTGAACTAGTAGGCATATAGACCTGCACTATTGTGGTGGGCATTGGTTTGGTGTCTATCTTGGCGACAATAATTCTTTCACTATGCTGGTCGTAGTAGCTTATCCGCTGCCCTATTTTCTTATTCATTATTAAACCAACTCCTGCATTACCCCTGTTTGATTTCGTGTTGATAATTCGGTAATCGCCTGACCAAAAATCCTGTTCTTCCTGCCAACGTACTTCACTTATACCAACTACATCTAACTTTAGCCTATCCATCTCCCTTTTCAGATTCTCTAACCTACCACAACGATTCAAACTTCTAACATTCCACGCTCCGACTCGCAGAATGTCAGTATCCGTCTTCCTGATGATCGCCCCCTCTCGTGTAGTCCCCACCCGGAGATCCGAATGGGGGACTAGTTTACCTCCGGAATATTTTACCCGGGAGGAAGCCATCATCAGTACATCATTCATACAGAGCGAGCTGCATGTCCTCGGGAGGTGGTTACGGCTGTAGTTTCCCGTTGCTTTCAGCCGTGTAGCAGTATCAACACAGCTAAGCCATGTTGAGTATTATTACAAGGCCGTATCAGTCAATCATCTAGACTGCCGCCCTTGCAACTACCGAAAGGCTGCTACCCCCCTTTCGATGAACCATTCGTTAGTCTGGTCTCTCAACAGATACCCATCCGGTATGGTTGCACCTGCGGCTCGGCTATCTGCATCATTGGGACACGCAAGCCTCCCCACCGCGGCAAGGTCACATGGTTCGCAGAGGAGGATAGTTGCATTAAAGATACTTTATCTCCATTTTCAAACCAATATTGAAACTTTAAACGATGTCTTGTTAAACATCGGCTGAACATTATTTATGCAATGGAAGATCGTGTTTAATTTAGACGTTATGTAGACGTTGTTTAAGGCTTAAAACTAGTCATCGTTTCTGCAATCGGCCCATTCTGTCCACGCTCGACCCGCTCTGTCGGCGAGTACAGCGAGCTTGTACCGCCAGTTTCGACGGAGGCGAGTCCGATTAACACAACCGATCCGCACGGTACTCAGCTGCGGGATGCGGAGCATAGTGGATTATAAGGAGGTACCGGTAAAGTAGAGAAAAGTATAGATAAGTAGAGAGGGTATCGTACAAATCCAGATGAGAGTAGTGCAAGAAGAAACATTTCTTTTACAGAGAAATGAACAGTATTTCATACAAGAAACAATGGACGATTAAGTCACTCATTTTCCAGTTAACATTGAAGTGTCTCTTCAACGTAATCTAAGATTGCAACACAGAATTAGAACAACAAATGCAGCTACAGGACTCGAGTGCTTGGGTATACATCAGACGTCCAAAAACATTATTTCACGTCTGCCTACTTGCTAGGGATTTCGTTGGGTATGAGCCACAGTGCAACTGCCAAATGTTAATCTAATAAATACAAAGAAGCGAAGTAGGGAGGTCAAACTGGAAAGACAGCACAAGTCAGTAGAAGCAATGCTGGACAAGTCTCATTTTCTCAGCACTCACAACTCCAACTCATTTACAGTCCTGAAACTTTACGGTAGGACGTTCTGCGACCATGTGGTGTTGGTAGAACCTATGTCTTTACACAAATGGCACAATCCATACCCTTGTTCGGAGAGTAATAAGAGTTCCCCCACACCGCACTTACCTCTCAGAGCATGTGGCTTGTCACACGAAGGAGAGATGGCATACCTGCCAAATTTGGAAGATGGCTTTCACCCACCGTACATCCCTTAGTCCGCATATGGCAGTCCACGGCGAAAGTAGGTCACGCAACTGTGGCCGTGCTTTCCTTTGACACAATGATCACAGAGCGAGTTGGCCTTGCGGTTAGGGTCGCGGAGATGTGAGCTTGCATTTGGGAGATGGGTTCGAATTCCACCGTCCGCAGCTCTGACTATAGTTTTCCGTGGTTTCCCCATTATCACACCAGGGAAATGCTAGGTTTGTACCTTAATTAAGACTACGGTTGCTTACTTACCACCGAGCTCGATAGCTGCAGTCGCTTAAGTGCGGCCAATATCCAGTATTCGGGAAATAGTGGGTTCGGACCCTACTGTCGGCAGCCCTGAAGATGGTTTTCCGTGGTTTCCCATTTTCATACCATGCAAATGCTGGGGCTGAACCTTAAGGCCACGGCCAGTTCCTTCCCACTCCCAGTCCTTTCTCAACCTTGCGTGGCTGAAAACCTTCAATGTGTCTATGCGGCCTTAAACCACTCAAAAATAAATCCACAGTTCTAGACTTTCAGGCAAGCAAGTCAATGCTGAGAACATCCAAGGGATATGAGGTATGAATTTTAGGTAAATAAAATATAACGAAGTATGAGCATATATTAATTATTTTTTCCTAAAAATTACAATCGTTTTCTTAATCATTGTTATCCGGTTGATTAGATTAGCAGTTTGTCATTGTCTACCACTAATGTGAGTCAATGCATTGTTTCAGTTAAGCGCTTATAACTGGTCTACATTCGGCGTGGATATTTTTAAAAAATCAAAAAATCAAGAAACACATTACAGAAAGAATTAGGTAAATAAAATAATTTGTCTAGGACTTGAATCAAAAAGACTAGTAAAGAAACGAACTATTTTAGGCTGTTTTCAAAACTGCATTTAGGATGGAAGAGATTTTCGAAATTTGATTTATTTAGTTTGATAGAGCTATCCAAGACTCGCAATTTGAAACCTTTCTGAGACCGTTACCTCTTCAACTTTCGGTACAATTGAGGAAATTGCTTAATTTTTCGTTTTTTTTTTTTTTGTAGTACGGGGGCCCCTACCTTGTTTGCTAAGACATGTTTTCAACATTACAAAGTGATCTTAAACATCACATGATAGCACACAGTCCTAATCGACACTAGTCTCAATTTCGTACCAGAGCAAATCTTACATGGCATCATCTTGTTCATAGAGGAGAGGAGAGTTTCTTTTGCAGAATATTTACATAAAAAGTGAATTTTTCAGCATCAAGCACAATGTTTAGGTCTCACAGGAATGTGGTACTGGGAAGGGGATAGGGAGGGTTAGGGTGGTGGTGGTGGTGGTGGTGGTGGTTCTTCGCACGCTTACATGACAAAAAAATGAAATCCCATGCCGCTACAGCCCTGATGGGCCTTGGGTCTACCAAGCGACCGATACACAGCCCGTCGGCCTTCAGATTACGAGATAATGCGTGGTCAGCCCAACTAATCCTCTCCGGCGTTATTCTTGCCTTTCTACACCGGACCGCTAACTTACTGTCGGATAATTCGTCAATTATTTTCAAGTAGGCTAAAAGAAACTCGAAACAGTCTCAGATTCAGTATGTCACTTATGTGGCGGGGAATCGAACCCGAGGCCTCCAGGTAAGAGGTAGGGTTGCTACTCAGGAGAATTTGGGATCGTATCTCGAGCGGTTCCACCCACTCAAGCTATTTCTGTTCATCGAACCGACCGCAATTACGAGAAGGGATTTTCTGTTATACTTCTACATTCCTTTATAGCTGCGTGAAAGTAATGGGTTCGGTGAGGGTTCGAATTCGTGTCAATGCACGTGTGATTTTTGAAACTAAGTTCCTTGGTTTGAATTCCAGGGAAAAGAAAAGTGGTCCTCCTCTGGCTAAGATCTCAATATCAATCACCATGTAAAACTACAAACTTATCTCCTTTCCCTTATACCGAAGATACTTCGATTCCTGGATATAAACCTTAAACTAAGAGTTGCAACGGCGTTCACTTAACCTCGTGATATACCTAAGAAGATGATTATTTGTTTTTTCCTTTAGCAGCGAATCCGAGGTGAGTCAAGTAATATACCTGACGAAATAGGCACACCACGAGACACTCCAAAGATACCTTATTATTCTGTAACTCAACCTGAAACAGAAGTGTATGAACATTTCTCAAGGAAATAAAACCATCAGCAACTCCTATTCTTTAATAATTCGTAACAAGAATGTAATTTAACAAATAACTGACACTTTGGGGATGTTCTTTGGAATTTGGGTTCCGGTTCCATGGCTAAATGGTTAGCGTGTTTGTCTTTGGTCGCATGGGTCCCGGGTTCGATTCCCGGCAGAGTCGAGAATTTTAACCGTCATTGGTTAACTTCGCTGGCACGGGGCTGGGTGTATGTGTCGTCTTCATCATCAATTAATCCGCATCACGACACGCAGGTCGCCTACGGGTGTCAAATTTAAAGACCTGCACCTGGCGAGCCGAACATGTCCTCGGACACTCCCGGCACAAAAAGCCATACGCCATTTCATCTGGAATTTGGAGAGTTGATAAATACTTTCACTCACCCTTCCTTTCAATTTATCACAACATCCGAGATGGTGAAGGCGGCAAAGATTCCGGTAACTGCGCTAACAAACCCACCGAAGCAAGTAAAGGCTGGATCAAGAGGGAAGCTTACAATAGGAATGGAACTTGAAAGAAGATTGTAGGAAGATAGTATTTCAGGAACAAATTTAAAAGGGTACGCCGTACAATGGAGGAAGAAACGCTTTTATGTCAAAAATAAAGAACAATCTAGAGTATCTAATTCAGTCCGTTACCTGGAATATTGTGTAAAAGCCCGTGAAGAAAGGAAGACATGAAAATTAGTCTTACCTGTGAATCAGAAAAATATGCTAAGAAAAGAGAAATATACTGCTTGTTAGCTTATACTTGGTAACTATATTCATCAGCAGAACAACCAGACAGGTGGAGTAGCAACGCAAGATATTGTATGAAGATAATTTAGTTTTGACGGCCAATATGTAGAAGGAAAGGCAAATGCGTGGATGGAAGAATTTGACAAAAAGGAGGGGGGTATTCGTGGCAATTTGCTTAACGTCGCGCCGACACAGGTACGTCTTATGGAGACGACGGGGTAGGAAGGAAACGGCCGTGGCCTTGATTACGGTACAGCCCCAGTATTTGCCTGGTATGAAAATGGGAAACCACGGAAAACCATCTTCAGAGCTGCCGACAGTGGGGTTCGATCTCCCGGATGCAAGCTCACGGCTGCGCACCCCTAACCGCAGGCTCAACTCGCCCGGTGAAAGGAGATTTAAACAGTTTCCTAGGTTTCTTAAAACAACCCGTGACTTGAAAATAATACGGCGTATACATTTCAAATATCATCTGTCATGATCTCCAAATGGAGTTATCTTGAAGTAATAGGAAACCAGTTGTGAATACAAAATGTTATCCGCAGGCCCCAATTATTGATGACTTGGTCATTTTCTGACCGTCCTGATCCGTGGCTAACGTGTTAGCATGCTGGCCTTGGATTCAAGGAGTCGCGGGGCTCGATTCCACATACTCTTCCACAGTACAACAATGTAAACAAATAACTTAATTATTTTCTCTTCTCAATTAAAATTCCACTTTGCTGACTTTTTAGTAAGTTCATAGCTTTAAATTTCTTTCTAGTTTCTAGTAATACCAGCTACCTCATCATCATCATTATTATTATCTTCGGTAACATCTCTACCATAATGTATAATTACAGTACTAATACAGATTTAAAGTCGTTCGTACATAATTGTAATAGTTTAAATACCTTGTTGCACTATGTGCACATGTAACTGAATATTGGTAATGATATTATGCTACTGAAGAAAAGGGCATTTTTATTTCATATATTACTTTCCAAGGACTTTCATAGGATAAAATATAATTTTAATTCGATAATAATCCCACTGTCGGCATCCCTGTAGATGGTTTTCCGTGGTTTCCCATTTTCACACCAAGCAAATGCTGGGGCTGTACCTTAATTAAGAGCCACGGCCGCTTCCTTCCTCCTAGGTCTTTCCTATCCCATCGTCGCCATAAGACCTATCTGTGTCGGTGCGACGTAAAAGCCACTAGCAAAAAAAAAAATCGATATTATGTGTTTATATTTAATGTAATAGTAGTATATGTGTTGACATAATGAGGTTTATACCTGTTTCAAGCAAAATAAATAAATACATACATACATACATACATACATACATACATACATACATACATAAATAAATATTTCCTGTCGGGTCGGGGATTTTAAACTTTATGAGTCATTTCCCCTTGCTCGGAGACTAGCCATCTGCGACGTCTTTTACATTAGATTTTATCGTTGATAGGACCTCTTCCACACAAGACACTCAGGTCTCCGATGAGCGGCGACTGGAAAAACCTGCACCAGGCCTATCCATTATATTTTTTCTTTTCCTGGTGCGTCACAGAGATTGCTAACTTATAGGCCTACATGATATTCTGAAAACGTCTGCGTCCCCCTCCCCCCATCCCCCCCCCCAAAAAAAGGACAACATGACAAAACAATCGCACTATTCTGCATCTCTTTCCCTGGATTCTACAGTGGAATTAGAATTAGTGTTGAAACGAACGATGGATAGTCAAGGAGGAGAATAAGAAACACATGGCCGGAAGTTGAACAAATCTCCGTAATGCTCTGTGATCCTCGACTCTGCATGAAAATGGAAAATTTCAGCCTACATCTCACGTCACACCTAATGTATGGATTTGGAATTATACGTCTCACAAAATATGTGGAGAGGAAAACCCACATATTATGGCAAATATCATTAGAAGCATATACAGAAAAAGGAAGATGAATGGCAATAAGCTAAAGGCTATTACGAAGACGTGGATCTGTACTGAATAACCTGTAAGTCATGTAATGACATCCTGACTGAGGTTGGCAAGCCATTTAGAGAGATTGCAAGAAAATAGGTTGCCCACATCAATACGAGAATCTCCACAAAATATTTCACTTTTTAATCATATACCGTTCTCTTCTAAATATGAACCCTGAATAAATTAAAATGCCCACATACTCTGTTGTTTTACACGTAGTAAAATTCATGTCTGCAGAATAAAATAAGAGACTTTCGTAACACAGCTCATGAAACTGACCAGCTAAGACTGAAGGTTAACCGAGTACGCTCCATTCCAAACACACAGCACACTAAACAAATAAGTTAAGTACTGTATGCTCTCTACTGTAATTACAAACCGATGTTGTCAAATTATGTCTTACTTTAGAACTCACGAAAGTCATCAGTCACATGGGACAGTTACCTCATGTTATTGGTTTTATGTTCTACGGACCATTTCTTTCGGAGACGCTGAGATGCTAGAATTTTGTTCCGCAGTAGTTCCCTTACCTGTCTGTAACTCTAAGATACACGAGGTTGGTACACGTGCATTAAATGTCTATAAGAGTAAATCTGTTCTTGATTTTTATCCGAATTTGTGTTGGTAAAATTGCCATGCCAATTTGGAATACTCTGGATCGGAATTGCAGTTCAATTTAATTATTTCTATGTTGGTAAACCAAGAAGATCTTTAAACAAAATATATTTCATAACTTTCCTCAACAATATGGGTGGAACACACACAGGCGCTTCTTCTTATTCTTCCATCAAGATCGGGTCGCGGCTGCGAACAGTGTCATACAAATCAATCAGATTCTGTTTTACGGCCTTCTTGACCCCTGCCCGGTATGAAGGGATGTATTGTGTAGTGGGTGGTAGTGTCGACTGATTTCTTGTATACGAAGATTTATGTTAGGACAAATCTGCAGTCCCCGACCAGAGGTACTAACCTCACGAAGTTAAAAATTCCCGATCCGGCTGGGTATTGAACCCGTAATCCTCTGAATTGCCAGCATGCTTACAATTCTGATCAAGACGGATTACACTCGGACGCTATTTACATGTACTGAATCACCGAGAGAGCCAGATCTGGCGAATATTTTGGTACGTAACACCGACCGTCTTTTTCTCTGGCGTTGTCACAATTATTATGGTTTACTCATTTCTTTGACTGTCACAGTATGACATAAATTAAAACTACACTGTTTTTGTGTACGAACACAATACAGAAAGTTCTCGAGTCAGTGACCACAGCCAAACAGAGAGGAAGTACGGTAAAGTGGATAAAGGGAGGAAACACACATTCTTATTAACATTTACTTATCCCATGACTCTCATAATACCAATTGTACCGAACTTGTACCCTAGCCATATACAAAGCATTAGTGGCATTTCAACGGTCCACCTAGTGACATCCAGCCGGATGGAGGAGGATGGATCGGGCGAAGAACAGATGAGTGGAGAAAGATTATTCTTTCCTGATTCAATATGCCCAACCTAGGAGCACGTTTGAACTTATTAGCACTTTTTTCGGCTCTTCTTCTCTTCCCAATATCTCTTCACTCTCTCGCTGTGTTCCTTGTTGGTCAGTCCATCCTGTAATTAGTCGGGTGGACTTTATAGAAAATTTGTGTTCGGGAACTGAAGTTCTCAATTTTATTCTATCTTGAATGGTTTCTTCATTATTAATAATCTTGACCATGATGGTCGGGATTGGATCCGTATTGACTTAGTAACAGTAAATATGTTGGAAGATAGTCCGCCTAGTCAATACAATTGAACTACGCAAGGCAACTTCAAGGACACTGTGAATTCATATCATCACAAGACGTTGTATTTAATTAGACATTAACTAGACTATATTGTGTTTTTAATTTGTACTTGACAAAATGGGATTTTAATTCTATGTTTGTACTATCCAAAATTTTTAAGTGTCACATTGTCATACTCATTGTTTTGAATTTTAATGGGGGCCCCCGTATTTTAGTCAGGTCTTATTGTATACTGAATTTTAATCCACTAGCTGAGGAAGAGAATGCATAATATTCTCGAAACATGTACTAGATGTTAAGGTGAAAGGTAAATAAATGAATTGTATTGACTAGGCGGACTATCTTCCAACATATTTACTGGTTTCTTCATGATTGCCAATTTCATTTAGGTAGTCAATTTTTTAGCCAATTTTTCATTGTTAAGACTAAGTTTAACAGGTTTTTTTTGAGCTTGTTATTATCCATCATAAAATTGCAATCGCCATTTTTTCTGATTGTATCTGTTTTTTTTCGTCTGTAACTTGATAGAGTTCATGTGATTTATTTTTCATCCAAATTCCATTTTCGCATTTTGGTCCTAAGATTTTCCTGAGGATTATTTTTTTTTTCGATCATCTTAAATCGAGATTTGTCACCAATTATAACACTTTCATATGCATAAAGTGCTTCTGTTTTAACTTCATTATTATTGCTACGATATGTACCAGTTCTTCCCACAGGAATTGGTAATAGGTTTCACGATTCCTTCATGAATTTATGCCAAGCCACATCCCTGTATTCAAACGTTTAACACGGCATGTTAAACCGATATTCTTCTACAAAAGAAAGTGGCAGTAGTACGATAAAACTGAACGAAGTGGAGACAGAATGAGGATGATCACAGAGTTGGTACATTTCCTGGTCTGAAGTTTTTTGTAATTCTCCATAATTCTGTGGCTGAAGACTCCTGAAACCAATTGTTGACGATAACCTCTTATTATCTGTTCTATCGAAAAGAGTAAAATGGCTCTACTTAAACCATGTAACCCACCTCAAAATGACATGACAGCAAGTAGATTTCCATTAAGTTTGGTTGTGTACATTTTGTGGGAATGCAAAACCACTGTTTCAGTTTCGTATAAACCCCAGTTAGTTCAGGTATTTAGAAACAATATCACCCCCTTCGCCACCAATAAAGGCATTATCTATCTATCTATCTACCCCTAAAACCTACCCAAGGACAGGTGGATTCTAAATATGAAGTTTGGTAGAAATATATCCAGCAGTTTTCAAGTTATAAGTACTCAAACAAACAAACAAACAAACAAACAAACAAAACAGACACCAAAACCACAATATATGCAGATGCTCATTATTACATCTGAAACGGATAACTGAACGAATATTTCACCAAAGTAGTCAATGTACAGACACACGGCGTTACGATTTTATTTATATAAGTTAGATTATTAATCTCGTCATTGTCTATCCGCAAATAGGTCTTGTCTGCAAAATTAACAAAAGTTAGTGCGCCTTAGTAGTGAATATTAAGGGGATAGAATGTTCAACAAAATCTACACTATTCTTTACTTCTTTCGGTGGCAAAATACAACTAGGAGAAGTGTTCTAATCAATGCAAGTGTAATGGAACTCCATTACAATATAATCCAATAACATGCTAGATATCGAGTGGCAGTATAAGACATTTAGAGCGGTACTTTTCTGGTATCAAAGCCTTGTTCTCTAGAATAAAGTACTGTAGCCCACACATTATATGCAAGTTTCCCACGCGAGAACACACAGGGAGGTACAGTACATTGTGTGAACGATATACCCTCCTATCCTACGCCTGCTGCCCCCAGAATTCATTTTCCTTTCCATTCTGTTGATGTTCACTTTGCCAGAGATCGCAGCGTGAAACACATTCTTCTCCCTTCCATCGCCAGGTAGTTTCATCTCGCGCCGTAGGGATGCCCATCATTCTTCCCCAGCATCAACTAAGCCTGATATATTAGATCTTTGTGCACTTATCTCTATCAATGTTGCAGGCCCTCTTTTCTTTTCTCTCGGAAAGGGAGATGATATATGTACAATTCTTCGGTGTACCGAGCGGAATGATACAGATGGTAGAGCATGGCTTCCTGAACCCGAAGTAGCAGGTTCGACCCCAGCTAAGTTCGGTGCTCAAATTCTGTACATTTTGTGGCACGTGAAAGAAGTCTTACAGGATAACATTTCCGGCTCTTCAGCGTCTCCGTCTTTGACTTAAAAGTACCTATTTTAATTGAATTTTAGAAAAAATCTAATAACTTCTTAAGTTTTACTAAATTTGTTTCTATTCATGCATTAGGGAAATTTTCTTTATTCTGGATTAATTTATATACGTTTCCTTTTCTTTCCTTTAATACGTTTTTATAACTATGTATACAGTTTAGTACTATAGACTGTGTTTTTGTGTAATATATTGTTAACTGTATGAACATAAGACATTGTCTGGAAGAATAGCAGGGTTCATAGCCTGAGTCACGCCATGTAAATAAATGCATACATACATACACATACATACATACATACATACATACATACATACATACAGAATCATTATAGACCGTTATGTCTTTCAGCGTTCAGTCTGAAAGCCTCTGTGAATTTACTAAACGTCGCTACAGTCCTCTATTTGCAACTAGTGGTGTGGCCTCATTTAGTTCTGTACCTCTTATCTTTAAATCGTTAGAAACCGAGTCTAACCATCGTCGTCTTGGTCTACCTCTACTTCTCTTACCCTCCATAACAGAGTCCATTATTCTCCTAGGTAACCTATCCTCCATTCGCCTCACATGACCCAACCACCGAAGCCGGTTTATGCGTACAGCCTCATCCATCGAGTTCATTCCTTACTTAGCCTTTTTCTCCTCGTTCCGAGTACCCTCCTGCCATTGTTCCCACCTGTTTGTACCAGCAATCATTCTCGCCACTTTCATGTCTTACTTCTAACTTATGAATAAGATATCCTGAGTCCACCCAGCTTTCGCTCCCGTAAAGCAAAGCTGGTCTGAAAACAGACCGATGTAAGTATAGTTTCGTCTGGGAGCTGACTTCCTTCTTACAGAGTACTCTTGATCGCAACTGCGAGCGCACTGCATTAGCATTACTACACCTTGATTCAATATATTACCATCCTGGGAGAACACACAACCTAAATACTTAAAATTATCTACCGGTTCCAGCTTTGTATCACCAATCTGACATCAATTTAGCCTTTGAGAGGCTAATTTTCATACCATACTTCATTGCAACTATTTTCAAGTTCCATGATATTAGACTGCAGGCTTTCGGCACAATCTGCCATTAAGACCAAGTCGAGTTCTTTTACGTGACAGTAAATCTACCGACACGAGGCTGACGTATTTGAGCACCCTCAAATACCACCGGACTGAGGCAGGATCGAACCTGTCAAGCTGGGGTCACAAGGCCAGCGCCTCAACCGTCTGAGTCACTCAGCCCAGCATCAAGGACATTCCTTAATTATCAGTAAAATTGAGGAAATATTTTCTGAAAGGATAATACAAACTTTGGTTCGTCTTATGAAGCTTTTTTTTAATACCTTAAGGGAAAAAATTGAGGTCTGAAAGATTCAACAGCAATAAATAAGTACTGCCTGAGTCTTAATTTGAAGATACAAGGTGGTTTGAGATGCCGCAGCTCCTCGCCTGATAGATCCAGCTTTAAGACCACCCCGCCCACCCTACAGACTGATGACACTTGCGCAGGTCAAGTGGTCGGTCACCAGTTGACTTGTATTGCTCTCTAGAGCAGAGGGAACTGCGGGCGGTCCTAACCTCAATAGCCGACCGCTCCCAAACTTCCTCTACCCCATGAGGCAATACAACAAAGAAATGAAGGTACTGTAAATTGAATGAGACATCCCCTTAAATACTGAAACTTTCAAACAGGAACTGCATGTAGAAAGACTTCTGATAGGAATCAGTTACTAATAGTTCACAATGATAACATTTTAAAGTATAAATATACTTTAAATCCCACTAACTACTTTTAGGCTACGTCCGCACCAGAGGTGGCTTGCTTAGCGCCTGGATGGTGGATAGTCGCTAGGATGATTCATCTAAGCGAAAAAAACTCGCAAGAACGAATGGAAGTGGGCGCACTGAGCGTCTATCCTAGCGAACTTTGCTGTTTTTCCAAGCTTCTATCTAGGTAGAAACGCGAACTTCTTTTTGTACTTGACGTACCTTTTACGTAGCTTCTGTTCGCTTTTAACTGGACTTAGAGCATTTTTTCTTTAAATGAAAGTATGTAATAAAAAAGGATACCTTGGTCTATTACTTACCTTAAAATGACGATGAGTCTTTCCTTGGGTGATATGCATTTCCTATAGCTGGTGTCTTGCTTTTGAAGTGTTTCTTGAATTTTAGTAAGCAGAGTATCGATCGTTTCTGTTCTCATTCGTAAATATTCGTAAAAGGTGTTGGGATGATTTCGTAACTGTTTGTAGAGAAGATTAAATGACCCATTCACAGACCTATACTGCTAATAATAAGAGTTGGCGTCTGACATTTCTTAGAGGGAGGTCCGTTTACTGCCTGCCGAGGCGGGATAAAGGGAGTGTCTGTGTGGTTGCCATGGAAACGAGGGTGGGGCGACTGCGGTTGCCATGGAGATAAAACTTCAGGGCAGCTCGTCTTGCTGGGAGTTGCCAAACCTGTCACTGTCACTGATAAGAACCTGATTGTTTGTATAAGAGTGATCGCAAATGGGACGACACTGCCTGGCCAGGTAGTCTACAGCAGTTCACAGCGGCCAGAATGAAGGAGGGAACAAGTGAGCCGGAAGTGAGGGGTAAGAGTATGTAGAAAGGAATGCTGGAATGTGGCAACATCGTGAAATGGCACGTGCAGTGCTCCTCCCTCCAACCTTACCTGTCAGACGCCAACTCTTATTATTAGCAGTATAGGTCCATTTACTTCGTATGGCCAACAGGAAGAAGAACGCAAGTAGAATAGTTCGTACTTCAAACTAGAATTCTCAATAAGAAGTAATGTTCTTCCTAACTTCGACAGAGACATTTTTAAGTCGTCCTCGTCTTTAGAGCTTATTAACACAGCTCTCGGCAGTGCGGCCACCACATATCCTACCTACACATCTATCTAGGCACCTACCCATGCAATCCACCTCCGGTGCGGACGTAGCCTGACGGTTTTCGGAAAGCCTGCAACGAAGTTCGACGAAATCTCAACGCCGTTTATCTGTGCAAGTGGGAATTAGGATCTAGTCGCGTCGAAACATCAAAAAGGACTTGCATCTATATGCTAACAAATTTACAGTTGTGCATGCATTAAAGCTTCCAGACGAACCTTCGCGTGTTGAGTTTTATCGGTGGTTTTCGAGTGAAGTGGAGCTGGGAAATAAAATGGATTCGACAGACAATATTCAATTCCACAATCATACGACCGATTTTTTCTTCCTCAGCAACGCAGCCTACCAAGATAAAAAATTTCAAAACTATGTAACTGGGGAAGACATACAAAGAGAAGAAGCAGCATCTCAATGTTACATGTATGTATGTTTAGTCCTCAGCCCGAAGGCTGGTTGGATCCTCAACAGTTCTGCCATCAGCTGTCATAGATGGCCTAGGCATCACTGAAGAGGCGTACTAGGGAAATGAGGAGTGAGGTAGTTTCCCGTTCCTTTCCTCACCGAGCCAGAAGTTGCTATTACATATCAGTCTGCCAAGCCCACTGAAATGCATGCACCAACTGACCCTATGAGCAATATTTTCACACCATTCATAGCAGGGACTGGCTGCAGAAGGAATGGCATTACTAGCATCACTCATACCTCAATTACTTTCATTTTGTCAAAGCCAAGGATAAAGCTGAGACATATCAATGAAAGTAACAAGATTGCTCTAGCCCATACCAGAAGACATAGTGCCCTGTAAGCATAGTAAATAGCCAATGCCTGAAACAAGCGTCCATCTTGTCAGCCGAGTCATCTGATTGATCACTTAACCTGACAGTGGAGTCAGGACTCTTGGACAACCAGTTTTTCATTTGTTCAGAAGTGGCCATTTACAGTATTTTCCGTAATGTTCAATTGAACAAGAGTCAATCCTGCGCCATCCAACTGTAAATATTTTCGGCACCGGTTGTATTTTGTCCACCCGGTATACTGTACATGATCAAAAGTTAAGCTTCCTCATGGGAACTCTGCTGAACTCGTGCGTCTGAGTTTACTCCAGTCTAGCCCTCAGTCCAGGATTAAAATCCTTCCACTTGAGATATGAATCCAGGGCCCCTGGCTAAAAGGCAGACACGCTACACCTACAAGACGGGACTGGCTATTCTGGCCGATAATATCAACTCCAGTATCTAAAATTTAAGAAATAAAATTGATATGCTGTGTATGAAATGTATTCCGAAGAGCCTTAGATTAATATGTTCCTGAATGATGCCAAGAAAGTCAGGTGATATTATTCTTCAGAGAAGAGTAACAAATTATATAGCCATTGGCATGCTAATGAACGTATTTTAATGTTGTCTCGTCACACCTGTTCAATGTGCTAATGTCCGTATCTTTGTAGAGAAGGCTTTTTGAAAGTGTAAATATTACACTTCAGTATCCCCATCAATTAATCGTTTACATTAGCGATAACTGGCGGGAATCGAACTCCACACAGTATAAATCAACACAGAATGTAATTGCTGTACAATACTGTTCACTTTATAAACCTGAAATTTTAACAGGTTGTAAATACCTGCCAATCTCTGGGAACACAGCAATAAATATGACACATATATATCTGTCAAAATGTTAGCCTGAACAGCACAGTTGTGTGACATTCTACTCTAACCAGAATGAAATACATATGAAGGTAACACAGACAAGCAATGCTTTACTTAATTACTGTCCTTCTCCTCCACTATATATTATCTCTCCACGACATTGTCTACATTTCCGAATACAGAAGTTTTCAAAAGAAAAATCCAACAAGAAATCTGCTGGAGTGTAGGGTGACCAACCATCCGGCATTTGTCGGACATGTCCTTTTTTCTAATGCTTGTCTTCTGTCCGGCAGGCATTTATGATTTGCTATTAAATATGCAGCTTTTTGTATATTGTGTTGTTAGTTATTCAGTTTCCTATTGTTTTCCCTGTTGCAAAGATATTTTTGTTGAACTTCCTCTATCTCAGTCCATATTCTGGATACCCTTTCAGAATGCATCATCTTGGTTATTTCGATGTGCATTTGCTCTGATTTCGTCAGTGATGAAATCTTTCAATGCAATCGTAAATGCACCAGTCCATTCATGTTGTTCCTCCCTCTCCTGGCTTTCAGCTGAAGTAAGATGGGTGGGTATTCAGCGAAGTAAGCTTTTATGACAGGGCGGTTAATATATCTAATGCCTCTTAAAGTCGAACAGTTTCTGAAACCCCTCAATGAAAATGGCTTCGATACAGAATGCAACGCATTTGTAGAACACCTTGTTTTTTTACGCAATGTGCATTCAATATCTATTAAAGTGGAGAAACCCTATGGCGGAAGAATTTAAGTGGTTCCAATGGATGAAGCTTCATAGTATGAAAGATGTTAAATTTGAAGACGTTCTTCCTTGTCTCTAGTATTTGCAATGTAAAGGTGTGGCAATAGACGACTATCAACTTTTTGACCAGTTTCGCCATGTTCAGAATTACACTAGGAGTTCCGAAATTGAAAAACCACAAAACATTAGATCAGTGGTGTGAGGTTTTCAAATGTAGCCCCGACAGTAAACAGGCTCCGTAGCTCAGGCGGCAGCGCGTAAGCCTCTCACCTCTGGGTTCCGCGGTTCAAATCCCGGTCACTCCATGCGAGATGTGTGCTGGACAAAGCGGACCGGGTACTCCGGTTTTCCCTGTCATCTTTCATTCCAGCAACACACTCCAATATCATTTCATTTCATATGTCAGCCATTATCATTGCCCCAGAGACAGGAACTTGTTAGGAGGGATTTCAATCCAAAAGCAGATTGGCAACAAGAGTGGAACAGCGTAGCTCCGACTCAATGGCGGGCATTGTTCAATTATAAGAATCTTCCAGCTGGCTTTGATTTGCCCCGCAAGACATGGGTAGCCCTCAACAGAGTTCGTACTAACCACGGGAGATGTGGTTCAATGATGTTTAAATGGGGTATGAGATCTTCCCCAGCCTGTGACTGTGGTGCAGTTAAACAGACCATCGACCATATCGTCACCGAATGCATTGGAAGGGCATTCGCTGGATCTAGCCAGGACTTTGTGGTGGCTTCTGCTGAGGCCATACAATGGCTAGAGAATTTAGATCTAAATCTTTGAACCCTTTTGCTTGCATGATTGTTTTCAATGTTATGTGTATATCTTATAATTATGTATATAATGGTTTGTGCTTACTGTTCATTTATATTTAATCTTTGTATTGTTTTGTGTACGTTACCATACGCTAATAATAATAATAATAATAATAATAATAATAATAATAATAATAATAATAATAATTGCCCCAGAGGAGTGTGATAGGCTTCGGCAGCCGGCATAATTCCTATCCTCGCCGCAAGATGGGGGGCTTCATTCATTCCATTCCTGACCCGGTCAATGACTGGAAAAGAGGTTGTAGATTTTTTCAAGCCCTGACAGTGAAACATTTAGCAAGCTGCTTAAAATTTGTCAGTTTTATTTCGCTATTCCAGATTGCAATGCAACCGTTTGCTGACCGAGTCGGTTAAGGGAATTATAACAGCGAGGTACAACGTTAAAAACATGCCATGTAGAGAGTTTTACAATTATTAATTTTATGAAAACAATTCATCTTTGCTGCCGAAAGGGTATATAGCTACAACTTCAGCCTCTTCATCAACATATCAATTATAAAGGTATTTAATACTAAGCTTTGTATTTAAAAATTAAAATTCCATTTGTCCTCCATTTCTTACGAAAAGTCATTTTACTAAGAGCCTGCCCTCCATTTGAACATTTAGAATTGGTCACCCTACTTGAATGCGAGGTTGCATGTTCATTGTCTGGTTAGGACCATTCGAAAGCGTTACAACTAACAAAATATCTGCTAATGACTCACCACGCTCACAGGAGAACGGCAGGAAATGAATATAGCCTACGGCAGGTGCAGAGAGCACCCTTCTATGGAATTTATTTGGTATTCTTCACAAAATGGGCATCGAAGTCATTTCATAAAATGTTCATAACAAGCCTTCATCTCGCATCATCAGCATCGAAGGAAAAATGACGCGCTCAGTTATGTACCCATTCGAACAAAACGCACAGCTAATCAGATTGACGAGAAAGTAATTACAGTGTTACCCAGTGTGAACTAGTCTGCCATGCAATGTATCGTCATATGTTTTGTAGGCTCGGAGAAACAGACATTCTTGCTGGAGCGAACGTTAGTGATCAATGTGAGAAATCCTGAAAATGTTTTTCCGTGGTTTCCCATTTTCACACCAGGCAAATGCTGGGGCTGTACCTTAAGGCCACGGCCGCTTCCTTCCAACTCCTAGGCCTTTCCTGTCCCATCGTCGCCATAAGACCTATCTGTGTCGGTGCGACGTAAAGCCCCTAGCAATGTGAGAAATCCTTTTTCGCTCGATTCTTTTTTTTTCTATTTGCTTTACGTCGCACCGACACAGATAGGTCTTATGGCGACGATGGGACAGAAAAGGCCTAGGAATTGGAAGGAAGCGGCCGTGGCCTTAAGGTACAGCCCCGGCATTTGCCTGGTGTGAAAATGGAAAAACAACGGAAAACCATCTCCAGGGTTGCCGACAGTGGGGCTCGAACCGCTCGATTCTTTTGTGCAAGTTACAGCTTTGTTTTTTTATATATTCACGGATGGTTCCAAATTCGAAAAGACTGTGGGATATGCGTATTACTGCCAACAAACGGGAGAATGTGGTGGATTCAAACTACCGCCCGAAATCTCTATTTATACAGTGGAAATTTGAGCTATATGTGCTGCACTTCGTTTTTTCCAAAACAAGCGATTCGATTTCGCGCTCATCATTACGGACTCCACTTGGCTCTCATTCAGCACTCTTGTAAGCATATCGCTCGCTGCTTTGCTTATGCCTTCAACATTTACTTGTAGTATTGTCAGCGAATGTCCTAGGTCCTTTGTTGTCGTTTGGTTCTGAGAAGAACCGTTTGTAGTCATGATCACGGTTGTGATGTATCGTCTATTTGTTGGGATATCGGCAAGAAAATTTATTTTGGTCCAGCAGCCGATGTTCCTTACTTAGCACCACCTGGGGGGACACGTGTAGGGCACTTTAAGGTTATACCTACGGACGTAAAGCAACGATGAATTATAAGTTATATTACCATCAATTGATCCTTTGTCCGATTGTTGTTCTATCTACTTTAAGTGTACAGTATATAGTTTTAAGTGTATATATATATATTCTCTGTACCCCCTATACGCTATACGAAATAAATAAATTACGGACTCCCAAAGTGTTATGAAGTAATTACAAAATCTCCAGTGGAATCTGCAAACACATGGTTACTTGCATGACATCGCGGAGCGAGCTTCTAACATCTACTCTTCAGGTTGCTCCTTAGCATTTCTTTGGGTCAAAGGACATTGTCATTGCCGGAAATTCAACTAAGTCGACGTACTAGCCAAACGTGGAGCATCGGAAGGTCTACTTACAGCTCGCAACTCTCATGGAAGGACTTTATTCCCACTATTCGACAACAAATTCGTCACAAATGGTCTACAGAATGGAAAACATCTCAACTGCATAAAGGTAGAGCTTATGCTCTCGTACAACCCAACATCTCTCCTAAGCCATGGTATTATAAGTTTCATCGGTCACGAGGTCTAACTGTTACACTAATCCGAATGAGGCTCACTCGTGTACATCTACATCACAAAGGGGTTTTGGAATTACCGCGCTGTCGATGTCAGTATGTGGAGGATGGAGATCTCAACCACATTTTGTTTAAGTGTGGCCTTTATGACGCTTCTCGAAGCAGCTTTTTATCTGCACTATCTGATCTACAAGTGCCGTTCCCGACCAGCTCTGCATTCTTGTTGAACAGTGAAAACAATTCAGTTCTCAATGCTGTGATGGGACTTTTTGAGAACCACGGGTATAAGAATTTGACTTTGTACTCTTCGCATTGTTGTAAGTGTTCTGCTTGTTCTCCCCCTCTTCTCCCGGAAGAGAGATTCAGTGTAGTGTTCTGTACTTGAAGAATGTGGACGATTTGGTTTTCATTTCTTATATGTACTTTGCGCTGACAATTTATATGTTTGTATGTGTGCTGTGCGTGTTCCTTGTACATGGAGGATGACCAAATTATGTTCCAAGAAAGGTCAATTAAATAACATACATACATACATAGGCCTACATACATTATCATTACAGACTCTTATGCCTTTCAGCGTTCAGTCTGCAAGCCTCTGAATTTACTAAACGTCGCCACAATCCTCGATTATAAATAAATAAATAAATAAATAAATAAAAGTTTGTTTTGAGTATTTCACGAAAGTCTACGATGCCCGTTTCGTGAAGTATACCGAATAAATTCAATAGGACAGTGCTCTCTCCATCTCCCATATATTCATTTTCCGTCGTTCTCTTATGTACATGGTGAGTCGGTAGCTGTCACTACTGTTAAGTCAAATGCTTTCGACATCACACTTCCGACCTCGCGCTCAAGTAAAACCCAAAGAATAACGTGACTGAAATGAAGGAATACATCAATTTAAATATTTCTTGGCTAGTTATTTTTTATAACGCACTGACAACGATAGGTCTTATGTCGACGATGGGATAGGAATGTGGTAGGAGTGGGAAGGAAGCGGCCGTGGCCTTAAGGTATAGTCCCAGAATTTGCCTGGTGTGAAAATGGGAAACCACGAAAAACCATGATAATGCTCGGGGATACTATTGATGATGATGGTGATTGTTGTTTAAAGGGGCCTAACATCTAGGTCATCGGCCCCTAATGGTACGAAATGAGACGAAATGAAATGACATATTAAAATCCCAAAAACATCCACTGACCACAATTCAAAACATGAGGACGAAGAATGAATGGATGGATAAGAATTTAAAACGATCAGTGGAACCGACCCACAGTGCCTCACATGCACAGAAGCTGGCGTAGAACAATAGTTATTACTGATCAAGGGACTGCTTCTATAGCACAATACTGAATCGATGATTCTTGTAGTCGACAGGGGTCCAACATCCAAGTCAGCAGGCCCTCACAATGGTACTTATCGCTAAGAAAGTAGAACCATGGTATTTGTCATGTTGCGGAACTAATCAAGAGTAGCGCAGACTCGCGGTATTTCACACGTAATGGTACTACTCACAGGTAATGAAATTCGCACATGTATTACAGACCTACGCTGTTTCTCACATTGCGGTGCCATTTACAGGCAACGCAAACCTGTAGTGTTCATTAGATAAGGGTACTAACCACAGGGACTCGTACTATCCCGTAATGTTCCTCATATAGTGGGTACTAATCATAGGCAAGCCAGAACCATGGGTTCCCTCATCCCATGGTGTCGCTCATATAGTGCTACTAATTACAGGTACTGTAAAAGCCGTCGCGCTCTCGGTTGCTACTAATCACAAGTAGTTTCATGGTTCTAATTTGATCATCCCTTGGTCGCCCCTTTAGTTGCCTCTTACGACAGGCCGGGGATACCGTGCGTGAATTCTTCGTCTGCGTCCCCCACCCACAGGGGGTTGTGTGTTAGGTCCGCGAGAGGTATTTTATTTCCCTCAAGTCCGCCGGCAAGCCGGTTAGGACCTCCCTATCCACCACCTGGGACGCGCTACACGGGAGTATCACTTCTCCCCCTGCTACGCCAGCGTAGTAGGATCGTGGGGGAGTACTTTTCTGCGAAACACTATGTGTAGGGAAGTGTAAAGTATGCAGCCCATAATATGCTACATACCAGATAACCCACTACTGTTTTGTACGCAGTATTTAACTTGTGAAAATTTAGATTTTATAATTCCACCTTTACAATACTGTAATTGTCTTTATTACAAAGACTACATTCAATTAAATTTTTCACAAGTTGATACTTTGACAATACGGGCTCTAATATGAAATTTATAACGTGCAACATAGCATTTATCACACTAACATCACTTCACACCGGACTGGAGTTAAGAAGGGCACCCAGCCGTAAAACTGGGGAAAATTCACATCAAATGCTGACCTTAATTAGTAAAAGGCTAGAAAGAAGAATAATGAGTAGGTACGATCCCAACTAGAAAGAACAGGATTCGATTCCTGGTAGTGAAAAGTGATGTAGGACATTCCCTCACTATATAGACAGACATCGCAATTGAAAATCCGCAGCCTGTTCCCAGTCATTCGACCGGGTCAGGAATAGAATGAATGAATCCCCCATCTAGCAGCGAGGGTGGGAATTGTGCCGGCTGCCGAAGCCTGTCGCACTCCTCTGCGGCAATGATCAATGACTGACAGATGAAATGCAATTAAATTGGAGTGTTGCTGGAATAAAAGGTGACGGGGAAAACCGGAGTACCCGGAGAAAAACCTGTCCCGCCTATGCTTTGAGCGAAAATCTCGCACTGAGTGACGGTACCCAGTGGTAGGATGCCGGCGCCACGGAGGCAGCGATAGACAGATGTACCATACATTTGCTCAATTAAACAACTAATATCTCCTCAGTTAATTTCCTTCTGCAGGTTAAGGCTAGTCGGGGCGCGTTGCTCATCTCACTGCCTCACCCATTTCCTGCATGGATACTGGCTGGGGTCAACGGCATTTGAGAGACTTATGAGACAGCAAGGTGGTGTCGGCTTCCGGCGCGTTGAATAACCTTCGCAAAACAAAATTCTCTTAAAATCTCCACCAGATGAAATTATGTTAACCCTTTACTGCATACTGTTGCCCTCAGGCAACATACAACTTTTCAACTGTATAAATGGAAATAGATTGTGGACAGAGATAGTTTTACGGCACACCTTCAACTGTACAGACATTTAAAGACATATACCAGTGATGCCTTGTTTTTTTTTTTTTTTACATAACATAAGACAAAACAGCCCTACAACCAAAGGTACTCCTTCCACCCCGTCAGCATCCACGCGTACCAACCACCGTTTATTTTCCGTGGGCCCTCCCCATCACATTACCACAGGCTTCAGGAGTACCTCTGGCTCAACCTCAAAGACATTACCGACCTACGGTCGTGCAAGTATACTTGCGCCCTGCAATACGTACCCATGGCCAGTAGGCAGTAATGTTCGGTCTTTGAATGTTAAAAGCTTAGCGTGAAATCGTGAAAAATCTTATATATACCCCGTTATGGCAATCCAGTGTTAAGCTATTAGTCCTAGTCAAGAATTGCTGGTAGATCTAAAACACTGAACGTAAGTTGAACATTGAAGCTTGAAATTTTCTTCACCAAACGAAAACGAAAAATAATTCATGCAGTAATTATTTCACTTCTTGCATCCGATATCAAAAATGCGTGGGGCTTTGCCCTCGCTAGTCAATAGGTTCGTCAGTGGGGCTCGCACACCTGGATGGTTGACGTGTCCTCCTGACAACGAGACACTTGCTCGGTGAAGGTCACCAAGCAGGAAACACGTGCATGGCCAGGATTGCAAGACAACGTAAATATTTTGCTGCAACAGTCACTGACGTAACACAACGTGCTGATGAAACCGAAGAAATGAAAGAGACGAATGCACGTTAGGAGGCAATGGGAAGTTCGATCCATGTGTACAGAAATGAAGTTTTGTAGCCAAAGTGGATGGCAGGCGCGTTGATTTCGGGTAATTATTGGAAGGGGGGAGGGGGCATGATTATCACGAACACAGCCATGTGAAATGGGGAACAACTATTCCTACATAACAATATTCACAAACAAACAAAACTCTTTTTTGCTATTTGACTTACGTCGCACCGATACAGATAGGTCTTACGGCAACGAAGGGATAGGAAAGGCCTAGAAATGGGAAGGAAGCGGCCGTGGCCTTAAGGTACAGCCCCAGCATTTGCCTGATGTAAAGATGGGAAACCACGGAAAACCATCTTCAGGGCTGCCGACAGTGGGGCTCGAACACACTATCTCCCGCATGCGACCTCACAGCTGCGCGCCCCTAAACGCACGGCCAACTCGCCCGGTAAGAACTATAATAGAGCTAGTTTCTCGAATAAAATTTTAAACGAGCCTTACGTACGGTGTTTTCAATAATATTCACAAGTAAACAAATTAAAACTTGCTTCATAGATACATTTTTTTAATGTCTGACTCATTGGCTGAATGATTCCCGGCCGGGTGGGGGATTTTAATTGCCTCTGATTAATTATTCTGGCCCGGGACTGGGCGTTTGTGTTTCTCCCAACATTTTCCTCTTCCTATTCACACAGTGGGAAGTCCTATATTCCACTGAATCACCTATTGCATGTCCGAGTCGTTGGTTGAATGGTCAGCGTTCTGACCTTCGGTTCAGAGGGTTCCGGGTTCGAATCCCTACCGGGTCGGGGATTTTAACTTTCCTTGGTTAATTCCAATGGCCCGGGGGCTGAGTGTCTGTGCTTTCCCCAACATCCCTGCAACTCGCACACCACACAACACTATCCTCCACAACAACAACACGCAGTTACCTACAGATGACAGATGCCACCCACCCTCATCAGAGGGTCTACCTTACACGGGCTGCACTCTGCTAGAAATAGCCACACGAAATTACCTACAGATGACATGCCACCCACCCTCATCAGAGGGTCTACCTTACACGGGCTGCACTCTGCTAGAAATAGCCACACGAAATTATTTATTACCAGCTGTATGTTCCTGTACAGTACTTTCCATGTCCGAAATATTGAAGCTTCCGTCTTTTCATAGATAGCAATACGTTTGTCTCTTACGTAGCCTATCGATCGTATCGAGACAAAGATTTAGTTACAGATTGTATGTGCCCAGCAAGGTTTGATTTTAAAAAAATATTGTAATGGGTACAAATGGGAAATTCTCAGAAGAGCCATAGGAAGAAGTTTTTCTAATAATAACCTGGACATCTCAGCCAATCCGTACGTGGTAAAATTCAAAATTAACATTGGCAGATGGTCAAATAAAAAGTGAAAACACTGGTTAAGTGCAAATCAAAAATAAATCATAAGAGACGTTTATGTTAACTGACAAAAAATCAAAATGAAAGACACACACGCACAAAAAGAGTGTGATAGATAAAGTAAATGACACGATAATGATAGGCTCTAGGAAGAGAAGAACATGTATTATATGTTGCAAACGCTCTGCAAAGGGAGGGGACGAGTGGCTCAGACGGTAGAAATGGCCAATTTGGCGGGTTCGATCTCATCTCATTCCTATGGTATTTGAAGGTGCGAACCCTAGTGACGAACCTATTAACAGACTTGGAGGGCATCGGTTGCAAGAAGTGAAATAATTATTTGTTTAATATTATTTAAACTGCTGGAGATTTTAAGAGAAGGCGGAGCGTATGAATTTTGTTTCGTGAAGGTTATTCAACGCGCCGGAAGCCAACACCACCTTGCTGTCTCACAAGTCTTCCAAATGCCATTGACCCGGCACGTTTAAGAAGTCCTGCAAGATAAGATTCTAGCACATCGGCATACAGTATCTGATGGTGGGACGTAAAACCAATATCATCATCATCCCTGTAAAATGTGACTGCTGGGTGAGGTATTGCTGCGAGTAGCTTAAGGGGGACCAACACCTTTGACCGACCAAAAAAATGATTTTTCTTTTTTTTTTTCATACAATATTTAAATTTTCTCTTTATAACAGTGCACATTTTTTCTTAATATCTCCAATACTTTCGGAGTTAAGATCAAACACGTGAATCCCTGTCGCCCAAGCAAGCCCTTTATAGGTACGGTTATTGCTCGTTTCCTGTAAAGTGTGTGGGTTTTTTTTTTTTTTTTTTTTTTTTTTTGCTACTTGCTTTACATCGCACCGACACAGATGTCTTATGGCGACGATGGGATGGGAAAGGCCTAGGAAGTGGAAGGAAGCGGCCGTGGTCTTCATTAAGGTACAGTCCGGCATTTGCCTGGTGTGAAAATGGGAAATCACGGAAAACCATCTTCAGGTCTGCCGACAGTGGGGCTCGAACGCACTATCTCCTGATTACTGGATACTGGATACTGGCCGCACTTAAGCGACTGTAGCTATCGAGCTCGGTAAAGTTTTGTTTTTAGAACCGTTTCCCTGATAACTCTGAAAGTTTTTCAGATATTAAAATGAAATTTTGCATGCATGTATATTTCATAAAGAAAAATATATTCTAGAATTATTGAGCTAGCTTCATTGGTTAAGTTTAAAAAAACTACATTTTCAAATGAAAATTAATGAAAATGACTTCTTGAAAATAACTTCATGAAAAAATACTTATAGTTGATGGACTCTACCGATTCTAGCACTTGTTGTAGCTATAACATTACCAATTATAACAAGAAACGAATCATAGAAAAAATATTCATGTGTTTGGAAATGATCAGAGAAACAGCAAAACAGTGGCCATGATACACCGCCATTTTCAATAATTATAAATAATCGCATAGATTTATACGATTTCTTAACATGTAGGCATATTATTAAGGAATAATATGATTGTCATACTAAATTTCCTTTTAGTATTCATTTCTATTGCTGCGGAAAGAAATAGAAGAATAGAATGTATTCGATTTGCTGATGACCTGGTCTTACTGACAGGGAGTGTACGAGCTATGATGGTGATGCTAACAGATCTAAATACTAACTGAAGAATTTGGGATGATTATTATTAAGAAAAAGACAAAATGTATGGCGATAAGCACAAGAAAAGTGGAGACAACCATAAAGTTAGGGCAGGAAATAATAGAACAGGTGGATGCTTTCAAATACTTGGGAAGTTTAATAACAGAGGACATGAGGTGCAGTCGAGAGGTGAAAACTAGTACTGCGATTGCGAAGGAAGCATTTAATAAGAAGAGTGTACTTTCTTGTGGCGACATGGATTGGAGACTTGAGGAAGCGATTCGTGAAGTGCTTTGTATGAAGCGTGGCAATGTAAGGAGCTCAGACATTGACTTTGTGAAAAGAGGACGAACGAAGACTGGAAGCATTTGAGATGTGGATTTGGAGGAGAATGGAAAGTATACCGTGGATAGAAAAAGAAGAGAAAGCACAGTTGGATTGGTCATTGAATGAGGAGAGATTGCTTGCTTGTAGATGCTATAGAAGGAACAGTAAATGGAAAAAAGACAGGACGGAGAAGATATCACATGCTGGACAGTATCAGGATAGAATAAAAGTATGAGGAAACAAAGAGGGTGGCAAGAGGCAGGATTGCGTGAAGAGCTGCCATGTGAAGACATGCCATATGGCAGAACACTGATAATGATGATGATTACGACACCCCATTTTTCTATGTTCAAAGGTAAGTGCAGAGACTTTAAAACCACCCAGTCCTCGAAAATCGGTGGAAAAATTCCCCGAGTTTTCCATGAATCAAAAGCAGGATCAGTCAACCTCGGAGCCGGTGGACGACTATAAGAGATAAAACACGACACGTAAAGTCAGTTGCTAAATAAGCCCCAGGAAGAGAGAGTGCGTACGTGCTCAATAGCCTCTCTCTACACAAGCGTCAGCGTGAAGACATGCTTACTACGCTTATGTGGGTGTGCGTTCGATGAGGTCTACGCATACGTACAAGACCCAAGAGAAAGCAATTTCACTGCAGTTGCTCCACTCGTGAGCTCGCTGAAGGGTCTTGCAGAAGAATGCGAACCTACTGATTCCGCTAGCGGTTTGTATTCTGCATCACACTGAGGGATTCGCCCTCTAAAATGCAATTAAAAAAATACTTGCAGAGAAACAGATCTGTATGGCTATACGGTATTGTAAATAAAGGGTACAGATCTCTGAACATAGTTATGGAGATATTTAGGAGTCATAATAAGGATGTAAAGGAGAGGGAATATAAGTCTCTGGTAAGACTCGAACTAGAGTATGGTTCCAGTATATGGAAACTGGATCAGGATTACTTGATTCGAGAACTGAAAAAAAAAATCAAAAAAGCAGCTCGATTTGTTCTGGGTGATTTTCGACAAAGGAGTAGCATTACGAATATGTTGCAAAAAAGCCTAGCTGCTCGACTAGGCGGTATGTTCCCAGCTGCCAGTGGAGAGATGCACGTGGAATGACATTGGTAGACGTGTAAGTTTCAGTGCTGTTTTTGAAAGATCACAATATTAACATAAAGTTGGAATTCAAGAGAACAAATTGAGGCAAATATTCTTTATAGGTAGGGGAGTTGATTGGAATAATTTACCAAGGAAAATGTTCAATAAACTTCCTAATTCTTTAAGAAAATACTAGGTAAACAACAGATAGGCAATCTTCCACGTAATACACAACACCTTTTCACGCTACTTGCTCTTACCACAACACCCCCCTGACCTACCTTAAACTACTCCCCTTACCCCCTCCTATCCCCTACCTATATTCAATTTTCGGTTCTTACTTCCTCTTGTACTTCATGACAAGGCTAAATTAAAGTGAACCTCATAATAATACTTACCTTACCATTTTCACTTTTTTATTTCTTATTTTTAATTTCTTTTCTTTTCCTTAGATCTCAAAAATCCATATCACTACTAATAGTCTCATATTCTAAGAGTTTTTATATATACCACTATCCACCTTTTGAAGTACTAAAACAAAATTATATCATTTGTTACCTAGCAACAAAAATTTTATTCCTTGAATAACAACAATTGTGAACTATACTGCATCATTTTTTTAAACCTCAAGATCACCAAGAAAGTGCTCAAGAACCTCTACATGAACTTCTATTTTTAATTCAAGAAAAGTGTCATAAGTGCTACAATTGTGTTAACTTCTTGCCATTTTTGTGTACGCTGATGATGACATGGACATATGTCGAAACCGGTCACTTAATAAATTAAATATGTTGCTACATTGATTCGTGCAACAGTGTTATTGTATTCAAAAGGTGGAACATTTTTCTCTTTTTATCATTGTAATCTGCCATCTTGGTGACTGCCCTAAATGCAGATCAACAGTGACTGATTGATACGCAAGTAAATATAAACACATCTGTAAAATAAAGTAGGCCTACTTACTCTTTCTCTAGCAAATAAAATTCGATATAACATGAATGGATCACTAATGAAGATCTTGAACATTGTTTAAAATAGGATGCAAGAACTTTCCTCGAAATAGATTACTCAGCTTTTATGGGTTAAAACATCTACATCCAGAATTATCTTATGTTGAAAAGATAGCTGAAGACGAAACAGAATATGCACCAACAGTATAACTTACGGAACTGTTACATCAACAAAACAAACGAGTAAGATGCTGCAGTTCATCAGCTTGTGTAATGATGGGTTGTGGGGAAGAAAGAATTATCTGCCATAAATGGGTAGAATATCTTGATTTTTGTACTTTCTATGCATTTTATAGGAATGTATACACAGATTTTCAGACGGTCCAGAGTTTATTTACCGCAATATGTCCCTAAATTTGGAAACAATTTTACTGTCTTAACTTAGGCTACTATATGAACAAGTACATTTCAATAAACGTGAGAGAAGAGCGTATTTTTCTATTCCAGAATGCTGATATTGCATCAACGTAAGAAGGTGTCTTGACAGACATATAATGGATATATGAAAGCTAGTTCTAAACCACACATGTTTTTAGCAAAAAGCAGAAGGCGAAGTTCGAACTCACCATCCCCCGATGCAAGATTACAGCCACACGATTATCACAGCGCAAACAACTCGCTCGATGTTCTAAAATATAAAATTCAAATGCAAACGGTACTACTAACGAGTATTATTTTAGAATGAGAAAAAAGTCATTCAAAAGTTTTAAGAAATTCACACGTAAGTGTCTTCTTCTGGCTCTCTACAGTAGTTCACGGATCACAAACACCGGGATACACGGTAGTAAGCGTGGCCTTTGTATTTGTCTGGAGTGAAAATGGCAAACTATCGGAAACCATCTTCAGGGTTCGAACCCAGTCTCCTCAATGCAAGATCACAGTTACACGACCTGTTCTGAGTAGCGCAGTTTAAATGTCTTCTCCGAAATGTTTAATCGTGTTAGTTCTAACGAGGAAAGAGTTTGAAGCAACGGTCAAGGAACAATTAGTACGTCGCATACTGATACAATGATTCGAAGAAGAAAAATACTGCCAATAAAGTACAGCGGCGACAAATTCGAAGCATTCTTTGTTCTAAAACAGCTGGGATTTCGCCGGAAACTTGCTAATGATTGTCAAGGGTCATTGAATCCACAACAAGGTGCTTAGATATAAGCAAGAGTAGAAGACCTTGGGGCGAGACTGTGTAGCAACATAAGGTTTTTAAACTACTGTATAGTCTGAAAACATTATCTCAATTTAAAATGCCAAGTGTACGAACTAGGGCACAGTATAGCGCAAGATGCATGTCATAGCGTCGTTTTTGGCACTTAATACCTGCAGTTAAATGCAATCACATTCAAAGCTACAAGTTGCCTGCCTCTTTCTACGACCTGTATTGCTAAAAATGACGTACTTTGTCAGTATTTCATTTTTTTTAAATGAAGCAACTCTCTACTTTACGATTAAGTATTGTACTTGCTCGTAGGTGAAAATGTACACGATACGAAGAATCAATTTGCATTACAACACTGAAATACCATATGTCAAAGGGTCCTTGCTACTTTAAATAATTATGAGGCGTACTAGCGCCGAATGAGTCTGCAAATATCTTCTCATCAAGGCGGCCGTGGTTCGAACCCAGGCCAAACCATATACTGCAGGATGTTTGAAACGAAATGATCGCATTACGAGTAACATACAACTATACATTTTCTTGTTTCCTCATAATTTTAATCTCTTATATCCGACTTCCCTTAGCCAACTCTTGTTCTTTTCCGACCCCGACGGTATTAAAGCTTTCGGGGCCTAGGGAGTCTCATTTTCACGCTCTTCGTGGCCCTTCTCTTTCCTTTGCCCATGCCTTCGTAGTTTCCTTTTTGTCTTCTGAAAACTGCTACCTTGCTGCACTTCCCCTTAAACCAATCCCCATCTCACTGTAGTCCGACTCGTTGGCTGAATGGTCAGCATACTGGCCTTCGGTCCAGAGGGTCCCGGGTTCGATTCCCGGTTGGGTCGGGGATTTTAACCTTAATTGGTTAATTCCAATGGCCCGGGGGCTGGGTGTTTGTGCTGTCACCAACATCCCTGCAACTCACACACCACACATAACACTATCCTCCACCACAATAACACGCAGTTACCTACACATGGCAGATGCCGCCCAACCTCATCGGAGGGTCTGCCTTAGAAGGGCTGCACTCGGCTAGAAATAGCCACACGAAATTATTATCTCACTGTACATGCAAGCACAGAAATGGTGCCCCTGTATAAACAAAGCATGGTATACCCCCACCTCCACGCTTAACGCATTGCTGCAAGTAGACAGCCCGCTACAAGACTGTTGTGATCGAAATGGGCACAGTGGTGGAGTATAGCAATACACACACTGTGCCTTCAGCACTACCAGTTCACTCCCTCCCCACCTTTTCGGTACTAGAGTGGCCTTCGACACTACCCCTTCACCCTCTCACCTCCTTTTCTGTACTGGAGTGGGGCAGTGTTGATTGTTTACGTCGGGACACCATTTCTGTGCTTGCATGTACGCTTTGCAAATTTTAAAATTCAATGGTCGAATAAAGGCAAGGAGAAAAAGAGAATTTGAGCATGAACTGTGAATGAATGTACCCCAGCGCAAGTGGTATAGGAAGCAAACTGGGATTAAAAGAGTCTGCACCGAGCTCGATAGCTGCAGTCGCTTAAGTGCGGCCAGTATCCAGTATTCGGGAGATAGTGGGTTCGAGCCCCACTGTCGACAGCCCTGAAGATGGTTTTCTGTGGTTTCCCATTTTCACATCAGGCAAATGCCTGGGCTGTACCTTAATTAAAGCTACGGCCGCTTCCTTCCACTTCCTAGGCCTTTCCTATCCCATCGTCGCCATGAGACATATCTGTGTCGGTACGACGTAAAGCAAATAGCAAATAGAAAAAAAAAAAAGTCTGCCAAGTCTTGCTAAACGTGTTGCCTTGCTGACGCTATATCTCATCTAATGAGGAATTCGACGGAACCACAACGATTTATTTTGTCATTTGATACTTGTTTAAAAGTCTAAAGCGAATCGGTGTTAAATTGAGGCTTATTAAGTAATCTAACGGTTCTAAATATTTATATAAATAAATTGCATTGAAATGGGAGATAATCTGTGACTTGGCACACATTTAAGTTCCGTTTGTCTCTTACCATGGATGTATTAAGTTCAAACCGTAAGTCTTACCGTTGTTTTGACATCCAGTAACGTCTAGAGTTAAGGTTTAATGCGATACACTACATACCAATATGTACAGCGTGATTAAAAAAAGCAATTCAATTATATCTTGGAATCTGTGCTGTGAGGCAAGTTAATAACTTTACACCTGGCAAGCCACGACCAGGAAACATAATGCAGTGCTATGAGGCATCGAAGTGGCCTGGAGTAGTGGTTCCGTAGCTCTTTCTCACGAATATCCCGTATGAGTTTATGAACTTTTTATTGTCAATTTGCTTTACGTCTCACCGACACAGATAGGTCTTATGGCGATGATGGGAGAGGAGGGGCTAGGAGTGGTAAGGACGCGTTCGTGGCCTTAATTAAGGCACAGCCCCAGCATTTGCTGGTGTGAAAATGGGAAACAACGGAAAACCATCTTCAGGGCTGGCGGCAGTGGGGTTCGAACCCGCTATCGAACTCCATTGCGTAACCTAGAGAAAAGATAAATATTACGAACATTAATTAGAAAGCGCCGGTCTTCTGAGGATATGAACGGATTCGATCGCAACTCAGCCCGTTGGTATCTGATAGAGCTCAAAAAACGCCAGTCTCCTGTCGTTAAATTTACCAAGATGTGAAATAACTCCCGTGGAACAAAATTCCGACACCTCGGCGTCTCTCAAAATTATACAAGTAGTTAGTGGGGCGTAAAACCAATAACATCATTATTAACAAAAATGAGTTGTTTCCCAACTGACAAACAGACTAAGAGTTAATTGAAAGTCGACAACATCGGTAGGAGGAGTAAATCTGTTCGTTATGTTACGTGTCACGTACAAAAGATTTATCTGCCACGGATTACATGGCATCGAAAACAAATTAAGTAACAGTTTTCCTCTAACCATCAACAAACTCTGATATATAATTACATCTTTCAAATATCTGTGTGTGTGAATGCGAAATACCATCCAGTCACTTACCCACCTACTCATCACGATATCTCAGGAACCACCAAACCAACGAGAGTAATATCTGGCACAGAGGTTCCTCCTGTGCTATAAGAAACAGCTGACCGCCCCCCATGGCACTACAGCCCTTGAAGGGCCTTGGCCTACCAAGCGACCGCTGCTCAGCCCGAAGGCCTGCAGATTACGAGGTGTCGTCTGGTCAGCACGACGAATCCTCTCGGCCGTTATTTTTGGCTTTCTAGACCGGGGCCGCTATCTCACCATCAGATAGCTCCTCAACTGTAATCACGTAGGGTGAGTGGACCTCGAACCAGCCCTCAGGTCCAGGTAGAAACCCCTGACCTGGCCGTGAATCGAACCTGGGACCTCCGGGTAAGAGGCAGAAACGCTACCGCTACACCACGGGGCCGGCTAAGAAACAGCTAATAAACCTCTGAAAAATTCAACCCCCCCTCAAGGGTAAAACTGAGAGGGAGAAAAAACAAATGGTTAAGGTTTTAGAGCGATAGATCGTGGGCTGCTATAATAGTATATGTATATTTATGCCGCTTGGTGACGTGTGATGTAGGCTACAAAAGGGAAGGCAATCATGGCCACAAATTCTTGGTATTTTATCTGCACATTTGAAGAAATTATGAAGATTTTCTGTTTCATTCTTTTATACAAAATAAATGTGCGTAACTCTGGAACTAATACAATTACTTGTGTTAGCCATCTCGCTTTCTTCTTTCCTATACAACCTCCAATGGCCCACTCCTTTTCTCTTCCGATCTTAACGGTGCAGGTTTTCCGAGGCGCAGGAAGTCCAATTTTCACTACCTTAATGACACTCCGTTGTATATCTTCGTCATTCAAAGTGTCACCCCCATCCCCTTTCTTCTACGAATAGAGTTTAAGAGTCTCGTATTTTTTTCATGTAACAATAAGGACCATATCGCCATCGCCGCCACTAGAGCTAAAGTTCAACAACAGCTGGATTGGACTGGATTCGATGAAGTCCAAACAATACATACCACCCTCTTTACACAGACTGACTAGTTCCGGAAGTGACGCATCTCGCAAATAGCCATTTACGAGGCCAGTTAAGTGCCACATACCTCTGCACCCAGTCAGAAGTCTCCCGGTCCACAAGTAGGCCTGTAACGACAGCCACAGCACGGCACTGTCTGCAATAATTTCTTTCTTTCTTTCTTTCTTTCTTTCAATTACAATATACAAATACCGCTTACTCTACCATAATGTGCTGCGAAATACGATCAGCTATGCAAGTAAAGTTAACGTTCACTGGTTGAATGCAGTTATGTCCGAGTTATCAGTCCACAGACTGTATTATTATTATTATTATTATTATTATTATTATTATTATTATTATTATTATTATTATTATTATTATTATTAATTATTTAATTTATTTAGATATGGCATTCGGTCTGGATCGACCGCCCGACTCGTTGGCTGAACGGTCAGCATACTGGCCTTCGGTTCAGAGGGTCCCTAAGTCCGATTCCCGGCCGGGTCAGGGATTTTAATCGCTTCTGATTAATTCTTCTGGCTCGGGGACTGGGTATATGTGTCCGTCCCAATACTCTTATCATATTCAGAGAACATGACACAGATACACGCAATAGTGATTACATCCCTCCATTTAGCATCAGGAAGGGCATCCGGCCGTAAAACAGGGCCAAATCCACATGTGCGACGCAGTTCGCACCCGCTACCCCACAGGTGTGGAAAAAGCGGAAGGAAAAGAATAAAGAGAATTCGGTCCGGATCGACCATACTGCCAACAACATATCGTAAATGAAGTCGTAAATGAATACATTTAGAATTCTGCTCTAAAGACCACAGAGTTCATGTTATATAAGAAATTCAATACCGTAATAATAATAATAATAATAATAATAATAATAATAATAGCAAAGCAAAGTCACCTCCGTACAGGCCATGAAGGCCCTTGGAGGAGTGGAAGGTAAAGGCTTCCACCATTGTTAACCTCGGCACGTAATGGGGTAGAGTGGTTAGCTCTACGCCCGGCCGCCTTTGCCCCCAGGAATTAACCTGGTACTCATTTTTGGTGTAGGCTGAGTGAACCTCAGGGCCGTATGCACCTCCGGAAGTGGAAATCTTGTTAAATTTTACGACTTCCTGACGGGGATTCGAATCCACGTCCTTCCGGGCGAACCGAGCACGCCTTTACCGCCTCGGGCAGGCATCCCCTAATAATAATAATAATAATAATAATAATAATAATAATAATAATAATGCTATTTGTTTTACATCCCACTAACTACTCTTTACGGTTTTCGGAGACGCCGAGGTGCAGGAGTATTGCAGGAGTTCTTTACGTGCCAGTAAATCTATCGACACGAGGCTGACGTATTGGAGCACCTTCAAATACCACCGGACTGAGCCAGGATGGAACCTGCCAAGTTGGGGTCAGATGGCCAGCGCCTCAACCGTCTGAGCCACTCAGCCTGGCACTATAAGAGATGAGCTGATCTGGAAAAGTCTGAAATGAAACAAGCTAGAGGCGAAATTAATGATTTAGCAAATGTTACCAATATTGCATGTAGATTAGTCATTATTACAATGCACTTAACAAACACACACTCAGTAAAGTTGACACAGAATCAATATTGAAAGAGATAATTTTATTCACTTTAAGAGACCAGTTGAGTCTCTTGCATAAACATTTCTAGTGCTGTATAAATTCCAAAGGCCTTGGTAGACAGGAGTACTGTAAACTTCGCTGGTAGCAACTGTCTGAGAACGATCAACGTCTGGAGAATGATTTGCTGCTATATATTGTAACGTTGACAGGCAAAGAAGTAATGATCTGGTGTAACCAGAGGAAGGCTCTCCAACGAACAATAAGGGGCATCAACCACATGTAGGCGATATACACGATTACTGAAGCTCCCAAGAGTGAAGCGTAAGCGTATAATAGACGTGATGTATCGGCGAATCCAGTTCCATTTGGAGAAGCACGATTTTGTGTGTGGTGGGTGGGGTTCCTGTATTGTAAAGATGATATCCTCGATCGTTCTTGCTAAGTTAAGTATCCAGGCTGATTTCCAAGTATTACACGCACAAATTGTTAGGTGACATATCGGAGAGTTGCACACACGTATTGTAGAGTGTTTCTGTCCTTGATGCGTCTTTAGCAAGCCCATCCACATGTTCATTATGTAAAATGACACTGTGCGCAGGTATCCACACAAAATGAAAGCTACATGTATCCCCTTTGCACAGACTGGTTTGAATCACTTGGCCTTCCGGCTTACCAGGTCTTTGCTGGGCTAACCATGTATATGTAGCATCAACCCTCATCTGTTAGTCAAATGTCATGGCCCTCCTTTATCGCTGGTACCTTTCCTCAAACTCCTGCCATAAGGAATGTGATCGATTCCTACATGTCGCAAGATATCTCCAACCCACCTATCATTTTTATTATTTGCAGCTTCAATCCCGGCTCAGTCTGGTGGTATTTGAAGGAACTCAAGTAAGTCAGTAGATTTTTCAGCACGTGAAGTATTCTGGCACCGTTGCGTTTCTGAAAACTTAAAAGTACCTATAATAATAATAATAATAATAATAATAATAATAATAATAATAATTACTTTACGTCCCACTTACTACTTTTTAAGATCTTCGGAGACGCCGAGGTGCCGGAATTTAGTCCCGCAGGAGTTCTTTAACGTGCCAGTAAATCTACCGACACGGGACTGTCGTATTTGAGCACCTTCAAATACCACCGGACTGAGCCAGGATCGAACCTGCCAAGTTGGGGTTAGAAGGCCAGCGCCTTAACCGTCTGAGCCACTCAGCCCGGTTAAAAGTACCTAACGAGGCATAAAATAAATAACGCCGTTTCATCACGTGTTAACCGACTCGCAAGACTAAGTTGTTATATTAGTTTTACCTAAGCCAGGGCCTCTCAAACGCCTAAAATCTCACGCGTGCAAAACGAGGCGCAGAGGTTCTGTGCACCGTGCATCGGTCCCGCTCAGCTCGGTTCGGACCAGTCTCGCGACGACTCGGCTAAGATCGGCTCAGCTAGGTTCTGATGGGAAAAGTGCTGCAGAGCGAGTGAAGAAGGGGAAAAAGGCGGAGCGAGAGAGACAGGCGTAGGGAAAGATATATCGCGCTAAATTTTGTGTAATTTTTACGTTCTAAAATTTTGGACTTACAAATCCTTACTAATGCCTATTGCTCACGGTAAAATGTTTCGTAAAAATTGTTGTACAATTAATTTTATAAAAATTTGATGACAATAAGTTGTGTTGCTCACGGTAAAATTATTTTATAACATCGGTGGAAGCATCAGGATGGCCATCATGAACTTCTGAACTAAGATGTGTATGTGCTGCCATCTATCGATACACTTTTAAACCAAGAATCAGCTGTTCAACTTACAGTGTGTTTGAGAGTATGGCTCCAACAAACAAAGCAAAACTTGCTGCTTTAACTGCAATTATATGATGTACAATGGTAAAAAGGAAGAAAAGGAATGCCAGGAAATGCTGGACTCGGGATTGGATAAAAAGAAGAGAAGAAGGTAGAGGACTGCTGTCCTTGGTCGAAAATTAGTTGAGGTTAGAAGACCAGCATTCATATAGGAATTCGGCGATTGTGTTTTCTGCCTCTCTTCTTGCATTTCTGTTGTGGTAAAGTGGCTTTTTAACTTCGTACAAACACTAACAGCTTCCTTAGTCCACCCGCATCCTGCCATTTTAGAAAGAAGTGTTTGTTTACAATCGAGCTTCACAATCTTCTCACGACGTACGCCAGCATCATCGTGATGTCAGCTTCGCTGATTGGTTCGTTCCGTAAAATTAATTTTGCGGAATAGAACATGTCCTATTTTATGAAAAGTTTTATCAAAGATTTTATAAAACTTGAATTTGACCGTGAGCAACAAAATTTTAAAAAATTAAATTACTGTACAATAAATTTGACAGAAAATTTTACCTTGAGCAACAGGCATAACTGAAAAAAATCAAAAATTCCATACGCAGGTTTCTTAATATAGTTATTAAGCAGACTTTAACTGGGACACATTCGAAAGTTAAGTTCATGGGAGAGAACTCCAAGCAGTTCGAAATTAAAACAGGAGTCAAGCAGGGTGATGGATTGTCTCCAATTCTTTTCAACTGTGTGTTGGAGAAGATTATCCGGGAGTGGGAAAAAGAACTGGACAGAAAAGGATTGCTTAACCAAGTATACATTGGAGGGTCAAAAAGTGGTGTCATGATTAATTGCCTTGCCTTTGCTGATGACGTTGCGCTGCTATCTAGGAATACTGACACAGCAATAGAACAGCTGAATGTACTAAAACTACAAGCAGAAAAAGCAGGACTACAGATTTCTTTCGAAAAAACTAAATATATAACAAACATCAAAACAGCCCCTCGGTACCTGAAGACAGAACACGGTAAAATAGAAAGAGTTGATAGCTTTAAGTATAGTGCAATTGAAAACAAATGAAAGAGAAGCAAACAACACCAGACGGGAGAAAATGGCTGCGGCGTTTCGTAGGACATATCCTATATACAAGAAGAAAACCATCTCCAGACGAGCTAAACTAAGGCACTACAACACAGTGATTAAAACGGAATGTCTTTATGCTAGTGAATGCCTCCAAATGACAGGAAAAGCGGGACTGAGAGAAGCTGAGAAATTTGAAAGAAAGATCCTTCGCAAATAATGGGTCCAAAGATTGTGGATGGACAGTATAGGCTGCGAGGAAGGGAAGAACTTTACCGAGACAATGAAAGGCTAACTGAGTCCATGAGAAAACGGAGACTTAAATTCTATGGGCATTTATTTAGAATGGATGAGAAGAGACTAACGAAAAGGATTTTCACAATACTAGACAGCAGACCTAAAGTGTCGGACAAATGGTTCAGGGAGGTAAGAAAGGATCTCAGACAGGTGGGACTAAATTCGGAAGACATCTCAAACCGAACAAAGTTTAGGTCAGTGATCGACAGATTTCAGGGATTCCATGACGAACCAAAACTTAACCGTGGGTGGACGGACGAAAGAAGACAGGCTGCCAGAGAGAGGATGCTGAAGTTCTGGGCTGTGAGGAAGGCTTCCAGAAGCATGTAATTGTTATCTAACGTGGTCTCTAATGGCCGTAAACGAATATGTATATATAATATAGTTGTGATATATATAAACCCCTGCCATACAAACTTCGTTAGATTTGGCAAAATATGATGGGAGAAAACAGGATTTAAACGTAAAATTAAAATTAGCAATCAAAGCATTTTTACAGTGATACATTGTTTGAATTCAGTGGGCTAACTTCGTGACAATAAAAAAGAAACTCAATCCTTTGAATTTCAGTCATAAAAAATCTCACCAAAATAACGATTTTTATCTCCGGAGTGTCGCCTTGAGGGATGAAGTCCCCACCCACACGGTAAGATAGCTGGGAATGGAATTTTAGCCTAGTTATGTTATTAGAGGATCCATGCTCTAATATAATCGACAGAAGCAGTGCAAAATAAGCAAGCTTAGTAGAATTTTTAAAGAAGTTTCGACTGGTTTATGAGCTATGGTATACCATCTTGAAGTCCACGGGTGGCTAAGTGAACAGCCCTCTAAAAAAGGCTAGGCTACATCATCGTGACGAGCATGCCGAGTCTCGGGCAAGGCTTGCGGTTCACCGCCCCGCACCGGAGGTTATATCCTATTCGGTAGTGAACAAGAAACCAGCTCAGGTATGTCGGAGAACTAGATGAATTTTAGTTTCTACATACTCGCACAATATTACGTTGCGAAGTATCGATTCCGGAACAGTATCAAATTCTAGGAGGTTTCTTTCCCTCTTTTAACAGGTGGTTATTTTCATGATATTGTGTATACAACATATACAACACTTATTATTATTATTATTATTATTATTATTATTATTATTATTATTATTATTATTACAAGAAGAAGCTACCGAGGACATTCTAAACTGACGGCATTTAGACCGTCTGTGTTTCAATCTGCACTTCATGTTTTACTCTACCAGGGGCAGTAACCCTACTGAGAACATAGTGCTGATTTTTCATTAATTTTGTCGAGTAAACACAGATGAATCATCAGAGATCTCTTCTATGCTTTATAATAGCGTAATAGTGTACGACCTCTAGAGAGATCTGGTGCAAATCTTTCGAGGTGACCATTATGGGCGACCTGCGTGCCTGTGAAGATGGGGCCCTGCCTAGGATGAAATCTAATACTGAATACGGCATACGCATCCAGTGCCCGAGTCAGAGGGACTCACTAATGAAGGTTAAAATCCCCGGCACGGCTTGGAATCGAAGCCAGAACCACGAATAACTTTCCAATTATTTCTTGGCAGGTTATAACTAGAGGCCTACGCGGATATACAAAATATTATACACATCCGCACCCGGTTATCCGCGGATACAGTACCAAGGTACTGAAATGGATAGATCTGTTAACATAGACCAGAATCCCCCCCGCCCCCCAGTATGTGTTTGAGGGATTTTCTCTTGCGAAAACTACCGACGTATTGACCTTTGTTGTTTCCTTCTATTAATTGCGGGCAGGAGCCAGTTAGATTACGGTCAGATTTACGGTTCTTTTGGTCTCAAGGCTCTTTGTATATCACCATTCTTCCATACCACTGTCAACGGTCGCCTAACCACAAGCAAAATGTAAGAGTATACCCGAGTGAAAATTAGCAAACTTAATTATTTAGAAATTAACAGCAAAATTATCCGCACTGACATACAGTTTGCATCCGCAAACACACTGACTTCGCGGATATCCGCATCCGCGAAGGGTTCTATGATCTTGCGGTACGGAGACTGACATACTACCGCTGATCCAAAGACAAATTACATATTTTTAAAAACTCAAGACGATTTTGTAACAGATTTTCCTCCCGCATATATTACGATGGAAAAAAGAACCATTTCAGACAATAAGTTCAGTTCTTTGGAATATTTTTGAAACACTGCTCTTATAATATACTTTTTCTCCCCATTACAAATACAAAACTTTAACTACAACCTACCAATCCCCTCCTTGTGGTGAAGTATATAACATTCAAATCACATCTTCACCGGACTTCCATCTTTCCATTCGCACCTCCCTTGGTGTTCTCTAGTACCTTGGTTTGCGGGCTCTATAGGTTTCTCTTTCCTTTATCAGTTACGCTAGCTCTTCAAGGGACGCCCGCTCTTCTCTCCCGCTGTTGATTAAGAGGCGCTGACCGTCGCGCAGCCTTGCCCTTTTACAACAAGAATACCCACCTTGAAGAGTTTGTAGCCAACGATCACTTGCCGCTTTACGGGCGAAATGTGCAGCTAGCTAAAACAGGAGATACAGCGATTGTAATTGAAGTGGCAGTGAAAGGAACGACGGATGATGTTTTCCGAACGAGCCTTACTGCTGTGTTTTGTAGTCACGGCCTTCACTGTGATATAAAAAAAGAGGCTTGCTAGACGGGAAGTGACTGCTATGGCAGAACACCTCCAGTCATATTACAGCTACACCCACCATCTACTACATCGCGACTTCCAAGCCGAGGTTCCGTTATAGATGATGTTTCACCTTGATCTTCAACCCCTTTTACTTTGTGTGAATCTGATGTTTTACCCGACTGGGAACATTGGGAAGGAAGCGGCCATGACCATTCCCTGTGGCTGAAGTGAGGAAACGGCGGAAAATTCCTTCCCGGATGGCTGATAGGATTTTTAACCCCATTCTCCACTCAACTACATTGCTAACGCGGCCCGCTTTTTAGTCCCAATCTTAACCCTTGTATCGACGTAGCTTATTCGTAATACTAACATGTATGGGAGATCTCAACGGCAACTAAATGTTTTTCTGGAGGATAAAATAATAACGAAGTCAAATTTTACTTTTAAAACCTATCTTTAAACTATCACAAACACATTACGTTGCGTTTGACAATTCTATTCTCCTCAAATCTAACCACTGTGAACGGATGTACTGATATTGCAAGCTTTGGAAGAAATAGCAGTCTTATTCTGTCTTGAGTGATACAGTCATTTACCTGATGTTGCATTTATGCGTATATAATAACATTATTAAGAGTATTTTTTTTCAATTTGCTTTACTACGCACCGACACAGGTAGGTCTTAAGGCGACGATAGGATAGAAAAGGCCTAGGAGTGGGAAGGTAGTGGCTATGGCCTTAATTAAGGTAGACCCAGCATTTGCTGCGTGTGAAAATGGGAAACTACGGAAAACCATTTTCAGGGTTGCCGACAGTGGGGTTTGAACCCACTACCTCCCGGATGCAAGCTCACAGCTGCGCACCCCTAACCACACGGCCAACTCGCCCGGTTACGAGTTTTCATTAAACATAATATCAAGACTGACTGATATACTGTATGATATAGATGTTGATTCCTATAGGGAATGAGTAAATTTATAATACCAATATGAATGATGCGTTATTGGACATTATAAATTTTCCAGCTAACTCATTCCTGGTTGCCAGCTTTTAGCCCCCGTGTGCTAGGTTGGGCTCATCAGTTGGTACCTAGCACACCTACCAAGACGCATGGCTAGTCCATACCGTGGAGGCCACTGCGTAGACTACTTGAAGCTACCGGGACAAACATTTCAGATTCCCTATGGGAATCAACATTTATATCATCTGATGGCCAAGCAGGCATCAATTTTTTGTAGTGAGACAAAGTCTCTTATAGTGCATTGGCACTGCCGGTAGCTTCAAGTAGTCTACGCAGTGGCCTCCACGGTATGGACTAGCCATGCGTCTTGGTAGGTGTGCTAGGCACCAACTGATGAGCCCAACCTAGCACACGGGGGCGAAACGCTGGCAACCATGAATGAGTTAGCTGGAAAATTTATAATGTCCAATAACGGACCATTTATATTGGTATACTCTATTGTATGATCGGTCACTCTCTACTGTCGCTCAGCCCGCTATGAAACATATCTGCGTATTATGGCAATTACATTGATACCAACGGTAGCAACATGGACATCGGTGACAGGCTGATTAGGCCAGAAACGAACAGACCCTGAGAGGAATAAATGCGGAAAGAGACTGGTTTCTTTCTTTTCTTGGTCGCCATGGTATCTCTGAGCGTAAGTGAATGGTCAAGGGTTAATTGTGACAGCCAGATGGGAAGCTTACTATGCTAACATTTAGACAACGGCGAGGGATCCCATTAGATACACAGGGTTTCTCATAAAACCAGACCGAGCGTACAGTTTTTGTACTCTGCGCTACGGCAGTTGCCTCAGCCGAACTTATGTCGCGCGCGGCCGCCCTGCTTTAAGCGTGTATACAGTCTTATATGAAACCGTACTTTATAAAATTCACTGGAAGTGTCGTAATTCCTGGATTATACAGGCACTGTATCTGGTAATTACATTCTGGCTGACGCGAGTAAGTTCTGCCACTGTCATGTTTCTGATTTCATTCGTCATATTTCAAATTCTCCAATAAGGAGGATTTGTTCGATACACTTCGTCTCAAGGACAGTCATCAGTTGGTGAGGACGTGTTTGGGGCTTTCAATATGCTAGGGAAATTTGTAGAGGGTACAATGTTACAAACACAACGACAAAGGAAAATTACGGATTTTAATAAGAATTGTAAGTATCCAAAATGATAATGTTCCCTATAAAGGCTTTAAAACACCAACTTTCAGATACAGAAAATATAATGGCATTGGTGGAGCCGAAGTAGTATGCACGTAATTCGATACCTCGAATATTCGATAACTGAAGTGATTTCAACCTCAACAAACACTTCGAGATATCTAAGTTCGACCGTATTTCAGACACGATGACGATGTTCGCCGGATGTAGTTGCGGCTCAAATTCGAACCAGTCTACTTCAGCTCGTTGTACAGTAATGAACCAATTCTCACCTGATTACCTGCGGCCTCCAGGTAGCTGTAACTATGTCAAGGGTTCTGGTCTGTTCTCCGCACTTCTATTCCTCGAGGGGGTTCAGTGGTAGCTTAAGTGTGTGCACAAAATGATGAAATAGCCAGATCGCACTTTTTGAAATGTTTCGTACAAAGTTTAATTGTTATCGCCAGCTTAAAAATATCTTCTGAATGAAAGTACTTGCAATCGAATCTCGTTATGGCTTACTGATGTGTTGTGGGCAATGGCCAAGAAAAAATCCCAGGTCTGCTGTTAGCTGTGGAGTTCATATACTGGCGGGAAGGGCAGTTTTGGCCAAGTTACGGAGTTCGGGTGTTGAGCAGGTGAAAGTTGCGGAGTCCGTGTCATTCTCTCATGACAGTCGACATTCAGCAGATTTTTATTTTATTTTAGTTGCTTCATCAGTATCTCCTCATTTTTGATACCTTATATCCTAAAATAATATTTTTAGATTTATTTGGCATTCAGCAAGTAGCCATGCAGCCAGCAAAAACATGTAGAAATACAGAAAGTACAGATCATATATAAAAGAACACTATATCTAAAAATAATACAAGCAACGGATGACATATCTCAACACAAAAGAAATACTTCACTTCAAGGCACATGCAAAAGAACCTTCGACGAAAAATGTCTCATTCAGATCTGCAGATCAGTCACATGTACTGTAAAAATTGGCCAAGTGCTAGGTAAATGTTGGTATCAGACCTTCTCAGTAGACATATTACACTGGTAGGAAAAGGGACACGAATAAGAACCAGTTTTTCATATAACACACTTTGCGCCTGTCTATATTTACTGCAACCGAGAATGATGTGGTTAAGATCGGCAGTTTTCTCTTGTTCCTTGGCCCACGTAGGAGAATCCACTACTATAATTCGGTGAAGATTTGGGTAGCAGCCATGACCGAGACGGATGCGTATCATGGTATGATGGACGTAAGATGGCCCCTACTAAGACGTAAGACCAGGGTGGTGTTGATATGCGAGGCTGATGAGCAACGTAGTGTCGTACTTTAATCTCCTGCGATATGTTTAATTACTCGACCAGTCATTGTGAGATTTGCTCTGCATTAATGGTATGAAGTCCGTATGGTATATATCCTACAATATTTTAAAATTTTGAAACATCTTCACGGAGTACTGCTTCATTTAATGGACGGATCAATTCACAAATTATTTAATGCGAGAAACGTACATAAATAAATTTCACACCATTGTACAGTATTATATAAAAACCGAACCAAACCCCATGGCACTACAGCCCTTGAAGGAACTTGGCCTACCAAGCGACCGCTGCTCAGCCCGAAGGCCTACGGATTACGAGGTGTCGTGTGGTCAGCACGACGAATCCTATCTGCAGTTATTCTTGGCTTTCTAGACTGGGGCCGCTATCTCACCGTCAGATAACTCCTCAATTCTAATCACGTAGGCTGAGTGGACCTCGAACCAGCCCTCAGGTTCAGGTAAAAATCCCTGACCTGGCAGGGAATCGAACCCGTGGCCTCCGGGTAAGAGGCTGGCACGCTACCCCTACACCACGGGGCCGGCCGACAGTATTACATAAACAATAAATAAGTTCAAAACGAAAGTAATGGAGTGCAGTCGAACGAAGTCAGGTGATGCAGGAGACATTAGATTAGGAAATGAAGTCTTAAAAGACGTAGATTTTTTTTCTCTCTACATCGCACCGACACAGATAGGTCTTATGGCGACGATGGGATTAAGGTACAGCCCCGGTGCCTGGTGTGAAAATGGGAAACCAGGGAAAGCCATCTTCAGGGCTGCCGACAGTGGGGCTCGAACCCACTATCTCCCGATTACTGGATACTATGAGTATTTTTACTTGGGTAGTAAAATAACTAGCGATGGCAGAAGTAAGGGGGACATAAAATGCAGACTAGCACAAGCAAGGAAGTCCTTTCTTAGAAGAAATTTGCTCACTTCGAACTGATACAGGAATTAAGACGTTTTTGAAGACTTTCGTCTGGAGCGTGGCATTGTATGGAAGTGAAACATGGACGATAACTAGCTCAGAAAGAAAGAGGATAGAAGCTTTTGAAATGTGGTGTTACAGAAGAACGCTGAAGGCGAGATGGATAGAACGAATCACGAGGAGATAATGAATCGAATTGATGAGAGGAGATCGATTTGGACAAATTTGACCAAAAATGATAGAATATATCTTAACTCACCCAGGACTTGTGGAGTTGGTTTTTGAGGGAAATGTAGGCGGTAAGAACGGTAGGGGTAGACCAAGGTATGAATATGACAGAAGAGATATAGGATGTAGTAATTACGTAGAAATGAACAGGTTAGCACAGGAAAGGGTGGCATGGAGGGCTGCATCAAACCAGTCTTTTTGCTAGTGGCTTTACGTCGCACCGACGCAGATAGGTCTTATGGCGACGACGGAGTTGGAAGGAAGCGGCCGTGGCCTTAATTAAGGTACAGCCTCAGCATTTGCCTGGTGTGAAAATGGGAAACCACGGAAAAACATTTTCAGGGCTGCCAACAGTGGGATTCGAACCCACTATCTCCCGGATGCAAGCTTACAGCCGCGCGCCTCTAACCGCACGGCCAACTCGCCCGGTCAAACCAGTCTAAGGACTGACGACTCAAACAACAAGCACCTCTTGGAGTAAGAGAAGATGTCACCTCCGCCAAGCATTAACGTGCATCGCTAATATTATTCTTCCGCCTTCCTCTCATCATCTACAAGGAATGCTGTCTTATGAAACACATTCCAGCGCAAGCCCCCACCTACTTCCTCTCTAGATTTTTCAAGGTTAATGACAGATCTTCAAAACCACCTACATTAGGATTGCGTACAGCCGTTTGCTAACAAAGTCAAGCTCTTACACGGAAACATCTAAGGAGACTCATTGCTTACGACACAAAGTGTGGCTTTAAACTCCAGTATTAGGCTGCTGCTACTACTACTACTACTACTACACTCCCTGTCACGTTATCTTGTACACTAACCGTCTTACTAATAAAAAGTCCTTATACAGTTGTTTAACTCTTGTTTAGTTATACAGTGAATAAACCCTGTATACGCGTTTTACATTGTTCTTACTAATAAACGAGGTATACGCATTGTATTACTATACAGCACGTATACACTCGTTCCAAGGCGTAGGAATCTCTTCCTGCAGTTCACTGACGTATTTCGAACGTTCACCGCCTTTATGATCGCTTCTGCTGGTTATCTACGAGCAAAACTTTTCGGAAAGTCGCACATTAGCACGGCATATCGAAAAGGCAGTGGCAACACAAAGTGAGACGGCTGGAAATTGGCTTATACTGATATCAACATTTCTTCAGCTTGCTTGTGTAATGAACGCCATAAAAAGAAATGGAAAGGCTTAAGAAAAGATCAATAGCTCCTAACTGGGATAGTACGGAAAACGCAAGCAATTGTAATTGAATCGGCGACTTGAGAAGGGTACACATTACAAAACCTTACTTTTCAGGACAAAGGAAAACCTTTTTTGTAGCTAAACGAAAGGTTTGATCAAAAAAGTTTCTATTAGGCATTTACACATCATATTTCTGAGTTTTCAGCTACAAAGTATGGAAATCATATTACGTATGGTTTTCAAGTTATGCTATTTTTTATCTCGAGAAATATGTCCCATTTTATAGGTACTCAAATTTCAGAAAGATCTTTGTAGGGGCAGATAATGTATAATAAACTCGCAATTTCAAAAGTCTATTAAGCAATAATACATTATTACACAAACATACGCCCAACCATCATTTCTTTTATAACTTAGTTATTCATTGTCATTCCATGAGACAGCTGGAAATTGACTTATATTGATATCAACATTTCTTCAGCTTGCTTGTGTAATGAACGCCAAAAAAGACATGGAAAAGCTAAGATCAAAAGCTCCTAACTGGGGTAGTACGGAAAACGTAAGCAATTGTAATCGAATCGGCGAGTTGAAAATGGTACACATTCCAAAATCCTTATTTTTCAGGAGAAAGGAAAAAATTGTTTTGTAGCTTAAAAGAGAGATTTGATCAAAAAAGTTTCTATTAGGCATTTATACATCATATTTCTGGGTATTCAACTACAAAGTATGGAAATCATATTACGTATGGTTTTCAAGTTATGTCATTTTTTATCTCGAGAATTATGTCCCATTTTACAGGTACCCAAGTTTGAGAAAGATCTTTGTAGGGTCAGATAATATATAATAAACTCGCAATATCAAAAGTCTATTAAGCAGTAACACATTATTACACAAAAATACGCCCAACCATAATTTATTTTATAGTTATTCATTGCTATTCCGTCTCTTTAAAGTGTTTTACTTTACGAGATGTCTAGCGTCCATAACCTCTGAACGGTGTATGTCTTCTATGTTTAAAATATCGTGAAGATCATCAACGCTATCGTCCATTCCTTCAATGTTAAATGGAGAAGTCGAATATTTCACCACGATTATATTACTGTAGACAATAAATACCACGAAAATAAACTGCTCACTCGTTTCTTTTTCCGCTACTCGCTGCTATACAGCGCTTATACAAGGGTCCTGGTCTGTATAAGCAATTCAATGAATAACTATAACAGATGTATACACAGAAGGCTTATACACGGTTTATTGGTAGCGAATTTCACATAAACGGTGTATAAACCTTGTATGAAAGTTATGCACCGTTTATTAGTAAGACGGTAAGGGTACAACCTTAGGTCGGTGGATGCAGAGTGCGTTTCGGCCCTTGGGTTTCGTCACTTAAGAGGCCACGGCTTGCCCGTAGTCCAACAGCTCTGTACTCTGACCGGCCAACCGAGCAGAGGAAAGTTGGCCACGGCTCTAACGTGGCTCTACGCCTCTGCATTCGGGAGACGGGCCTGGGGCACAGTGCCGGACTTCACGCCTGGCTCCACCCGTCAGCTGTCCTGAGAATGGTTTTCCGTGGTTTTCTATTCTCCTGTACTAAGGCGAATCCCGGGGCAGTTCATAGTACAAGCCACGGCCGCCCACCCCGTCACCTTCTCCGCACATCTCCTTCACCGTAACAAATCTCCCGGCCTGAGAGACGGCGTCATCGTCTAAGAGGCCCGCCTCCCCCCTTCAGGGGAGGAATGAAAACGTATAGTAGTAGTAGTAGTAGTAGTAGTAGTAGTAGTAGTAGTAGTAGTAGTACCACCTTAGTCTTTCTCCTCTGTTAATACTGAAGGTAGTTATATTTAGTTATTTTCTGACTGTTAGGTTTGATTCAGTGTTGCTAACCATACCGATTAGGGACCCTACTTGCCGATATGGCGTCTTACAGTCACTGTTAATCTGGCACGTTGGCACTATACAGTCGTGGTTTATTTCGGGATTTGCCAGAATTACGTATTGCCACTGCCGTACTGTTAAAATCACTAGTGTTACATCTGTGGGTATAGTTAAAGCATATTTTCTTTATCTGTGGGATGGTTATGGAACGAATCCGATCCACTAAATGTCACCGTAATATTTGTCCCAAATGGAAGATAATTGCTTTCACTCAAATGAAATGTAAAATATGCGGTAAATTAACAAATACCATCGTTACTAGAGAAATATTTAGGCTATACGTACTTACGGGCTGTAGACAGGACTCCCGCATGTTGCATTCCGCTGCTCGTGCCGTGTTTTGTTTCTTTCTTGAGGTCCAGGGTTTGCACCAACGAATAGGAGTGCTATGTCTGAATTCTCATTATCTTTGTCCATATGACTAGCGCGGGCAGTTCAAACAGCAAAATAGCATGATCCCTGGACCAATAAATATATTAGTTTTGTTGAAAGGAAATTAGCATGTTACCTAGACCAATAATAATGAATGAGTTAGGGCACAAAACGAATGAGCAACATGAAGAAAATGACATCTAATTAATTCAAACAACTTCAGTGAGTAAAGACATCACATACGTAAGTGTTAGACAAACAAAACACATACGGAAGCGCTGCGAAGTAGCGGAAAAATAGTTTTTAAGGTAGTAAAGTGTGTATCCATATTATTATCTACAAGTAAAATATTTCGTACTTTTTGTTAATTTACCGCAGATTTTACACTTTCTTTGAGTAAAAGCAATTATCTTCCATTTGGGACAAATAATACAGTGACATTTCGTAAATCGAACTCGTTGACGTAACCCTGTGGGATTGTAAATCTGTTTTGATTATACCAGGTGAAGAAATGTGGCATCTTCGAATAATGCATTTAATGACGTAGTTGATATGAAATGGCGAACACAGCACTTTATTAATTAAGGTCTTATTTCGTCCAGTACTTACGTATAGAATTCGATTAGGATGTATAAAAAGCAAGAAAAATCTGCAAGAACTACTCGGAGAAGGAAAGCAACATTACCTCCTCTATAAATATCAATTCAGTCCAAATGAAGTCCGACTCGTTGGCTGAATGGTCAGCGTACAGACCTTCGGTTCAGAGGGTCCCGGGTTCGATTCCCGGCCGGGTCGGGGATTTTAACCTTCATTGGTTAATTCCAATGGCTCGGGGGCTGGGTGTTTTTGTTGTCCCCAACATCCCTGCAACTCGCACACCACACGTAACACTATCCTCCACCACAATAACACGCAGTTACCTACGCATGGCAGATGCCGCCCACCCTCATCGGAGGGTCTGCGTTACAAGGGCTGCACTCGGCTAGAAATAGCCACACGAAATTATTATTATTATAGTCCAAATGGAAGTAAATTTCGTTATCAACTAACATAACCTTTCTTGTCACGACTTCGGTACGGTTTGTGGACCTAACCATTGTGTATTCTTACTGACTTACGCTTATTACAGCGTACCGTCTACTACCACTACTACTACTACTACTACTACTACTACTACTACAAATTTATTGTGATTTGGTCCAGATTAATAGCTGAATCCCCTTCCAGACTAAAACTCAATGTGCAGGAAGGTATTCACTTTGCGCGTTTCTGTAATGGAATAATAATAATAATAATAATAATAATAATAATAATAATAATAATAATAATAATAATGTTACTGGCCTTACGTCCCGCTAACTACTTTAATGGTTTTCGGAGACGCCGAGGTGCTGGAATTTTGTCCCGCGGGAGTTCTTTTACGTGCCAGTAAATCTATCGACACGAGGCTGACGTATTTGAGCACCTTCAAACACCACCGGACTGAGCCAGGATCGAACCTGCCAAGCTGGGGACAAAAGTCCAGCGCCTCAACCGTCTAAGCCACTCAGAGATGAAGAGACGATGTTCCGACCGATAACAGAACCCGGACCCCTCTGATTCGATGCCAATAGGCTGACCATTCATACAAGGGGGTGGATATTGGGCTCAAACGCGACTCAATGACAATAAAGCTACATATCCAATGTCCGTTCAAGTAAGTATCAGCCAGAGAGACTCGAGAAAGTAACAACAGGGCTAGTCGAGTCTAACAATGCTTACACTTATACCAGCTTCCTGTATTTTATTCATCCTTCCTATCCGAACTTTTTTGGCCAACTTTTTTTAAAAATCGGCTATACGTCGCAACGACACAGATAGGTCTTACAGCGACGATGGGACAGGAAAGGCATAGGAGTGGGATGGAAGCGGCCGTGGCCCCAGCATTTGCCTGGTGTAAAAATGAGAAACCACGGAATACTACCTTCAGAGTTGTCGACAATGGGGTCCGAACCCACTATCGCCCGAAAGCAAGCTCACAGCTGCACGCCCCTAACCGCACGGCCAACTCGTCCGGTAAACTCTTCTCTGTCCCCGACAGAATTAAGTTTGCAGTGGAAGAGTCCTTCATTTACAAACTGGTATGATCTTTCGCTTTCTTTACTTGATTTTCTGCTCCTTCTAGGGTACTAAACTGCTCCCTCTTAAAGTCATATGAGTAATTAACAATGCATTTGTTTTATATCTTGAAACAACTCTCAATGCCATAAAAAACAGTGCCAGAATGTTACCCTGCAGAGTTCATCCAGTGTTTCTAATCGTATAAGCGCTATAAATAAAACCAGCCACTGCCTTCACAACAGCCCACATGATTGTTGAGTAACCGCGGGAGTTATGGATATATTGTTCTCTGGAGTTTTAGGGAATTCCTGTTTCCACGCTAGAAGGATTTAGGACAATGACAATTTATGTATGGACCAGTAACAGCAGAACTGTCTGCGCCGAGCGAGTAGTTACGGGGTGCAAGTCGTGTAACTGTACTGCAAGATTACAGTCTGGAGGCGCTGGATCGAGTCCCATTGCCTGCAGCCCTGAATATTATTTTCCGTGGTTTTTCATTTTAACACCAGCAAATTCTGTGAGTGTATATTAATTACGGCCATGGGAGTATCGCCAAAAACGTGTTTGTGTCAGAGCAACGTCAAACTGTTAGCAAGAAAAAACATCCACAGGCAAGCAACTCAATGTTGAAAACATCCCAGGGATATGAGCAAGGAATTTTAGGTAAATGAAATATAATAAAGTATGAGAATATATTCTTTATTTTTCCTAAAAAATTGCAATCCTTTAATCACCATTATCCGGTCGATTAGATTAGCGGTTTGCCTTTTTCTGCCAATACGAGCGCTAATGTCAGACAATGCAGAGTATCACTTTAGCCCTTATAACTACATGCGGCGAGGACATCTTTTCAAAAAATAAAAAACCACCTGAGGGTGTTGAACCAAGGAACACATTACAGAAATAATTATGAGTAGAAGGGCAAAGTATGTTCTCAAACAATGGGTGCCGAGTCAGCGTTTTCTCACTTTTTCGAGTAGTAAAGCTATGTAGATTCCAGGTAAATGACCTAGTAGTAAAGCTATGTAGGTTCTAACCTGGGTTCAATGACCTCTCGGTGAGCTTAAGACGCGCAATAACGTCATAGCCTTGCGTATGAGAGCACGCCTAACCTCACAGACTCGATTGGAGGGGCCTAATTGGTCAGAGCATGATATGGGGTGCTTTTGACCCCTAGGTGAGGTTGTGATGTCATACCCATATGTACGATGGCAATGCTAACTTCACTGGCACACCTGGAGTGTTTTTGACCCCTAGGTGAGGTTATGACGTCATACCGTTACGAACGAGGGCAATGCTAACCTCACGGGCCACTTCGGAGGAACCGAATCGGACAGCCCTCCTTGGAGGAGCCGACTCGGAAAGGTTACGGTTCCCTCTAGAGGAACCGAATCCATCGGGCGTCCTTGGAGGAGCCACAAATCGGTTAGGTGTCCTGCAGGTGAGGTTAAGACGTCGTTATGACGTGTTAACCTAACCTTGCGCACGAACGTTAACCTAACATCACACAGGCTCTTTGCCGTCTCCTCTTGGAGGAGTGACGGAGCTGTTACGTAATAAACGCGCCCGATTTAAAATGCATGCTTATCTTTACATAACCGAACTCGCAGGCCTTCTCCCGACAGAGCTGTGACTTCACAGCGTTGAAATGCGGACGGCTGGCTAAGGGTGCATGGCGTTATAACCTAACATGTGTCCATTCCTTGCTCCGTTTCTCTTCGGTGTTAGGTTTGTAGTGAGATGAATCTGTCAAGATTGATTTCTATAACGGGATGTCCTTCCTGACGTCACACCTCATCAGGGAAGATAAAATGAAATGAATGACATGATATCTGATAGTAGAAAGAGAGAGGGTAAAACCCGGTAGTGGCACATAGCCTTCTCCTGTCGAATAGCGTCGAGAGGTCTGTCCAAGGCTTTACGTCTCCATCCGACGGACACATCACCATCAACAGCGTTATATGCCCTCACTCCATATGAGCACTGCGGAGAGGATTAGAATTTAATCGAGGCTTTTTGCCACGCAATCTAGTAATTAGAAATTTTATACAACCACCTCCCTTACCCTGACAGGCTGAGTGGCTCAGACGGTTAAGACGCTGGCCTTCCATCGGAAACTTTGCAGGTTCGATCCTGGTTCGCTGTGTATGCGGGGGGGGGGGGGGGGAAGGGTCGACATATCAGCGCACTCTCGCGGCGTCTTTGTGAGTTGCTGTAAACAAATATTCCGCTAGAGACATAAGAACGCGGTCTTACGACTCTCGTGAATTACTGTAAACAAATGACTATCAGATCCCGCTAGAGACATGTCACTGCGCACTCGCAGCGACATCGTGAGTTCCTGTAATCAAATGGCTATCATATTCCGCTAGAGACATAAGATGGAACAGCTAGTGCGCACGTGCGTATGTACATCAGGTTGATGTACACTCTGACGGCGAGTTTGCAAGTTACTGTAAAACTGATTACTCAAGCACTCTTAGTCGTGGGAGAAAGTAGGATTGCGGGAGACGCTATCTATCTAAAGAAATGACAAGTAGTTCTTCCGGGCTGCCGACAGTGTGGTTCGAACCCACTATCTCCCGAACGCAAGCTCATAGTTGCTACGTGACCCAAAACTGCGTAACCAAATCGTTCGGTTCACCGGTTGTTATAATTCAATCGACAGGGCTGAAATTTGATTCCGCAGCTCTAAAGTTAAAATATCAGCACAATATTCGCTACGTAACTGGTCGTAAAATGTACGGACTGGTGCGGATAGATGCGACATTCAGACGAAATTACATTTGATCGAAGTTGAGGCAACCTCTTTAGTGCTAAGGTATCCGATATGAGATACGTAGTATCTGTCACCCCTTTCCACGAAGCGTGAGGCAAGCACTTCTTTGACCTTTGATGTCATAGACTACTCAAATGGGGCTACCCGAATGTCATATTTCTTAATGTATCTATATATCGTGATTTTGCTGGCAGGACCTAGTGTTTACAGTGCACTATGTTTTCTGGTATGGGCTAGAGCAATTTTGTTACTTTCATTGATCTGTCTCAGCTTTATCCTTGGCTTTGACAAAATGAAAGTGACTGAGGTATGAGTGATGCTAGTAATGCCATTCCTTCTGCAGCCAGTCCCTGCTATGAATGGTGTGAAAATATTGTTCATAGGGTCGGTTGGTGCATGCATTTCAGTGAGCTTGGCAGACTGATATGTAATAGCAACTTCTGGCTCGGTGAAGAAAACAACGGGAAACTACCTCACTCCTCATTTCCCTAGTATGCCTCTTCAGTGATGCCTAGGCCATCTATGACAGCTGATGGCGGAGCTGTTGAGGATCCAACCAGCCTTGGGGCTGAGGACTAAACATACATACATATCGTGATATTTTGGAAAATGATACTTCTCGGCCTATTTCCAATCATTCGACTGGGTCAGGAATGGATGAATGAAGCCCCATCTAGTGGCGAGAATAGGAACAGTTCCGACTGCCGAAGCCTGTCGCACTCCTCTGGGGCAATGGTATATGACTGACAGATGAAATGAAATGATAGTGGAGAATGTTGCTGGAATGAAAGATGACTGAGAAAACAGGAGTACCCGGGGAAAAACCTGTCGAATACGAGTCAAAAGTTAATAATAATGTTATTTGCTTTACGTCCCACTAACTACTCTTTTACGGTTTTCGGAGACGTCGAGGTGCCGGAATTTAGTCAAGCAGGAGTTCTTTTACGTGCCAATAAATCTACCGACACGAGGCTGACGTATTTGAGCACCTTCAAATACCACCGGACTGAGCCAGGATCGAACCTGCCAACGAGCCAAAAGTTATTAATAATCCAAGTTGTTTAATATCCGTCCGTTCTTAACAGAAGCCGGGGTGTCGGAACTTCGTCCCGCAGTAGTTCTTTAACGTGCCAGAAGCCAACGACATGGGGTTGTCACCTTTAAACACCCTTAAAAACCACCGACCTCAGTCGGGTTTGAATCCATTAACTTGGGATTAGTAGACCAACGCCGTATCCATGCGATAGAACTTTGTGCGACAATGCCATGCCTGCACTGACGCAGGGGACGCCATTTCGAATATCTGTCGTAAATGGAGCAGCTTCTGACACTTGTGCAGGTAAACGGAATTAAATGAATATAATTTTGCTTAACTTTTGACTCAATTGTTTCCGGAATATGGTTCCTTATTTCAAATTGATCTCTCTGTCTTCCTCCTTCATCCCTGGAAGTTTGTAACATTACGGATACACTCTGCATATCGATGAGACACTTCTCCTTCTAGCACTTTTCCTACTCTTGTGGGGTCGCGGGTGCGAACTGTGTAGCACATTTGGATTAAGCCCTGTTTTACGTCCGGATGCCGTTCCTGACGCCAACCCTATGTGGAGGGATGTAACCACTATTGCGCGTTTTTGTGGTGGTTGGTAGTTTACTATGTTGTCTGAATATGAAGAGAAAAGTGTTGGCGCAAACACAAACACCCAGTCTCCGAGCCAGAAGAATTAATCATACAACATTAAAATCCCCGACCCAGCCGGGAAGCGAAGGCTGACCATTCAGGCAGGGAGTCTGACATCGATGAAACACACTATAGCAATATTATTTCAAATCATCGTAGTATCAACACCTCACTGTAAACTATCTTTGCAACTCATACTTGAAGATACAATAGAAGTAGTGTGGAGCGGCCCTGAGATTCCAGTGTAACACCATGTCCGGCAAGCTCCCGTCTGAACTGAACTGCTCCGTGCCAACTATGTGTCATTCCGAGAGCCAATAGCAGGGGCTGGAGTTGGGAGCCTGCCACGTGTATGGACACTGTCACTGACACAAATACAGACTATCCTCAGCTCTGGTAACTAGCTCCTATGCATATCTGGAGGATATCAAGAAGCACATTTTTCAAATGTAGTCGTCACTCATGTCTGAGAACAGACAAAGGTCTGTGGCAGGGGCGGAACGTAAATAATACGAGCTCACCTGTCAAAATAAAATTTCGGGCCCCTCATATAAAATGTAAAAATAAATACCTAATGCAATATATTGTCAAGTTCCTGTAAATCTCAACCTCCTAGTGTCGTCACCCTCAAGGCCCACAGCAGTGGATCTTGGACTTCACCACTTTCACTGATTTCATTTTTAGCAACTACAGAGCAATACTCTGTAGCCGATAGGAAAGTCTCAGTAATAATAATAATAATAATAATAATAATAATAATAATAATAATAATAATAATAATAATTGATTCCATTACAACATTAAAAAGAAGACCTAAATTAAATCCAAAACTTTTCTAAATACAGTTTTGAAAAATACTATATCGCACAACTATTATCAACTTCGTGCAGAGAGATCTCGTTTGTAAACGAGTTGACTGATTGTTACTACAGTGGAACCTCGATATCTCGAATCACCTCGGGAGGTCGATTTTATTTCGAGTTATCGAAATTTCGAGATATAGAGAATACCGTTTTTGAGCACATATAGCGCATAATTGAGTCTTATGTATCTACGGGCTTATACTGAATACAGTATTTTTTACAGTATTTAAAAATATTCTAACAAACTCTTATTTTTTGGCATCGCTTTAATTATGACCCTTATTAAAGTAACTTTTTAGAAGATAGAATACAGTACGTAGAGTAGTGAGACAAGAAACATACGTCAGTTAACACTTTGGAAAAAATTCCTTAGTGTCTTCTGTCTTTTACTGTTAACCTTATTATCTTCCGCATACTTTTCAACAATATTTATTGATGTGATAAACACTATCATTTATATTGGACTGACTCTGTATGCAGGTTCGAAACCACGCAGCCAACATCCGGAAATGGAGCTTGTCATTCAAGACTCCCAGGGTTTTCGCCGATTTTCCGATTGTTTTTCAGTTCCCGTCATATGAGCTCCCAGTATCACTCTTTGCTAGTTAACTGTTCCTCACGAACCACAAATTCCGTATTGCACAGTTAATATTGAACAAAACTTCAGTTACAGAGTATTTTTCGCTTCAAGGGAGGAAGCGTTTGCTTCGAGAAATCGAAAAATTCGTGTAACCGAATTTTGAGTAATAAATAAATAACTGAATAAATACACGCGAAGAATAGGACAAACGGCCGGGAAATTGAAGTTACTTCGAGATACAGAAAATTGGAATAATGTAGGTTCGATATATCGCGGTTCGACTGTAGGTACATCAACTTCTTATTGAAATTATAGGCCTACATTGTGATCGAAAAACGTGTGACGGAAGTTAAATGTGTGCATAATACGATCTCTGGTGAGCTACACATCAGGAAAGTATCACTTTACAACTAAAATATGGTAATAATAATAATAATAATAATAATAATAATAATAATAATAATAATAATAATAATAATAATAATAATAATAATAATAATAATAGTATGGCCTCAGCTACCGTGTGCAGACATTTCAATTTGGCGCCATCTGGCTGTCTGCTCGTCAATTTCGACGTTCCGTTTTACTCTAGGCCCCCACTAGATGGCAGACCGAGTAAACCGCAACTCTCTTGGGCGTCTATGGCTGAGATTTAATGAATTTTGTCGGGTAAACACCAAATGTGTCACCACAGATCTTTTACATGCCGACATCGTACGACATGGAGCGTCGAATGGACTTTTTTCCGCCCTTCAAATATCCGACTACCTCTGCCGGGATTGAACCCGCTATCTTGGGATCCGGAGGCCGACACTCTACCGCTGATCCACAGAGGCAGCCACTAAAATATGGTAGTTTGCTATCAATTTTAAATGCCATAATTATTTTTAAACAATTTGGTGCAGGTTTTTGTGCTGCGAGCTCAACACAATTAAAACGATTGCTGCTAGATAATTTCGTGTGGCTATTTCTAGCCGAGTGTAGCCCTTGTAAGACAGACACTCCGATGAGGGTGGGCGGCATCTGCCATGTGTACGAAACTGCGTGTTATTGTTGTGTGGTGGAGGATAGTGTTACATGTGGTGTGAGTTGCAGGGAAGTTAGGGACAGCACAAACACCCAGTCCCCGAACCACTGGAATTAACCAATGAACGTTAAAATCCCCGACCCGGCCGGGAATCCAACTCAGGACCCTCTGAACCGAAGTCCAGTACGCTGACCATTCAGCCAACGAGTCGGACAAATCTAGAGTCCTCATCCCGAGGTGGCACTGTTCTTTCCAGGCACAGCCCCAATGGAGGTGAGCTGCATGTACCATTCCAACCACATGCCAGCCCAATTAAATTTCTGGCAGTACTACGAATCGAACCCCGGCCCCCGATGACGGCAGCTAACAACACTAACCGTTATGCTACGGAGGCGGACTGCTGCTAGATGCAACCAAACGACAATTCCTCTACGTACAAATTGTAAAAAAATAATTATTTCGACTGATTTTACAAAACCGCCCTGACCATTTCCGTGGAGTAACATTAGGCAAGATATATGTTAGCCTGGGAGGAGTCTGCGGAGCCTCTTAATAGTCCGGACCCTAACGTTATTCCCATTGTCAGTGGTATGAATAACACTCAAAAAAAGAGAACTCAAAGGCTCGGAAACAGTTTGAAATGGTTATCGTAATCACAGACAATCGAAGGCATATTTATACTCTGTACTTACCTTGACTATTTTGTTTATGGTTTCAACTGTTGTTTTTTGAGTCATCAGTGAATAGATTGGTTTGATGCAGCTGTCCGTGTCACCCTATCCTGCGCTAAGCTTTTCATTTCTACGCAACTGCTGCATCCTACATCTGCTCTAATCTACTTTTAGTATTCATACCTTGGTCTACCCCTACGGTTCGTACCACCTACACTTCCCTCAAGAACAAACTGCACAAGTCCTGGGTGTCTTCTCATCAAATACAGCCACAACGATCTCCTCTCACTAATTCGATTCAGTATCTCTTCATTCGTGATTCGATCTATCCAATCTCACCTTCAGCATTCTTCTGTAACGCCACATTTCAAGGGCTTCTATTCTCTTTCTGAGCTAGTTATCGTCCATGTTCACTTCTATATAATGCCACGATCCAGACAAAAGTCTTTAAAAACATCTTTCTAATTCCTTTACGAATGTTCCAAGTGAGCAAATTCCTTTTTTTAAGAAAGCTCTTCCTTGCTTGTGTTAGTCTGTTTGTTATACCCTCCTTAATTTTGCCATCGTTAGTTATTTTACTATCGAAGTAACAATATTCCACCTACTTCCTTTAAGAATCTCCTAATCTAATATTTCCTGCATCGCCTGACTTCGTTCGACTGTACTTTTGTTTTGGACCTGAGCCTCTTTTCTATTTTTTAGGAGGAACACAGATTAATATTACCTGCCGGGCTGAGTGGCTCGGACGGTTGAAGCGCTGGCCTTCTAACCTCAACTTGGCAGGCGATTTTAGCTCAGTCCGATGATATCTGAAGGTGTTCAAATACGTCAGCCTCGTGTCGGTAAATTACTGGTACGTAAAAGAAGTCCTGCGGGATAAAATTCCGGCACCTCGGCGTCTCCGACGGAAAGCAAATAACACAATCTACATTCCTTCACTTATAAAGAAGTTCATAAGACGAACACCTGCCACATAGCGAAGACGTTCCTAGGCAGGAGTTCACCTCTTCATCAGACGTCTTCTCAGCATGACGATTCAGTGATTAGCAAGAAAATATAGTGAAAAATCAATGAAACTCTAGCCGGAATCTACGATGGAATCCGAAAACGTGAGCTCAGAAGGCCAATGCTCTTCCATCCGAGTTATTCAACTGGAAATAATATTACTATATTACTGGCATTTCTAGATATTTCGAGTTCCACGAAAGCAGTGGAATATTGTCTTTTAGGAGACTTCTCTGATCTCCAAATTCAGCCGTAAGAATACAATGGCTTTTGAACACTCAAACCTCAGTATCCAAGGACGCGATCAAAACATGGAACTTAGATTTCAACAGGAACATGGTCGCGATGTGCATGAAGGGAGGCGAAGGAATGGTGCGTTCCTGGCCAGTATTCCAAGGCCAGTGAGTACGGATGTAGTCGTGAGTCAACGTTAGCTACCTCTACAACAGGTGAGCGAGATGTTGCTGCTATACTTGGTATGTCGAACTTTTAACTGTCCGTTGTTTGTACATTTTAGAATCGAACCATTACTGTGTTAGGGAAGTCGGCTTCGCTGCACCACCGGTCAGGTTTGGAGGCCTCTGATGGACCTGAAGGAGAGGGATTGGATTGCAGCGTAATTTTCTTAGCTCACCCGCATTATGGTGATACACAAGGAAAGATTGAGCATACAGTGAAAGAAAAAGGAGATCTAGCCCCCCACCCCACCCCCCTCCACCCGCTACTACTGCTGTTCCGTCTTCTATGCCAGCGAACTACACGCGGGTAAGACCAAGGCTTCGTATATAGGGTTGAAAATGAAAACCTACAACCTGTTTTCCAGTCAATGACCGGGTCAGGGATGTAATGAATGAAGCAGATATAGGCTATTAGTACGATGGGGTCGCCACTCCCAAAGTGATTTATTAATGACTGATAGATGCTATGAGATGAGAATGGAGAGTGTTGCTGGAATGAAAGATGACAGGTAAAACCAGAGTACCCGGAGAAAACCCTGTCCCGCCTCCGCTTTGTCCAGCACAAATCTCACATGAAGTGACCGGGATTTGAACCACGGTATCCAGAGGTGAGAGACCGACGCGCTGCCGTCTGAGCCACGGAGGCTCTTCGTATACAGGGTTATTAAGCTAAATTGTCCACCTCAATGAACTATCTCGTGAACAGTTCAAGATACTGAGATTCTGTTTCCACTTTCAGTAGTGGCACCAAGGGCCTTATAATGGGACTTACAATACTTTTTCGTGGCGTCGATATTTTCTGAGATAATGGTAAGGTAAGGGTTATTCTGCCCGAAGGCAGGTCCGAACCTCCGCAGAGGTGTTCCTGAGCCGGAGTTTACGTGCGGTAGGGTGGCCAGTTCCTTTCCGCTCCTCCATTCCCTTACCCCCCACCAACAGCGCGTGGCAACCCATCCAACTCCTGACTACGCCCAATGTTGCTTAACTTCGGAGATCTCACGGGATCCGGTGTTTCAACATGGCTACGGCCGTTGGCTGAGAATGGTAATAACTGTTTTTTTTTTAAATCGAACTAAACTATTTTCTACACATAGCCTTAGACCTGCAAACATTACAAATTCATCGCCGTAATTATTTTGAAAATTAAACAAGTACTTCTCGAAAAAGGGTCGGTAGATGCACAGTGGGTCTGGGCCTACAAAGTGGCCACGGCTAGTCCGAGGTCCAACAGCTCTGCACTCTGCCAACCGAGCAGAGGAGGGGTGGTGGCCACGGCTCTACCGTGGATCTACGCCTCTGTATTCGGGAGACGGAGACGGGCAGGTCCCCACCGTTGACTGTCCTTAGAATTGTTTTGCGTGATTTTCCATTCTCCTGCACTGAGGCGAATGCCGGGACAGTTCTTAGTACAGCCGAGGGCCGCCAACTCCCTCACCGTAACAAATCTACTGGCCTCAGAGACTGTGTTACCGACTAAGAGGCCCGCCTCCTCCTTCAGGGAAGGAATGAAAACATTTCAGTAGTTTAGCAGTAGTTCTCGAGAAACTCTGATGTATTCAAACGTGCTTCATTTGCCAGCTGGGGACTGCCCTGTTCGATTAGCGCTACGTATGAAACATGAGCCAACTGCTGACATACAGCGTTGCTTTACCAGGGGCGTAGCCAAGGGGGAGTTACTGGGGATTAGAACTACCCCCGCCTCCCCAATAGAAATTTTTACAAAAATAAAATAAACAAACTGACAAACTAAATAAACATTCAGGACATAAATGTAGAACCAACAGATCGGCTGAAGCCTCGAAAGTTGGATTTTAGATTGCAAACTGAGTATACCATTCGCTGTAAAATTGTTGATCTTCATCGTACTGTTCTTGTTCTGTACTGCAATCTGAATATCAACATAATTTACTTGTATCACTGTACCAGGGCCCGGATATTTTAAAAATGCATATGCGCATATGCAAATGCATATTTTGAACGTTACCGCATATTTTGAGCGTTAGTGCATATACGGACATATTTTTCTCTTATGTGTACTCGATTATCTAAGATTTCTGAACGAAATGAAAAAATTAATGAACTCTGTATGTTGCACATCCTTTGGCAACATGAAAAGCCTTCCCTGATCAAGGAAAAAGCTTTCAGTGTCGCAATATAAGCAGGTAGACGGATAATGACACTTTTCCTTCTTTCTGACATTACTCTTTCCTTCTCCTTACAGTAGCCTCCCGAGACTTGCTTAAACAAGTGCGTTCATCTGTTAACTTGCTCTTCGTCTGCTGCAGCGTTTCACCTGATAAAACTGTAAAAATGCCTACATTTTTGCCAGAAGAATGTTCCGAGCTGTCAGAGCCAGTGTTCAAGTATTACCCATTTACGTCCGTTGACGTAGAACGATCATTTTCAGCGTATAAATTAATTCTGGCCGACAACAGAAAGTTATTGACTCCTGAAAACATTGAAAAACTGTTGGAACTTACTGACATGCATCATTTTGCAAGGAATTAAACATGTTTGTCAATTTGACACTGAGTTAAAATTAAATAATGCATCTGGTAATTGCATTTTATTTTATTTTAGTGCATATTTTCGTGCATTTATAGAACATTTTTAGTGCATATGAGCATGCATATTTTCGGAGTTTTTATTGCATATGAATCCGGGCCCTACTTATGACACTCCTGCATGCGCGCTCCACACACGCACAAGCACCTTCATTTGTTCTATCATGTTGTAACTATAACTCCCCTCCCCCCCTCTCCATCGTCCTATACTGGCTATGCTACTTCTGACAGCTACACTATATATTCTCTCTACTTTGCTCATAAATACACTATGATGAGATGTATGATTCAACACTTGTAACATCGCCGTAGGTAACAGGTAAAGGAAAAGCAGATATGCGCCTTCCGTTACTCAACCTTATTCTTTTCCGATCCCGACGGCATTAATTTCCTTTCCCTTCTGCTCAGTGGTAAGAACGGGTGACTGCAAAGTTGTACCAGTTGTGGTAATACTCCATTCCACTACGTCCATTACTTGGAAACATTCAAACTAGGCATTTCTTTCTTGTTTTTTAATGTTTCCCCTTCATCCCTTGATCAACTCTTGTTACGATCCCGACGCAATTAGGTTTGGGAGGCCTACAGAGTCTTTCCTTTTCACGTCATTCGTGGCTGTTTTTCTTTCTGTGGATATGAAAGGTTCCTTGTAATCTGTGTGACTTTGATGTCTGTACTGATGGTAATTAGGGCCATGATTGGGAAGGAAGAATCCCTGGGGTGAATGTTATTTAGTTACCACTCCGCATTACCCTAGATTATAAGACAACAAAAAACACTTCTAGAGGGGTCTAGAACGGGAGTTTCAAACACATTTTTGTTGAAAACGATAAATGCACTTTGAATCTCCCCCTATCAGGTCTTAAATTCTAGAGATCAAACTGAGGTCTATCAGAAGAGAAGCGCTTTTTTTTACGTCGCACCGACACACATATGTCTTATGGCGACGATGGGATGGGAAAGGCCTAGGAAGTGGAAGGAAGCGGCCGTGGCCTTAATTAAGGTACAGCCCCGGCATTTGCCTGGTGTGAAAATGGGAAACCACGCAAAACGATCTTCAGGGCTGCCGACAGTGGGGCTCGAACCCACGATCTCCCGATTACTGGATACTGCAGCTATCGAGCTCGGTAGAGAAGCTTCTAAGCTAACTCCAAAGCACGGGAGACGTAAGAAACATCCTTATCTGTTGATATGTCCGGCTCCATGGCTAAACGGTTAGCGTGCTGGCCTTTGGTCACAGGGGTCCCGGGTTCGATTCCCGGCAGGGTCGGGAATTTTAACCATCACTGGTTAATTTCTCTGGCACGGGGGCTGGGTGTACGTGTTGTAATCATCATTTCATCCTCATCACGACGCGCAGGTCGCCTACGGGAATCAAATCAAAAGACCTGCACCTGGCGAGCCGAACGTGTCTTCGGACACTCCCGGCACTAAAAGTCATACGCCATTTCATTTCATCTGTTGATATAACTTACCTTTGTGGCACTTGCCTTTCATAACTAGATGAAACGCAGTAATATCCCCCCCTATCAGGATTTGGTAGATATATATTTTTGAAAGCACAGGTAGACAAATGTATGATTTAGGGAACGTACCAAATGGCAACATTAATATTACAGTATATAAATATGCTGCTAATTAAGTTTTAAAACACATGTAACTAATTTAACAAATTATCAGTCTGTTGATAACAGTACTCCATCAGCTCTGTATTCTGTAGGTAAATAACTCATTCCGTTGTAAAACAGGATTAGTCCACTTTACTTCAAATAATTTATTCATAAGAATATGGTTAATTTTTGTTAGAACGCGTAAACAATGTATTACTTTGATTCATTTAAATTTTTAAAGCACGTTTCCTGAATAAAAAACATTGGCTTATCTCTCGAAGCTCTAAAAATTCAATATTCTGTTACTTTTATACCACGGATCTGTAAGGCTCTTGACCGGAAGGGTTGCGTATTCAAGCGGTCGTTAACATAAAAAGCAGCACATCATGCTCTATGAATTGGGTAGACTATGTGGCTTGGGGACTATCCCAAGGTTTGAATGAACATGGGGAAGGTAAGTTCGGAGAACTTTTTCAAGAATGGCCGTAGACGGCTGATGTTTTCAAGCCAGTGGTCATCAACTGATTTGCACAGTGCATTTCGCTAGCTCGCTCGTTTGCCCAAAACGACATAACTGAAGACCATACAGTGCTGGGATATCTGTGTTGTAAATATGTGTTAACACTCCTTGGTGATAGTATGTAGAGTTCACCTTCACGACACGGCGAACGGTTAACTTGCCATAATAGCAGTATCAAGCGATGATCAAGAAACTCCTTGGGAAACTTTCCTGGCATTCTCAATACAATGTTTGATTTTTTTTTAAATTGTCTATACAGCGCTAGTAAATCGAGCGTGGTTTGTTATAGTCACTAAGGTACACATATGCTTCGTCTAAGGCTGATGACACACGGAGCGGTTTTCGCCGAGTCGGCGCATGTTTCTATTGTATCAGATGGGATGAAACAGACAGAGCGGTGCTCGCCGACAGGCGGCAGATTTGCCGACTCGGCCTGTCGTGTAGCTGGCGGTGCAGCGAGCGTTTTGAAGACTTTGTGCGCGCTCTAGCGCCATAGATTTAATACATTCAGCTGAATCACGGCCGACTTGATGCTTCGCTCTAGTCGGGCGTGGCTGAATTTACGCGGCGATTGCATCATTGGTAGGTATTCTTGTATTAGATATCATGAAGTATCTTTGAAATTCAATAATATACACGTAAAAGGACATATAGAGTAAGTAGACTTTTGGAATAAGAACAATCCTTTATTTTTCGGTAATTTTAGCTAGCTTCCTCACCTAACGTCACGCTCACTAATGTGTTTTGTCCACTGCCTGCTCGATACGCACCCGATGACTGCTTATAAGCAGTCATTTTAGATGCAGTTCGAGCAGGCAGTGGTTTCGTCACAGTCGGCAAAAACCGCTCTGTGTATCAATCACAGGCGGCGGCCGACGCGGCTGCCGACTCGGCAAAAACCGCTCCGTGTGTCATCAGCCTAATGTTACCACATTTTTCCGTCTGTCCCCCGCCAGATAGCATTAATACAGCTTTCATGCGATAGTGCGACGTTCCGAAATGTGAAGAGAACTCAGAGGTTGTGTCACTTTTCTAAATGCAGGTCCTTGTTTATTATGCTGTTAACTATTGAAACAGACATCGCCAACTTACATGCGATAGTCCTTTGTGGAGCACGGTTACCACCTGAGACAAGGACCTTCACTTTCCTCCCCACTTCTGGTGTACGGCTGGTGGCTAGTTGTTGATTTGCCTGGTTTTCCCCCCTCTGGAACTGAGCCCAGTCGACCTTCGCCTTTTTTCATTCAATGCTGCACTGATCCCGTTCTTTTATATCAAGAAATGACGCTTCTTGCACATTCCTTGGATTGCAGAATAGCTATATTTAGCATCGGAAAGGCATGTTATGTAGCCCTCCAAATGAGGATCAATCCATTTCGGCATCGTTACAGCTAATGACACGAAAGCTTACACACACACGATCTCAGTACTGACGTGAGTAATCACTCTCAGTTTTGACGTGCTCAAGTTGATAACAGCGCCGCCAGCGGCCATCAAACTTGTCACCGGAGATCCCGAACGACCTTCTGTAATATACCCTAGACTCACCCAGCTTCCACTCTAGTGCAACAGTGTCAGTCTGAAAACAGCACGATGTACAAGTTCGTCATTTCTTCCTTACAGGATACTCATTGTATCAGGATGGAAACAAACACATCACTAAATTAATTATTTACGAAAAACAACGACAAATAACCTCTTTATGTAGAGCTTCAGAAGTTCGCAGTGTATAATCCGAGAATTGCTATAAAATTACACTGGAGCTGTTTGTGCGGCGGCAAGTAATCCTGCAAAATAACCTTCATTATGTGTTTAACTTTAGGTTCCCATTTGTGTGAGAGCCATTTGTTTACACATGTATTGCAATTAATTTGCGGCAAATATGTTTACGTTAATTTAATTTTATTGTCATTACCGACGATTAGCAGTCGTTAATATTACCGTGTGTTAACGCACGAAAAAAATAACTTGTGAGGTACTGTACATAGCCCTTAATTTAACATCTCTAGCGCGCTCTCTCTCTCGCCCTCTCACGTCGACTGGGATGGAAACTGAAGGACAAGAGTGCTATGAATATTTCTTCTTAGGGCGGAACTGGCCTACGTATATAGGGTGGTCTGAAACAAAATAAATCGAGCTTCTTAAGGACGGAACTGGCCTACGTATACAGAGTGGTCTGAAACAAAATAAACCGAGCTTCTTAAGGAAGGAACTAGCCTACGTATATAGGGTGGTCTGAAACAAAATTAACCGAGCTTCTTAAGGACGGAACTGGCCTACGTATACAGGGTGGTCTGAAACAAAATAAACCGGGTTTCTTAAGGATAGAACTGGACTACGTATACAGGGTTGTCTGAAACAAAATAAACCGAGCTTCTTAAGGACGGAACTGGCCTACATATACAGGATGGTCTGAAACAAAATAAAACGGGCATATGAGTGTTCGAGGGTTGGTCATGCTGATAAATAATTTTAAAGAAATAATCCGATATTTCGTACCGTTGTCATTTTATCAACTGATGAAGTTAGCCAATCAAATTGCTATGCGGGCGAATTCAAATGGACTTTGCAAGGCGATGTTGGTAAATCTGTACGTGGCTTAAGATAGGCTTTAGAGCACCAATAGAACTTCTCCAGGGGAGTGATATGAACAGGGACCTCCTAGCTGAAAGGATCGTGCTACGGTAACACCGGTTGACACCCACGGTGTGTTTCTGTTTGATGCTGATTTCTCGGCACGACTCTCAAGCAGTCATAAGCCACTTGCAAATTAGGCAACACCGCCTCGCAGAGCCCATTTGAATTCGCCGCCGAGGCGATCTCGCTGACTAACTTTAGCACGTAATACAATGACAACGGGGCAAGACATCGAATTTATTTATTTTGCAATCTACTTTACGTCGCACCGACACAGAGAGGTCTTATAGCGGCTGTAGGATCAATTAAGGTACAGCATCAGCATTTCCCTGATGTGAAAATGGGAAACCACGGAAAGCCATCTTCAGGGTTGTCGACAGTGGCTTTCGAGGGCAGGCAAGCATTGGTTTCGGCACCAAAATTATGGAGTAACAACAGCGTGTTTATTACAAGCTAATCATTTTATTAACAATCCCGGAAGTCTACATAAAGACATACATATGTTACAACAACCGCTAGATTGCGTGCGGTATCGCTTTGAGTCCTTCACATCCCCTCCCCACACTGGTCAATTTCCAGACGAACGACCAGCAGCACTGGTCGACTGATTCTGGAGCCGTCCGGCTGGCGTAGGATGATTATTCGGATCTTCCCATCTCTCCCTGGGAGCAGCTCCTCTATTCTCGCTCGTTTCCATACGTGTCGTGGCCTAGAGTCCTCCTGGAGGAAGGCAAAGTCTCCGATCCTTGGTGAAACCTGTTGATTGTGTGGTCTTTTCACCTCGTGGTAGCTTCGCAGCTGGACAGATTCTGCTCTCCAACATTTCCAGAAATCTTTAAGAACTCGTTGTCTCGTTTTAAATTCCGATATCAATTTTTCCCCTATGGTGAGTTCTATTCCAAACGTGATGGCTGTTAACCTTTCTCCGACTACAAAGTGAGATGGGGTCAGAACATCGCTAGTATTTGTGTCCTCAGTGATCGGTCTGCTGTTAAGGGCGGCTCTATGTTGTGTACAAGCCTTCCTCGTCCTGCTGCGAGCGTCCTAGAACCTTCCGCAGGCATCATTTGGTAGAACCAACCATCCTCTCCCAGAATCCTCCCCACCAAGCCGGAACGCAAGCTCACATCTGCATGACCCTAACCGCAGGGCTAATTGATCGGTTTCTATTTGATTTTTCAGTATGACCAACCCTCTAACGCTCATGTACCCGGTTCACGCTGTTTCTGACCACCCTGTATATAAAAAATTAACAATTTATAGCTACGTTGGAGAAAAATAACTGAGTCGTCGTCTTCTTGTATTTACCAAAGTATTTCCCGTTCTACACTGCATCTGGATATGGTCCAGTTTTGTGGCCAGCTGACTTTCCTGGTCACAACGCTATGTGAAGGAACGTGTTCACTATTGCGTGCTCTACTGCTGTGCTGGATGGTAGTGCGGCGAGGTGTGTATTATTATTATTATTATTATTATTATTATTATTATTATTATTATTATTATTATTATTATTATTATTATTATTTCTGTAACCTCCACATTCTTATCCTACTTCCATTGCAGCGAAGTTCCGTTACTCCGGCCAGTCGGAACTGCCATCTGCCTATCAGTGAGACGGCATACTAACAAGGTAATAGGAAGTTAATAACAAGCAATCGAATTGGAAAATGCGGATTTATGAATATGTTAAAGCCGTGTGTGCAGAATTAGAAGTTTCTCTCCATAATTTCAGTTAACGTTAATTGCATCTTAAGTTAAAACTTCTCAATATTCCGGCAATATCTTTTGGGATTGACATGCTGCAGATAGTGATGATAGGTAAATATTTTGATGGTTGTGCTACGCTGTCAGTCACTGATGAAGTGCCTGCCACTTGTGTGGTGTTGCAGAACTTCATGTATGCTGGGTGGTCGCTCTGTAACTAGGCAGGCGCTAACGAACGGTGTCAGCTTGTGGTGACAGAACAAAAAATAAAATGTTATATAGAGAGACAGATATGATGTTACTAAACATTTGCTTTATTAAGGCTCGGTTTAATAAGCTTGTGATACACATCTGAAATGATATCTGCGTAGTTTTCCGTCCTTGTGTTATGTTTCCTTGGTTGTCAGTGATAAATGGGAGACTTTCCAGACAGGTTCATATTTCAGAGGATTGATATATTAATGGCTGTCTGGCTGAGCAGCATAGTGCCCTTATAGTGCCCTTCAGTTCAGGGAGAGCGGCGTTCGACTCCCGGGGCTTGAGTATGAAGAAAGGTTGCCTTCCAGTCTCAAACTGCCGTGTGTTCGAAAATATTTAAGATACTTAAAGGACCTTATGTTTCTATACGTAGTCCCAAATACGATCCAATTATATCATTGGTTCCCTTAACATTTCTCTCTCGTCATAAGTCAGAGAATGTTCTTACTATAGCGTGACCAACTAAAGGTTCAGCCACCTTTTCTTAACCGTATGCTTTTTTCTGGGGGGGAGGGGGATCATACAATTACACTATATTCTCTGAAGAAGTACCTATGACAAATGTCAACAAGTAATGGCCTCCACTGGTAAACAATGCGAGGGAATCTGCTGAAAATAATGCATATGTACTGCGCCGCAAACACGTAAAAAATTAAAAACTTGAACATTTTGTCTTTCAGAATTGCTATTGTTAAATGTTGACCAAGTGTTAATTCGAAATCGAATTTCAACCTATTACGTCGTGTTTCTTATATGTAGTACGCATGGAAGAGATATTACGTACAGAGCAAAAATGGCCAACCGGACACCAGTGGGATCCGAACCCACAACCTCCCAATTTCTCATCGGTTGCTCTATGAATTGAGCTATTGTGGCCTAGGTAATCTTTGTTTTGTTGGAAACCGTCATCTTGAAAATAGGAAAGGAACCGGCAGATACATAAGCCGAGAGAAAGAGGAGGAGTGAGAGAATGAAAAGGTATTGGGAAGAAAGAAGACGTACCGAGCAAGTCACTCGTGATCCTCAGGGGTCGTAACGAACCGAATAATAATAATAATAATAATAATAATAATAATAATAATAATAATAATAATAGCTGCCTCTGTGTATCAGTGGTAGAGTGCCGGCCTCCGGACCCCAACATAGTGGGTTCAAACGCGACAGAAGTAGTCGGATTTTGAAGGGCGGAAGAAAAGTCCATTCGACCTACGATGTCGGCATGTAAAAGATATCTGGTGACACATTTGAAGTTTGGCCGAGAAAATTCATTCAATCTCAGTCAAAGACGCCCAAGAGAGATTCGGTTTTCTTTGTCTGCCATCTAGTGGGCACAGAGTAATAATATAATATATAATTATTGTTATACGGCTTTCCGAGACGAAAAGTTGCCAGAATTTTGTCCTGCAGGAGAGTTTACGTGCCAGTAAATCTACCGACACGAGGCTGACGAATTCGAGCACGTTCAAATATCACCGGACTGAGCCAGGATTGAACCTGCCAAGTTGGGGTGAGAAGGCCAGCGCTTTACCGTCTGAGCTACTCAGTCCGACGAGCTTAGAGAAGATATCCGAGAACTGTGGATAGAGAAAAAGGAGCTTTTACGGACGACAGATCTCCGGCACCGTAACATTTATAATTCTGATTTATTTTCCATTTTTACTACCTGTTTAAGGACACATGTCTGAAGATCACAGTAAATCAGTGGAAGATATCTACATTTGCCAACATAATTTGGACAGAAATAATTATTCTAGGTGGAAAAAAATTATAATGTGCAATGAATGATTATTGCAGATTGTTATCAGCTTATTAGTAAATGGCTATACTTAGTGGTTAATTTTTTATGGAAGTTTATTCCTTGCGATGTTTTCTAAGGCTGCAAATTCACTCCAAGTTGTCTGAAGGGTAAACTCGGAAACTACTCATGTGACATGAATGAATTATGTAGGTACCAAGTAGACTACAACGATCATATTTGGTCAAATAGTTTGTCAAGAAAGTTCGAATATTGATATTAAAATTTTCATAAATTTTGTCGGAAATTTTATTGCCTTTATTTTCCATAAATTACGAGCTCCATTCATGATTATAGTTCATTTTTAAGGTAATTGCACGCTAAAACAGTAGAGCCAAATTTCATTTGTCTGAAATTAATGGTTACAGACAAGTAAAATTAATAGTCTACAAAACCTTTTACAGGAGAGTGATACAAAGTAAAAAAAATAAGTCCCGTATCTCAGTAACTATTAATGATAGATCCATGTAATTTGGCACTCTGTTCTAGGGTGGAACTGTGTTAATTGTGAACTACAGTCTTTATGAATGAAAAATAGACCATAAAATATTCGACAAAATTTGAGAACATTTGAATAAAAATATTTGAAATTTTTTTACAAAATTCTATTTCATCAAATATGATGGTTCTAGTGTATATTATACCTACATACTGTGGGTACTATCTGCAAAAATTTCATTCGTGACACATGAGTAGTTTCAAGTTTAACGATCCGAAAGCTTGGAGTGATTTTGAAGTCTTAAAAAACATTGCAATGAATAAACTGTGATAAAAAATTAACCATGAAGTATAACCAGTAACTAATAAGCTAATAATCTACAATATTCATTCACTGCACATGATAATTTTTTGTCCACCTAGAATAAGTCCTATGCCGGGCTGAGTGGCTCAGACGGTTAAGGCGCTGGCCCTCTAACCCCAACTTGGCAGGTTCGATCCTGGCTCAGTCCGGTGGTATTTGAAGGTGCTCAAATACGACAGCCCCGTGTCGGTAGATTTACTGGCACGTAAAAGAACTCCTGCGGGTCTAAATTCCGGCACCTCGGCGTCTCCGAATACCTTAAAAAGTAGTTAGTGGGACGTTAAACAATTATTATTATTATTATTATTATTATTATTATTATTATTATTATTATTATTATTATTATTATTATTATTATTATTATTATTATTATTATTATTAAGTCCTATATCATAACATTATGATGGCAAATGTAGTGATCTTCGGCACGATGCATTAAAACGGTCTAGGACTGGAGAGGAAGCGGCAGTCGCCTTAACTGAGATATATCCCTATCTTCCTGGAGTGAAAATAGGAAACCACGGAAAACCAACCCACTACCTCCCAAACGCAAGTTTATACCTACATGGCCCATTTCACGCAGACATTTCGCTCTGTACTTGTAAAAAATGGAATGGCGTATGGCTTTCAGTGGCGGGAGTGTCCGAGGATATGTTCGGCTCGCCAGGTGCAAGTCTTTTGATTTGATGCCCGTAGTCGACCTACGCGTCGTGGTGAGGATGAAATGGTGATGAAGACGACACGCACATTCAGTCCCAGTGACAGTAAAATTAACCAATGATGGTTAAAATTCCCGACTCTACCGGGAATCGAACCCGGGACCCCTGTGACCAAAGGCCAGCACGCTAACCATTTAGCCATGGAGCCGGACTCGGTACTTGTGATACTGAGTGACAACTTTTCTGCATTTAGTGTGTCACTGTTATTTTGGTGTAGTTTCTCTTCATCTGGTCACAGACTGCCAACGAATACTAAAAACTTCTACATCACGCAGTCAACTAGCCTGTAGGCTCGTAGCGGTGTTTATGCATGCGGGCAGAGACACCTCATTCATTCACTGTAGTGAATATTACCGAGGAAGCTGACTGAGAATTATCTTGTGTCTCAGAGAAAAAATAATAATTAAGCGTCATGATTAATGGCAGTTTATTTTTATTAGCTTTTAAAATTTTAGTAATAATGTTATTGTTTTTACATACACTGCTTGACGGTTTTCGGAGACGCCGAGGTGCCACGATTTTGTCCCTGTATTGTTTGTTTGTATAACCCTTGTCCCGTTTCTCTACGTGAGGTGAGATGAATCTGTCGTGGCAGGTTTTTATAACCGGATGCCCTTCCTGACGTCATCCTCATCAGAGGACGTGATATACGATAGTAGGAAGGCAGAGTGTGAAACCCGGTGCCGACACATAGCCTACTCATGTCGAATAGCACCAAGGGGTCTGCTCAAGGCTTAACGTCTCCATCCGACGGTCGAATCACCATCAACAGCGTCATATGCCCTCATTCTAGATGAGCACTGTGTAGAAGTTTGGAATTTAATCCGGGCTTCTGGCACGCAACCTAGTGATTAGAAACTGTATACCCTACCGGCCAACAACCTGATGGTGAAAATGTTTTCAACCAACGGGACTCGAACCGGCTAACCACGGTGTCAGACCGTTTAGACATCAACGCCTTAACGAGCACGGCCACCAGGCGGGCTACGAAAACCCTGTATTACTATTCCATATTAAACACGGAAACACAGTTTGTATCAGTCACAATGCTGGACTCAGAAATGGCGTCATGCCACTTGCATTCCAGCCCGTTACTGATACCCTAGCTCCTAAAATGAACCGAGGAAGCACTGTACCAGATGATCCTTTTCATTTGTCACATGCTCGAAGCTGAATGAGGTGGTGTTCTCTCTGATAAGAGAGAGATGTTTAAGGAAGGCAGATTTACATTCAGTGTTACTTCCAAGAAATGAAATTAGATCGTTTCTTACTCACTGTTGTAACCCAGTTTGTGCTCAAACAGAGAAATATGTTCCCCTTCATTCCAAGGAATGCTATTTAACTCTTAACATGAGAGTCCAGGAAGTATGCACTTCGTTGCTTTCCTAGTAAGCACAGAACAGGATCTTGTGAATGTAAAGCATCAGATGGATTCTTGGAACAACTTGGAGCAGTATCCTAATTCTCTTAAACGGCAAGAACATGTACAAGAGGAGAATGAAGTCAAATTCCACATTCGTACCCCTAAAACCAATCATGTGAAACGTTGAGTTATACCGTTCTGTTCTGGACTGATGATGATGATGATGAGGAGGAGGAGGAGGAGGAGGAGGAGGAGATTTTAGGTACGTGGGACATCACTAGTCAACAGCTATTACTTGAAGGAAGAGTTGGTGCCATCGTTCGGTTACAACACTGGCTTCTGACCACGGTAGTTATGCTTCGGATTCCAATCAAATCATGAGAGATAATTGAAAACAGTGAACTATGTTGGTAATTGTTATATTAAAAATTAAGAGGCAAACAATGGGTTTATCAGATCCTCTCGTAATAATAATTGTATGAGAAAAAGGTAAAAGGTCCAAGACTATCAATAACAGAGGTATCAACTTCGGAAAGGCAATGGTCATAGGGCATTCAGAGAGACTCCCTAGTATAACAGCGTGGGACGATTAAGAGGGTTGTTCAAGGGAAGGCAAGTAGGAAAGAGAAATTAAAGGAGTCAGGCCCCGAAATGAGGAAGCAGTCGTTGATTTACCCTACGTCCCGTCACAGATTTCAGCCCCATGTGAAGGTATTCTGGATGCTTAATATTGCATATATTTCAACGCTGAACATTTCTTCGCAAACAAAATAAGAGTCCCCATACTACGAAAAAAGTAAAAATTAAGCAATTTCTCAGTTGTGCCGAACGCTGTAGGGCCAAAGGGCCAGGGAACATTTCAAATTGCGAGTTTTGGATTGCTCTGTCAAACTGAAAAAAAAAATCGAAAATCACGTCCGGTCTAAATGCAGTTCCGGAAGAACCTAAAATTGCCGTTTCTTTACTTCTTGTTTTAAAACATTCAAATCCTATCCAAATTAACTTATTTACATAATTCTTTCTTCAATGTGTTCCTTGGTTCAATTCCCTCAGTCGTTTTTTTCATTTTTCAAAAATGTCCACACCAAATGTAGTTATAAGGGCTTAAATGAAACTCGACATTGACTATCACAATAGCACGTAGTGGGAGAAAAGGGCAAATTGCTAATCTAATCGACCGGATAACGATTGAGAAAAGGATTGTAATTTTCAGGAATAAATAGAGAATATATTCTAATACTTTATTATATTTATTTAAAATTCGTAGGTCATATCCCTATGGTGTTTTCAAAATTGAGTTGCTAGCTTGAACTGCGGATTTTTTGTAGCTATCATCTAGCGAAGAAAGTAAGATATTAAAATTGTCTTGTTAAAGACACCAACAGCAGGAAACAAATTGTCTTTAGACTCCAAGATATGAGGAAGTGATGAACAGTGGAAAAGAATAAAAAATATTGCAAGCAGAGTATCAGGGAAAGACAGTAAACGGACACTGCTTCTTAATAACTTCAAATGTTGAACCATTCCCGAACTCACAAAATCAAAGTCCTCAAATAGTACCTCGACAAGTTAATTTTCGCGTCACTCCTTGGGCTAAGTGGCTCAAACAGTAGGACCGCTGGCTCTCTCAGCCGAAGTTGGCAGGTTCCACCCCGACTCAGTTCGGTGATATTTTTATTAGTATTATGATTATCATTATTATTATTATATTATTATTATTATTATTATCAAATACATCGCAACTGGGAAATATCCCGGTGGCAATGACCACTCACAATAGTGTGATATTAAAGAAGCAAACAAACAAACCCCATGGCACTAGAGCCCTTGAAGGGCCTTGGCCTACCAAGCGACCGCTGCTCATCCTTAAGGACTGCAGATTACGAGGTGTCGTGTGCTCAGCACGACGAATCCTCTCTGGCGTTATTCTTGGCTTTCTAGACCGGGGCCACTATCTCACCGTCAGATAGTTCCTCAATTCTGATCACCTAGGCTGAGTGGACCTCGAACCAGCCCTCAGGTCCAGGTAAAAATCCCTGACCTGGCCGCGAATCGAACCCGGGGCCTCCGGGTAAGAGGCATGCACGCTACCCCTACACAACGGGACCGGCCATTGTGATATTAAAGTAAAGTTAAAACATAACAACAACAACAACAACAACAACAACAACAAGAGTACTACTAGTAGCACATTTTTTTTTTTTTTTTGCTATTTGCTTTACGTCGCACCGACACAGATAGGTCTTTTGGCGACGATGTAACAAGGAAGGCCTAGGAATGGGAAGGAAGCGGCCGTGGTCTTAAGGTACAGACCCAGCATTTGCCTGGTGTGAAAATGGGAAACCACGGAAAACCATCTTCAGAGCTGCCAACAGTGGGGTTCGAACCCACTATCTCCCGGATGTGAGCTCACAGCTGCGCGCCCCTAACCGCACGGCCAACTCGCCCGGTAATTTAAACTTTTAGATTATTGTTTCGTTTCGCGGGGAACTTTGTCCTTAGTTAAGGTCACGGCCGCTTCCTTCCCTCTCCTAGGCCTTTCCTGTTGCATCGTCGCCATACGATCTATTGTGTGGGTGGACATGCACTTATCACATACCTGACAGGTAATAATACAAATCTTAAATACAGACGTTCAAAAAAGTACCCAGGCAGCACACAGATCCATTTTATATAAAGACAGGTTATCTAACCTGTCTGGTCAACATTTAATATCATTACGAATGCGGAATGATAGGTCGTATTTCCTTAATAATACATCTGCAAAGTCTCGGTACATATATCTGAGATCTTACTCATTTATGCAGGAAACTAGCATTACTCTTGTTTTGGGGGTGGCCTATCCCACAAAGTTCGCAAGAAGGAAGCGAACCTCCCCTGGTCGGGCTCGAAACCCACTGTGGCTACACGGGGCGAGCTGAAGCAAGAAATCAATACATTTTTACCCCTCTTCCTGCTCTCCTACCCTGTGAGAGTCAAACCCTAGCTTTCCCTTTAGCACAGCGCGAGGAACTCCACTGAAATACAGATCATTTTTAAACAACTAGAATTCTGTCCGACCGTAGAGGAACATTCAGTCAGGCGTTGCCCTTCTGTTCCAGTGTTAATACGTTCAATCCCAGATGACGGCCCAGACATCTGAAAGGGTTAGAATGCGACAACTCCAACTCGTTAGCTTTCAGCACGATAAAGAATCTCTCGGGAAACACCGTTTCAACACCCGACGTCTTTTAAAATTCATACCAACTGAAGGGATGTTCTTTATCATTACTATATGTCTGGCTCCATGGCTAAATGGTTAGCGTGCTGGCCTTTGGTCAAGGGGTCCTGGGTTCGATTCCCGGCAGGGTCGCTAATTTTAACTATAATTTGTTAATTTCCCTGGCACGGTGATTGGATGTATGTGCCGTTTTCATCGTTATTTCATCATCAGACGCGCAGGTCACCTACGGGAGTCAAATCAAAAGACCTGCACCAGGCCTGTCCGGAGGCCACACACCATTATTATTATTATTATTATTATTATTATTATTATTATTATTATGAGAAATATTTATTCAGATCCAACATTTTGTTTTCGGAAGATCGCATTGTTGCTGCTGTTCGCGTGAAGAAGGATATTAGACTAACGGTAGTGATTATGATTCATAGTATTCGCTATAAATGGTTCGGCTGAATGGTGATCGTCTTAATAAACATTTTCATTTGCGTACAGCACATCACATTACCAATCACCGTAGAAACACGTAACAGTCAAGAAAGGTGTCCGGTCATAAAACTGGTCTTAATTCACGTCAGTGCCGACTGGGGAAAAAGGCCTGAAGAGGAAGACATTTTCCCTGTAAACACTTTTTTTTACAACCTGTTTTACGTCGCACTGACACAGATAGGTCTTATGGAAGCGATAGGATAGAAAAGGGCTAGGAGTGGGAAGGTGTAGCCGGGGCCTTCAATAAGCCAAAGTCCCAGCCTTTGTCTGGTGTGAAAATGCGAAACCACGGAAAACCATCTTCAGGGCTCCCCCTATAGTGGGGTTCGAACCTGCTCTCTCGAATGCAAGCTCACAGCTGCGCGACCCTTACCGCAAGGCCAACTCGCTCGGTCGCTGTAAATACAATAAAAATATAAAAATATAAAAAATAACCAAAACAGTAACCGATTATCTTTGTGCTTACAGGCCTCTTGCGTGAAGAGTTTTGAATAAGCAGTAACGAACTTCAAATTTCGAAATTATGGGATTTAAGAAAATGTTCAATCCTTGGTTTTCCGCAAAGTGAGACTCATGAAAGTACTCTATTCCATTGACTAAATACTGTCATACTTATTCCTTCGTTAAATTTAGTTCCCGGTTGGGTTACAGTGTTGATATTTTTATCAGTACTAGGAATCTCTTTCGCGCCCAGCGTCAGAAACATTGCCAGACATCTGAGCGTACAAATTATAATTTTCAAACCCGCGTAATTAATCACTTTCAAAACCAAACACTTCACAAGTATTCATAAATAATAATAATAATAATAATAATAATAATAATAATAATAATAATCATAATAATAATAATCATAATAATAATAATCATAATACTAATGTTTTACGTCCCACTAACTACTTTTGACGGTTTTCGGCGACGCCGAGGTGGCGGAATTTTGTCCCGCAGGAGTACTTTTGCGTGCCAATAGATTTACCGTCACGAGACTGACGTATTTGAGCACCTTCAAATACCACCGGACTGAGCCAGGATCGAACCTTCTAAGTTGGAGTCAGAGGCCAGCACCTCAACCGCCTGAGCTACTCAGCCCGGCGTACTCACAAATGACAAGGCGTTGGATACACTGATGTATTCACCTTTCTCTTTCCTTCTGTGTTTCATTGGTTCTTTGAAGTATTTACCCCTTTCTATTCCTTTAAAATATGTCTGCTTTTGTAATAATGGGCAGAAGTAACGAACTGTTAACTGACCATGTTACTAACCTAACTAACCCAATGGCACTACAGCTCTTGAAGGGCCTTGGCTACCAAGCGACCGCTGCTCAGCCCTAAGGCCTGCCGATTACGAGGTGTCGTTTGGTCAGCACGACGATTCCTCTCGGACGTTATTCTTGGCTTTCTAGACCGGGGCCGCTATCTCGCCGTCAGATAGCTCCTCAATTCTAATCACGTAGGCTGAGTGGACCGCGAGCCAGCCCTCAGATTCAGGTAAAAATCCCTGACCTGGCCGGGAATCGAACCCGGGGCCTCCAGGTAGGAGACAGGTACGCTACCCCTCCACCACAACTGACCATGTTAGTAAGATAAATATTTTCAATTTCAATTTTTGGCGACAAAAGCTGATTTGAAAAACCTTGAACACTAACAAAGTACAAAATTCGAAATACAAATTACAAAAGTTTGGATTTTAAAATGTCCGAAACTACAAGCTCTATCAGGAAGTAGACTCACTCCAGTGGTTGTAGCCACGTCGATTTAATTCTGAAGGTTTTGAATGCCATGGGATATTTATTGAGTGCACTGTTAAATAATCTGTATTGATAGGGTTTCCACTTTAAGGTTTTTAATGGTTTTAGGTCTGTGATGAAGGTATCTTTCGACTTAGCCTGTCTCTTGCGTTGGTTACGAATCATGGCGTACGGATAGAAAATTGCTATAGTATAGTCCAGTTTCATGTAAGTCATATTTCGACGCAAATAAAATTCACACAAGACTGCAAGTGTTTACGTTTCTTCATATTATGCTCTTGCACTTCAAAGAAATTCAAAGTGTTTTTCTGAGATCTTGTACAATCATTCTATTTTTGTGCCATAAATTGATTATATTAGTTTGTTACGTATGAAACCAATCGTAGAGTGTGATTATGATGGCGTCATGTGCTGCTAAGAAGTTATATACAGGGGTGCCAACCTTTAAAGCCGGTTATCAGTAATCCCACCCACCCAGCCACACAAACTTGAGTCAAATTCAAATCATGCTTCACCCGCCCCCCCCCCCTCAATAATGACACCAAGTTTTCCCTTCCCGATACCAATCTATTCATATTACAGATTAGAATGTTAATATTACCAGCTAGTTCTCTGATAAGAAATCTTTGTAGCTTCCTTCACACCCAGCAGGCTAGGTTTCTCCAAAGCATCCTTCTCCCCTGTGTAACATTTTCGTCTTCTGAACCATAAGCGATTTTCAGTGTAGGCCTAGATATGCTTAATATGGGCCTAAATTCTGTCTGATTTTCCTATCAGCACTGAAAACTCTTCCTTAATACTTCAAATGTAACATTACTTAAGATGGTATAGTGGAGAAGAGCAGAGTAGAACTCCTTAATTCTCAACATTCACGGATAGCAAAAAAAACTGACGATGGAATAAGGATAGTTGCCAACTCACAATCAATCAAATGAGGAAGGTTGAGGAGTAATGCTTGGAAGGATTGAACATTTTTTTCGTGATAACGTCGCTTTTCCCTTTGAAAGTAATGCCACCACCGTAAGGTGAAATCCGTAATAATTACGGACAATCCGTAATAGTTGGCACCTCGTTATCACATGTTCAATTAAGCTTTTCTAAGTTACGCTCCAAATACGATGAATTGATACATCATTTAGGAATAACAGATCCGAATTTTCACGGACTGCTTGCATGATATTACAATTCTTCTGGAATAATTACGGTTTTATCCAATGCAACGTGTCACAATTTAGAATTGTACTTGCTAATTGGGCTATAATGGAAATAATCCTTTGTGTAGTAGTAGCCTATAACGAGTCAGCATGAATATGAAATATCTGTACATAAATGATAATCAGGTACCAACCGCTAAAGCTCAAATATTAGCCCTCGTCTATGAAGTTTGCTCTCCAGATTCCATTGCTACTTAGAAGAGGACTACTAGCTGACACAAGAAGGCAAGATAGATGGGACAAGAGGACGTTGGCGAAGAAGACTGTAGGAACTAGATCACCATGCATGATACTAGAGACGAAATACAAAACACTGCAAAGTAGAGAGATTCCATATAGATCGTTGAAAGAACATGGGAACATGCTATCGGAATATTCTATGTCAGCCATCTGGTTTGTATAGTGTTTTTCGTATTGCACGCTGTCCACTTCATGACCGTATCGATGAGTACAATCAACACATTCACTTAAAAACCACCTAATCGATACTTTATTTTTTGCCTTTGGCAAAATTAAAAATATATTAGCACACACAGAACATGTTTCGATCACTTAGTGGTCATTTTCAGCTGTATATAAATAGCTTAGATGAAAACATTTGGATGGTAAGCACATTAAACCTTAAAGCCATGTCCCATGGGATTCTAAAACTATTGCTCTAGGTGCTCTAAATGAGAGGAGAGGGTTGGGGGAGGCTGGGGGTGAGGTAATATGAGTGAATGATACTTAAATTACGATTCACGTCATTATTAAATTGTCAGTGAAATAAAGAACTATACATTTTTTCTTATTAATTGGTATGCATGGTTTCCTGTAAAATACCAATGTCTGTAACTGTACACGCGAATAGTAATTTAAGTAGCATTCTCACATATTACCTCCCCTCCAACCTCCCCCAACCCCCTCCTTTCATTTAGAGCACTTAGAGCAATAGTTTTAGGATCCCATAAGACATATTTTTAAGGTTTAATGTGCTTACCATCCAAATGTTTTCATCTAAGCTATTTATATAAAACTGAAGATGACCACTAAGTGGTCGAAACATGTTCTGTGTGTGCTAAAGTATTTTTAATTTTGCCAAAAGCAGAAAATAAAGTATCGATTAGGTGCTTTTTAAATTAATGTCTTGGTGTTTCTCGTGAGAATATAACGAGATAGACAACCAACAATTACAAACATTGGTATTTTACAGGAAACCATGCATACCAACTAATAAAAAAATATAGTTCTCTATTTTACTGACAATTTAATAATGACTTATAAAGAATCCAGTAAAACAAATTGCACAACATTTTTGGCATTCCCAGATCAACATTTGCTGTAAATTAAAGTCACTTGGTAAAGAAATTTAGTCTGGTAATGCGACACGTTTTTTGAAGAAAAGTACGGCATTCAATCCACTCAAACACCCCTTTTGAAGGAGGGGCATTCACAAAGTTTGATATATATCATTTATTTATTCTTTTCTTTATTATTTTTCACTTATTTATTTATTTATTTATTTATTTATTTATTTATTTATTTATTTATTTATTTATTTATTTATTAATTAACACTGCCTTTTCCTAAGGCAGTCATCATCAAGGAACAATATCAGCTCTTAAGTCTGCCTCATTCTCCGGTTGACCGTCGGCAGGCGGAAAATTGTTGAACACAAATCGATCAAGTGACGTACAGTAAATTACACGTAATAAATTCCATATTTGATCCCGCATTGTCGTTGAGTATTAACTCGTGAAATCCTTACATCAAATGTTCCACCCTTACAAGACCATGCATCGTCTTTATTGATAAGACATTTGAGACATTCAGTCACAAACAAGAACCATTGCATAGGGTAAGGACACGATAAAACAAGTAGATAAAAAGTCGATGTATCTTGTACACGACGTGTTGGCGTCTTGTCAATAAAACCCTGGTAATACATTGGACGAGTCTTAAAACTGACACGAACATGAATATGACGTAACTCAGAACGTACAAATGTTGCACAGGTTAATATATCACTATTTCCGTGGATTGCACAGATTTAATACAACATGAGTGGCTTTATAAAATGAATTAATCATGCTGATAATACTGACAACACTCCGCCATTGTCCGGTCCCAAGTCAGGAATGAGAAAGGAGGATTTGCTGGTCTGGCACCCAGCTGTAAAACTGCCAACGCCGAGTGTTGGGCGGCGGGAAATAACCTGACTCCCTAAGGAGGCCAACGGCTTCGGGCAAATGAGCCCCTTTAGGTGGGGTGATGGTCCCCACAGTGGAGGAAATGCCACTGGAATCCATTATGAAGCGTCTGTTGTCCAGGTTAGGGGCGGCTGCACAAAGCATCTGTACTCCAGGGGAGCGGCCTCATTATCACCTCACTAGATCACATCCATAGTTGTAATTCGGGACCTAGTCCCACACAGGTGACATGTTGACAGTCAAGTATGGAAGGTCATAAGAAATAATCCACCGGCTGAACCAAGAGTTCAGAGAAGGCAGCATTCGGATACGGTGGGCTGCCACTTAAAAGACACCGTGAAGTCGGAGGCGCGGAAATACCCCAGTACCACATACACGAACGAGACAATGTCAAGAATCAAACCAAAGCAGATAACATACTTCTCTACACACAATAAAAACTCACTCATGCAAACCGGTAAACTAAAAGTGATCACTGACATAATGGACCAACACAATTCTTATCATGGGATTACAGGAAATTAGAAACACTGACCAGGATTCCTTGGAATCTCAAGGGTACATACTTTATAGAGGTATACCCGGGAAGAGTGATGAATAATGTCCCGCAATTTGGAACAGGATTTTTGGTCAGCCTTAAAATAATAAACTCAGTTCAAGAATTCAAATCACAGTCTCCACGACTCTCCACGCTCACCTTCAAGGCATCTAATAAAATCTATACTATAATAAATGCCCATACTCCCACTAATGAGAAAAACTACTCATCTGAAGACCATGAGGAAACAGAAGAATTTTGGGACGTATTGGACCGGACCATAGATAACATCCCCAAACATTATGTAAAATTATTAAGAGGTGACTTCAACGCTCAACTAGGCAGAGAAAGAAAATACCGTGACATCATCGGAAAATTGACAGAAGACAAGAAAACAAATAAAAATGGAGAAATTAGTTGACCCTTATAAAAACCATGTCTTACATCTCAAAATCTACATGTTTTAAGAGAAAACCTCAAAAACTCAAAACATGGATACACCCTGACTACACTAAAAGAGAACTGGATTACATCTGCATGGACAAATACCACCACAAAGAGATTTATAACGTCAAGTCCTCCGAGGAATAGACACAGGTTCATATCACTACATAGTTGAAATAAAAATTAAACTCACTCCCCAGATGAGACAAAAGCAAGATCCTAAAACTAAGAGAAAAATAGATCGTACCCAGATCATCAACACAGAAAATTACCAAAAAGCAACTGAAAAAATAAAAATTACAGATGAACTTGAAGACTTAGTACACAACCTTAAACAAATTGCAGAAGACCCAGCTCGAATTAAACCATATAAAACACCAATGGTAGAGCAGTGAATGTGATAAAACAGTGGAGAAAATACATCAGGCATGGCTATTACATCAGTCCCAAAAATCATAAATATCCTATCAAAATCTAGTAAAACAGAAAAGAAACTACCAAAGTCTTAAGAAGAATAAAAGGACAGCATCATAAGGACACACAGCAATTAACTGAAGAAGAATTCAATAAAAGTCAATCAAGGGACTACTACAAAACCTTCAGAAAATAGCTCCAAAAGTATGAACCCCCCGACACTACTGATGAAAGAAGAAATTGTTAAGCTGGCTCATAACAATGAAGACAATGCAGAAATTTTGGCTAAGTATTTTAAAAAGCTTCTAAATTGTAAAGAATCAACATAACTCCTTCGTTTGGACACCAACACCCCAATAAAAACACCACCAGAGGACATCAATCCCCCCCCCCCCACAATAAAGGAAGTCTACCAAGCACTGAATAAATTAAGAAACTACAAAGCGCCAGAAGATCAGATCTGGAAAAATGCAGGAAGATCAGCAAAAGTTGCCCTCCATCAACAACTTGTCCTTATCTGGATTAAAGAAGAACTGCCAGAAAACTGGACAACAGCACTCATTCACCCACTGAACAAAAAAGGAGACAAAACCGATCCTAATAACTACAGGGGTATCTCACTCCTAGAAATAACATACCAAATATTTTCAATAATCATCCTTAACAGGATAAGTTTACAACTCGACAAAGAACTAGGAGAATATCAAGGAGGTTTCAGACCCTGGAGGAGCTATTCTGATCAGATCATGAGTCCGAAGTTGATAATGGACTACATCAGGAGAAAAAACGGAGATATGGTGATAACATTTGTAGATTTCAAGAAAGCTTACGATTGCATCCATAGATAATCTCTGCTTAAAATTTTAAGACACCTTGGACTACACATCAAATTAATAAACATGATAAAATTGACTCTCACTAACACCAAATCAGAAGTGAAGTTTAGGGGTGAAACATCAGAGTCAATTGAAATTAAAACTGGCCTACGGCAGGGAGATGGGCTCTCACCACTATTATTTAACTGTGCTCTAGAAATGATAATGAGGGAATGGTTTAGGAAATGTCCCCCCAAAAAATAAAGATTGGCCGAAAAATCGTAACAAACTGCCTGGGTTTCGCCGACGATTTAACATTACTAGCAGTGGACATAAAAGAAGCAAAAACCCAGATATCAGAACTTCAAAACATTGCAAATAAAACTGGCCTCACAATATCATTTGAAAACAAAACAGAAATTTTGCCCCAGAAACCAACGTAACTAACAGAAGTTACCATAAATGGTAATAAAATCAAAATAGTAACTCAATTTAAATATCTTGGAGAAGTAATAACACATAACCTAAATGAATAAATCTCAGTCCAAACAAGAACAAATAGATTAGCTAAAGCACAAAAATTAACATGGAATATCTACAAAAAGAAATGTTTATCAATAAATGCAAAAATAAAACAGTATAACACAGTTTTAAACCGATGCTACATATGCAGCAGAAACACTTTTTCACCTGAATAAAAAATCAAAGACTGACAGACTTCAGAAAATTGAGGAGGATTGGAAGAACCTGCATCAACAAAAAGTACCAGAAAGATGGACAGTGGCGGATAATACCTAACAAAGTCGTGTACAAAGAGCTGGTACCCATTATGCGTAAGAGAGGACTGCGATTCTTTGGACATATCATGATGACGCAGGATTCGAGACTTTTGAATCAAATAGGCCTTACAACAGAAGACACCACAAATAATATAAAACATATTACAAAACTCAAGAATACAAACCTCCGCTTTACCCTTACACGAAACAAACCAACAACACGCATATTTTCAATCGAGGAAAGGGCACGAATATCGGAGCGTCTGAAGAAGTACTGGGAAGACAGCAAAGCCCGAACAATCCCTTCAAAGAGACCTGAACGATGAACTGACTAAAGTAATCCTATGTGGTCATAAAAGAAGGTGGAAAATTTGATGTAAGGATTTCACAAGTTAAGACGCACAGTAAATTCAACAAAATTATTTTTCAAAATGCTTCAAGAAGGGATTGAAGAACGCGAGGATTCGCTATTCAAGTCTAGGCGAAACCAAATACAGCAATTTAAATTCAGAGAATCGCCTTAAACAGTGTTAGCAGCACACGACCCGGTTCTACTTCTTTACAGAAAATGGGGGCCCAAAGTCGTAGTGAATAGAAGTCGTTGAGAAACATTTAAAGAATGCTAATGGCTTCATGGAAGCTCTGTCATTGTCTTCTAATCCTTTTATTGTACACGTTTTCTAATGGCTTCATTTAACCAAGTCATCCCTCAGAACCAGAAACCTCAAAAGTTATAGGTCCAATAAGCAAATTGATTTCTTCCATTACTGGACTACAACTACCGCAGTTGAGGATGGGAAGTCGCGTATGAGCAGTTCCAATCAAACCACCAACAGTTTCCTATCAAACTGAACGAGTTTTCTCCTTTCAATAAAACCACTATCAGTTTCCTGTCAAACAGAGTTTTCTCCTTTCAGACTTTCCTATATTTCTTTGGCAAAAGCAGGACTGCATCTGTCAGCAAAGTCTATACTAGAGATAGATGTCTAATGTTTCTTCTTTGCCACACAAAGTAAATGACTGGTTAGGAGTCATGCTTATCAGTGTCGACTTGTTAAGAAATATGTTTCAGTCGGTAGAACACGACTTATAAGACAAACAAAATGTTAAGACATAAGATCTGAAATTTTAAAAAAGCCTAATTAACGAATGAATGACACGTTAATTCCCATCAAAAGTGGACGTCCTCGGTCATCACATCACAATTAAAATTTAAAGAATAATGTTACTGGCTTGACGTCCCACTAATTACTTTTACGGTATTTTGGAGACGCCGAGGTGTCTGAATTTAGTCCCGCAGTAAATCTACCGACGTATTTGAGCACCTTCAAATATCACCGGACTGAGCCATGATCGAACCTGCTAAGCTGGGGTCAGAAGGTCAGCGCCTCAAACGTCAGATCCACTCAGACCGGCTAAAACTTAAATATCACATCGAAAACTATGCAAGTATTGCCCGTATATCGACGTTGCGCTATGAAAAGCTGCTACGTGAAATTTTCAACATAGACTCCGACCGGAAAAGTTCTGTCATGTATGTTACAGCGTTTCCCCACTGGCGGACCGCAACCCCCAGAGGATCCTCCGTACAGAGACACAGAGAGGGGCACAGAGAGAGAGAGAGAGCGAGAGAGAGCGAGAGCGAGAGCGAGAGAGAAGGGGGTATTTGACATGAAAATCCTCTGAAACTTCTCTTCAACCACGCGGAGAAGACAAATTGATGGAGTTATTATCCGGCAGTGTTCTGCAAAATAATTTTTTCGAAACATCGTTATCGGATTGGATGAGCATAAAAAGATAGAGAAAATATTTATTCCACAGTCAGCTAGCCGGTTACGTGAGGCAGCCTCTACGGCAATGGCTTCAATACGTTCGAAGTAAATAATTTGGGTGAGGCTTCAAGAAGGAAATCTATGTGCCTGTGATGAATGAAACATTGAAGCCGAGGACTGATGTTCTTGTTCACCAATTATTAAAGTTAAAAATTATAAATTATGTAAGTTAAATGTTTCATTTATATATTATACATTGAGAACATGTCATGAGGTTTCAAAATATATTGATAAACATTTATTCATTTCAAATACATGTGATTTTGCAGCGTTTCCTTAGTTTAATATTTTATAAAGCATATTTCAACACTGCAGTAAGCCGGTCCATCACAAAGATTAATCTAAGGTTCAATACTGTACATGATGTGTCAAAGAATAATTATGATTTGTGTGCTGCGGGACAGTTTTCTCCACAACATCGTCACATGGCGATATTTTCAGGCGTAAAATGATATTACGAGGTATTTGCAATTCGTAAATCTGAGGATTCCTATCTCATTAGACTAAACATGTCATTCTATGTTTAACAACATTTTATTCAGATCTTTTGTATTAACATTTTGTTTGCATTAAAAATTCCGTCTGACCAACAGGACAATAGTGTGTGTGTTTTTTTTAAGGTCGCACTAACACATCGAAGGTTTCGATACCACAAATTAACTCAAAAAAAGCTGTTACAGGCACTACCCCAGGTGTGATGCAACTACTTTTTTGGGTTGATAACTATCATCCACATGATCCATCTCGATGTGACTGGTACACCAGTAAAACATCAGACGGAAGACCGAGGCAACAGCTGGGAGATTACTCCCCAGAAATGTAAAGCAAAAATAACACTAGATATTGAGGGATCATGTTGCAAACCACCAGCCGATTAATAAATGCAATCTAATGCAAAACAACCCTTAATATTCGTCTATAGAATGTTATAATTCTCGTCAACACACGCATATTATAACTTTAAAAAAGTATATTTCTTTTTGTTTCAAACAAGACCCAATGTCAAAAGAATACAACAACAACTCATAACATTATTTTGACCAACTATTAAGGACACAGAAATATATCATGGTAAAGTTGGTGCAGATTTATTAAAACATTTTTCGGTTACTTAGCATATTAAATTAAGATTATATGCAGCTAAAGTTTTGGGTATGTTTCCTTCTGCTTATTTTTATGAGCACCTATTTTCACAAATGCACTACGCCAAGTCAAAATACAGATACAGTTTGAGTTTGTGGTTAGCATAGCTAAAAGTAGCTTTAACTGAAATAATTGCAAATGTAAAAGAAAATTAATTAAAGACAAAATTTGTTAATTTATACTCGATCACTTACTGCAGTGCAAGGCACATTATAATTATAATATGTCTAAGAATCAGCAACCGTCACCGCACTCATTGTCCATTTGTATATATCTGCCGGTTCGTCCCGAACTCTACGTGGTGTTTGCTAGCTGTGTGGATTGTTTGACGAGTGGTTTGGGGCTTGACCATACATGGTCTAAGGTAAGCCTTACTACCTCTTCCCGAGAAGCCTTGAGTTCGATTTCCGAGTTGCTCAACGAGTCGAAAGGAATTTAAATAGTTGACTGTCAAAAAGTCAAATAATATGGCTGAGCAATAAAATATGTTATCCTGTACTTGGATAGAAAGATTTTCCAGTAAACCAGAGGAAAGCCACGTTCAGAATACCTGACACCAGTTACCGCTGTCTGGGTTCCAATAACAGCTCCGACAACCACCCACAACCATTCATCACTCTATAGGTTATGTAACAACTATAATGAAGCTGATAGCATACGACTATGACTTCGACATTTCAATATCCAAATTCATAAAACGTTTTGCAGCTATACTGCCATGGCACATAAGAGCCCGCCTGGTGGCTATGATCGTTAAGGCGCTGAAGTCTAAACGGTCTGACACCGAGGTTAGCCGGTTCGAATCCCGTTGGTCGAAAAAAATCAGAATGTTGGTCGGCAGGGTAGGCGAGGTGGTTGTATACAACTTCTAATCACTAGACTGCGTGCCAAACGCCTGGATTAAATTCCAAACCTCTCCGCAGTATGAAGTGATGGTATATGAAACTTGATGGTGATTCGTTCGTCCAATGGGGACGTTAAGCCTTGAGCAGACCCCTTGGTGCTATTCGATGGGAGTAGGCTATATGCCGGCACCGAGTTTCACCTTTTCCCTACTATCATATATCACGTCATTCATTTCATCTCGTTAACTCCTCTGATGAGGTTGACGTCAGGAAGGGCATCCGGTCATAAAAACCCGCCACGACAGATTCATCTCACCTCATACCCGACCCGTAGAGAAACGGGACAAGGGTAGGAAAAACAAACACTGCCATGACACTAACAATTAACATCACACTGAAAGCCGTCAGAAAGTTTATTTTTAGTTATTCAAATCTTAGACTTCTATTAACGTAATTTAATGAATAATTGAGCAATTAATAGTATTTTTAGTTATTAAGATCTAAGACTTGTGTCAACGTAATTTAATAAGTATTTTAAAGATTTTTAGGTTTACTGTAATTGGGGTTTACCACCTTGTTGTAAACCAGCAATTAAATAAATAATTAAATAAATTGATTAAGATATGAACAACGCTGGAATTAAAACATACACAATAGAAAACAGAAATTTTTGTATAGAAGTAACTCAAAAGGCAGGATTTCAGGAGAGGAAGAAACTGACAGCTGGAATAAAGTGGACTCAAGATGAGAAAGAACGACACTCTCGAAGGATGAAGGAAATTTGGAAGCGAAGGAAATCGAATACAATAAAACATATCCAAAGTTGATTTATCGTACGCTCCAAATGGATTATTCGAAAGAAGCAGAAGAAGAATATGACTGGCTCTCTTGATGTAGGATATAGGACTGATGTGGAACTGGGAAAAAGGGGTCAAGATTCTCATGATACGAACCCTGTTTAACACATTATAAACTTGTATTCCCACACTTCAGCTCTGTCATCGAAATCTTTTCTTTCTGCTTTAATGAACACAACTCAATGTTCATCGATTCTGATTATTATTACGACACCAGCAGCCCCACCCGGGTAGAGCCGCGGAACGGGGAAGGGGGCATGGTAACAAGTGGCAAGTATCGAACCACTGCTCCCCGTGACTCATCCTCCACAGCCTGTGCACCCACCCGCATCTGCTGCACTGGAGAGACGTTCTGTACTGTAGGATCCAAGCTCCGATACTGGGTGCCCTCCCTTTCACGCGATCTAAATTATCCCTTAATATCCCTCCCCCACACCAAATGCCAATTAAAATATACGGTATGCCTGCTGTGAAACCTTGAGGAAGAGAGGTATCAAGATTATCTAGCGTCGGTGACAAATCTACTATGGAGCACGGTTCCTTTACAAGTCTTTATCAACTGTTTCTCACCGAGAGTTAGGACATTAATTCTATGGTCTTTACCCAGTCACGACATAAAATCCAGTTTACTTTGAGAATATCATAATATAGAGTATACTATTTCCATAAATAATAAATCATAGTGTAAAATTTTGAAATACCGTACTTAGGTACGTGTGAATTTGTTGTAATGTTAAGCTAGTAGTAAGCCCAACCATTGTAAGCCGTAGTATTAAGCACTGGAAATACTTAAGTTGTGTGTGAATTTGTTATAATATCTTTTCTATGCAATTGCTTGTTGTTCTTGGTTAATTATGTTTCAACTTTATTATCACACTACTCTAAGCGATCACTGTAACCGGGATATTTTCCAATTGCGATGTATTTGTTAATAACAATAATAATAATAATAATAATAATAATAATAATAATAATAATAATAATAATGTGTTGACGGGCAAGTACAATTGAGATCGAATGAGGAACAGTAAGATATAATGAATATCGTGAAAGAAAAAGAGAAGATTGTTGTTCTACAAGAATTTGATAAAGGTGACGATGAGATTCAAGAATGTGAGAACGATCTGAGACAAATCGATAACCCAGAAAATAAGATCAACAACAGAGACGAATTTAGACGATTGATCTGAGGTTTAATGCGGAACCAGATGAAGGGGGGTACGCCTCAGAGGGAAGAGCGAAAGAAGGCACCGATCGATGGCTGTAAGAAACACCGATCGGATATCAAGGCCGGCAGAAGAACAAGATCTAGGCATTGAAAATGAAATTTGTTGACAAGCATTCCATAGAGACCCAATCCTTATGTAAAATAAATATATATTACTCTCATTCAAGTCAAGTCCATGGACTAGTTCGACGCAGCTTCCATACTATCCTATCTTGTGCTGTGCCAACTTTGTTATTTGTACGTAACCACTGCATCCTACAACTACTCTAATACACAACAAAAGACATTTGATCATGTCTTTAGATGTTCGTAACTACATTAAACGGCTGCATAGTGGGACAGGGATTGGACTATAGCAGTAATAACATCTCATGTTTGTATGACAGACATAACAGGGGGCGCCACAGTCATCCGGATGTTTGCGAGATGTCAATGTCAGTTGAAATGTACGAGTGCTTCAAGTCCAAGTGTATGCGAAGGTTGGTCTGTGTACATTGTAATATTTACATGGCTGATCGTGCGGGGTAGGCAATGGGGGAAGGACTTGTCGTCGAATGAAGACACTCATGTACTTACACAGCTTCGAGAGGTTCGTTAACAGAAGGCTAGGCGTTGCTCAGAATACGATTTGGTATTCGTGGAAATTTTTCCAGTAGACTACAAGCGTTGCGTGGCGCCCTGGCACGGACCACCACGGGAAACCAACCCCAGGGCAGGATCCTTTTGTGCGTCTACAAGCTCTCCAAAACCGCATTTCAAGTTAAAGCACGAATACTAGAGGTGGACGTACAGGCTTCCGGAGTACGAGTTAGTGACCGAACAGACAGAAAGGAGGCTTCGAGAGCATAGATCCCGACGACTTACTCAAGTACCGATACTTGCAGTTTGCTACAAGTCACCTGTACTGGCAGTTAAGACACTGGCGTCCTGTGTTCTGTATTGTTTTCGAATGAATCCAGTTTCGCGTTATATCGTTCAGATGGTCGTCTGCGAGTCTGGAGAATACGTGGGGGAGCGATTTCACCCGACAGCTATACAACCTACCGATGATTATGGAGGTAAGGTGGATCTGTTATTGTGTGGACAGGCATACTTGTCTTGACACGAAAACCGATCTCCAGATTAGTCACAATATGGATCCTTAAATATTCGACGTTACGATTACGAGATCTTTGAGCCACATGTGATTCCTTACGCGAGGCAATTTGTAGAATACGTTTAATTTCCTCCAAGAGAACCACATACAACGAATGCAGTGGCCATCCAGAAGTCTCGACTCTCATCTGATCGAACAGGACTGCCAATTGAAGTAATGCAACCGAGCGAGAAATCCACCATCTCAAACACTACAAACCCGTGAAGACACCCTGCTCTTTTGGGAGAGTGAGGATGTCTGGTTCAAATGAACGTGCGGCGCCTTGTCGGAATAACGAGAAGGCGCTGTAAAGCTATTCTCCGTGCAGGAGGGTTGCAATATTCCTTGTTTCTATTCTTAATTACCTCATAGCCACTTTATTTTATGACCAGGGACGACTTTGTTTATAACACGTTGTGCAATGACGTCGTGTACTGAGTGTCCAAAGAACGATTTTCATTTCAATTCTAACTGTTGCCATTTTTATGTACCTATTGTTACGAATGAAACTCCATCTGTTTCATCACACTAATTCAAAATGTCCCAATACACACACACACACGCGCGCGCGCGCGCGCGCGCGATTCTAATCGGTTATGAATGGCCACATTTCCTAATTTCAAGTCTATTCACAAGTCCCTCTACCTTACGGCACAGTAGGCGGTCCAGCCCGTTGCTATACCTGCGGATGGTTAATCCTTACTTTCACTTCCCGAAGTCCAATCACCTCATACAACAATTGTGTGTAGACAGCTGGATCTGAACACAGGGCTACGGGCCACTCAACACACGATGACTGCTCGTTGGTTTGACTCCAAAGACAGTCCAGTAGTTTACAAAGTCACATGTAGTGAACAACTAAACAGTTTAACAGTATTCAACAGCAGGACGATCCTCACAACAGCGAACATTAACACAGGTCCATTTAGCTTAACATTCGAGCCTCAGTCCACAGAAATACACGACCGCAAAGTACAGTCTTCCGTTCTGTCGTCTCCAGCCCACCCACTCAATGGTCTCTCCGACACCACAACAGCTCTTCGTTCAGACTTCGGTTGACACTAGCGACACCCAACACCTCTGTCACCCTCAGCCCAGCCACGGAACCACAATACACTGACTCTCACACTGACTCCACTACCGAGCCCCACTCTGACTATCCACGGCTAGCCTCTCCTTTTATAGCTTGGATGATTTGAGCCAGAATTTTCGTGAGGTGACTAGAGGCAGAACATTCCCGTTGAATCTCCAAGAAACTCACAGGTAAGCCGGCCGACGAGAGCAATACACGGGAAGGCCGGCCCCGCTCCACAAGCCGTCTGGGAGATCCCAGGTCGCGGGAATCACACGCCCCTTCCTGGAACTACCGTAATGGGCTACCACGGGGCTGGTACGTAACAGTGTGCTTATCATGGAGGTACAAAAAGTGACCAAATTTATTTTTGCGCAGTGTAAGTTTGTTATTCATACTTCAATCTGCCTGTATCGTTCTACCTCCTACATTTCTCTAGAAAACTAACTGAACGGTGTCCTACGTGTCGTCATCTTCCGGTTAAATTTCGTCAAATTGTGCTCCAATCACCAACTCGATTCACTATCTCTTCATCTGTGATCCGGCTATACCGAACCTCAGTCCCAAATCTTGAGCACAGAAGGTGAGAACCTAGCCACACTACGCTACTTAGGCAGACTTTGTGAGATCATGTGCCAACGAAGCTGCGTGTCTGTAATGATGGCCTTCAAACTACGTATAACTTTGACAAGACCTAGCCGTTATCCGTACGCAGCTAACAATACAAAATATTGGCCGAATATTTCTTCCAAAATTTCTCACAGCTCAGAAGATTTTAGCTGATAAGAACTCTGCCATTATGCCTGATGCGAAGTGTTCCTTTATTTAAATTTAGATGAGTAAACAATGCTGCTTGTTCTGTCCTCGACATGACGAAGAGGAACGGCCCAAGATTCAAAAGCAAACTTGTGCAGTACTTACGCACTGCTCATCACATAGGCCGCGAACCGGACACTTACCTGTAAAGAGAAGAAAACACATTATAGTGAAAAACAGTAAACAAAAAAATAGGTAAATATTCCATTAGACTTAAAACATATCCTTTCACGATCAATGACATACTATTTTGGGTGTGTCAGGTCGTGTTATAATTACTGTACGCTAACGCGTTTCAATCTCGCAACCAAGATCCTTTTCAGAGCAATGACAAAGAAGAATGAAAACCGTTACTGGCAATTATCACCCCGTAGGAAACGAACTCAAGATAGAAGGACCCTGTTAGAAATGTAGTTCATTCCAGGGCCTCCAGAGTCAAGGAGAAACATGTTGAAGACTTAAATATAGAAGGCAGCCATGATATACTCTGTATATATCAGTCGCCTTTCTTATAATTATTTGGGTGTTCAGCAGCTTTTACCGCCCCAGGAATGATTCTAAGTGTAAACGTTTCCCCTTACAAATGACAGATGTTGCATGAAATATTTGATTATGGCATTCTCTGCCACAACAGACTTCTCTGGCTAGCGAAGACATAAGGGTCTGCGATACTGCTACCTTGCAACATGTTTGGCCAGCGTAAGCAGATCCATAACAACAAGGACTCCGATATATTCCAGCACAGTTTACACCAATAGGACCTTTAACAGATCGCAAGCAATTGCCTATGATGATATTAGGCTTAAAGATGGTCTTGGTACTTATGAGAATATTGCCAATCCCATCCGTGACAGATTGTACATAGAGCAAGAAGGCAAGATTCAAAGGAGGAAAACCACGTGACATTGTCTTTTGGCTTAGGACGTTTTACTGAATATCCATTGCTTAGTAATGCTCTGGTTAGGAATTTAAGTTCGCCATTTAACTTACCCTCCTCACAAACCTCCCTTGCTCGGCACAACGCGCTTTTGGCAATGATGTTGGTGGTGAGACGACCCGTGAAGGTATCTGTTAGTACGGGTGGGATTACGGTAAACCGAATGATCCAAATTCCCACCAAATGTCCTAGAAACCAAAACATCCAAGAACGGCAAACATCCTCCACACTCAGTCTCCATGGGAGACTTAATGCTCGTGTGATAGAAGATTTGTGTTCACAATGGGGCCAGATAACAAACGTATCATCGACATATCTTAACCATCCGTAGCCGTAGCCGGACTAGGCAATTACCGTCCCACGCGTTGGCTGCCATTAACACCACAACAAAAACGGCTGCGTTTGAAGTGGTGCCCTGACTGAGAAGCCCTGACTGCTGATGAACGGAGTCACATTGTGTTCAGCGATCAATCACGGTTCTGCACTACCCCGGATGACCATTGTCTGCGAGTATGGCAGCGTCCTGGGAGAGGTCCCATTCTTACAACGTTTTGGAGACTCACACCGGCGTTCACCTGGCGTCATCGTATGGGGAGTAATCGGTTATAATTTCAGGTCATGGTTGGTAGTGATTGAGGGAACTCTGACGGAACAACTGTACATCACGGACATCCTGTGTCTTCATGTGTTACCTCTCATGCAACAGCATCGTGGTATTATTTCTGAACAGGACATGCTCGTCCACACACGGCACCTGTCTTTATGAACTGTGTGCATAATGTTGAGGCACTCCCGTGGCCACCATGATCCCCCGATCTGTCCCCGATAGGACGTGTGGGACCCGCTCGGACGTCAACTCCGTCCCAGTGCCAATATCAAGGATATCAAGCACCAGTTACAACAGCTGTGGGCCAGCTTGCCTCAGGAGAGGATTCAACGGCTTTATGACACTTCTCAACCGAATCAATGCATGCATCCAGGCCAGAGGGGTTCAACGTCATACTGATTGTTCTGCCAAGATGTTGAATAAGAATACCTAAATAAATTTAAGATCTTCAAGTTTATCTTTTTCTTCTTTTCTTCTTTAATTTAAATGAATAAAACTAAATATTAAAATTCTATGCAATGATAATTTTCTTAACACATCAGTAATGTCTGTTTATTCACTTATATGGTGAATCACGATATAATACTCCTTTAGGTTTGAGCTAAACAAAACAAAGTGTTATATTGTTTTTATCCTTTGACTGGACTTCACTGATGAAGGGAATGTACTATGTTCCTGAAACATGTCTGAATAAATGATTTTCAATTATAAAAATGTATTGACAAGATGGACCAAACACACACTATTTAAAATAGTTTCTAATAGCTTTCGACAAGTCAGTACAAGACGAAGGACACATACATATTGAACCCATGACCTTTGTGCCCTAAGAACATTATGCATAATGTAACAATTAAATTAAAAGTTGGATTCTTGATAGCATGGATTTGACACGTGACGAGGGGGTGATTACCTTCGGTCCCACGCTCTGGGGTACGTGACGTCAACCACACGTGTCGACGGCGGAAGAATCTCAAGTCATTTTTATGAACTATTTCAAAGCGCGTGTACATGGCGTGACCACGCCAAGTCAAAAAAAATATAGTGCCTATCAAAGGAGGTCAATCATCTCACAAATCGAACCCGTAAAATTTTAAATGTCCATGAACACTACCGCCAGAAATGTAGCAAGCATGTAGTCACTTTCAAAACTCTTGAAATTACAGTTTAGGTAAGTCAGAAAATTTATAAAAATTTTCTTGGCGGCAAAGGGAGAGATCCGAAGAGAGGGGGTAACTGCTATAAATATGAAGGGACGCCATGACGAAGCTTCCTTCTCCGGCATTTGATACAAAGCGGACGAAAAATTGTTGAGCTGCTCTGCGAAATCAAACCAACGAAAGTAGACTGAGTTCAACTGCAGATTTTAGCCATTGCGGCTAAGTCTTGACTCCATGAGGAGATAGTTTTCTTGAGTGAAATAACTGTACCAGATAGGACGGTCAAAGTACTGAAATATTCTAATGTGATTAAGTAATTCGTGTGCGGGAATAATTATAATCCATCGTGTGCGCTCCGCAAACAAGTGAAGGGTATTTCTTTTTTTTATGCTTTATTCCAGGAAACCTGAAGAAACATAATGAGATGTACAGCCATGAATGTAAAGATGGCTAAATAAAATGCCAGGGTCACAGGTGAGCCCTAAGACGAATACTGGCGTGACGACATGAGGTAGGTGGCTTTCCATCTTACTACCTCTTATATCTCGTCTCGTGATTTCTAAAAGTGTATTTGCATGGGGATATACGACGCAGTGGTCGCCCTACTAAGTTTTGTAAATGTGAGAGTACGACTAAAAGAGTCATTTGTTTTATTTCCCACTTGGATAAAATTTTGAAGTCTTGCGAGTGTCGTATAATGTTCTAAAAGTTATTGAATAGGGTTCTGAAGTGATATCACGTCCAATGTAGATCGTCATCCGTGTGAGTGTACTGCCTGTATTTTGTGATGTCGAAGTAAGATGTTCATTCGATGTAATATTCTTCTGTCTGCAATTTGACGTTAATAATAATAATCCATGGTCACTCATTTTTAATCGAGTGGAAGTGCGCTGTCGGGTGAGAGCCAAGGGTGATGAATTTGGTCACGGAGAGAAACGTTCTTTTTAATGCCCATTTTAAACTGTGTCTGACTGACAATAAAAAGGATCTAGTAGAATGTTTCAGTCATTTCTCGTAAAAATCAAGTTATTAAATACGATATCATTTATGCGAAGTTATTCATGAGTAATGCATTGTGCGATATTAGACGTCGGGATTTCTAGTGAGGATTTTATTCCAGTTCTTTGTCGATGATAATTGTGGAGCTGGGAAACAGAGGTTAGTTTTGTGAATCAGGTTGGACCTGTCATTGAAGCCGGGACACGGAAGCCCGAGGAATGTTTTATATGAGTTGAGATGAGATGTGCGAATCAGGTTAGAGTCCTGTCATTGAAGCCGGGATATGATAGCCCGAGGAATATTTTATAATGTTGGGAATGGAAAGAAATTCATAGAAATCCATAGCGGTATCAATTGCCGACGCGTATAATTAGTGTGGGCATCTTGAAGCATAATCTGTGCATTTTGTTGGTTAGAATATCGTATTTGTTTAATTATGTCGGCAGAGTTTAAAGGGAGCATTTTGAGAAGTCAGTCAGGTAGAACGAACCGGGTGGTTTATGTAACTGCCAAGCGAGCATGGGGTGAGGGACCTCAGCTATGATAGCGGGAAAGGAGTGGACTTGAGATTGTACTGTAATTCTCGGCCAGGGGATACGTTATATGCTGGATTTAGTTGAAAATTCATAGCCGGTAATGATCTAAGTATTGTGAAATACTGTAATTGGGGACGTAATGAACATTTGAAACCATGAACTTTGAGTATAAGGAACAGAGTAACCAAATTTAGGGTTGTCCAAAATATAGAGCGATGGTCGTGATTGATCGGTTTGTCTGTGAGGGGTGTGCAAAATTCATAATGGTAATGACGAGATATGACATCGTAATTATATGGCGAGTTGTTTGGTTTGTACGTAGATTATTAGGATATCCAAGTGTTAATAACGGTTAGGACTAGATTAGAATTTTAAAGTGTGATATCACGAGACGAGATATATAGCTGGACATGAATGATGTAACAAATTCTTTTCCAGCCAGATAAACATCGCAATATTGAATTCACATCACAGCTGCGTAGAAAGTTGTGAAGAAACCAGAGTCCGCGGAAATAAAATTTACTGTTCTTTAACATTTCGATAAATCATTTAAATTTATTAAATTATTAAATTCAGTGAAACCACATTTTGAAATAACTTTAATCAAGCGAATAACTTGGAGATGCATTCTGGAAATTTTAATTTGTTGTCTGGGGAATATTAAAAAATAAAGTAAAGATAAAAGGGACATATCCGAAGAAAATGGATTTTTCTGCCACAAAGTTTGTGAGCATTGCTGTTGTTGTAATTATTGAACTTTGATTGATTGAGCAGTGAATGTGCTGGGGATAGTAAAGTGGAACTTTGGTCATCAACCGATGTAACTTAATTGTGTTTAGCCTTCAGCTTAGAAACTTGGATGGTCAGGGGGTCATCAACCTCAGTGACTTAGATTAGGGCCATATGCCATTGTAGCATCATTTCCTTGCGGTCATCATCCACAATGACTTTAAAGTAACTTAGAAGATTAGATGTCGGTCCATGACGTAGACGCAGGTCACATCGATTCAATTAAGGGTCCATGCCGTAGAATCACTGTGTGACACACACCGATTGGACGGCCTTAATTATAACCAGAGTCCAGAGTTCGTATTACGAGGGCTGGACCATAACGAATCACTATGATGGTACATGTGGTCTCACATGGAAGCCGAATTTAAGGATTTCCAGACTTTCCTTTCTTAAATGATTAATAATTGAAACAATGGTTTCTAGTAAGAATGTCCATCAGGCAGTTACGTTAAAGTCTCACTCCAGTGTTCTGACCATTATGTAAAAATGATTGTGGTGTCCAGTGGACACAGTTGACTTCTATGATACCATTGACAGATTGCTTCAGAATTTTCCTGAATAAATAGGAATCCTTTAAATAGACCTTTCATTCCAGTAGATAGATTAGAATTACGAAACCCTACCTTTACCTCAGCAAGTGACGAAGAACCCGAAACGACCCAAGAGACAGATCTCATGAACTTTGCTGATAGGTAAGAAAGGTAGGTATACCTCAATATGGACCAAAAGGGTTCAATATTATAGTTAAGTTTATCAACAGTGTTACCTCAACTACTGTGTGGAGATGAGAAGAATGCACGAATGAGGAATGTGGTCTGCAAGCACGAACTTCCTGCTCTGCCCAGACAGATCGGCTCTTATCTGCTCTTATCTGCTACACGAAAACATTGAATCACACTTTGCAGTTTGCTGGATTACAACTGACAAGAGCGAAGAGCTACTAGTAGAAGATAATATAAAGTCGCCTGGGTAGTAGCGGAGTTACTATGGTAACCATTGCGTCACGGGCTCTGCTGGTTAAAACCCCTTTGCCCCGTGCCTCACCAGGCATGTGCATTCTTCTGATCTCCCAACAATACAGGGGTAACACAAAACAAGGCACAAACAGAGTTAAAAGGGGAAGGTAAGAGCAAACTACACAATATAAGAAATTACTACACACTCGGAACAGTAGTTGGGATTACGCGGATCTCCAACAAAACATGTAAACATCAGTAGAGCCAACTAGTGAACAACAAACCGGGAAGATGGAAAGGGCTGGGAACCTACCAAAGGCATGGACATGGCTTAGATAGCGGATTCCGAAATAAATGCCCGTGATCCTTAGATTCGAAGAATATAATTTCATCATCATCATCATCATCATCTCTTTACCCTCCAGGTTCGGTTTTTCCCTCGGACTTAGCGAGGGATCCCACCTCTACCGCCTCAAGGGCAGTGTCCTGGAGCTTCAGACTCTTGGTCGGGGGATACAACTGGGGAGTATGACCAGTACCTCGCCCAGGCGGCCTCACCTGCTATGCTGAACAGGGGCCTTGTGGAGGGATGGGAAGATTGGAAGGGATAGGCAAGGAAGAGGGAAGGAAGCGGCCGTGGCCTTAAGTTAGGTACCATCCCGGCATTCGCCTGGAGGAGAAGTGGGAAACCACGGAAAACCACTTCCAGGATGGCTGAGGTGGGAATCGAACCCACCTCTACTCAGTTGACCTCCCGAGGCTGAGTGGACCCCGTTCCAGCCCTCGTACCACTTTTCAAATTTCGTGGCAGAGCCGGGAATCGAACCCGGGCCTCCGGGGGTGGCAGCTAATCACGCTAACCACTACACCACAGAGGCGGACAGAATATAATTTACCAAATAATTTTACAAATACATTTCGCATACAATTCCGAGTTGCGAGTTATAAGTTCAGTGAAGTACATAGCTTATTTCGTAGCAGTGTAAATTCAAAACTCAAATCAATTATACATCCATTTACCAATGTAGTTGTACAATGCAAAATACAGTGATGTGAAAAGGTTATCCAAAGCTTAGCGTACCTAAGGTGATACAGAACTACCAGAGGCAAACCACAAGGGAAATAATATTAAACTACACTCTACATATTTTAGTGAAACAAGAAATGGGAATGCCTCGGAAACGAACAGGTAAGCCTAGCTGAAAAACTAAAGCGTCATAAGTAACTAATTTGGTGAATCTAGGCGAGGTTAGGGCAGACTCCTGTATGAAAAGCAAATCGGAACATTTCGGAAATTTTAGCAGGAACGGAATTCAAGAGTGCTTACCCGAGAAGAGCCATCCCGGAAACCGGGGGACGTCAACCAGATAGGCTGCTCGCAGACTGATAAACCAAGACCGACAGAATTCAGGATACAGAATTCATTTGAACACTGCCTTGCTCACTATATATAGGAATTTCCGGCCTTGGAGGCAGCCAATCAGCGTGCACGAGTTCCCTATCGCCACCTAGACTCACCAATCACAACCTTACTTTCGATCGCGAACTTTGACTAACATTCTAGAATACGCATAATCGCGAAAGTCGTATTTTTTCAGAATAGACAGAACACATTTTCTAGAACACATACCAACAAAGTAACACACCCTGTACGAAAGTTATGTAACTTTCTGGATCTTTCCAGGAACTATAGACAGAATTCTACTATTTACAAATGCCTATGTTACAACATTATACAGTACAGGTTAGGTCAATAAAAATAAAACATCATATCGTGTTTTACAAACAAAGTCTTCCAAAAAAAAAAATACATTCCACTCGCATTACATAGTTCACTTGTAACAAACAAGGAAAAACATGTCAATTTCTTAATGTTTGTTTGGATTCCTATGAAATAATCACATTAGTATTCTTTTTCACGTAGTCCACATGAAGAGAATGAAATTCAGATTACGGTATGGTACAAAATTCACATGAACGTATACTTTAAGAATCTACACCTTACTGCCTTATGTCTTATGGTACTCAATGTTTACCGAATGTAACAAGATTACAAGAGAAGGTGCGCTCTGAAAACATGGCCATAGACAACGTTTCCACAATATGAGACAAGACATTCATTAATGCTAACTGGCTTGTAATACATCACAGAAATACTAGAAATAAATATAGCAACTGTGTACAATGTGTACGGTAAGTGATGTACAGTAGGGGAAAATGAGTTAATCATATTACTTCGAGATAAATTGTGTTCTTAGAAATAAGAACATTTGTTTAATAATAACTGCCAACTTTCTCCGATCCACAGATGTATTGAATAGAGCAAGGAGTAGGGGGAGGGAGACGAGGGCTGCAGCAGCCGAAGCGGGACACGCCCATGCGATCGTTAGAGGCGCCGGGCTCTTAAGACGCGCGCCAAGGAGGAGGCCGTGCGGTCAAACTTCCCCCCTACTGTACCGTACAGCCGCGAGTATGTCTTCTGCAACACGAGGCAGATAGGTTACCAGTGACAGTGTGATAGGACAGATTAGGAAGGGAAGGTCGCGCCTGTCACCTACTAGAGCTCCGTGTCCTATTTGGGGGACAGTGCATTTCTATCATATTTTAAAAATAATTAAAAACGAGGTATATGTTCCAGTAGCATAAATATATTAAAATTCATTTTATAGCCCTACAACTACAAATTATAGTTAAACAATATTTTTCATACATTTATTACTATTAATGAAACAGATTATTTTCAAGCTTTGTACTCTGAAATTTATTGAACATCTCCCTTGGAAAATTATTCGAATCCCTAATTCCTCTTCCTAAAATTAAAACCTGGCCCATTTTGTCCCCTTGAATTCCAACTTATTTTCATATGATTTTTCCTAATCATTTTTTGCTAAGAACTTCATTCAAGCCCACTTGTCTACCAATGTCATTCCACACCATCTTTCCACTGACAGTTCGGCTCTTTACTCCCAAGTTCTCCCATCCCAAAAATGGTATTTTCGCAACACTACTCATTTGTCGGAAATCGCTCAGAACAAACCATGTTGCTTTCCTTTGGATCTTTTTCAGTTCTCGAATGAAGTACCGCATCCTGGTGCGGGTCCCATACACTGGAACCATACTCTAATTCTCGAAGGAAAAATGCAATAGCTTACTTATGAAATAAAACAAATGTATTTTTTTTGCAAGTTTCTTTACGTCGCACCGACACAGGTAGGTCTTATGGCGACGATGGGACAGGAAAGGGCTGGGAGTGGGAAGGAAGCGTCCGTGGCCTTAAGGTACAGACCCAGCAGTTGCCTGGTGTGAAAATGGGAAACCACGGAAAACCATCTTCAGGGCTGCCGACAGTGGGGTTCGAACCTACTATCACCCGAATACTGACAAATGTATTTACACATTAATGTACAGGCGTAGGTTTGGGTACATTAGATATACTCGGTATTGGTCGGTGATATGTGAAGTACGAAACGCATTGTTGGGTGAAGTGGCGCCGGCGGATGCAGAAGTCGTTTCGGCCAGCAAGCGGCTACGGCTCGTCTGTGGTCCGACAGCTCTGCATTTCGTCCGACCATTCGAGCAGAGAAAGGGTGGCCACGACTCTACACCTCTGTTTTCTGGAGACAGAGAGGGGCTGGTCCCCACCGTCGGTTGTCCTGAGAATGGTTTTTCGTGATTTTCCGTTCTTGTGCACTAAGGTCAGGGCAGTTCCTTGTATAGGTCACGGGAGCCAACCCCGTCTAATGCGGTGATGGCAAACCTTTACCGACTACCGTGTCAGTTAAGGTCTTTTTTATTACTTTTTGCTATCTCGTTTGCCACCTGTTATTTTACATTTAAAACCATCATGAAACCCATCATCTGACTTCACTTATGCCTGTTGCTCACGGTAAAATTTTCTGTCAAATTTATTGTACAATAATTTAATTTTATAAAATTTCTGTTGCTCACGGTCAAATTAAAGTTTTATAAAACATTTGATAAAACCTTTCATGAAATAGGACATGTTCTATTCCGTAAAATTAATTTTACGAAACGAACCAATCAGCGAAGCTGACATCACGATGATGTTGGCGCTACGTCGTGGGAAGATTGTGAAACTCGATTGTAAACAAACACTTCTGTCTAAAATGGCAGGATCCGGGTGGACTAAGGAAGCTGTTAGTGTTTTACTGACGAATACCAGAAATATCCTTGTTTGTACGAAGTTAAAACACCACTTTACCACAACAGAAATGCAAGAAGAGAGGCAGAAAACACAATCGCCGAATCCCTATATGAATGCTGGTCTTCTAACCTCAACTAATTTTCGACCAAGGACAGCAATCCTCTACCTTCTCTTCTTTTGATCCAGTCCCGAGTCTAGCATTTCCTGGCATTTCTTTTCTTCCTTTTTACCACTGTACAACATATAAGTGCAGCTAAAGCAGCAAGTTCTGCTTTGTTTGTTGGAGCCATACTCTCAAACATACTGTAAGTTGAACAGCTGATTCTTGGTTTAAAAGGTTATCGATAGATGGCAGCACATACAAAACTTAGTTCAGAAGTGAGTTCATAGATGGCCATCCTGATGCTTTGACGGATTTTTTAAAATAATTTTACCGTGAGCAACACAACTTGTTTTTACCAAAATTTTATAAAATTAATTGTACAACAAATTTTACGAAACATTTTACTGTGAGCAATAGGCATTAGGCATTAATTTGAATCACACATAAATTAATTCGACAGAATGTTTCATGATCTTGTTTTGCAAACATTACATTTTAAAGGAAATGTAAGTTTTAAGAATAAGCAATATCTTCCTTCGCTTTAACGCTAGAACTACTAAACGTCGCGGTTGCGACGCAATATAATGCCACTAGAATGCCAACGTCGCATGCCCAACGCATACTACACGCATTCGCTTAATCAGCTATAACATTATTATGCTCGACGATACCAAAATATAAATATTATATGCCAGAAAACTGAATCTTAATGAGGCTCATAGTTCAAGTTTCATTATGATACAGGTTCTCCACCTACCAGAGCTCAGATTTTCATTATGATACAACTGTTTGATCAATTAGGTAAGGATAGCATCGCACCTGCGCTCAACGCACTAGCTTCGCACTTGTTTACAAAATCAAACAAGGGGACACACACGACACATTCCCGCAAATTCACTTCACCAACTGTACAATAAACAATATGAATTTGAAATAAAGCTACGTTCACGCTTTGAGAACATATGACATTACAGTTAAAATTGAAATAACTGATAAAGAGATTCAACCTATTCAATACAAAAGAATAAGAAATGTTTTTTTTTTTTTTTGCTAGGGGCTTAACGTCGCGCCGACACAGATAGGTCTTATGGCGACGATGGGATAGGAAAGGCCTAGGAGTTGGAAGGAAGCGGCCGTGGCCTTAAGGTACAGCCCCAGCATTTGCCTGGTGTGAAAATGGGAAACCACGGTAAACCATTTTCAGGGCTGCCGACAGTGGGATTCGAACCTACTATCTCCCGGATGCAAGCTCACAGCCGCGTGCCTCTACGCGCACAGCCAACTTGCCCGGTAATAAGAAATGTAGTGAATTACATTCCCATTTAATAATAGGTAGAATTGGTACCGGTTTTGACCCTAGTCCAGGTCGTCATCAGCCGATTAAGACGAAAAACAATGCATAGGATCAATAGAAGAGGCGATATAAAAATGAAATGGGGGGTAGATACTGCAAAACTTAGACGAAGTAAAATGCAAATCACTCAAAAGAAAACAGTGCGCAATTCTCTGAGCGGCAGCATAGCACACGCAGCGCTAGGCAAAGTCCCACAATGTTTACGAATAGCGGAGAACGGTTAAATGAGCCAGTTTTTTTATACTGTCAGGCATAAAGTCACATCACAATCGAACACGTACGAAGATCCATAATCGTGCAGGAGTTGAAGATGAGTAGATCCACTGAAGCAACTTGCCAGCTCCCGGTCATCAGCGTGACACATTCAATATCAGGCACTGTGGTTTCAAATGCCAAAAAAGTGGAGAATAGCTTGACGATCCAGTAATTTTCTTCGATCGCGGGAAAGTAAGTATATAGATAAATATAATACAATTCAATATAATTGAATAAGTAATTGTGCTCCTATAAAATTCTTAGAAGAGTTGACGTGAAAAAACACAATCTTTGTACGTGTTCGATTGTGATGTGACTTTTTAAATACTGTCAGGCATAAACTGGCTCATTTAACCGTTCTCCGCTATTCGTAAACATTGTGGGACTTTGCCTAGCGCTGCGTGTGCTATGCTTCCGCTCAGAGAATTGCGCACCGTTTTCTTTTGAATGATTTGCATTTTACTTCGTCTAAGTTTTACAGTGTCTACCCCCCATTTCATTTTTATATCGCCTCTTCTACTGATCCTATGCATTGTTTTTCGTCTTAATCGGCTGATGATGACCTGGACTAGGGTCGAAACCGGTACAATTTCTACCTATTATTAAATGGGAATGTAATTCACTACATTTCTTATTCTTTTGTATTGAATAGGTTGAATCTCTTTATCAGTTATTTCAATTTTAACTGTAATATTCTTCAATACGGAACAAGGAAATTTTTAACTTTAAAAACATATGACATTGTCAAGGTATCTGATCCACTCACGGAAAATCAATAACCCAGCGCATGCGCTCTGTTCAGTAAACTCAACTGTCTAGCGACAACTCGACAGGAATATTATGAATATTTAAAAAAATAGAGTTATAATTATCGTCGAGCAGAAATAGTCGTATGCAATGGTATACAATGGTAATTAAGACACTCACAGGGAAATTATAAAACTCACTTCGCTCGTCTTATAAACATACTCGTGTCTTAATTATCGCCATTATAGGCTTGTTACATAATGTACTATTATCTTCCACTTATGCCAGTTAACAAGTAAGCCAATGAAGACAAAGCTCCAAGTCTTTCATTATATATTCCTCACTAGCGACAAATGATTCAGTCAAGGTCAGGGTAGGTATAAAATCAGCTGTCCTTTCCTCATCCCCCTGCGGTCACTTACTTGCAACTTCACTCACGCTCTTTGTTTCACTTAGTTTCCATGAATTCTTTTCGTTATGTTTCGACCGATTGAGTTTATTTTTATACTGTTTCTGTTGTAGTGTAATTGTGGTGTGCAGCACTTTACGAGTCACATGAGGCCTGCCAGGAAAAGAAGTAGTGTTCGGCGGCTGACGGAACTGTGTGTGCGGAGGAACTATACGAGATGAATGGAGAGTTGCTATTGTAGCCCCTGTGTATAAAGGAAAGGGTGATAGACATAAAGCTGAAAATTACAGGCCAGTAAGTTTGACATGCATTGTATGTAAGCTTTGGGAAGGCATTCTTTCTGATTATATTAGACATGTTTGTGAAATTAATAACTGGTTCGATAGAAGGCAGTTCGGTTTTAGGAAAGGTTATTCCATTGAAGCTCAACTTGTAGGATTCCAGCAAGATATAGCAGATATCATGGATTCTGGAGGTCAAATGGACTGTATCGCGATTGACCTGTAACGCATTTGATAGGGTGGATCATGGGAGACTCCTGGCAAAAATGAGTGCAATTGGACTAGACAAAAGAGTGACTGAATGGGTTGCTATATTTCTAGAAAATAGATCTCAGAATTAGAGTAGGTGAAGCTTTATCTGACCCAGTAATAATTAAGAGGGGAATTCCTCAAGGCAGTATTATCGGACCTTTGTTTTCTTATATATATATATAAACGATATGAGTAAACGAGTGGAATCGGAGGTAAGGCTTTTTGCGGATGATGTTATTCTGTATAGAGTAATAAATAATTTACAAGATTCTGAGCAACTGCAACGTGACCTCGATAATGTTGTGAGATGGACAGCAGGCAATGGTATGTTGATAAACGGAGTTAAAAGTCAGGTTGTGAGTTTCACAAATAGAAAAAGTTCTCTCAGTTTTAATTACTGCGTTGATGGGGTGAAAGTTCCTGTTGGGGATCATTGTGAGTATCTAGGTGTTAATATAAGAAAAGGCCATCATTGGGGTAATCACATAAATGGGACTGTAAATAAAGGGTACAGATCTCTGCACATGGTTATGAGAGTGTTTAGGGGTTGTAGTAAGGATGTAAAGGAGAGGGCATATAAGTCTCGGGTAAGACTCCAACTGGAGTATGGTTCCAGTGTATGGGACCCTCACCAGAATTACCTGATTCAAGAATTCGAAAAAATCAAAAAAAAAAAAGCAGCTCGATTTGTTCTGGGTGATTTCCGACAAAAGAGTAGCGTTACAAATATGTTGCAAAGTTTGGGTTGGGAAGAATTGAGAGAAAGAAGAAGAGCTGCTCCGAGCTGTCAGCGGAGATATGGCGTGGAATGACATTAGTAGACGAATAAGTTTGAGTGGCGTTTATAAAAGTAGGAAAGATCACAATATGAAAATAAAGTTGGAATTCAAGAGGACGAACTGGGGCAAATATTCATTTATAGGAAGGGGAGTTAGGGATTGGAATAACTTACCAAGGGAGACGTTCAATAAATTTCCAATTTCTTTGAAATCATTTAGGAAAAGGCTAGGAAAACAACAGATAGGGAATCTGCCACCTGGGCGACTGCCCTAAATGCAGATCAGTATTGATTGATTGATACCTCGGAACTATTCATTCTTTTGTGATTTGTTTCTGTGTTTACCTTTGAGAACTTAATATCCTTAAGAACTAAAAGAAATTTTGCGTGTTTTATATAGTGATTTTAAAAATGTATTATTATTATTATTATTATTATTATTATTATTATTGTTATTATTATTATTACTACAATTCGCTTTACGTCGTACCGACGCAGACAGGTCTTATGGCGACGATGGAATAGGAAAGGCATAGCACTTGGAAGGAAGCGGCCGTGGCCGTAATTAAGGTACAGCCCCAGCATTTGCCTGGTGTGAAAATGGGAAAGCACAGAAAACCATCTTCAGGGTTGCCGACAGTGGGATTCGAAGCCATTATTTTCCGAATATCTGATACTGGCCGCGCTTAAGCGACTGCAGCTATCGAGCTCGGTATTATTATTATTATTATTATTATTATTATTATTATTATTATTAATGGCGAACTTGAAAATATGAAAAACTAAAACTTATTTACTTTTCCGAACTTTTCATCGCCTGATAATAGGCAGATAAGAAAGTAAATTAATACCGATATGAGCGTGTTAAATAAAGTTATCTTAGTGATGTGGTGTGCTGCGTCTCTAACTTTTTTCTATCTGAGCGTGCTTAAATTTGTTTTAAAAAATGTGCAATGCATAAGTAAATGGCCTAGCATTTATTGAAAAACACTCGGAACTTCTAGGGTTAACCTAATAAAATTTGTAAAAAAAAAAAAAAAAATGACCATATGACATAGCCTACTTCTTTATAAAAGCGTAATGTTAAAATACGCTTTGTTGCTAGATTTCCGACCTATTTATTACATGTTAAAAATATTCAAATACGTTAGTATGTTGTCTGACACGCCATAGAAGTCTTGTTCGCGTGTCATATGTTCGCCATCCCCTTCAGGGACGGAATATAAATTACAGGGCCTTTCATTCAAAGTGGGGCCGGCGCAGCGCAGCGGGTACATGGCTGACGACGAGCGCATGGCAACTCGCTGAGCTTGGGGCCGGGAGAGCGCCCGTATGAATCGCATGTAAATAACAAGCAAACACCGAACGACGATGGTCAACGAAATTAAAAAACAACTGAAATAGTTGAAAAATGTGTATCATATTAGATTAAGGATGACATTTCGTAACCACTTTAACAATATGACCCATAAAAAATAAGTAAGTCCACCTCTGTGGTGTAACGGTTAGAGTGATTCGCTGCCACCCCCAGAGGCCCAGATTCGATTCTCAGCTCTGCCAGAAATTTGAAAAGTGGTACGAGGGCTGGAACGGGCTCCACTCAGCCTCGGGAGGACAACTGAGTAGAGGAGGGTTCGATTTCCCACTTCAGCCATCCTCGAAGTTGTTTTCCGAGCTTTCCCACTTCTCCTCCAGGCAAATGCCGGGATGGTACCTAACTTAAGGCCACGGCTGCTTCCTTCCCTCTTCCTTGTCTATCCCTTCCAATCTTCCCATCCCCCACAAGGCCCCTGTTCAGCATAGCAGGTGATGCCGCCTCGGCGAGGCACTGGTCCTCCTCTCCCGTTTCTTCCCCTGACCGAAAGTCTCACTCTCCAGGACACTGCCCTTGAGACGGCAGAGGTGGGATCCCTCGCTGAGTCCGAGGGGAAAACCAACCCTGGAGGGTAAACAGATTAAGAAAGAAAGAAAGAAAGAAAGAAAGAAAGATTAAGTAAAAGACAATAATGTTATACATCAAGAGATAATGACTTATTTTCGGCTGGGCTCAATGGCTCAGACGGTTGGGTGTTTGCCTTCTGAACCAAAGCTGGTGGGTTAAAAAAAAAAAAGGGCAAGCAACCTTGTAGTTTTATGTGACTGTTCCATGGGACCTCCAATTTCACGTCGAATACAAACCTCAAGGACATAACTTACTATTTTGAAACTCCCACATACATTGGCTGGGATTGGAACCATGACCACCTTCATGAGAAGCTATCGGTAGATTGTATCCCGAATCAGTCCAGTTGTATCTGAAAGTGCTGTAATACGTCAGCCTACTGTCGACAGATATACCGACTCGTAAAGGAACTCCTGCAGGAGAAACTTCAGGCAACTCGGCGTCTTCGAAAAGTAGTTTGTGAGACATAAAACTAATATCACATCACATCACATCTCTTACTGAACTGAAAATGAAATGGCGTATGGCTTTTAGTGCCGGGAGTGTCCGAGGACATGTTCAGCTCGCCAGATGCACGTGTTTTGACTCCCGTAGGCGACCTGCGCGTCATGATGATGAGAATGAACTTATGACGCATACACCCGGCCCCCGTGTCAGAGAAATTGACCGATTATGATTATAACTCCCGACACTGCCGGGAATCGAACCCGGGACCCCTGTGACCAAAGGCCAGCACGCTAACCATTTAGCCATGCAGCCAGACTCTTATTGAAATAATTAACGAGCACCGTATGAGGAAAACTTGAAAGCTTGTGATTTGTGCCCCTACTGGTTCTTCTAGAGTTGACAATCCTGCAGACTGTAAAAATGCTCGCTTCACCGGTAGTTCTAGAAGGAATCACTGAACTCCGGTCATCCAGTCTTCTTAGTGCATGGACAGGAGTTCAGATGAAGGCGAACATCTGGAAGAGACCACACAGCTGGATACTGGAGAATATATTTGCATGCTCGGTGGCTTATATGGTGGTTGTGTTACAACCAAGTTTCCTACACTCCACTCCATTTATAGAGCAGCCTTTCCCGAAGACACAGACGACGACTTATGTGACATTTGGCTGCACAAATTAAGAAGCAGGACACTTCAAACGAGTCTTGGCGAAGCAAGGCAAGGACAGCCAATTGGAAGATTAGAGAATAAAGCAGTACGCGGGGAGGAAAGCAGGGCAAAGAGAGAGAACCCCAACGAACCATGAAAAGAAGACTGCCCCCTCACAAATTAAACATCGAGTTGAATGGAGACTGAGAACAGGTCCTTCCGAAGTCTCTGGCTGACCTTCTGGCTTACTTTTAAGTAACTGATGACAAACTTCAGCGCACGATATTCATAAGTCATAAATACATATTCAAACGCAGAAACAGACGATAATAGCGGCCTAAGCTTTCGAATTCAGACTTTGGCCGCTGCATCCAGAGTTAAAATCACCGTGACTTCATGTCAAATTTTTACTGGACAAATCAAGAATAGACTACAGCATTTTGTAAATTGTGTGTGAATTTCTATGTCATGTTTTAATGCAACGCTTAACCCACTGTAAATTATATTATTAAGGCATCTGAATTACTTAAGGGCACCCGGAAGGGGTGAAATCGGAAAAAATGTCTTTTTTTGCTTTTTGCAATATACCTGTGACTTTCTTCTTTCGTATACTTTTTGTTTTAGACCTCTGCGACGTTTGAAAGGGTGTTAATTTTTATATTATCTGGAGTGCTGCAGATGTCGGGTATGACATGTTCTCGAACTGATGTGACATAACGTTACTTTCCATTTGTCAGCGGTGACAAAGACTCTGTTGAAGGTGCTCATGTTTCAGAACGTGGTCATTTTATGCGAGAGGATGTCTCTGCTGCAGGAAAGTACAGCTTTCAACTGTTGGCCAACCTGGACGGCAGAATGTTTGAGGACATAACTGCGTGTGTTATTGTTTGTTTTGGCGGCTTCTTTTACAACACTATTCAGCTGCTTTTTTTTCGTTTGGTTTTATCCATTGAACAAGATGCGTAGACATAGAAAAAGGATTTTCAAGGTGCGCAAGAATGTGGGAAAGAGGAAAATCACTAGTGTTATTCCGAACGTTACAAGTGATGTGCAAATGTGTGTTCCCCAACTGACTACAAAAAAAAATACAGAATGAACAACTACAGCACGGTTTGTGTCCAAAAGGAGAGGACACGTTTTGCAAATACCATCAAAATGAAGGAAACTGCGACCATGACCACAAGCACAGCCTCCTGTATGCAGTCGTGGAATCCATAAGGCCAGTCTTCAGAGACTTATCCTATGAAAAACTCCGGAAATGCCTTCACGGTAAAACCCACAACCCTAACGAATGCTTAAATAATTTGATCTGGACTCGGATACCCAAGAGAGTATTTGTGAGTGTAAAAACACTCCACTTTGGTGTTTATAATGCCGTGGCAACATACAATGGAGACAATATCTCGAAGAGCGAAGTTCTACAAAGACTATGTATACCTCCTAGTCACAACATTGAAGCAAATGTCAATTATAGATAAGAAAAGAAAAAGGAAAGCAGATGCAGCAGAAAGGGAGCTGGTGAAGCTTGGAAGACAGAAGAAAAGAAGTGTAAATAGAAGATTACAAGACGAGATGGAAGAGAACCCAGTTGATCCTCTGTATGAAGGTGGAATGCATAAGGAACTTTGAGGCTCGTTTCCTGAAAAGTAGTTTTTTGTGTATCTAAGGAACATCTATTCGGATAACATTGAACGTACATTAACCAAACTTGTAGGTGGTATGTAACTAATCATTCTACGTATTTTAACACAATATTTTAAAACTCAAAGGTACAATTTCTGAATTATGGAGCAAAATGTCTCATTTTAAAACCTAAAATTTTGATGTTAACTTAAAAATGTGTATTTCCAAAAAAAAGAGAAGATACTAAAAAATGATGTCTATTTACCTATGAAGGTCGAATAAATGTGTACAAAAAATGAATTTCCTTGGTTCATAACTTTATGAGAAAATGTTCCTTAAAAACGCCCATTTTAACATGGCAGACATAGCCCCTTCCGGGTGCCCTTAAGGAATGTGTGAATTTGTATATAAACGTGCTGTATTTACAATGCTACGATAATAGTAACTGGACAGCTCACTACTGTAGGTTATAGTGTAACATTTAGAAATGCTTAAGGTTCGTGTGAATTTGTGTATGATAGTGTTGTAATGTTAAGATGGTAGTAAGCTCAACCTATAGTATTGGAAGCCGTAATGTTAAACACTGGAAATCTTTAAGTTGTGTATGAATTTCTATACGATGATGCTGGATTTAGAATGTTAAACTAGTAGAATGTTAAACTCGTAATATTTTCTTTCCATGGAATTCCTTGTTGTACTGTTATTGTACTACTAGTAGTAGTAGTAGTAGTAGTAGTAGTAGTAGTAGTAGTAGTAGTAGTAGTGTAATTATGTTTTAACTTTATTATCACACTGCTTTTAACTGACCGTTGCCACCGGAATAGTTCGCAATTCCGATCTGTTTGTTAATAAGTACAGAATTACAAGCAGCAGAAAGACGTGCCTGGCTTTACGTGGGAAAGTTGCATCGGGATACCACAACTGATAAACTTAAAAGGCATATGCACAAACAAGGTATAACAGGTGAAGTACAGTGTGATGAGCTGCAAATTAAAGGCTACTTTAAAGCTTTTAGAATTGGAATACGGTTCGATGAACTAGAACGAACAAGCTCACCCTCATTCTGGCCTAAAGGTGTGCTCGTAAGATAGTATCGGTTTCGGAGTAGGAGAACTGAGGGAATCAAACTTGACTAGCAGTAATTATGTTGCAAATATTGGAAGCCAATGCACAGGATGCACCACACAGATACAAATTAGGACATTACGTTGGAATATAGAAGGCTTGACAAATGCAAGCAATATGCTCCCTGATAACTTCATGACTTACGATATTGCTATTTTAAGCGAGACAGTGCTAACATATGAATGGTCCACAAAAGGCATGTATACAATCCATAATTTCGCCTCTCAGGAGCATGTAGGCAGACCAAAAGGTGGAATCACGTGCCTATTAAAATGCGATTTCTCACCTTTTCAAGTAATACACTCTTCAGAGCACATCTTGTTTATAAGAACTAAAAATATGTTCCATAGCATGCCTATACTACCAACCACACTCTCCAGTGAATTATATAATAGAAGGATTAGGTACTATCTTAAACAAGATGGACCCAGATGAACCATTGTTACTTGCTGGTGATATGAATTGTAGAATTGACAAGTCAGATTTTAAAACTACGTGTGTGATGGAATATTTGGAAGAAGGCTTAAAATTAATCAACCGGCGAAATCAATTTACATACGTAACATATAACGGGAGGAGTATAATAGATCTTGTATTTACGAACATGTAAAACATCCATCCAATGCACCAACAGGTCATCCCTATTGCTATTAGAAAACATTTGCCAGTAATAACAAACTTTAATCTTTTATGGCAAGATGGCAAAAAGAAAATGCCAGCACTCTACCCCACAAGGACACTTGACTTTGCCAAAATACAAGAAGCAAATTCTGAAATAATACAGGAAGTGATCAGGGACGGTATGTTGGACGAAGCTGTTCTAGAATTAGACCGTCAGATGCAGGAGGCTATACAGTATACAGATTCATACAAACGGAAAGCAAAGCCCTGGTTCGACTGACTGCTATGTTGCTAGGAAAGAAACGCTGAATAAATTACACATTACCTTGAATTCTCCGTCTCCAGAAAACCTTGAAATATACACACTTTCTCGTAGGCTCTATAAGCAGCTAATAAAACAAAAGAAGAAACAGTACCAAGAAATGCTAGATATAAAGAAGATAGAAGTTGCTGAACGACATCCTAATAAAATACTGAACCAAAGAAAACCAAAATTCCCTAGGGACATACCAATAGAAACCTGGGAAAAACATACGTGTCAAGTGCTTCAGGTTAAAGATACTCGACCACTACAGACACAATCAGAAGATGTAACTGAGTTTTTGCCTATAACAGTAATGAATATCGAGGACGCTATACACAGCATGGGAAATGGAAAGGCTTGTGGACCTGATCAGATTTACTACGAACATTTAAACACGTTGACTCCAATTTTGAAGGAAACGTGGTCTTATTTGATGAATGAATGTCTTAGGAGAGGTAGAATACCAGATAGTTGGAGAAGATCCTACATCAAAATGGTATACAAGGGCAAAGGGGACATGGGAGATCCCGACTCGTACAAAGGTATCGCACTCGAATGCACTCTTTTTAAGGTAATGACCAAAATTCTCACTGATAGGCTAACAACACGTGTGGATCAATATATACCAGAGCAACAGTTTCGTTTCACAAAAGGTAGATCTACCCTGCAAGCAGTGGAGTGTTTAAAACAAGATATCGAGGAAGCACTAAGAGTACCAGGTGGGACGGTCCACGCAATATTAGTTGACTACTCTAAAGCTTTCGATATGCTCAATAGGAACATCCTCCTGACAAAGTTGGAACAATTAATTGGTAAGAGTCACTACTTGACGGTCATAATAAAAGACATTCTATCCAACAATACAGTATTTATACAGGATAACATATCAATATCAGATGCAATAGCACAGACCAATGGTGTACTACAAGGAGATCCTGTAAGTCCTCTTCTGTTCTCAATCACTTCGGATGTGACACGATGCATCAAAGATGGTGTAAAGTTGTATGTATATGCAGATGATATGGTTCTCGCTGCAGAACGGCTGTAGGACCTGAAAGAGTCTTTTGGTCTTCTGGCAGCATGGGCACATGAAAATGATCTCAGCATAAATGACTAAAAGACTGTCTACATGATTTTCAGAAAAGGGTGAAGGCCAGCAGTGACTGACAGAGTCCATTACAATGGTAAAGAACTAACAAGGGTTAGTCACTTCAAATATCTGGGAGTCATATTCCAAATCAGAGGTGATGTTTTCACAAAACACACAAAGAATAGGACAACCTTGGCACTTAAAGCAGTGAACGAAATCAAAGATTTACGTAAGATGTCAGTTAAAGCAGCGATACAGCTCTTCAATATTAAAGTTGTGCCTATAATCACCCATGGTCTACAATTCGTCTGGGAATACCTAAACATTAATAGTCTACGACGAATAGAGAAATTCAAAGCCGCATACTTAAAGAGAGCTCTGGGGCTTTCGAAGTATACACTATCTCGACTTGTGTATGTTCTGACGAGGGAATCTTTCCTGATCGAAAAGCTACGCTTCAAGATGTCACTACCATCCACGACAAATTACGATCGACTACTTACGGAACAGAAGGAGAAAAGAGAAGACATTTGGTTAGATTTCTATGCAACGGATGCTATGACAACGCGGGGATGGATGGAAGCGAACTACGAATTAAGACGTATTGTAATTAGATTGGCTGTTCATGGTTTTCACTTTAAGCTTTGCAAAACCAAAACATTTCATGAACCTGAATTCGGATGCATGTGTAAATCGTGCGATCGTGAATGTGATAGATACCACGTCTTAACATGTCCTAATAGAGGGAAATCGTTGATTAAGTTCTGTTCAGAATAATGAGACCTATGTGGCTTGGAAATGTTAAAAATAATGGACTTACTTACATGGCCATTTGGCTGTAATAAAACTATTCATAATAATGAAGAACGGACGGGATTTCTCCGGCATCTCTAAAGAATCGTTCAATAGGTAACTATATAATCATGGAGGTGTGCGACAAGGCCTCATTTATGACACTGTTACATCTTACCTCGACGAATAAATGAGACATCACAAAACCCTGCGTTTGCCTGAAATCAGAAGTTTGAAATGAAAATAATGTAACGACGCAGGGGATTGAGCTTCTACGGACACCAACATTAAATAATACTCCGGTTCCTGCCTATCTATGAAAGTCAGTGGCCGGCCTTTTCCACGCTCTTTCCCCACCTGATTGTCTCTTACGTTAGAACTACAGCTCCCCTGGTTTTATGGTCCCTCTGCAGACCACAGTACGAAGTTGTATGCATAGTCCGCGGCAGAAAGTCTGAAACATAACTGAATGCACGCTTAAGTGTCATGGGTGTCCGACCCCGGGTTTGATTCCCGGCCGGGTCCGGGGGTTTTAATTGTAAATGATTAATATCCCTGACCTGGGGACTGGGTGTTTATGTCGTCCTTAACGTTCCTTTCCTCACATTCAACACTTTACAGTTGCACAATTTCCAAATACACGCAGGTTCCCAACGTAAGGTGCAAGTAGGGGCAGAAGATCTTTCTAAGTCGACGTCCCGAACAAATAGCACTTTTTTTAAAACGTGTTTTGGGTGTGAAACGGGCAGACATTCGAGCGTACGGGCATCTTGGAAATAATAAAACTGTGCTATCAGCTTGAAAGATTTTACATTTGAAAATCCTCAAGAATGGATTATGGCAATGAATGGGTTAACACAGGAAGTTAGCTATTCAGAGTTTCCACTTCAGTCTAAGTGGTCACTAATCGTTGATCTTAAATTGCTACTATTAAGAATAAAGACGGCACGAGAGACAGGAGATTAAATGAAGAAAATAATAATGGAGTTCTATGAACTGAAGATGTTTAGACATTGAAATATTCCAATGTTTCGTTTGCCTGCAATACAAGACGCTGTGACAGATTTCGACCATCCTAAATAATGTGTTTACCATTCCTTCAACTATTGATTAGTCTTAAGAGACGATCAACACCCGAAATTTTGTGGGAGAAAGAAACGTCGTTCCGGCACGGTTCTCTCGCATTTACGCACTCGAAAATGACAAACGTAATCGGGAGATAGTGGGTTCGAACCCCACCAGGCAAATGCCGGGGCTGTACCTTAATTAAGGCCACGACCGCTTCCTTCCACTTCCTAGGCCTCTCCTATCCCACTGTCGCCGTAAGACCGATATGTGTCGGTGCGACGTAAAACAAATAGCAAAAAGAAAAAAATTGACAAACGACTTCGCCGAGATTACGATCCCGTAACACTGAACACAACAGAAGACGAGTTGCAAACCACCGGAGCTGTATAACTGGTCCTTTGCATGCTCACTGATCAATACATTTATTAGTCTGTCATCAAGCACCGAGTGTTTAGTGGAGCGTAAAAAAACAATGTTTACTTTTTGTCTATTTTTAGGAGACGCCGCAATTTTGTCCCTCAGGAGTTTTTACATGCCAGTAAATCTATGAACACAAGGCTGACGTATGTAAGCTCCTTCAAATACCACCGGACTGAGCCAGGATAGAATCTGCCAAGTTGGAGTCAGAAGGAGAGCGTCACTCAGCCCGACAAGCACCGAGTGTTAATATTTCTGCTGGGCCGATGACATAGACGTTAGGCCCCTTTAAACAAGTACCAGTATTTCTGCTATTTTGTAACAATTCACTGCAAACGAACATCGCATTTCTTGCGCAGCGCCCTGTAACTTACTTGTCCTTTGTTGGATTTCAATAGTAAATAATACGCCTAATTTGATGACATCTATTCGGGAGGATGCACTTAGCAATTTCTACAGTTTTAGTTCCATTACTACAAATTCCGCATTTCACATCTTCACGTTCTCTAGTATATTCTGTACCAATTTCAAATGATGATCATGATCATGATGATGTTTAAAGTGATTTAACAGCTAGGTCATCGGCCCCTAATTGTACGAGGTGAACGAAATGAAAATTAAAACTTCAAAATGTAGGCTATCCACTGACTAGTCAAAAACGAATGACTATGAATTAATTATCGTGAAAGAAAAACCAATCATTGGATCCTTTTCACAATGCCGTAAGTACAGGGGTCCAAAATCCAGGTCACCGACCCCTCATAATGGTACTAATCACTGGTAAATCAGAACCATGGTGTTCCTCCTATATTGGTACTAATCACAGGTAATGTATACCCATGGTACGTCACACAGAATGGCATCACTCACAGGTAACACAAACCCATGGTGTTTCCCACGGAAGGGTACTACTCCCAAGCAACGCAAAACCATGGTGTTCCTCACATAATGGTATTACGCAGGCTTATGGTTTTCTTCACAGTGGTACTTATCACGGGTGCTAGTCAAACACGTGTTTTTTCTCAAAAAGTGGTACTAGTCATAGGTAATTTAAACCGATTCTGAACACAGTGGAACCAACCGGTGGAATACACACGATGACACTTATCACAAACAACTCCCAGACCCGTAGTGTTTCTCGAATGATGTTTCTGCCCCCATGTAAGGTAGACCCATGGTCTTCCTCGCAAGGTGGTACTAGTAGCAAGTAACGTCGACCCGTGGTGTTCCGCACGTAATGATACTAATCACAAGCAATCACATGGTTTTAATATATATCCCTTGCTCGCCCTCTTAGCCACCTCGTACGACAGGAAGGGGATACCGTGGGTGTATTCTTTGTCTGCGTCTCCCACCCACAGGGAGTGTACCTATATGTTTGCTCCTTCAAAAGTTATGGTATATTTTTTATTTTTTTAATTATAAATTAAATTCCATTCCGTAACACTTCTTTATTTTTATCAAAAAATCTGTGAGCAAATATAGTTCGAATATACTGACATATATATATATTCCTCTGAGTTCTAGAATCAAATTCACCTCCAGAATTTTTAAACTTCCATGTGCAACATGAAATGAAAATCTGCAGCCTGTTTTCAGTTTCAACCGTGTCACCAATAGAATGAATGAAACCCCCATCTAGCGGGGAGGATAGGACTGTGCCGGCTGCTGAAGCCTGTCGCACTCCTCTGGAGCAATGATTAATGACCGACAGATAAAATGAAATTATATTGGAGAGTTGTTGGTTTGAAAAGTGACTGGAAAGAGCCGGAGAAAATCCTCTCCCACTTCCGCTTTGTCCAGCACAAATTTCACATGGAGTGACCGGGATTCCAACCATGGAATTCAGCGGCGAGGGTCCGGCGCGCTGCCGTCTGAACTACGGAGGCTTTCCATTTCCAATATATGAAGGGAAAAGACAGTATTACATTGTGAAATAAAATACGCATTAAAATGCGTAGTAATTTTAATCTACATTCCTCCTAAAAATTGAAATTACTCTCAAAAGCGTACTATGCACGGGAAAATATTTTCGAAATTGCAAAGTGAATTAAATTGTGCAATTTGGAGCTCTAGATACCATTTATCTTAGCGTATGGTGAAGGAAAAAATACTTATCCGATGAGTAAATACACTTCTCAAGTTCGTAAACCATATACTGCTCTGTCCCGATGAGAAATCTAAATAGATCTTCCTCTGGAGGCCCTGTGGAGGTATTCTCTTGCACCTTTAAGAAATTCGAATGGGGCATTCGAAGGCTATATGGGGCCACAGTTCGTTGCCTTTGCCGCAGTCACAGTGAGAAGGAACTTCTCCCATTTTTCAATATGTCTCTTCTACTGCAACGTAATATTCTAGAAGATTACAGTTTTACGTTTGAATTTTTTTTAAAAAGTTCAAACGCACAGAAGAGGGATTAAACTCAGCAACCCCTCTCCTTCTACACGCCACTGTATGTCGTGTTCAATATTGAACATTTTTCTGATTGTATGCGTGATATGAGCGGAAACACTAATACCTTTAGAAAGTACTAACGTAATTAATGTGGATGTTTCAGGATCAAGACCACTGCCACGAATAAACATGAGTAACTTTGTAAGTTCGAAGTAGCCTAACGACACAAGGAGCAGGTCTTTGAATGTGGAATAACTGCCGTTCTCATTCTCACATCACGGACGAAGTTTCGCAGTGCAAGGTTCTATCCACAAGCAGATCAATTAATAAACATTTCTGTCTGGGCCAAGAGGAGATACCACATTTATGAATTATTCTGCCACAGCACAGATGTGTTATTAATTGAACTGTGTGACACATTACCAATTGGAATGATGCAATTTACGTGATTCATCGTTAAATTTCCCTCTGGAGTGTGTCATAATGGACAGCCCGTTACAAGCGCGCTCGAAGCGACTTCTTGGAAGCCAGGCAGTTCATATTATGTATGAACATGAAGTTGTAATTATTCGTAACCTCTGGCTCTTCTGGGTTTCACAACATTCTTCTTTCTTTTAAAGGCAGGCTGGCACACTCGCGTCCCTCCGATCAATGCCTGGCCACTCCGAAATGTTTGTCCTAGGCCTACACTCAGGAGCAATACGCATGTCGCCCAGCCAGTTCCTGGTAAAACCCCACATGCGGGCGACGTATCGATTTCTTATTGGCTATGCAGTAAGGGAACATGGCGTAGCCAACACAGAGTTTTCGGCTAAAAGATGGCAATTTTTAACTATACCGTGTTCAGGAAAAGTGTGTCCTTCGACACAGAAGGCGTCTCTAGAACAGGAACAGCAGCAGCGCTTGAAGATACGTCAGAGAAAACGCCGTAAAATATTTGACCTTGATCTAGTGGTAAGAGCAACAGTACTCCGTCCGGAAGAAAGGGTTACTGTATTTGAAAGTGCAGGTTGTCGTCTGAGGGAGTTCTACCGGCGCGCGCATCTTCACATGTTCATAGTATTCTCCATTCAGATAGAATCAGCATCACTCGAATTTAAAATCTCTCGTAATAGGTGATCAAAGTAAAGGTGAAACCCCGCTTAATATATCCCAGGATATAATCAGTGCGAGATATCTCCTTTTAAAACTGGCACGATATCTACAATATTAATATGACTTAAATAGCCGGTGGTAATCTAGAAGTCACGTGAAGTCACTGCAGAAATAATAATAATAATAATAATAATCATAATAATAATAATAATAATAATAATAATAGAATCCTTGGCCGAATGGTCAGCGTTGAGGCCTTCCATTCGGACGGTCCCGGTTTAGATTTCCGGCCGGGTCGGGGATTTTAATCGCGTCTGATTAATACTTCTGGCTCGGGGACTGGGTGTTCCGCGTTTGTCCCAACACTTCCCTCTTCATATTGAGATAACACACTACCACGGAAACACGCAATAGTGATTTCATCCCTCCATACAGGGTGGGCGTCAGGAAGGGCATCCGGCCGTAAAACAAGGCCTAATCCACATGTACCGGGCGAGTTGGTCGTGCTGTTAGGGGCGTGTAGCTGTGAGCTTGCATCCGGGAGATAGTGGGTTCGTGCCCCACTGTCTGCAGTCCTGAAGATGCTTTCCCGTGGTTTCCCATTTTCACACCAGGCACACCTCAATTAAGGCCACGGCCGCTTACTTCCCACTCCTAAGCCTGTCCTCTCCCATCGTCGCCACAAGACCTATCTGTGTCGGGGCGACGTAAAACAAATTGAAAAAATCCACAAGTGCAACACATTTCACACCCACGGCCCCACAGGTGTGGGAAAGGCGGTAGGAAAATAATAATAATAATAATAATAATAATAATAATAATAATAATAATTTGATAGCCGGATGTTGTTTTGAGGGGAAAACATGGTTATCATCACCAAAATAATTATAGTAAGACTGTTCAGGAATACAAATGGACTGTCAACTTCATGCCCACCTGATTACCTGAGGAAAATCTGAAACTTATTCTTCATACTCTCTGTCCCAGCTTGAGACAACAAAACACATCGAGACCAGAAGCTACTGACTTTTGCAGAAACATTCGCTATCTTACCCTGCACTGGAGTACACAACATTACACTGCATTTCGCAAGATTACTTGGTGTTGGCTTTACGTCCCACTAACTACCTTTTCACGGTTTTCGGAGACGCCGAGGTGCCGGCATTTAGTCCCGCAGGAGTTCCTTTACGTGCTAGTAAATCTACCGACATGAGACTGACGTATTTGAGCACCTTCAAATTCCACCGGACTGAGCAGGATCGAACCTGTGAAGTAGGGGTCAGAAGGCCGGTGCCTCAACCGATTGAGTCACTCAGGCCGGCATTACTTTAAGAAGCAACTTTAATGAACTTAATACAAAATACCACTAAAGGCCAGATTTTATTAGTTTCTCAAAAACACCAATAACGCACATGTCTAGCTATTTGGCTGAATGGTAAGCGTACTGGTCTTCGGTCCAGAGCCCAGGGTTTAATTCCCGCCCAGGGACTACGTATTTGTAACTTAGTGAAATTAAATACCATCAAAACATTCTCATTAAATACGTTGAAGATAACTATGAAAACATTTCTGCATATTACTAACATAAGGCATCTGCGTGAGTTAATAAAGAAGTTGGTGTCAAAGGAAAATAACAAAAGATCAGCAGTTTCTTCAAACCAGTGAGTGGTAAGTGTGGTCAGTAAAGGTGTGCCTTGATTACCATGTTCTAATTCTTTACTGCACTAGTTATTTTGTTTTCTCAGGGCCGAATACTGTACTGCATTAAATCTTGTATACTACATAACTTCTGTATTTATTAAATTTAACATACTGTACTGTAGACGTTATTTTTAGTGAACAGAGTGTGTAAATAAGTACTGTACCTTGATTCGTTTGACTTATTTAATCCGGACTTTCGTTAATTCGGACAACCTACAGCTCAATTAGTCCGGATTAACGAGGTTCTACTGTACCTACTCAGTTTTCTAACCATATATGAACAACATACTCATTTTCTTGTTGCAGGTGTCAGTATTTTGCTACCGTTTTCTCTTTTTTTTTTTTTTTTTTTGCTAGGGGCTTTACGTCACACCGACACAGATAGGTCTTATGGCGACGAGGGGATAGGAAAGGCCTAGCAGTTGGAAGGAAGCGACCGTGGCCTTAATTAAGGTACAGCCCCAGCATTTGCCTGGTGTGAAAATGGGAAACCACGGAAAACCATTTTCAGGGCTGCCGATAGTGGGATTCGAACCTACTATCTCCCGGATGCAAGCCGTTTTCTCTTAGCAGCTAGGCAAGCTCGGACTTCCGCCTCATGTTCTTGTACACACTAGGCTAAATCAATGGAGGAAAGAGTCATTTTACGCTGCTGCTAGTTGATGGGAGGAGCTCGCGGCAATGAGATCAATAATCCCATGTCTGATAAGTAGATAACTCTCTGTCGTATCAGTCACTCAGATCAAAAACAAACTCGTGTGGCAAATACAGCCCGTTGCGGCTCTTGGCCTGCGAAGAATACTGCTGCCCAGCCAGAATTGGCAGATACTGGGATATCACGTGAGCAGTATGGCGATATCCTACGCTGTACTGCTTATTTTCTGTGACAGGGTTCGCTTCCTCTCAAATCAGACAACACTGCATTAGTCTAATGGGGCTGCTAGCGCCCCGTTTCAGCTTTCAATCCAGAATTAAAATCCTTAGCCAGGAATCGAACCCCTACTAACAGGTAGCCACTTAATGTCTACACTATAGGCTGGCCAATTTAATAAGTGTAAGTAATCTTAACATTTTAGAATGCCTTAACTTCCGTCATAATGAGGGGAAAACCGAGCGAGTTGGCCGTGCGGTTAGGGGCGAGCAGCTGTGGTCTTCCATTCGGGAAATAGTGGATTCGAACCCCACTGCCGGCAACTCAGAAGGTGGTTTTCCGTGGTTTCCGATTTCCACACCAGGCAAATGTTGGGTCTGTGCCTTGAGGCCTGGGCTGCTTCCTTACCAATCCTAGGCCTTTCCTATCCCATCGTCGCCGTAAGACCTATCTGTGTCGGTGCGACGTAAAGAAACTTAATATATATATATATATTCATGGCACACCTCTGCTATTACAAATATATTCACTGTACGGCAAGACCTACGATTTTCACGGAAGATTACAAGAAAATGTTGACAGTGAAATTTCCAACACCAAATCCGAAATCAGTGAAGAACGTGCCTCCAAGACGTTCTAGTATCAAGTGACTAACTGGCCGCAGAATCGCTTCGTGACAGAGCTACAGCCCATGAGATAGCTCTGGTAAATCATATTTTGAAAATTGAAATTGATAACCAGAGTAGAATTCTGTGGCGGAATCCACACAACAATGTAACATTGCTGCCATGTTTTTGTTTTTGTTTTTTTCATTCGGGCCAGGGCCCACTTAGCCAGTGAATTATGTAAGGAAGGGATTTATAGGAACTTACGCATTTATTTACTTTATTTGTTGCTCTGATACAGGAGAGATGGATTTATCTTTCATCATAAGGCACTTAATGACTTCCAGTGGTATACGTGAGTAGGCCTTGGAACAGAAGAAGGTAGGAGTGTTGTAGTCCAGGCGCCAGTCCACGAACTTATTTTTTATTTTCTTATTTTGCTAATGGCTTTACGTCGCACCGACACAGATAGGTCTTATGGCGACGATGGGATAGGAAAGGTCTAGGAGTTTGAAGAAAGCGGCCCTGGCCTTAAGGTACAGCCCCAGCATTTGCCTGGTGTGAAAATGGCAAACCACGGAAAACTATCTTCAGGGCTGCCGACAGTGGGATTCGAACCCACTATCTCCCGAATACTGGATACTGACCGCACTTGAGCGACTGCAGCTATCGAGCTCGGTAATTACATTACTAGATCGTTAAGACAAATCAAAAATTTTTATACACAAGGACATTTAAAATAAAATATTAGCAAATTTTGTTAAAGTTTCAAATCATATAGTCAATAGAATTGATGGGAATTGGTCATTAAAATTCTTGATGATAAAGTTCGTGGAAACTAACATTTGTATTCGTAAAATCGTAAGATGAACAGTCATGCGAATAAACACCTGTGATTTAAAATATTTCTTGATGAAGGATCCTTAAGATCTTTGATAGACATTCCTTTAAATTGCATTTAAGAATGAACGCTACAAGATTCAAAGTCTACACGGGGCCGAAGCAGTAGAGTTATTTGTACAATTGAACAGTGTACATGTTGTTACGTGTAATTAATATACATTGCATAAGGTTTATATCTAGCAATTATACCGAACTATTCACTGTCAAAAAATAGTGAAAGAATAATCAATAGGCTTTGTATGAAGTGGTATGTTCGTCTTTATTACAGAATGCAGGTTGTTTACGTCTCTTACCATCAAGCCTTACTTCATTCCACCCATCAACACCCGGTAAACTTCCCGCGCTTTGATCATTCCATTGTTCTTATGTCCTCTTGTCCTCTTGTATTTCATTCTTAAAGTTACTATCATCACTGCTGGAGTCTTCTCCTAACACTTCATTTATATGTTGCTCACTTTAAATATTATACCGCTTTCTACTGAACCCGGAAGGACCAGCTGAAACCTGGTCTGACGCCATGTCTTGAAGTACCGAATGCTTGTTCCCACAGTTTATCATCTTTACAGATTTCTTAGTAGTTGGAAATAGTGTGTGGAGAAAGCACCAGAAGCTACGCCATGGTCCTTGAACGCAACTTTTAGAATATCTGCGATATATAATCGACCAGCGACCACACGGAACGGCAAATTGAGATGACTACTACGTTTTCATTCCTCCCCTGAAGGGGGAGGCGGGCCACTCAGACGGTAAAGCCGTCTCTCAGGCCGGGATATTTGTTACGGTGAAGGAGATGCACGGAAAAGGCGAGGGGTTTGGCGGCCGTGGCCCATAAAACTACGGAAAACCATTCTCAGGACAGCCGTGAGGTCCATTCCTGTCCTGTCGCCCAAATGCAGAGGCGTAGAGCAACGGTAGAGCCGTGGCCAGCCCTCCTCCGCTCGGTTGGCCGGTCGGAGTGCAGAGCTCCTGGACCACGGACCAGTCGTGGTCACACAAATGACTAGACGCATGTTACGCTTATCAATTATATATCGACATACGCCCGTAGAAGGTTAAACATTTCAGGGTAGACTGTAGGGATACAAAATAGGAAATGGTGTAAGTACCGTATTATTTCAGATCATGAGTTTTGTGAACTCATTTCAATATGTGAAACTAGTCCACGTGTCCACGTGGTTATTACAACAACTTTTATCCTCCACCCAAACAATTGAGAGATAAATATGCATGTGAACGTGTTTCCTGGGTAAGCAAGGCAGAGTTTCGCCGCTATCAGACCTGGAGTGACTAATAAGGCGTCGTAATCTCCTTGTTCCATATTTGGAACTAACAGTGGAGTGACTACGGTATCAACGCACGTATACATGAACTTATTTGGAAAATAACTGAAGCTACAGTTCAGAATTGTTGTAGGCCGTAGACATTACAAAGCGCATACACATACGTAATGTTAGTGTACTGTCTCCACTATGTAAAGGATGTATGTTTAGTCTTCAGTACTAAGGTTAGTTTGATCCCCCACCCGCTCCAGCGTCACATTTCGTTAGACGACCATAGTACATTTTCTAAAATGCACGGCGTTTTAAAGGAGGAACAGAAAAAATGTTGGATAGTTTTATGGAGGATTTCTAGGAAAAAAAAGCCATATAAACAAGTGCCCAATTTGCAACGTGTGTGGAATCACAACTGTTTGTATGGCACACATAAAACCAAGCTTGAAAAATAATTATGGACACATAAATTAACTAACGATGGATAATCCTACGTCCTTTGGGACGAATTTCAATGGATGGGGAGTTACAGATCAAGGCCCAAGTCTACAAAGAAAAAAGTTGATGATGATGATGCTTGTTTTTTAAAGGGGCCTAGCATCGAGGTCACCGGCCCCTGATAGTACGAAATGAAATGACAAATTAGGAAGTCCAAAATCCTCCACTGACCAGATTTCAAATCGTGAGGACGAAGAATGAATGGATGAATGAATGAATGAATGGTTGGATATGAATTTAAAACGATCAGTGGAATTGATCCACAGTGCCTCAAAAGCATAGAAGCTTATCGTTCTCTATATGCGATTTTCTATTTTACGCAATAAAAATATCACACGAGAACACTTACGTATTTCTAAAACAACTTTATTAACACTACGAAACTTATCCTGTCAGAAGAAGAAGAAAAAACATTCAGTGCCTCTCTGAGAATACAAAACGATCGCTCTCAAAACCGTCTACATACAATTTATACATGTTCCTTGACGCCATATTGGAAGTCTGTGTGTCCGTACGGCCGTTGCTATGTTAACCAGGAAAAGCATATGCACGATATATGTCCATGGACACGAAACATAAATATAATAACGTAATACTTTCGGCTCAATGTAAACCTTCAAAATACGAGTATTGAAGGTTTTATCATAATTAGGATACTTGTCCTACGACAGCTGGCACAAAACAATAGTATTACTGACCAAGGGACTGCTTCTATAGCACGATGCTGAATCGATTATGCTTGTGTTCGAACCGGGTCCAAAATCCAGGTCATCGGCCCCTTAATGGTACTGATCGCTAGGAAATTAGAACCATGGTATTTGTCGTGTTGTAGTACTAATCAAAAGTAGCGTAGACCCGCGGTATTCCACAAATTACGGTACTATGCACAGGTAGTGTAATGCGCACATGTAACACAGACCTATGATGTATCGCACATTGCGGCTCTATTGACAGGCAACGCAAACCTATGGCGTTCCTCACATAAGTGGACTAACCACAGGGGCGCGAACTATCCCGTGGTATTCCTCACGTAGTGGGAACTAAGCATAGGCAAAGTAGAACCATGGTGTCGCTAATCCTATGGCGTCGCTCATACGGGCTACGAATCACAGGTACTGTAAGACCCTCATCCTGATTCACATACTGTCGCTACTAATCACAAACCTAGTGCGTACCTAACATAGTGGTACTACGCGCAAGTAAACGCGACCCATGGTGTTCCCTGCGTGATGGTACTAATTACAAGTAGTCTCATGGTTCTAATTTGACCATCCCTTGGTCGCCCCTTTTAGTCTCCTCTTAAACAGACATGGAATACCGTGGGTGTATTCTTCGTCTGCGTCCCCCACCCGAAGGAGGTGAGAAAAAAAAGGTAAAGACAAGAGAAATTGATCGTTTGCATAGTTCTGTCCACATAAAAGAACGCCAAGATAACCTCCAATGAACTATGTTTACAATTGCCAAAGGAACTGGAAAGTGCACTCACTGAAGTCTATGACGAGATTTTTGAACATGTACTCTTAACTGTTCCAAGGGACGTAAAACGGCAAGTCATCTGTGTTAAATTGCTAAATATTATTATTATTATTATTATTATTATTATTATTATTATTATTATTATTATTATTATTATTATTATTATTATTATTATTATGACTGATTGATCCATTCATTCATTCAAGTCGCATCGGCCGACTTTGCACTAAGTAATTTCAACTGGCTGCTTCTGGCTTTGTTGTCTGCCTTGATGCAAGTATAATAGACTGATATAACTTGGAAACAATATTCTTTAACCCATGGGTAAATAATCCCAATATTGAGCTCGAATTATTATTATTATTATTATTATTATTATTATTATTATTATTATTACTGTTATTACTATGACTTGTGAGGTATGGCTATGAAGTGTTTACATCTACTTATCAGTATTAGTATTATTTACGTAGTCGGACGATCGTATTTTTTGTGAGGTTGTGTTATGAAAGATGTGCTATTAACATGAGAATTAAGAATTAAGAACTAATATGATATAAGTTATTACCTGTATATATGATGATATAGATGTTGATTCCCTATGGGAATCAACATCTATATCATCTGATGGCCAAGCAGGCATCAATTTTTGATAATGAGACAAAGTCTCTCATAGTGCATTGGCACTGCCGGTAGCTACAATTAGCCTACGCAGTGGCCTCTACGGTATGCACTAGCCAGCGTCTTGGTAGGTGTGCTAGGTACCAACTGATGAGCCCAGCCTAGCACACGAGGGCGAAACGCTGGCAACCAGGAATGAGTTAGCTGGAAAATTTATAATGTCCAATAACGGACCATTTATATTGGTACTGTATATATGATGTGTAATGCACTACAGTATTGTGCAACACACTGTAATATCCAGAATAACACTAGGTACGACGATAACTATGTAGAACCTTCCTTACATTTTAACTATGTATTGGGCACTCCAGAATGTACGAGAAAAGGTGTTACGTAACATCCTTCTAGAAGCCGGCCAGGCAACATATACAGTATATAAGAGGCAGTCTTGATGATGGGAGTTGAATCATTGTTTAACAGGATTTGTTTTGATAAGACGTGTGTAGAAGTCGTGTTTGAAGTATGTGAACTGGTTTTGTAGGCCTGGTAGTTGACATGCAGTGGTTGCAGTCTTCTCATTATTCATGATAGGCAGTTGTTCAAGATGGTGCTTAATTGGTGTGTGTGTGTGTGTGTGTGTGTGTGTGTGTGTGTGTCAAATATATCGTAGTTTGTAATTAAAATTAGGGTAAACAACTGACAGCATTTTGCTTGCGTCTTTGTGGATGTATCAGCCTTTCCTGATGTTAATTTTGGCTTGTCTCGCAAACCCTCGAACGCTTGAAGTTTCTTCTTAAGTGGGACACGCTCCTGGATGTCATTTTATGTGATTCCCACTCCAAGGTCACTATCCACCTCAATGAACCAAGCCCTTTCGTTTTCTTCTGCTGAAAGAAGGTAATGATGCGGTTGGTCACTCTTGCTTGGTGCATTCGTGTCACATGCCCACAAAATGTAATTCTTCTTTTCCGAATTGCATTAATAATCTTCTCTACGTGGGTGCATAGTTCGTCGTTATGCCGTCTTCTGTACTCTCCGTTGTCTTTGACGGGACCTCAATATCTTCCTCAAAATCTTCCTTTCTTTAGCCTCCAGTTTCTCGATCAGGCCTTTTTTGTTCACTACAAGACATTCTGAAGCGTATAAAACCTCTGGACCGATGACACTCCAATAATGCATCAGCTTTGCTTCGAAAGATATGGACCCTTCGCTGTAGACGCCCGTGGTTAAATGGTACGCTATTTCCATTTTGTTCATCCGTAATTATTACTACCTGCATTCAAAGAGGGGAAGTGAAGACTCAGGGTTTCCTTTTACACTTAACGACGCTTCTTTAACAGTGTACATATGAGAAAAATATTCTTAATCGTATCTTAGAAACTACGGATACAAACTAGAAGTAACATGGAATAAAGTAACATAACATAAGCACAATTAACTTACGTTCACTCCAAGATTCATTCAACCTGGCGACACGCATCGAGATGCTCACGGGCAGACGATTTACAGAATATGGATGTAATGTTATGGGGGAGAGAGTTTCACATTCTAGCTCCATTCTCAACAGAGGAATAGTTATATGCTGCTGACCTGCAGAAAGGAATAGCAAGGGTGCTGCCAAAGCGTGTTATGCTGGTGGAATGACGATAAGAAATTCAGTTGTGAAAATTCGAAACATACAATAATACTGCCACGTGGAGGTTTCTATATTTTTCAAATTTTAGAAAGGCAAAGTTGACGATAATAAAGTTTACTGTAAACATCATAGCGTAAGGAGAAGATCAATCTAATACAAGAGTTCCAGGCTTTCGCATCAATGCCATTTGTGTTGAACTGCTACGCATATTATGTAGAGTTTTTGCATCAAATTCATCAGTAATATGAATTTGGGTGTCCTTTATATTCTTTGTAAGGTTGTCCTTGTGCGCATCATACAGACAGTTGTAATGCCACACACAAAATACTACACACCCCTGCCTTCCACAAATATCCTTTGTAAGGCCAAACTAAGTATTGTTATCTGCTTTGTAAGATATGGATTTTAAAAATGAACTATACTGATGTTTACAGAAAACCGGACGGAGTGGCTCAGACGATTGAGACGCTGGCCTTCCGACTCCAAATTGGCAGGTTCGATCCTGGCTTAGACCGGTGGTATTTGCAGGTGCTCAAATAAGACAGCCTCGTGTCGTAGATTTACTGGCACGTAGAAGAGCACCCGCGGGACTATATTCCGGCACCTCGGTGTCTCCGAAAACTGTAAAAGTAATTAGTGAGACCTGAAGTAAATAAATGCCTTTGCTGGCAGGACCTACTGTTGACAGTGCACTACGTCTTCTGGTATAGGCTAGAGCAATTTTGTTACTTTCATAGATCTGTCTGTCTTATCCTTGGCTTTGAAAATATGAAAGTGATTGAGTTATGAGCGATTCTAGTAATGCCAATCCTTACGCAGCCAGTCCCTGCTATGAATGGTGTGAAAATGTTGCTCATAGGGTCGGTTGGTGCATGCATTTCAGTGGGCTTGACAGACTAATATGTAATAGCAACTCTGGCTCGGTGAGGAAAGCAACGGGAAACTACCTCACTCCTTATTTCCCTAGTACGCCTCTTCAGTTATGCCTAGGCCATCTATGACAGCTGATGGCAGAGCTGTTGAGGATCCCACCAGCTGCATCGCTGACTGACTGGACATATATACAAAGTAAATAACATTATTACTATCTTTACACAAATAATTCACTTTACAGGGAGATAAAGGTATTTCTCGAAACACATTGTAACAATAACCGAAATGAAATGTCGTATGGCTTTTAGTGCCGGGATATCCCAAGACGGGTTCGGCGCGCCAGGTGCAGGTCGTGATGAGGATGAAATTATGATGAAGACAACACATACACCCAGCCCCCGTGCCGTAGGAATTAACCAATTATGGTTAAAATCCTAGACCCGGCCGGAAATCGAACCCGGGACCCTCTGAACCGAAGGCCAGTACGCTGATCGTTCAGCCAACGAATCGGACAAACTCGTGTCCTCAGCCCGAGGTGATGCAGCTCTTTTCAGGCACACCCCCATTGGAGGTGAGCTGTATGTACCATTTCTGCCAGTACCGGGAATCGAACACGGGCCCCCGAAGACGGCAGCTAATCACACTAACCGTTATGCTACGGAGGCGGACGTAACAATAACTGAAACGGTATTGATGAATGTAAGGAGAAAGTGATAAACTCCATCTACATTCCTTAACTATTTTATATGAAGTCAGTGTGATGTCTCGTGCCGTGTGCTGAACTCCAGTTCAACAAATTGTTAAAGGACTGGAAATAAACTACTGTACTAAATTCATAGGCAAGTTTAAACATGTTCTTCTTGGCAAGTCTCTGGGTGTAAGTACCTTACTGAAGCCACGCCAAAGCCAGCTCGGAACACAAACAATCCATCCACTTCCTCTAGTTGAGTTTCCTACTGTTCTTGCCTTACCGAGGCGATTGCTATCCAGTCAGATTACTTCGATATATTGAAGTGTTACCTAGTCAGCGTAGCTACATGCACTGTGCACGGTGCTAAAGGCGACTTCGCTTGGTCGCCCAAAGTGCAGACCTCCACTCCACGATTTGGAGCAATAGCGCTGTCTCTCTCTTTCTCCAGGCCTGTCTCGCTCGCTCCCCCTGTCTCCCTCTTCCTCACTTGCTCCGTAGCGCTCAAAATCCGAACCGAGTTGAGCCGAGCAGCCCAGAGACGAAGCGTTGGTCCGAGCTGAGCCGAGTGGAACCAATGCACAGTGCACGGAGCTCTTACGCCTCGATTTGCACGCGTGAGATTTTGGGCGTTTGAGAGGCCCTGGTCTATATAACACTAATCAGAGAGAAAAAGTGGAAGGGAAAATGGAGGTATCGGCCAAAGCAAGACTAGGGTCGCAAAGGGTGTGAAAATGAGACTCCTTAGGCCTCGAGTGCTCTAGTGCTGTCAGGGTCTGAAAAGAACAAGAGCTGACCACGAGAGGTCTGATATGATAGATGAAAGTGAGGAGCCTGACAGAGGTAAGTGGAAACAATTCCAGGACTCAGCTAAGAGCCCCGTGATCGAAAACCCACGCTCCCGTGTTAAGAGCTCTTTCAATCGCCGTTCTTGACGACGATGAGATAGGAAAGGCAAGGAAGCGGCCGTAGCCGTAATGTACAGCCACAACATTTAGCTGGTATGAAAATAGGAAACCACGGAAAACCATCTACAAGGCTGGTGATAGTGGGTTTAAAACCTACCGTCTCCGGGATACAAACCGCACAGCCAACTCGCCAGGTCATGCAGTGCATAATAACATCGCTAATGTGATCCTTATTGCGTCAAAAAGGAATTAAGTTACACTGATAGAACGGGGAAGAAATGCAAAATTAATGAGCAGGTTTGTGTTTGCCAGGTGTTGGGAGTGCTTGGCACGTACAGTACTTCAATCCAGTGTATACGTCAATCTGCGTGAGGTCCTCCTCTCCAAACTGTCAATAAAATTCGCATATCGTGCGAGTTAACCTGTGAAATGGAATAACATTTATCGGGCAGCACTGGGTTGAAAATATATTGCACTCTGTCACAGGGTACAACCCGAAGGGGTTTAGTAAGTTACAATTATGAAAATCTTCTGATAACCCAACATATCCAGAAGAAGCGTCTGGTGCTTAATACTATAGGAAGATACAACAAATTCAGTAGATGTATATATTCCACTACCAAAACCGATCCTGCAGAGATAATCAAAATGTGCACTCTAAGAACATGACAGTGTACAATGGCCCGAAATTTAGGACAACTACCACACAACTTATTCATCGATCACTTTCCGGGAGGCGTGTGTATGGTAAGAACCAAATGCAAGAAAGGGTTGGAAACCATTTTAGGGTCACGATTCGCTACACACTACGTACAGTAAAAGCAGTTACATAATATAAAACAATATATCCGACTCGGCTGCATGTACTGAAAACGTGCGTTTCGGAACATACAAGCTTGAGTCTACCATTAGCGCTACAATAGGCAAACCAATTGATAGTTGCAGTACAAGTCATACCTGATGCCAATATAACTAAGAACATTCCGAGTAGATTGTTATAATGGCAATGATTATTATTATTATTATTATTATTATTATTATTATTATTATTATTATTATTATTATTATTATTATTATTATTATTATTATTATTTATAGGGGCGTAATATTAGGTCATCGGCTCTTGATGGCATGAGATGAAACGAAATGAAGTCAAAATATTAAAATTTAAAATTCATCCACCGACTAGGATTATAAAAAGGATTCTAATGACGAAAAGTATTATGAATTAAAAATAAGTGGATCTAATTCACTATGCCTTATGTTATTGTAAAATAATTTAAATCAAAATGTAATAAAATTGAATGAAGCACTTCCTTTAAAGTGAAATCACATATTTTATTTAGTTTAAATGCACAAACCATATTCAAGTATACAAATAGATATATAAAAACCATAGTCAAAGGAATACAACTGAGTTGGCATTAAAAGAGAAGTTAAAACAAATCAAAACTTAACTTTTAAGAACGATAAAACAGGCCACCATGCCTCATGAAACGGATGATAGGGTCTACTGACTGCTCGTCATCTTGTAGGATAAGGAAGATGCTGCTCGTAAGTCTTACGGCACAGATCGGCCAGGTCCGCGATGTCAAGATCAGGTCGCAGTGGAAGGTGATTCCGTGAACCAGATTGCCAAAGTCGTCGCAGCTTGAACTGCAGTGCGGGTTTTTAACAACAAACTAATGTTGCGCATCTCCTTGAGGTCTTTAAGTTCGCCGTAGACACCTTCAATGTGTCTACTGTATACTATCGAATTTAGCAGCTTTAAATCATTCCGATTGGTCCTGCTACCAACCAGGAACCTAGGGAAGCTGGGACCTAAACTTTTATGCTGCGCTTTTCCCACGGGGTTACACCCTCCCTCCCCCTCAGGGAATCCAAAGTTAAAGACTTTGGTGGCGGACAACCCTGGAAAGGCTTTGGATATTTTTTTACTGGCATGCCCGGAAATCTTCTCCTCGAATGCCACCCACTTCGACCAGGGGCCTCTGTAGCCAAGTCAAGTCAAGGAGCCAAGGCAATACTCACCTGGTCACATAAGGTATTGCCCGGAGCCCGATGTTGAAACGCCTAGTACGGGCTGACTGAAGCCATGCACACCAAGATTCCCTTGCTCAAGGCTTCCACAATGGCATGTACTCCATAGCGTATACATAGCGTGATAGCAATAAGAAAAGAAATACAAATAGACTAATAAAATAATATACTCTGGCATTCGGCTGTGCGGATACTACTGTAGGGCACATGGCGCTCCCACCCGACGGATTGTGGATATGGTGTGGACTTTCGACCGTAGTCGTACACGTAAGTGACCCTTCCCCAAGCAGCACGCCCATAAATTTTGATCGGCCTACAATTAATCCTCGGGAGGGGATTGATTCCCTACGACCCTTTTAGTCGCCTCTTACGACAGGCAGGATGTACCGTGGGTGTATTCTTCGTTTGTGACCTTCACCCACAAGGGGCATGCAGAGTGGATTTTGGTAAGACCATTGATTATAATGAGGAATTCATGGAGATGAAAAAACAGTACCACAATGTTTTACAGATTCGTTTACCGAATTATGAATATTGTGCTAGTTGCGACATTAGTATCAGGCACGCAACGTTCTCTTATTTCTGAATAAAGCAGGGGCGTAGCCAAGAGGAGGGGGGGGTCTGGAGGTTAGAAACCCCCCTCCCCGCATGGAATTTTTACAAAAAGAAAATGAAGCGAAGCTGACAATAAACTAAACAAACATTCAGAAACATAAATGTAAAACCAATCTATTTTCTAAGAAGCCTCGAAAATTGAATTTGAAGTTTGCAAACTGAACATACAATTCGTTGCAAAACTGTTGACCTTGATCATATTGTTCTTGTTCTGCATTTAATGTAAGACTATCGTGCACTGCAATCTGAATATCAACATAATTCACTTTTATCAGTGTCACAATGGCAAGTCTTGCATGCACGCACCTTTATGTTGTATAAACCCCCGCCCTTCATCAGCCGATCCTGGCTACGCTACTGGAAGAATTTAACAATAACTAATAATAATGGCTTTACGACCTATTAACTACTTTTACGTTTTTCGGAGACACCGAGGTGCCAAAATTTAGTCCCACAGCAGTTCTTTTACGTGCCAGCAAATCTACAGTCACGAGACCGACGTATTTGAGCACCTTTAAACTGCCACCGGACTAAGCCAGGATCGAACCTGCAAAGTTGGAGTCAGAAGACCAGCGCCTCAACCGTCTGAGGCACTCAGCCCGCACTCAAGAGTTAAGACTTTATTCACAACATAATCTAAGCATTAGGAGTACGATCCGTAAGACTTGTTAGCGTCACCTCAACGATACCAAGTTAAAAGTGCATATATATCGGTAATGACGTTGTGCCAGCCATCTGCAGCCAGCCCAGCCAGCCCCTCGCTAGCTGTGTCCACACACGCGTCCCTGATGAACAGTCAAGCCATATCAGTTTAGCTAGAGGAAATTATTTTTAGGGGCGCGCTGGACGTGGAGGGGATGAGCAAGGGGAGCATACACATGTACAATGATTGTGTTGGTTTTGTCATCGACAGAGCCGCAGCAAGTGCACACATTACCCTGCACTGTACAGCCAGCTCTGTTGACGCCCGTCTGTGGTCGTGGACTCTTTTCCGACGAACAAAAATAATACTGATCAGGCGTACTTCAGGGTTCTGTTACAGGACCTTGTCTCTTCCTCTTCTATATAAATGATACGTAAGTAATTTATCCTGCAGGTCAGTACTGGTAAGAACTTAAATGTGGAAGATGAAAGGTTAGAGATACGACAGAAATAATCTAATTGGTTGCAGGCCAATAAACGTTAAATAATAATAAGACAGAAGTTATTTTTCACTTAATTAAATCAACTTTAGATGATAATGAATATAGTTCTGTCAAATTACTGGGGATACATTTGGATTCTATGTTAATCTGGTATACTCACAAATAACAGTTGCGTAAAAGACTGTCTAGAGGATTATTTTTATACTTCGAAGACTGAAAGAGTCAGTTGGTAGTAATCAGATGTGTGGATACTATGCTTTCTTCCATTCACATTTATCATACGGTACCATGTTACGGGGAAATCCGAGAGGCGCACAAGATGTGTTTATGTGGCACAAGAAGGTTATAAGATGTATAAGGCAAGGCCAATAGGGAGTCGAAGCCCTAAACTACGCTACACTACACTGTTGCTATCGCTTGAAGCCTAAACATGGCAACTCTTACGTTGCTGATAGATTTTTGGGGGAATAGGGAAACTTCGAAACGCATAATTACGCATAATCGTTTCCGAAATAACACGGCGATTAACTGTGACAAATTTGCTAGCCAAGAAACCTATTAATGATTTATTACTAAACTCTACAGAAGCGTTTCTCATGACTCGCAGAGTTAAATCCACTCCCTCGTTACTTTACTATCGGTACTAAACAACGAGTATCTTGAAAATAGATGTAAATCATCACCAGAAATTCGTAAAGACAAGGAGTAGGCTATTAATAAGGGCGTGCCGCAATCTGAATGCTTGAGGGGAATGTGCAATAAATCACCAAACTGGGCTTAGCAACATTGTTTACTACATAGTTTAAAGAGGTGGTGATTACTGTTATAAGAGGAACCAATCCTATATTACCACTAATCAGAGGAGAAAAACGTAAGGGATCCAACGCTTCGAAAAATGAAGGTATTGGCCAAAGACAGACAAGGGTCACGCAGGGCGTAAAAATTAGACTGCCAAGGCCTCCACACGGAATACCGTCGTCGAACCTTACTGTTGGCAGCTCTGAAGATGGTTTTCCGTGGTTTCCCATTTTCACACCAGGCAAATGTTGGGGCTGAACCTTACTTGATGATGATGATGATGCTGCTTGTTTAAAGGGGCCTAACATCGAAGGTCATCGGCCCGAATCTTAATTAAGGACATGCCCGCTTCCTTCCCATTCCTAGGTCTTTCCTATTTCATCGTCGCCATCAGATCTACCTGTGTCGGTGCGACGTAGCCTAAAACAAATTGTAAAACGTAATAACGTCAGGGTAGGAAAAGAACAAGATTTCACCAAGGGAGTTTGGATAGGAGGAGGAGCTTGACAAGTGGAAGCAATGCAGGACTCAGCTAAGGGCCCCGTGGTCGCCAACCCACACTTCCAACTTAAGAGTCCTTTTCAGTCGCCTTTTACGACTGGCTGAGGATGCCGTGAGTCTTATTCTACCGCCCCCACCCAAACGGGGTATATATTTTAGAGGTGGTGGTGATGATCATTTTAATAGAGAGTACAACTGATCAACTATCCTTTTAACATTAATTAGAAGGAAAAAGTGGAAGATATCCGACACTTCAAGAAATGAAAATACCGGCCAAATTTTATATTAGATTTTCCTCTCATATGTACCACTTGCATTCGTAGGTAAGAAAGAAATGCTTACAAAATAGTAGGAACTCTATTTTCCTTTAAAACGACTTTCTAAATGGACCGATCAAATAACTCCGGTTTGAAAACTGCTTAACATATTCTGGTGTAAGGAGGAGGTATTCAATTCCCACTTATAATGGCCTTAATCCACTCTGCTCTCCTTTCTTCATTAAGAAGAAACCTAAGCAAAAAGTGACAAACAACGTAAGTCTAACCAACAAATTCTTACAAAATGTGTACGGTGCCTCTGGGACTCCGAAATATTAGCACAATTACAGTGGAGGTAATATAATATACTGCACTACATTTTATATGTCCTACTTAGAATCTTACCCGTGAATTGTTATTCCATACTTTTAGTTTTCCTACTCGTGCCACCGTACGCACAACACGACATCATAATAGCTAGAACACTAACTTAATATCCCTTTTACGTTTTAGTGTGGTACAGTGCTCACGTCCGAAAAGTCCCACAGTTCCAATCTGCGTTCACCGTATTCACTTCAATGAGCTATGATGGATTCGGCTGTCAAAAACAACATGCGTTCTCAAGCCTATACAGGGTGGTGTGAAACAACGTGAATCGGGTATAGGAGAGTTAGAGGATTGGTCATGCTGTTAAGTCGACCCCTGAACTGTATGCGGTAATAGGCTAGAATGCAAATTAACGTGGCTATTAGGAAATGTCGTCTACCCGCTCTTTCGTAGTGTAGCGAGAGTTACATAAATTCTAGTGGTTCTGATGGTCCGAACCCCTAATGTTTATGCAAGACGCACAGCATAAGTGCAGATTAGAGTATTCTTGTTACTGGCTTTAGTAAGTTTTTATTTCAACCTAATACTGCATAAAATCTGGGCTCTACTTTAGTAAGTTTGCATTCTAACCTAATACTGCATAAAAGTCCCTGTTCTACTGGCAAGTAATTTGAAAAATGAACCGCGCGAGATATCTAATTATTTATCAGTATGACCAACTTTCTAACGTTCATATACCCGGTTCAGGAAGTTCCTGACCACTCTATATGATCACGCCCACTGCGTATTGCATTGTCATTGGGCTTCACTCTCAAAAGCTCCAAGGCATCTCCCTGGTATCAGCGCCCTACTATCGTGTACCCTTATATCTGCCTCTCAAAATACAGTTGTTTTAACCTTATTTTTTGAAACTAACTTGTAGGTCAACCATAAACGAGTCAGTGCATGGGACCCTCGCCAGGATTACTTGACTCGGGAACTGAAAAAAAAATCCAAAGAAAAACAGCCGATTTGTTATGGGCGATTTCCGACAAAGGAGTAAGGTTACAAACATGTTGAAAAGTTAGGGCTGGGAAGAACTGGGAGATCGTCGCCATAAGACCTATCTGTGTCGGTGCGACGTAAAGCCGCTAGCAAAAAAACTGGGAGAAAGGAGACGAGCTACTCGACTATGTGGTATGTTCCGAGCTCTCAGTGGAGAGATGACATGGAATAATAAAACGAATAAGTTTGGGTAGTGTCTTTAAAAGTAGGAAAGATCACAATAGGAAGATAAAGTTTGAATTCAAGAGGACAAATTGGTGCAAATATTCGTTTATAGGAAGGGGAGTCAGGGATTGGAATAACTTACCAAGGGAGATGTTCTTAAATGATTGCAAAGAAAATGGGAATTTATTGGAAAGGCTACGAAAACAACAGATCGGGAATGTGCCACCCGGGCGACTGCCCTAAATGCAGATCAGTAGTGATTTGTTAATTGATACGGTCGGATACCAGAGCATGGGATTTTCACATTTTCAGTTCGTAACTCCGGAAATGGAAACTACTTTAACATAAGCTATTTCCGGAAGTAGGAATGAGTCGAGACGGAATCCACGAATTTGAGCTCAGAAAGCCAACGTTCCACCGTCTGAGCCAGTTAGCCCGACGCCTAAATACGGGCCACGAGACCGAAAAAAAAATATTGGTTCAGTAGCAGATCATACGATTCTACAACCAGATAATGACAGACGACAAGAAACTGAACATTGGTTTCATTTCCATTGCACATACAATACGATGGAATGTAGCACCCACGGTCGCCCTCCCACCCGTACAGTTTTCACATGCCAGGGACGCCGATGATATTGACACATGCAGTACGCAGTCGGGAAGGGTGTTAATAAAGGGAAACAATGTGCTTCCAATATGTCTTTCATAACATAACAGTTTAGTAATGGTGTTTTAACATCGGTCAAAGATGTGAGGTGAAATAAGAGCTATATTTCAAATCGACCGTAAAAATCACAACTTATCAAGCAAGGAAGCTTGTAGTTTAATACTGATATCATGATCATAGCCAAGATTTCTCCAGTTTTACATGAAATCCGAACCACAGGGCCTGACTTTTCATTTCAAAAATTCCACATGTATTATTACAACTTCTGAACTTCGTAAGTTTGTCTGCATAAGATTGTTCAGACAACCACCTCACTTGACAACAACATTCACGGCTGGAAATTGTGGTGATTATTGTTTTAAGAGGAAGTACAAGTGGGCAACCATTATATAACACTAATTACAGAGAAAAATGGAAGGGATCCGATATTTCAAAAAATGAAGGTATGTGTGAAAAAAAGACAAGGGCCATGAAGGGCGTTAAAATGAAACACTCCCTAGGCCTCGATATTTAATACCGTCGGGTCAGAAGAGAACAAGAGTTGACCAACGGAGGTCAGATAGGATAGATGAAAGTAAGGAGCCTTGCACAAGTAAGTGGAAGCAATGTTAGGACTCAGCTCAAAGCCCCGTGGTAGCCAACCCAAAGTCCCTGGGGGCCGTTTTTAGTCGCCTTTTACGACAGGCAGGCGATACCGTGGGTGTTATTCTATCGCGCCCACGAACAGAAGGTTGAGGGCTGGAAGACAGGACATTTGACAAATATCAACAAGATTATTTGAAGTTACCCAGTTTATCAGTATGCCATCAAGTTCCGAATTGGCAACATATTGCCACAGAAAATTTGTCAAGGTTCTAGAACTCCAATGCTTCCAGTCGTATCACGACCGGCATTCATCACAAGAACATGCCAGAAATGTATTAAAGTGACGTCATTACATTGCGTCATTCAATTTGCAAGGAAGAATTTACTAGAACATTCTCTATCTCACAAATCAGTAAAGTAACATCCGCAAAAAAAATTGGACACTCATTTTATTGCAAAACCAAAGTGTAGTTTGAATATGTTTGCTTTGTATATGCATCTTTGCAATGGTATTATATCATCGGGCGAGTTGGCCGCCCGGTTACGGGCACGCAGCTGTTTTTTTGCTAGGGGCTTTACGTCGCGCCGACACAGATAGGTCTTATGGCGACGATGGGGCAGGAAAGGCCTAGGAGTTGGAAGGAAGCGGCCGTGGCCTTAATTAAGGTACAGCCCCAGCATTTGCCTGGTGTGAAAATGGGAAACCACGGAAAACCATTTTCAGGGCTGCCGATAGTGGAATTCGAACCTACTATCTCCCGGATGCAAGCTCACCCAGCTGACAGCTGTTTACAGGTGTGATGACAACCTACTATGATATTCATTATTTCTATTAACGCAAATCATTGTGTCATGTATGTTTGGAAAGACGTTCCTGGCTTAATTTTGAACTGTATTTCAAAGAGTCCCATACATTGACTTTCGTATTACCGCGCTGTGAATGTAGTATTTCACCAAAAAATGTCCGACTCGCTGGCTGAATGGTCAGTGTACTGGCCTTCGGTTCAGAGGGTCCCGGGTTCGATTCCCGGTCGGGTCGGGGATTTTAACCTTCATTGGTTAATTCCAATGGCTCGGGGGCTGGGTATTTGTGCTGTCCCCAACATCCCTGCAACTCACACACTACACATAACACTATCCTCCACCACAATAACACGCAGTTACCTACACATGGCAGATGCCGCCCACCCTCAGCGGAGGGTCTGCCTTACAAGGGCTGCACTCGGCTAGAAATAGCCGCACGAAATTATTTATTAATTAAAAAATGTCCATGAACGAGGCCTTGTCGAGCATATATTCAAGAACCTTCGCGATACTACTTTCAAACAGATTCAACTTTCATTTTAACATTCATAAGAAATCAAATATTCATAGTCTATGGATTATGGACATTAATTTATACCCTGGACCTATCAGATGTTAGATTTTCTTGATATCTCTACCACGTGGAGGCAATTTAGAAGTGTGACCGGCAGGCTTTGACCTTGCTAGCCGGCTCTCAACGCATCCTTTCCTGCAAGATGTAAACTACACAACACACCGATTTAACCACAGAGGTCCAAACGTGCAATGCAAAACATTAATATTATGTTGTTGATAAAGGATCGTTAGTTCATTAATGTATCAAAATAATCCCCTTGTGTTGTGGCTAGTATAGGATGATTATGATGTTTAAAGGGGCCAAACGTCTAGGTTATAGCCCCGCTAGTGTAGAATGACGGCAATGACTTGCCATTAAAAAACATGTTACAATCTATCGAATTTAAAGACACTTTTGAATTATTTGCGGATAACTGACGTTTACATTCCGAGAATTCTACTCCTTGACTGAAGGATGGAATAGGGTTCACTCGTCTAGTGATCTCAATTGAGGAGCCGTTTTATACGAGTGGCAAGAAAATCAAATTATGTGGCTGAGGAAATACTCACACCTACGAGGTGACACTCTGCAAGCCATGGCTATGCCTTCCACAGGGGTAATAATGTGTATTATAGATCTTCCGATAAATATTATCGATGAAAACTAATTGAACGGTGATGGAAATTCACAGCACGTTTCCAATCATTCGACCGGGTCAGGAATGGAATGAAGCCCCATCTAGTGGCGGAGATACGAATTGTGCCGGCTGCCGAAGCCCAGCGCACTCCTCTGGGACAATGATTAATTAATGACAGATGAAATGGTATTGGAGAGTGTTGCTGGAATGAAATATGACAGGGAAAACCGGAGTACTCTGAGAAAAAACCTGTCCCGCCCCCGCTTTGTCCAGCACAAATCTCACATGGAGTGACCGGGGTTTGAAACACGGAACCCAGCGGTGAGAGGCCAGCGCACTGCCGCCTGAGCCACGGAGGCTCTATTGAACAGTAATTGATGAATTTCATCGTTTTCATATCCGTGTCGACTCTGATCCTGATGATCTTGAGGGGGAAGGTGAAGTCTATTCTGAGGTAATCTCGTTGGCCTGTTTGCAGTATTTTAACCAGAACAGGTGATGGGGTGATGCGGGAATGGAGTGGAGCATTTGGAATGAAATGGACGCGCAGGCTGTTGAAGTTTAGAGGGAAATGTCGGCCCAATATATCTTTTTTTTTTTTTTTTTGTTAATAAAACCATGTGATGTGAAGGGCTGCCTGGCCAAGGCGGTAAAGACAGGCTCAGTTCACACGGAAGGGCGTGGGTTCGATTCACCGTCAGGAAGTCGAAAAATTTAAGAAACGAGATTTCCACTTCCGGAAATGCACATGGACCTGAGGTTCACTCAGCCTACATAAAAAATGAGTACCAGTTTAATTCCTGGGGGCAAAGGCGGCCGGGCGTAGAGCTAACCACTCTACCCCATCAAGTGACGAGGTTACGGGAAGCCTTTATCTTCCACTCCGCCAAGGGCCTTCATGGCCTGTACGGAGACGAATTTGCTTTTAACCAAGTAATGTTGACGCAAGCGTGATAAACATAACATGAAAACAGTATTCTCTCACCCATCGAGCTCGAATTATTATTATTATTATTATTATTATTATTATTATTATTATTATTATTATTATTATACCGGTAGATACACCTCTACACCGCACATTTAAATCTTGCGCCAATAAAACCTCTACTGGAGGAACAGTGAACTTTGAACTAGACCTCCCTAAACTCAGAAGACGTCACCACCTTAATTTTGTGATTGTGAAGTCTCCAGGACTGTGTGAATTTCAACGTGTTCTGGTTACCATTTATCAAGAAGTTTGGACTTTCTACAACAGATGTCACTACAAAAACTATGATCATGCACCCTGGTGCGAAGTGAAAGAACTTTTGTTGAAGAAATTTTGTATTCATAAGTTTTTTTCTTTACTAAATTTCGTTCATTCATTTGTGGGTTGGCAATATCTTTTTCTTTCCGCCAGTTTTGAATCCAGCCAATCGCTAATATTTGTAATTAATTTCCGACCGATCCTGGATTTCTTCTTCGACTTTGAGTGTAAATTTTGTATGGTCCAATAAAATTGAGAGGGTGTGGCTTGATTATTCATGAAAGGTCTCGAACCTTCCCCGAGGGTTTATAAATTGCGGATTTTCACGTCTCTTGGCCATTTGATCAACATCTAACAAAGTGCGTGTATGTGAAGCAGGAGGTGCCTCTTTCAGCAGGCAGTTCTTCAGCAAGGTAATGGCCGTTTAACATCTTTATTTTTTCTAGCTCCGCAGTTTAACCCGAGGGATAGGTTGTAACGGTTCAAATCCCGTTACAAGATGATATCTGTATTTTTATTATTTTATTATTATTATTATTTTATCTGTGATATTATTACTACTATTGTAATTATCATTCTATTCAATTCAATTTTGAAATGCTTGTCGCTTCCAAGATTGTACTTAGATGTATGCATATATACGTATGTGTAGAATAACACTCAAGATATGTACAGTGAGAATTGTTATATATATCAGATGTTGGATATGACATTGCTATATTGTGCAATACTGTTGACAGTTCTGTCAAGTCATCGCCACGTCATGGCTACGTCACCGTGAGCATTTAGCAATGCGCTCAGATACTCAGGAGCCCCAGGGCATTTCACCATTACATGCAAGAGTTTGAGGCGGGTGGGAGTAAATTTTTGTTATTTCTGGAGATTGCGTAGGTGTGCCATGCAACGTCTATAAAAGGTGGCTGCATATTGTAGCGTCAGTCATTAGTTAAACGGAAGATGAACAGTGAAGAAGTCAAATGGATACGTGGACAGTCATAATTCTACTGGAAGCAGAGGCCACAGTTGGTCATTAAGGGAACGAGATGGAGAAGACTCAGTGAAGCATTAGTCTTTGGCCATTGAGAGAGTGAGGCCAAAGTTGGTCGGTCACCTAGTTGAAGATACGGATGCAAAGGCTTACCATGGAGTCATCGAAGGATACCACTTGCAATGAAGTAATACCATCCAGACTTACAAAGAAGTCACGTGATATGGAGAAGAAGGAGTCACATGGATACATCACCAAATTAGGCGTGACACATCTACAGTAAACACCAGATTTAAGGAATACGTCGTAATTACACTCAAAGTGTTGAAGGTACAGTCAAGTGAAACAGTGAGGGATATATTTTGTATAAATTGTTAAATGTCCGGTCAAGAAGAATTCAAATTCATGCCTAGTTTCTTTCAGTTGCAATGTCATAATTTCATATTCTCATCTGTTTTATCGCAACAAGACTCACTATTTTTTATATATTATTTAAAGAATATATTTTGTTTAATCAAATGAATTCATAGTTTTATTTCAATGACAGTAAAATATCTTAACCTCAAAATTAATGGGGAAACCGAACGCCAATCTCCTTTTCCCAGAACTTATATGGTATGTTGTCAAAAGTAAGCTTATTACCCCACACCCTAGAGATTGTCAAGATTCTCAATCTATTATTGCTGCACTGAGTGGTAACTGGCGCCCTTCAAATCACGTATGTGTAAGTAAGCAGGTAAGAAGTAAGTATGAGTCCAGGGTTCGACGATTGTGTATTTTATTTAATGAATGTTAATTTTCATAATTTCCATTTTAAATGCAGATATTTCAGATTTTTCAATTTAAATGCAGTTTCATATGTTTGTAGAAACAGAAATAGAGTTAGGAACCTCTCAAGGTCCGAAACTTTAATATGTAACCAACTTCTCTAAAATGTAAATTCTGCCGGCTAATGTGAAAATTTCATAAAATCTTTAACTGTAATTCGGGGATAGAGAGTGATTTACCTTCTCGAGCTCCCTTCATATTGGTTTGAGGTGACTACGTTTTGTAACTGGTTTTCTTCCTTTCAGTAATGTATTAAATTATTCTTATACGAGTCACCCCCATAGGCCTGCTTCATCGGCCTAGTGCCTTTTAGGTTTTAAGAATGCATATTTAGGAGTGCAAGTACACGCCTCCATTCTACTTGGTGTTTCGGGCCATTTACTTAACCTGTCCTTTTCTGCTAAGGCCCAGTAGATTGGGTACAAGATACCCCTGTAAGATACTTTTTCTAAGTTGTGCCTTGATGGCAAGTAAGGCTGGTTGGATCCTGAACAGCTCCGCCATCAGTTGTCACAGATGGCCTAGGCATTACTGAAAATGCGTACTAGGGAAATGAGAAGTGAGGCAGTTTCCCGTTGCTTTCCTCACCGAGCCATAATTTGCCGACTGAAATGCATGCACCAACCAACCCTATGAGCAACATTTTCATACCATTCATAACAGGGACTGGCTGCACAAGGAATGGCATTACTAGCATCGCTCATACCTCTGTCTCTTTCTTATTGTCAAAGCCATGGATAAGACAGAGACATATCAATGAAAGTAACAAAATTGCTCTAGCCTATACCAGAATACAGTGCACTGTAAACACTAGGTCCCGCCTCAATTAATGTAAATACCTGTAAATTAATATTAGATCATGGTAGAATATTCTGTTCATTATAATCATGTTGTTAGGTACTCGAGAAATTACGAGGAGGTATTTTGGTAATGTATCTTTCTAGAAGCCTGGCCAGGCACGTATGTAAGTAGGTGGTCTTGGTGGTAACGATGAGTTACTGTTTAGTAGGAGTTTCACTGGTGAACACGTGTTGTGGTTAACTGACATTCTGATGTAGGCAGTCGGTAGTCATCTGTTTCAACTGTGTTTCAAGGTTGTAATCTCTATGTGCAGTGATAGGCAATTGTCAAAATGGCGGTTTGTAATGCGAGTGTTTTGTTTGTGATACAGTGATTAAGGTTATGTGCATTTAATTTCTACATAGATGTGAATAAATAACTGTACCAACTGACAGCATTTCGTGTGTGTCTTTGTGGATACATTAATGTGGTAGGTCTAAAAGCAGACCAATGATAATTGGCCGATATGTTCCGGGTATCTGGTCCTAGTACTATACGCGAACTTTTTCTTGAGCCCGATTTTTACGGGGTGAGGGGTAAGGAGGGAGCGCTGACGGTTCCGGTTATACTGCCAACTGAATGGAAATGAAATCTGAATTGAATCAATAATATGATCGATCGATATGAACTTTCTAAACATTTATTATCTTACGCCGAAAACTCTGTCACACATACATTATTTAACACTATATAACATTTTTCGATGCGAATCTTGTTCCTAGCATGAATTATATAGTTTGGCTTTGCTGTGTAAACAACATCAGTACTAGTTCGTAAAGTGTACGCCAGATGTCGCACAGCGATGCATAGTTTGTGTTTCAAAGGTTGCCAATATGGATGTCGAAGATAACAGAGGTCTACCGATTCAGCACTAAGGGGCTCAGGGCTCAAGAAAAGGTTCGCGTATAGTAAGTACCTTCAAGTGATCAATGACAGCCCGACATGCATAGCAACCTTGCCGATCACATAATATCTGATAAGCTAGATAATATTTATCATGAAAATTATCATTTATCTTCACCAACGGTGGGATTCAGATTCGCAATGTTAATAGACTGATAGATCTTATGGCGACGATGGGAAAGGAAAGGCCTAGGAATGGGAAGGAAGCGGCCGTGGCCTTAAGGTACAGCCCCATCATTTGCCTGGTGTGAAAATGGGAAACCATCTTCAAAGCTGTCGACAGTGGGGTTCGAACCCACTAACTCACGGATGCGACCTCACAGCTGCGCGCTCCTAATCGCACTGCCAACTCGCCCGGTATTTTCACATTTAGGTCCTAGAATTTTCCTCTCTAGTTTTTCAATGTTTTTAACTTGTGATCTGCTACCAATTATTAGATTTTATGATGCATAAAGGGCTTCTAGTTTGACAACTGTGTTATAGTGTTATAATTTTACGTTTTGGGATATATATATTTTGTTGTATCTGCTCCAGACTATTTGTATGCTTTTTGTAATTTTGTAATTCTTTGTTTGCTTATTTATCCCGTTTGGTTGTATAATTTCGTCTAGCTACTTGAATTTATCTACTTGGGAGATTTTCCCATATCTAGTGATTAGAGGATGGTTGTTAAATCCTGATATTGTACCTACCATATACTTTGTCCTTGTATATGAAATGATTTATTATTATGATTATGATTATTATTATTGTTATTATTATTATTATTATTATTATTATTATTATTATTATCAAGAACGAAATATATTGTACATTAAACTAAACTGAAGTAGAGAAACCATTTGCATTATTTGCATCAATAAATCTCTATCGAAATGCCTATGAAATTATACTTTTACAATTGAATTCTAACAACAGGAAACATTTTTTGAGCAGAAATAGCTCGTCAATTAGGTCGGATCTAGCAGAGAGCAAAAAGCAAGACAGCATGAACGTGCTCATAATAACGTAAGTAGAAGAATGAGTTATTTGTAGGCGGCAGCCGTGTAGTGTAGGGGGGGTAACACTGAACACAACGCTGGAGGCGAAATTACCAACATGTGCTCTCTACTGCCATCTGTGGAACATAAACATAGAAGACCAGCCAGCTCCTGCAGCACTGCATGGGGAAGCGGCAAGCTACACCCGTACTGAACATCTGGGAAAGCAGTTGATAACGTTGACTGAACCAGTACATGAAGACCAGCCAGCTCCTGCAGCACTGCATGGGGAAGTGCCAAGCTACACCCGTACTGAACATCTGGGAAAGCAGTTGATAACGTTGACTGAACCAGTCTTTGAGATCACGAAGATGAAAGAGAGACTGAACACTTATCGACACTCTATACAAGAATCAAACACCAGTGATACAGGTCAAGAGAAATGAAACAACTATTCAGAACGAAGCGAAACAGGGTTGCGACATCTACCACCCCACACACCCCCTCTCAGGCGTTTTTCTTAATGGTACGAGGAGAACGAAATGAAAATTAAAACTTCAAAATATATCCACTGACTAGAATCTAAAACGAATGATGAAAAAATCACCGTGAAACAAAATCAGTGGATCCAATTCACAGCGCCTCAATTACTGGGATGATACTCATCATCTAAAGGTGTATAGCGTCACTTCCATCTGGACTGTTATTTCTTCAAGTAATTTGGTGAGCAAGACTTATGTATGTTATTTGGACAATTTTTCTATTGGGCCATCTGCCACAGCTGAACTTTTCTTCCGCCGGCTTAAATTTGTATCTTCATATCACATATGCAAGAGTTTATTTCTACAAAAACACGAACTGCGCTACAGACAATGCAAAAATTTGTAATCACATCATCTGCCTCCTAAGACCTATGCTTCTTTGTATTATAAATATCATAACAGATCCCACTGCATAGACACACCCGGCGAGGAGAATCCTTTCCCCAGTTTGATCCCTACCCCAATTTCCCTTTCCCTTCCTTTCGTATTTCTTTTCTTTCAGGTTTGCTCCTGTTTTTTTATTACGCTTTTATATTCTTCATTGTACGCTTTGTATTTGGTCATAAGGTTTTTGGATACATTTCTGATATTCTACATTGTAAATGTGGCACATTTTTTTCTTATCTTCTCAGGTTTTCTCTATAAATTTCGCTATTTATCAAACTCTTGTCTTCGATACATTATCTTGTTGCAAATGTTTCATTATTTATTTGATTATTGTTAAATATATCTTATTTACATTGTTAACCTTTGGTTTTTTTCTTGTTCCTATATTCTTTCATTTCTTGGCCTAGTTCCTTCTCAGTGCGCGTTTCCATCATTCAATTATTATTTTTTTATCGTGCTGCTTCTACCACTTGTATACGTAAGATACATGTTAACTATTTCCATACCGGTACTATATTATCTCAGCACCGTATGTACATTACAACTTCTGACGTGCATTACTGCTGTTAATAATTGCACTGCCACTAACAAAATCCAGGTCACTGGCCCCTCATAATGGTACTAATGACTGGGAAATCAAAACCATGGTGTTCGTCCTATAGTGGTACCAATCACAGATAACTCAGACTCATGGTGTTTCTAGCAAGGTGGTTCTAATCACAGGTAATGTACACCCATGGTGTATCACAATTATGGCAACACGAAATCATGGTGTTTCCGCATAAGGGTACTACTCAAAAGCAACGCAGATCCATAGTGTTCCTCACCACAGTGGGACCAATCAAAGGCGCCAAGCCAAACCCGTGGTGTTTCTCACTTAGTGGCACCAATCACAGGCAACGTAGACCCATGGTGTTTCTCATAAAGTGGTACTACTCCTACGTAAGGCATACCAATTCTGAACACACTGAATCCAAAATTCATCCACTGACCAGAATTCAAAACTTGATGGAGAATGAAAGGATGAGTATGAACGTAAAATAATCATCTGATTCAACGCAACATTAAAAATTAAAATTATTTCCCTACTGACAAGAATTCAGAAAGACGACGATAAACAATGATTATGAACTTAAAACAAATCCGATCCGCAACGCCTCACCTTCGCGGTAACTACATTAAAGCAATGGTATATTCTTACAAAGAGGCTGCTTCCAAAGCACAATCCTGAATCGATGAACCTTGCTGTCTAAAGAGGTCCAAAATCCAGATCAACGGCCCTTCATAATGGTACTTGTCGCTAGTAAAGTAGAATCGTCGTATTTACCATGAAGCGGTACTAATCGCAAATAACGTAGACTCACTGTGTTCCTCAGATTGTAGCACAACTCACTATGCACAGGTAACGCAGACCTATGGTGTACCCCACAGTGGTACTAACTGTAGGGATCCGTACTATCCCGTTTTGTTCCCCACATAGTGGGTACTAATCACAGGCAAAGCCCAGGCCCGTTGTGTTCCTCGAAACGTAGACATAAGATGTCCACGACCAGATGCTGAGGAACCCCAGCGAGTGTGTGTGTGTGTCTCTCTCTCTCTCTCTCTCTCTCTCTCTCTCTCTCTCTCTCTCTCTCTCTCTCTGGGGTGTTCCAGCCGAATCTGGACAGAGGGAAGCCTCCGGCGTAGTGACGAATGCTATATACGGATACTTTAAACACAGTGATCCACCCACAGACCCAAGGCATTCCTCACATAGTGGTACTAATCGCAAGAATAGTCGACTCACCGGGCGAGTTGGCTGTGCGGTTAGGGGTGCGCAGCTGTGAGCTTGTATTCGGGAGATAGTGGGTTCGAACCCCACTTTCGGCAGCCCTGAAGATGGTATCCCGTTGTTTCCCATTTTCACACCAGGCAAATGCTGGGGCTGTACCTTAATGCCACGGTCGCTTCCTTCCTACCCCATCGTATTTGTCTCGGTGCAACGAAGTACACTGTAAAAATGAAAATCCACGGTCTGTTTCCAGTCATTCGACCATTACATATAATATGTTTTGCCTTCTTAGGAGCTCGTAGAATCATTACTTAGCACGGGATTTCTTGTTCTTATCTTCCCAAACCTTCCTCATCCTTTCAGTATGAGCTTGTCTTCCCTCTTGTGTCTCCAAGCATTTTAGAATTTCAAGTTCCTAGCTGTTGGGTTCTTGGACGTAAACTTATGTGAATCGATTTTCTGTTTGAATGTGGTCCGTGTAGTTGCTAGTGGGTCAATATTAATTTCTGCAAGGTCGGTTTGAGTGTCTTCCAACCTGCGTAATTTGGTTTGAGGTGTTACGTGAATGACGAAAAGGACTTTTATGGTCAGTCGAGAGTCGTCCATTCGTGCTCTGTTCGTTTTCATACGCCTCTCCATGAAACTGAGGAGAATCGCTCAGTCTTAGAATACAGTTCTGAGCTTTTACGCATCCAGATACCGTCTTGCATCTTGGGTCCAAATATCTTCCCGAGTATCTGCCGTTCTGTTTTCTCTATGTCCTTGATCTTGATTAAGAATGTCGTCTCAGTTGCGTAGAGTGCTTCCGGAAGAACTACTGTGTGGTAGTGGCGGAGTTAAGTTTAAGTGGAAAGCGATTTCTTATTGTGCATATTCCAAGTGATTGTGTAGGCTTTACGTAATTTTTTGCACGTGTTACATTAGTTATTTTTTCACTTCCAGTGTTCCCGATAATTTCACGTAGGCCTAAGTAGGCTACTTGAAGTGCTTAACTTGTGTGCTGTTACCATATTTGGTTGGAAGTGTTGTTGGACTTCAGTTCTTGGAATCCATGTATTGTGTTTTCTCTTAAGAGACTTGGAGGCCGGTTTTGATGGCGATTTCATGAAGTTTGTCGATGGCATGCCTGGCTTCCTCAGGAGTCCGGGTAAGTAATAATAATAATAATAATAATAATAATAATAATAATAATAATAATAATAATAATAATAATAATAAAACACGAACTGCGCTACAGACAATGCAAAATTTTGTAATCACATCATCTGCCTCGTAAGACCTATGCTTCTTTGTATTATAAATATCATAACAGATCCCACTGCATAGACACACCCGGCGAGGAGAATCCTTTCCCCAGTTCGATCCCTACCCCAATTTCTCTTTCCCTTCCTTTCGTATTTCTCTTCTTCCAGGTTTGCTCCTGTTTTTTTTTTTTTATTACGCTTTTATATTCTTCATTGTACGCTTTGTATTTGGTCAAAGTTTTTGGATACATTTCTGATATTCTATATTGTAAATGTGGCACATTTTTCTTATCTTCTCAGGTTTTCTCTATAAATTTCGCTATTTCTCAAACTCTTGTCTTCGATTCATTATCTTGTTGCAAATATTTCATTATTTATTTGATTATTGTTAAATATAATATTGTTAACCTTTGGTTTTCTCTTGTTCCTATATTCTTTCATTTCTTGGCCTAATTCCATCTCACTGCACGTTTCCATCGTTCAATTTTTTTTATCGTGCTGCTTCTACCACGTGTTTACTTAAGATACATGTTAACTATTTCCGTACCGGTAATTATTATTATTATTATTATTATTATTATTATTATTATTATTATTATTATTATTATTATAAGGATTAAATATTACTTTCTTACCATTAGTTGATGAATGAATAACCAGCTAGCCCATACAACCGAATTTGGATGACAGGACCTCGCAATTGTAACTATCAGCTCTGTTTTAATGATGTGTATTGTCTTAGATGTTGCTCCCCTGAGTTCCAAGTATTAAGACAAGTTCAGATCCGATCTTATAAACAATTTCCTTTCAAACAAGCGTTTGACGTTAGCAGCGATCAGCGAGTATGACTAAAGGAACGGAAGCAATCTTCCCAAGGAAATTAACTGTTAATAGCCGCGATATAAATATGTTCTGAAGGAAATTATGTTTGGTAAATTTTCCATGCAAAGTACGTTTACCGTTACGAATATTGCCTTTGAAGACTGCCGATGCAGACACGATAGTGACGATAATACACCACCGCCTTCAAGTTTTAAACAATAACTGTACTTCTCACCGCCTCCAATGACTTCTTAAACAATGTGGGTATTTGGACGTTAAGTGAGGAATACTACAGTGAAACCAACATCAAACGTCCACCATCTTCCGAATGCAAACTTATAATTGCACGACCCGTAACCGTGCAGTCAATTCTCTCCGTTTCTACCACTATGCGATACTTTTCGTGAGAACTAATAGCCACAATCTTTCGAAATACCGTAAGTATACTGATCGTTTTTTTTTCACAACTTGCTTTACCTCGCACCGACACAGATAGGTCTTATGGCGACGACGGGATAGGAAAGGGCTAGGAGTGGAAAGTTAGGGCCGTAGCCTTAAAGGTACAGCCCCAGCATCTGCATGGTGTGAAAATAGGAAAGCACTGAAAACATCTTCAGGGCTGCCGACAGTGGGGTTCAAACCCACTACCTCCCGGATTCAAGCTCACAGCTGCGCGCTCATAATCGCACGACCAACTCGCCCGGTAATAGTGATAGTAATTATAACTATGAAATGTAGGCCTATGTTACTAAACATTCCTTAGACTGTTAAGATTTTTAAGAGACGGCAGAAAGTCGCAGTGTTGCGCACAAAAGAGGTTCGTATTAATAATGTTATTTGCTTTACGTCCCATTAACTACTATTACGGTTTTCGGAGATGCCGAGGTGCCAGAATTTAGTCCCGCAGGAATTCTTTTACGTGCTAGTAAATTTACAGACACGAGGCCGACGTATTTGAGCACCTTCTAATACCATCGGACTGAGCCAGGATCGAACTTACCACGTTGGGGTCAGAAGGCCAGCGTCTCAACCGTCTGAGCCACTCAGCTCGGCGAGAGGTTCTTCTGCGTGCCGCTAAATCAACTGACGTGTTATCGCTCCCTGAAAGGTTTTCCAATGTCAGCAGATTGCGCTAGGATTCAATAGGACAACTTTAAGCATAGGAGATGAGTTCCTAACCATTACAATGTTAACGGTGGGCCGTGGAAAGGAAGGATGCTAATGGAGGAAGATACTAGTAATGTGAGGCAACCAAAACGACGTCACATCAAAATGTCTGCACATAGTACCTGAGGTACTACGACTATTAATATTTTAAAATATCAAGCTTTTAAACCTTCGTGACTCAGGCGGCAATGCGCAGGCCTCTCACCGTTGTGTTCCGTGGTTCAAATCCCGGTCGCTCCGTGTGAGATTTGTGCTGGACACAGCGGAGGCGGGCCAGGTTTTTCTCCGGTTAGTCCGTTTTTCTCCTGTCATCTTTCTTTCCAGCAACGCTCTCCAATATCATTTAATTTCATTTGTCATTCATTAATCATTGCCTTACAGGAGTGCGGCAGGCTTCGGCAGCCGGCACAGTTCCTATCCTCGCCGCTAGATAGGGGCTTCATTCCATTTCTGACTCGGTCGCATGACTGGAAACAGACTGTGGGTATTTATTTATTTATTATCAAACGTATAAATACGGAAGTTTTTAACTCTTGCTCCGACGAAAAATCACGAAAGCTTACTTAGCACTTACTTACAGATCAGGAATGTAGCCAGGGGCGGGAGGTTTGCTGGGGATGACAACCCCCGGCACATGGAATTTTTACAAAAATAAAATGAACAAAAGATGACAAACAAACTAAATAAACATTCAGAGAAATCATCGTAGAACCAACAGATCTGTAATTCACCTGTACCAATGTCCTTATAATGACAAGTCATTCATACACTTTCGTTGTGTTCTGCCATCATTTTGTAACTATACTCCTACCGCCATCGGTCGATCCTGTCTACGCTACTGCTACAGACAAATCAGGATCGTGCAGGGAAATCTGGGTTTGAAGTGTTAAATTTGAATTCTTTGCTTTATAGGATAAGGTCAACCAGCATGTTTGCTGGATGCTACCTCATGAATACTACACGAAACATCTTGGGAAACTATGAGACACGTCTAGATGTCTTCACCGACCTCGATCTAGTCTCACGTTCCCACTAAAACGAAGGCAGCAACTTTCTGCCGAAATATTCTTAGTCACTCTCTCTCAAAGAATTACATTATGATGCTCTGTACGCCCCCTAGAATTTGTAAATGTATTTATTTTTAACAATTTCATTCTTTGTAAATTGATTCCTTAGTTTTTTGGCAGAATTTCAGATAATTACACTAACTCCTTGTTAATCATCAGCATAGCTCCTTATTACAACAAAGTCAACCAAGATCATATTTTGTAATACTTAAAGTAAATCAATGTATGTTACTTTTATTTAGGTGTACGTTTATAGTATTGAAGTGTATACTATTCGGTTTTCAAACTTCAAACTTCGGTTTAAGTTTCTCCCTCTATCTCTTTTTCTGTAATAATAATTGTTCTGTGCATTGTTTTCAATGTACATGTTACATATAGGGGCTCATTATCTTCTGGGGCAAATTCTAACCAATACACTACAAAATTATTTGTTATTTCTCTTTAAACTGTGACTGTTTTAGATATTTTTCATGGAGCTCATACAGTATTCTGTATTGTTATAAAAAAAATGAAGTACATTACTGTCCTGAACAGTTTCTTGCCCTTGTCTCACCATTTTTTCATGCAAAGGTCAATTCAGAGGCGACCTGGCAGGAAGGTCTGAGGGAAAGAAAGTGGTGGTGATATTTGTTGTTAGGTCATCGGCCCCTAATGCTAAGAGGTTCAATGAAATGAAACGATAATTAAAAGTTCAAAATGTATCCACTGACTAAAATATAAAACTAATGATTATGAAAAAATGACCATGAATCCAAAACCAATCAGTGGATCCAATGCCTTATTTTCTGGAATGATGCTTGTCATCTAAAAAGGTCCAAAATCCAGGAAATCTGTCTCTCACAATAGAAATAATGACAGGTAATGCAGACCTATGGTACGTAACACACAATGGCAGCACACCGATGGTGTTCCTCACCTAAGGGCACCACTCACAAGCAACACACACCCATGGTGTTCCTAACATAGTGGGACTGATCAAGGGCCTCGGTATACCCTTGGTGCCGCTCACCTGGTGGGACTATTCATAGGCAATGCAAATCCATGGCGCATCACTCGTTATGGTATCACCCACATCAACACAGACCCATGGTGTTCCTCACATAGTGGTACTACTACTCACAGCTGGGGAACGGACACATTCCAGAAAAGCGTACGGCACCTTTTCTCACATGGACATTAGTCCGTACAGCCGAGTACCCCCCCCCCCCCCGCCTCCCGTGCCATACACACCCACAGGCAACGCCCAGACCCGTGGTGTTCCTCACATAAGGGAGGTAACGTACTGTAGATTCGTGGTATTCCTCAGATGGTGGTACTAATCACAAGTAACGTCGACCCATGGCATTCTTCACGTAATGGTACTAATCACAAGTAGTCTCATGGTTCTAATTTAATCATCCCTTGGTCGCCCCTTTTAGTCACCTCTTACGACAGGCAGGGGATACCGTGGGTGTATTCTTCGTCTACGGGGTGGGGAAAGAAGAAAAAGAACCCCCAAGAGTCGCAGTTCGCTCTTTCGTACTGCACTTGATCGTCCAGAAGGTTCTGAGCGAAGGGGTTTTTGGTTACAATCGATGATCAACAACACTGCATAGAATACAACGACGACAAGCAATCAGTCGGGCGTTTCCGTCCGCTAATGCTTGATATAAAGAATGCACAGTAACACTACCAGAGGGGGTAATTATCGCGCTCTGCTGGCGGCAGATGGTGACGATATGAAGCACGGTTTTGTTATTGTTCACAATGGACAAGGAAACACAAGAGGATGATTACAAATTTTCAACAGCGAAGTAATTTCGGTAAAGTTGGATCCAGACTGCACCACTAAGCGTTGTTAACATTGTTACATTCAGGTCATCTGTCCAGTGTCCGGCTCCATGGCTAAATGGTTTGTGTGCTGGCCTTTGGTCACAGAGGTCCGGGGTTAGATTCCCGGCAGGGTCGGGAATTTTAACCATCATTGGTTAATTTCGCTGGAACGGGGGCTGGGTGTATGTGTCGTCTTCATCATCATCATCATCATCATCATTTCATCCTCATCACGACGCGCAGGTCGCCTACGGGCCTTAAATCAAAAGACCTGCACCTGGCGAGCCGAACCTGTCCTTTGATACTCCCGGCACTAAAAGCCATACGTCATTTCATTTCATCTGTCCAATAAATTTACCACGCCTTTAAGAAGCTAAATATTTTCGTGGTATCTGTACTGAAGTTGCACAGTAACATTAATGGATTAATGGACGGAGAAGACCATGGAGCACTTGGAAAATGGAAATATCCCGTTCTTAGTAGTAAAGACTTAGAGAAACCAACTCTGGAAAACTGTCCCTATTAACGTGACTGAGGCTTCGGCTCAGTCACATGATGGCATAGAACTCGAGAGACTTCCGAGTTTTTTAAGTGACAAAGGAACCCAGCTCTATAAGTTACCCTATGCCACGATACTAACGGCTCTTTTCAGGGCCACATAAACAAATCGGCCTGCGGAAACTATTAATTTTGCAACCTTACAACATTCAAGATAACTGGCTGTAAAAATTAAAATAAGAACATCACCCGCGCGGGATTCCAACCTTCGTACCCTCGAGCCCAGCCTCGCTCCTACGAAGTGAGCGATTACGAACCTCAACATGCAAAGGGCAGTTCTCAGCCTATACAATACCTGTTCCCGGTCTCTGTGTGCAGTTCCCGTTGTAACGTAGGGCCTATGTGTTCTTCATATCCGTCCTCGTTTTACGGGTTCACTGGGTATACCCGTAATGAATTAAGAGCGGCGATCACGATTTCTGTTATCTTCTGGCCCTTGACTACATCTCCGGATTGAAGAGGCACCGATGTTTTAAGCACTGCAGTTAACGCGGAAGGTTGCATAAAACTAGATCACCCGATATATACCAGAATATGTAGAGAATGTAATACTTCGCGGTTATGAATTTCGCGAATTATCCGAACTCCCGAAACATCGCGATTTTCGTTTAATGTAACGAATTTGTGTACTTAGCAAGTACGCGCCTAATTAGGAAGTTGAAACAATTTAATTAACAGTATTGTGACATTTTAAATATCTGAGCATATATGTAACAGTTAACCCTCTACTGCATACTGTTGCCATTAGGCAACAAATAACTTTTCACCTGTGTAAATGGATACATATTATAGACAGAGGTAGTTTTACGGCACACCTTCAACTGTACAGTCAATTAAACACATATCCCATTTATGCCTTGTTTTTTTTTTTTTTTACATAACATAAGACAAAACAGCCCTACAACCAAAGGTACTCCTTCCACCCCGTCAACATCCACGCGAACCAACCACCGTTTATTTTACCACCGAGCGTATGTTGAGCATTAAAGCTTGAAATTTTCTTCACCAAACGAAAACGAAAAATAATTCATGCAGTAGAGGGTTAACGACATTTAATACGTCGCTATAGGGACGACATGACCCACTGCAACGCCATTTTATAAAGGGTTAAATCTGTTCTTGTAAGGAGATAAATTTTCACTATTTTTTTCTTAATAGTATACATTAATTTGAGGATGATAATCCATAAACCTATGAATAAGTTACGAGATCTCAAAACTTATCGTCTGGAATAGATTATATGAGCAAAATATATTTTCTCTGACATGGTTAATACAGTATCTGGAAAAAAGATAAATTATTGATGCGCACAACTTTATTTCAGTGCAAGAAAGCCAATATATTTCAAACTTAAATATTTTCCTGATTGAGATTACGGTATGTGACTACATTTTATTTATGATTAATTTGAATTTCACTCAATATGGATTACTGATTAATTCGTGATTCAATTATATTTTCGCCATTAAAATAAATATTTTTGAATTAAGAAAGTATGGCGGGTGTTATAATAATAATAATAATAATAATAATAATAATAATAATAATAATAATAATAATAATAATAATAATATTGTACCGGGAGGTACACCCCAACGCCGCGCATTTAAATCTTGCGCCCAAAAAACTCCTCTACAGGAGAAACACTGAACTTGAAACTAGACCTATTTAAACTCTTACTCAAAAGATGTCACCACCTTAATTTTGTGATTGTGAAGTTTCCAGTACTGTGTGAATTTCAACTTGTTTTTCTTTTCCGTTCATCAAGAAGTTTGGACACACTCATACATGTCACGGCTAGAAAACCATGATCATGCACCCTGGTGCGAAGTGAAGGAACCTTTTTTGAAGAAACTTTGTATTCATAAGTTTTATCTTTACTAAATTTCGTTCATTCATTTTTTGGGTTGGCAATATTTATCTTTTCTTTCCGCCAGTTTTGAATTTAGCCAATCAAGAATTGCTGTAATTAATTTCTAAGCAATCCCATATTTCTTCTTGGATTTTGAGTGTACCTTTTGATTTTAATCAATAAAACTCTGTGGGTGTGTCTTGATTACTCATGGAATGTCTCGAACCTTCCCCGAGGGTTTATAAACTGCGGATTTTCACGTCTCCTGGCTATTTGATCAACATCTAAGTGTGTGTGTCAAGCAGGAGAAGGGAGGTGCCTCTTACATCAGGTAGCAGTACTCCGACAAGGTATGGCCACTTAACATCTTCACCTTTTGCTAGCTCCGCAGTTTAACCCGAGGGAAAGGTTCGAAACTAACTATGTAACTAACTTCTCTAAATGTAAATCTCCTTTCGGCTCATGTAAAATTTCATAAACCTTTAACTGTAAACCGGGGATAGAGAGTGATATACCCTCTCGAACTCCCCTTCATCTTGGTTCGAGGTACCGCATTTTGTTTCTCCAATGTATTGAAGTTATCTCCATTCGCGCTACCTCAGTAGTTTGGGATTAGCCCCTGTTTCGTTGGCCAAGTGCCCTATAGGTCTGTAAATTTTTTGGGGGGAGCTCAATCTGTGACTCCATTCCAGTTGTACTCGGGCCGTTTATTGAACCTGTTCTTTTTCACTAAGGCCCCGTAGGTTGAGTACTAGACCTCTGTGTAATAAGATTGCTATTTGTAAATAGTGCCTTGTAAGGCCAGTGATTATTAGATTTTCACATGGTGCTGCCTTGAGTAGGCTGGGAACACTGATGACGTCAGCTCTTTTCAAGTATTGTAAGAATGCCTCTGGGAGGCTTGATATTGTAAATTGGGAGCAAGTGCTCCATGTATTAGGAGATTTCTGCCCTTTGAACAAATTTGTGGTTTTGTAAAGTTGAGCTAGGAGCTCACAATTGTAAAACTAGGGGCTTGTAGCCCAAGAGTGTTAAAATTCTGAAGTCTTGGATCTTTCTAGGTCTTGTTTCTAAGTTGCTATGTCATTGTTATTTCACTATGTGAAAAGTTGTTAAAATTTGGTTGTTTTTTGAAAATATGACCTTTGTTAAAATTTTAAATCAACTTTGATTTTGTAGTTAGACCCATTCATCCCGGCACCTTCTTTCACCTCTGCTGGTCCACGGGTAACCCCGTAACAATTATTATTATTATTATTATTATTATTATTATTATTATTATTGATAATTTAACAAGTCACTGATTTGGAATATTATGTAATAGTTTCTTCAACTTTGACAACGGCATACGTAGATTGCAACAGGCTTAAATTAATTATTACATTCTTCAGACAGTATCAATTAATTCGGTGAAACTTAAATTTTAATTGGGCTGATAATTCTATTCACGCGTGAATTGTAATTTTTTGCTTAAAACAAAACTCAAATTTACTGACATACATGATTATAAATACCATGCTAAATAAAATATATAAAACAAAACTACTTCACAGGATTAAACATTGCAGTGTTTTTGAACACACTAACAATCTTGAATGATGGGGGTTTGATAACCCCAGGGAAAAGGAACAATGAAGTTGCATAAATGTGTTTTTCCAGAAAATTGCGATGAAGTTTTTGTCAACTTTTAAGTCAACTTATCTTCTTATGTTATTTAATGCTGGCCATATCCATAGTATTCCTCTTACTCCTTTTCCGCCTCCTCCTCCTGATGTTTTGTCTTCATCTGCTTCCTCTGGCTAGACATTTTTTCAATTTCACTGCCTTATTGGCCTTGGCAAATCTCATCTCATCAATATCCTTCAACATTTTAAAAATTATTTCACCGTTTAATTATTAAATGAAACTTTTATAGCATATTAGTTAAACCTTTATGGTTGAAATTGGTGCAGAAAAATGTTTTCGTAAATTTCGCAATTTCTGACCTACATCTCCCCATAACGCGGCAGGGCGAATGGTAATGAAAACAATCAAGAACAGCTTTCTGTTATTATGTTTATTACCGAACACCACTAATAATAGCAATTTTGCACATCTATTTTAAAGCTGCATCTTCAACATCGATCGTCGTGAGTGTGGTGATGTTGACAGACAATCCACCTGTACTAGTAAATAGTGTGTGGTGACGTAAGCGAGAGGCGCGTGCCCTGCCTGCTGCCACGTGCCGTACGTCGCGCACGCAAGCCTGGCGGCACGCGAGCTTCATTAACAGGTGGCCATGCCTCCCCTCTCCTCCCTTCTCCGCCCCTCCCACTCTCGGCTCAGCTCGATAATCAAACTCGGGGACAGCAGACACAGCAGTTGCAAGCACGACGCTGCTTGTGGTGTGCTGTGGTGTGGTGTGGGTTGCTGTGCTCACACAGCGTCGTCTTCAGCTACACTATGCATCAGGCCGAGAGATACATTCCGCTAGCGAGACGCGACTGTACAGTACTTGTACGAGATCGATGTCGCTGTAGCTATATGTTCCCGACCAGAGGAATATTCAACTGTACATCTTTAAAACCAAAGGATAATGCATTTTTTAATTTTTTTTACATCGCAACGACACATACAGGTCTTATGGCGACGGTGGGATAGGAAAAGGCTAGGAGTGGGAAGGAAGCGGCCGTGCCCTTAATTAAGGTACAACCCCAGCATTTGCCTGGTGTGAAAATGGGAAACAACGGAAAACCATTTTCAGTGCTGCCGACAGTGGGGTTCGAATTCACTATCTTCCGGATGCAAATTCACATTTGCACGCCCCTAACTGCACGGCCAACTCCTCCGGTTCCAAGCAGCCCGCACATCAATAATTTTGATTCACCCGGTAAAATAATACTAAGAAGAACAATAATCGGATTCATCATCATAATCATCGAATTGGCCACTTAGGATCACGCTACGATTTCATTTTTTCTTTGTCTGAAGTTTCCTCTCCTTCCAGTACTCCTCCATATGGGCGCTATGCTGTTTCTTCTGTTCATCCGTCCGTGCTCTTCCTGCCTTTGAAGTTGTTTTCGACCTGAAACCCTTCCAAATTTTGAATCATGGTCCGAAATGTCTTCCGGTCTAACATCTGAAGTTCCTGGATGTTGGGCTTCTCTCAGAGGCGTATATAAGGGGGGGGGGGGGGGCAGGGGCCCAGGACCAAAATGATGGGAATTTTCGATCGTTGTTGAGATTCCGAGCCAACAGTTAGCGGTTTATGTGCCATACCTTGACGATTTTTGTAACTCACTAAAAGAATGCTTTGAATCTCACAAGGAAATAGTTCCATCCTTACAAAACATCCTTCCACAATTGTGTATCGTAACAGATTTCGGTTAATTGGAGGCTGCTTTTAGTTTCTACGAAGGAAATCTGTCACATAAAGAGATTGTGCAAAGTGAGTTTATGTGGTGGAAAGAAAAGTGGAGTCAGGAAAATCCTTCAAATCTTCCCAAAATGGCTGTAAGTTCTCTAGAAAAATGTGACAAGACTTTCTTCCCCAACATTTATACCCTTCTCAAATTACTCCCCGTTCTTCCTGTTTCTATCGCAACCGTAGAAAGAACTTTCTCTAGCCTAAGGAGACTGAAGACTTACTTAAGGAACAGCACATCTGAAAGTAGGCTTAACGGGCTTGCTTTACTCGCTATCCACAGAGACATTATAGTTAGTGATGAAGAAGTTCTTGATAAGTTTGCAAGTGTACCAAGAAACCTGGACTTCGTTTTGTAACCATTAGTGTACTGTATGTATGTATGTATGTATGTATGTATGTATGTATGTATGTATGTATGTATGTATGTATCAGCCCAAATCAATGTTTCCGTTTTCCTTTCTAAAGTGTTTGAAATCGTCTGATCTCTTAAAATTACTTAATCTAACCTTACATCAATCTTGCCCCCCCCCCCAAAAAAAAATATTCTATATTCGCCACTGGCTTCTCTAGATCTTTACGAACTTCCTTAATCCATGCCGTCGTTGTCTTAATAATTATTATTATTAGCTCGTTTTCTACACGGCAAAGACGGAATGATTTCAGCTAGAAGTTCCTTTGTAACGGGTGTAATTATAATGTGGCTGAACAGGAGGAAACTTGCTACAAGATCAGGAACATAAGCACAACTCTTCAATTGGGCGGAGATGAAGAAACGCTATTCTGTAACTAATTAATACTTCGAAACAACCAAAAATGCGTTTATTATTCAATATTCATTGAAATGGAAGGAAAGCTAACTACGACGAGTCAATTTTCCTCAGTGATATGCTTTTCTAATAAAATGATATTTGTTCGTGGCGTCGACCTATGAAGATCTTTTGCCACTACTTTCGCCATTTGAGAGGAACCTGCGTGTAAGTGGAATTGCGGAAGTGTGGAGTGTTGTGTTTGAGGCAAGGAACGTTAAGGACGACGCAAACACCCAGTCTTCAGGCCAGGGATATTAATCAATTACAATTAAAAAAACCCTGACCCGGCCGGGAATGGGGCCGAACTATATTTTAAGTAAATAAAGAGGAAGTATGTTATAGGCTACAGATTTTCCTCTCAAATGTGTAATATATTAAGAATGAAATTTCGTACAGAACATGTCCACCTAGACAGTGAACAGCAAAACAATACATGGTACAGACTGAAGATGAAATTAAAGACGCTATTCTAAAAATCCCTAGTTCATGAACTAGGCTCGTTAATTCTTCGATTAAAATATATGAACTCAAAACACAGTAAATTAATTAATCACAAAATTAAAACAGGCCAAGACTAAATGTTACATTTGGCCAACAACTCATTTCCGCAGTTCCAAGTAATGATATCTTTGAATCGAAGTCATTTGTATTCTATACAAAAGTGTAGGTCCGTGCCGTATGGACTGAAGATAAGGAGACACGTAAACCTTCAAGGCTGGTTACTTGACCAATGTTGGAAAACCACTCACGTTGTCCCAACCAGACACTGAGAGCGTCACATACCAGCCGTATTGCATTGGATTCGGTGAGCGCTTCAATGAAAAGTTGAAAACAAAATGCTAAAGCATTATACACTTATCTTTAAAATGCTTTGACAAGGCCATCCAATCAACGTTCAAGATAAGCTTTTCCTTTCACACATAGGCATCTCTCATAGTCGACAACGGAACATTTTAAAAACTAAGATGCAGCAAGGAAAGGACTCACTCACTTCTCAAAATTTCAAGGAAGTAAGTTCTTGATCTGAAGTTTTGCTCAGGCTACTTATTTTTACGATTAAGAGAATTAATGACATATTAATTAAGGTATTCTTTATGTTATATTAAAAATTATTTTTTAACAGATCATCTTCTAAACATTCATGACCTCAAAATTCAAGAAGATCCGACGTTTCATGATATGCCAGTACATACAGTTAGGCTATCACTCGTTAACAAGTATGATTGTCTTCCAAAGGTAAAGTTCAAATCACATGAGTTGTTTGATGGCCGTATAACCCAATTCTGTAACCACAGACTCTTCCAAAATATTGGCACACGGTGTCTTGGGTAGCCACTGGCCCTTCAAGGTTTATACTTCTGTTATTCATACGCGCTTTCCTAGCATTGCGTTTGACGGCCGGAAGTTTCCTCCGCTGTGATTGAAAGGATAGATGCCGTATGGCGGACAAGGCGACGCCATTCCGGAAGAATGGATGCCACAATCTCCCAAATTTTCGCACATACAGTATAGGCCAAGGATCGACATTACTCAAGTTTCCTCAAAATCATAACATTACATTTTATAAACAAGATGCAACGTACAAAAATGCCCATTGCTAATCAAGGTGAGAACTGTTTATTTCAATTATAATATATAAATCCAAAACACCGTAAAGAGTTAACGTAGGCCTACATCAGCAACATTCTAAACCGCTGTAATGAAGAATAATTATGTGCAACTCACAGACAACAGCCAATCCTCTATGTAGCACCGGTACTCACCTAGAACATAGGAAGAAAACAAATCAATAGTAAGTATCCTTACTCCAACGAGTTCTCAAATTAATTAGTACACTGTCTAGTAATAAATGAACTAAAAACATACAGAACAAGGTAACTGAACATTTGAAAATGACTCCCTTTCATCAGACATTACAATCCATAGTTTTGATTAAACTAGATGTAGAGTGTAACCTGTTTTATGCTCTACATCTTTCCAATTGATTAATCCATCGATACTTCAATTTCCGATACTCCGTCAACAGTAAATGGCAGTAACTTTAGACAGGAGAGGAATTTTGTATGTATTTGATGTGCAGAAGAATCCGTCTGTTGCTATTTCCTGATGGATGAAGTTTTTTCTCTTTTCTGCCTCTTGGCGCAGGCCAGAGAAAAATGTAACTTCCACTGAAGTCTGTCATTTACGGCTGTGACATTATGAAAGCTGCTGTGATGCGAGTGATAAAATGAAATGGCATATGGCTTTTAGTGCCGGGAGTGTCCGAGGGCATGTTCGGCTCACCAGGTGCAGGTCTTTTGATTCGACACCCGCAGGCGACCTGCGCGTCGTGATGAGGATGAAATGATGATGAAAACGACACATACACCCAGCCCTCGAGCCAGCGAAATTAACCAATGATTGTTAAAATTCCCGACCCTGCCGGGAATCGAACCCGGAATCCCTGTGACCAAAGGCCAGCACGCTAACCATTTAGCCACGGAGCCGAACTGTGATGTGGGTGATACTGAGTAATGACATTCAGAGCACAACTAGTGGGTCTGGATCTAGATAAAGTGTTACTCCGGGGTCAGTAGTGCTGCAGCAATAATATCAGACTTGGTGAGAAAAGTCGTGGAAAACTACCCCACTCCTCATCTTGCCTTGCCGGACTGAGTGGCTCAGACGGTTAAAGCGTTCTGACCTCAATTTAACAGGTTCGATCCTGACTCAGTCCGATGGTATTTGAAGGTGCTCAAATATGTCGTTTTCGTGTCGGTAGATTCACTGTTACGTAAAAGAACACCTGCGGGACAAAATTCAGGTGCCTCGGTGTCTTCGAACCCGAGAAAATAGTGGGACGTGAAAACAAACGAATCATTACAACGCTACCATTGATTTTTCCCGTTTCTCTTACAACCGCATGACCTTCGGTGGTACTATTTAAGGATGCAACCACTCTCCAGGCAGACAATATGAAGAACTGCCAGTGATCTGACTTACGAAATGAACATAATCCTTGCAAGTTCCAAAAATTTAAGTGGCACCTCCTAAAGCCAAGGGTGACTGCTGATATCGTGATCATAACCACGGGGCTTATAGGCACACATAAAATCCAAACAATAGGACCGTAACTTTTTATTTCAAAAATCCCACATGCATTGGCCGGGAAGCGAACTAGCTTTGAAGTGAAGCCAGTGGCAATGGCACTCTGCTATCACGCCAGTTGAGGGTTAGAATAAATCCCGGATAGTCTCCACCTGTTCTGGCGGTAGGGTGCTACGATGTGCAACGAAAGGTCAGAATTTATTTCTTTTTTTGCTATTGGCTTTACGTCGCACCGACACAGATGGGTCTTATGGCGACGATGGGACAAGAAAGGGCGAGGACTGGAAAGGAAGCGTCCGTGGCCTTAATTAAGATACAGCCCCAGCATTTGCCTGGTGTGAAAATGGGAAACCACGGAAAACCATCTTCAGCGCTGCCGACAGTGGGGTTCAAATCCACTATCTCCCGAATATAATTTATTGATCCAGAAGTAATCCTGACCTGGATCTGAAACCTTCTGATTTTTTAATGATACTTGGCCAGATTCCTTCATTATTTTGTTTCAACCTTTCATAACCAAACAGGGAGTTCTCATTTTCTTGTTTTTCCTTCTATTTCTTTATTTGACGTAAGTTTTAGATCAGTACAGTTAAATGTACAAATTGAGCTATGAAAAAATAACTAACTGTTGCGGCAATACATTTATTATACTGTAAATGACCGGGTCAGGAATGGAATGAATGAAGCCCCCATCTAGCGGGAAAGATGGGAATTGTGCCAGCTGCCGAAGCCTGTCGCACTCCTCTGGGAAATAATTTATGAAATGAAACGATATTGGAGAGTGTTTCTGGAATGAAAGACGACAGGGAAAACAGAAGTACCCGGAGAAAAACCTGTCCCGCCTCCGCTTTGTCCAGCACAAATCTCACATGGAGTGACCGGGATTGGAACCACGGAACCCAGCGGTGAGAGGCCGACGCGCTGCCGCCTGACCCACGGAGGCTCAAATTTATTATACTACTGAATTATATTATAAACCTAATGCTTAACAAGAGAAAGGTCGGGAAGTCCAGTCTGGTCTTGGATCTGCACAACGAGAATACAACAGAATCATTGTTACTTTAACTCGAAATAGAATAGGTCTTTTTAATTACCGGTACGACAGTTGTCTAAGTCCCACTAATTACATTGTTTGCGCACAACTCTCGATTTAATTTCATTCCAATGTTTAAAGCTCTCCTCTGTACAAATTTGGTGTCCGTGTCGACATGCTCACCTGCGCAGCACAAAGCCTAGAAATAGACTGCGTTAATAAAACACGACATGCACTCGCAGATAAGCAATGCAACCACAAATAAAATGAGGTCTAAATAACGCATAAAAAATAACATTTAAAAATTTATATATAATATGGGTGTTCGAATTCACCATTTCCCAAGTCCATTTGGCCTAGAAAGTTACGTGACCTGTGCCGCGCAGCTTGCTCCCTCAGTTGAATTCTTCTGTTTTACTCCCATAAACAACAATAGCAGCAGCAGGCCTCCAGACGGTGTAACTTCCAAGACACGACCTCTCATATCGTCTTTGTTCGTTTTGTTTTTAGCGCTTTCACGTCGCACTCGCACACAGGATGGGAAAGAGCTACGCTTGGGAAGTAGTGTTGCCCGGTCTCCCGAAATTTCAGGAGATCTCCCCATTTTTTTTTATTATTTTTTTTTTGCAACACACCAGAAAACCTGAAAAAAACCTCCCGAAATTTCTTCTAACCCAAATTTAAGCAAAATGAATTATAATGATTAATGGTCCATAATGTATTTGTGCCGAGCAGCTCTTTCCTCGTCTCAGTGCGTGACGTTTTATCGATAGCATCACTCGTTAGGTACTTCCCCGCATTCAGTTTAGGCTCGAATTACGTAATATCTCAACTCTTATTGAACTCAAAACTCACGCTTTACTGCATCATTCAAAGGGAAATCACCGACCCGCATTTAGAATACAAAATATGCATCCTGCAAAAACTTCAAAATCGGCACACAATGTCTACGCCTGATGAATAACTACATCTACACGAAGATTGGGGAGGAAGAAGAAGTAGATAGTGGTCAAAGAGTGCGGCTGAGTGAAATTTTATATTTTTCACATAATAACTTCAAATGACTATTGCATTCTTTAATTATATTATTACATTTCAGTTCTCGAAAACCTTCCGAAATTTTCATTAAAACTCCTGACATTTTTTACCTACAATCTACCGATTTTTTAATTTTTTATACCTGGCAAGACTGTTGGGAAGGAAGCGGTAGTGGCCTTAATTATGGCACAGCCCCGGAATTTGCCTGGTGAGACAGTAAGAAACCGCGGAAAACCTTTCTCAGGCCTGCCGATAGTGGGATTCAAATCCACCTTCTCCCGAATGCAGGCTCACAGCTACGCGACCCTAACCACGCGGCCAACCCGTTCATATGTGAGCCACATTGTAAATCCGAGATAGGCTGCGTAAGATTGTTGAAAGGACAATATATAGCCTATAAACGAAGACGGAGAACACCATGCACAATACCTCAATGGTGAATAACTGGGAATTCGTAAGGTAACTTCTTGCTGTTTATGTCATTAGTTCATAGACTGGTCTGATGTAGCTCTCCGTGTCACCCTACACTGTGCTAACCATTTCATTAATTACTACATCTGCTCGAATCTGCCATATTTATACCTTAGTCTACCCCTGCCGTTTTTACCATCTACCAAACCAAACCCCATGGCACTACAGCCCTTGAAGGGCCTTGGCCTACCAAGCGACCGCTGCTCAGCCCGAAGGCCTGCAGTTTACGAGGTGTCGTGTGGTCAGCACGAAGAATCCTCTCGGCCGTTATTCTTGGCTTTCTAGACCGGGGCCGCTATCTCACCGTCCGATAGCTCCTCAATTCTAATCACGTAGGATGAGTGGACCACGAAACCAGCCCTCAGGTCCAGGTAAAAATCCCTGACCTGGCCAGGAATCTAACCCAGGGCCTCCGAGCAAGAGGCAGGCATGCTACCCCTACACCACGGGGCCGGCTTTTACCATCTACACTTCCCTTACATACCAAATGAAGAAGGCCTGAGTGAATTGAGATTTTTCCCTAGTATTCTATCCCGTCTTTTGGTCAAATTTCGCCAAATTGTTTTCTCACCAACTCGATTCAATAAGAAAGGTTTTTTTTCTAACGAACCGGTACCTCTAACTACTTTTACGGTTTTCGGAGACGCCAGGTACGGGAAGTTTGTAACTCTACCGACACAAGGCTGGCGTATTTGAGTACCTTCAAATACCACCGGACTGAGCCAGGATCGAACCTGCCAAGTTGGGGTCAGAAGGCCAGCGAGATCAACCGTCTGTGCCATTCAGCCCGCCCAATTCGATGCAGTATCTCTTCATGTTGAACCCATAATTCTACGGTGAGAAAAATATTTTTTTCTCCAATATTTATTTGGTATTAAGAAAGTACTTTTATGTTTGAAGGCAGCCATGTTGCGCTCCTAAGAGCCCCGATGTCGCGTGGGAAGGTTCTCACTCACGGCAAGCTCGTGAATTGCCGGGACACCTCGGTGGAACTCGAGTGCCCGACAATTCTTTAAATTCATGGAATTCTATAGAACGAGGGATTTTGGCAATATAGTAAATAAAGAAATAAATAAGCAAAATTATTCGTACACCCTCCGTGGAGATAGAGACACCAGGGAAAAACTTAAATGCAGTTAAGCCTAAGTACATGTTAGCGTGAGATCAGCGAACCAGCTACACGTGCCAAGGTCAGGGGAGGAAGAAAACGCGCGAAACGCACGGGCAGAAATAATTTATTTCCCCTGTTGTGAGTGTAGAAAAATTATAAATTTAACATCTAAGTGCAAGTCTGTCCGGAGTTCTGGGACAAGCCTCATCAAAATCGGTCTATTAGACGCAAAATTGGCAGATTACACAATCAAGCCTCATAGAGGGGATAGCGTCCCTCCTGAGATTATAAAAGAAACCCCCCCACCGTAGATTTTTCAGTGTCGATCTGGAACTTGAAGCCGCGGGAGCTTGTGCCCGTCGTCATTGGAAATTCGCGACAGATTGACCGACAAATAATTAAATACATGTCCGTGGCTAAGGTCCGTATACTTGGTTAAGAAGAGAAAGTGATTGGGAAAAGTTCTGAACGTTTGCCGACGAACGAGGAAAGTGTAGGCTGGTTGAAATATACACCGCAAGTTTTATTTATATCATCTCATGTACGCTTGAAAGTGAAGAGGGTTTGTGGGAAGCTATTCAGAGTAGTTCTGCTCCCTTTATCTGCTGAACACCTGTTTTTATTGAAGTAACGGAGAGAAACCACTCTGGGAACGCATCAGACAGTTGTAGTCGACTGCAGAACGAGGGAAGTTCGTGGTGCAAATCACAGAGAAAGTGCCTGATCTATGTGGTAATTTTAATATCGTGTGTGTGAAGGGTAGTGTTTGTATGAGTGAGATTTTGGAAATGAAAATGTTATCTGTGAAAATGAGCGACTAAGCCCGAGGTCAGCTGGTGAGGATGTAACCAGAATGCTGGGAATGTCACCATTGTGCAGGTCTGTCTATTTTATATTATGTTTTAGTTAGTTATTGTTCTGTCCCAACAAACTTTTCCAGATGATTGTCGGGTGATATTCGTAATTATCAGGCGAAAGGTGTTGTAATTTTTGGTCAGCGTGTGGAAATTTCAGTGTGTAAAGTTCATGTCAAGAACGGTAAAATGCGACGCTTAAAATTTTGTGTTGAATGTTCGATGAGATATCATCCAAAGCGTGGATTTTTGGAACGTTATAAGTGTAAATTTGTCGTGGCGAATATCTTAATTTCAGATGTCAGTTGAATTCAGAAATGTTGGTCGATAATAATAATAATAATAATAATGTCTACCGCGGGATAAGGAAATTTTCCTATGTTAAAGTGCATTTAACCGGTATATTTTTACAAGGATCGCAGGCATATTTATATAATTTCGGTGAAATTTGTTCGAGTCACAGTTATTAATGGGAAGGAAACTTTGAGACATCGTGTATATAAATGATACGAAAAGTCGCTGGGTGCTCTTGGACTCTCGAGGTTCGAAAGTCGTAATAATAGTAAAGTAAGAGATGTGTTTAATAATGGTTGTCGTTTTCACCAGGGGATCGAAGTATGAAAAAGGGTCTTGAAGGAAAAGGGATTGAGAGCGACGAATTTATATGTATGTGGAGATGAGAGAGAAGTGATACCGCTGGAATAAAGCGAGGAGAAGGAGTTTGAGACAAGCTATATTTTTGAAGAGGAAGTATTTAGGAAACAGGCTGTGTTGAGGCAGGCTGTATTGTTTTCCGCAATCAATCCGAATTTGAGACGACTATGGTGTGAAGCATCGTAAATTTATAGAAAGATCCCAAGTGAAAACGACTCTAGAAAAATGTTAAAGTCTTGGTAGTAAACGTCCAGTGATTTTGTTACGTAAAGCCCGTATGGATAATAAGATAATGAGCGACCTCAAGGATGAAAGAGCACTTTGGACACACGGTTGGTGTTGTATTGAATTTGTTCACTGGATAGGTCATTGATAAAAATAGTTGGAATTGATGATAGGCGATTTGTGAGTTTCGAATGCGGTAGTGATGATTATTATTTTGAAGGCATCCACTAAATGGTAAACGTGTGTTGGGAATTTTCATTTGCTTCCCTAACACTTCAGTGCACAGGCTGAGATTGTGTTCGAGGTGGAGAATCGTTCGTCACGTATATTTATTTTTGAGTTCACGTATTGTAATGGTAGAGACTTACTGTAGTTTTCGACTTGCATTCATTTGATAGTAAGAGACGTGGTTCCGTCGTGCGTATTTTGTCTGACCAGATTTAGTATTAAATGTCGGAGGTGTTTGAAATTGCTAGTTCGCCTGATATGTTAAGGGAGGCGTAGTACGACCCACTCTGACGCCCGACGATAGGATTAGGACGTCAGATGTTATTCTTGGAGTCACTGATAATGAGACGTCCTAGGTCACGCCCAACGATAGAATTTGGAAGGTATCATGTACATAATGATTAGTGTTAGGGTGTACAGATTTCAAGTGAGCCCGACGATAGGTCTGGGATGGTAGCTGTACACACTCAAGTCTCAGTTTAGATGTTTCGTTTGTTTTTTTGTTGAAGTGGCCTGGATGAAGGTAGCATCTACAGTACGATATGATTTATGAAGAGGGTCAAGGCGTAGCTCTCCATTGAGATAACGGGACAGCTGTTGACGAGTGAGGGTTGTCCAAGTGTTGGATATCGGCTCGATATAGATTAAATATTTTTACTGTGATTCTTCGTGCGTGTTAAGCTTTCATGACTTCGAGATGTTAATTTATTTTTACGGACTTTATTGTTTTCTCGTTTTGACGCCCGTTCTCGTTTGATAGTGTGCATATTGACACTCAGTATTTTAGTGTGAGACTTGAGTTGCGAATGCGGTTTCGATTCGTCAGCCAGTATTTTATTTTATTTTCAATCTTGTCGTACTTTCATTTTTATTCATAGTTGAAGTAAGTAAGTAATCACTTTACAAGTAGTGTGTTGGGACAGACAGTAAATAGAGAGATCTGTACTGGTAGCATTGTTTTTCAAGGGAAAGAATTCCTTAAAATTGTAGTAAATTTTAGCGTGGACTGGTAATTTTATTAAGCATAACAAACCCATTTCTAACCTGAAAATCGGTTCGATAATAATATTTTTCAAGTGACTTTCCACTTTTTAATTATCTTCAGTGTTTGGCATTTCTTCTAAATGCATGATTAGTAATTGTTTCCTGCATTTCGCAGTTTTGTTCCTTTAGAACGACATAACGTAAGATCCTCTCGGATCCTGTTGTTGGTTCCTTCCAAACAGCTGTTTGGGGTGATGCACATTTAGCATCGGGATTACCTTATCACTTAAGGGTGTCATGAATGACAAATACATAGTGGTATTTTATTTCAATTGTGAATGATGTTATTAACTTGTAGTGAACACCATGCTTTCCCATAATATTTCGCAACCTATCCAAAGCAACTGATAGTCAGTTTGGTTCGATTAAGGGTCCATTCGGCGGGTGTTCCGTATCCGTTAAGGGTATTCGACTGGTGGATAACCTTAATTGAGAGAAAATCAGGCGTTCTACTTGTTGAAAATCAGATTTTCCACGGATCGTGTGGATTAACTCTCAGTTCTCGTTTGGAATAATAGGTGCCCGGTTTTCAGGTCTTCCCTTTTTCAGTTTTTCAGTTTCGCTGTCCACTAACATATTAGCTTCTCCGAAGCAACTCTTCGATATTGTAAGAAACAAATTGACGTTATGTAATGTGACTGTGGTTGGAACATTCAAAAATCAATAATTTATACTTTTTTCTCTTTTGCAAGAATGCATATTAAATTAATGATGTTATCGTGCTCTTTCAATTTAATAAAAGTTAGTAAGCACATTTTTGCTCCTCATTTCAAGTAGTTAGGCTCTCTTCTGAACCCCATCGTTTGGTTAAGATCGTGACCGAATTTATTCCCGGAACGACCCAGGATTTAAGAGTTCTAAATTGTTCTACTGTAGCAGCCGTGGCCGACCAACGATGGAATGGTAAGTTCAAGGGTTCAATGTGTAATTCGATCTACCTATCTCACCTTCAGCATTCTTCTGTAACACCATATTTCAAAATTATTTTCTTTCTGTCTTTCTTTCTTTCTTTCTTTCTGAGCGAGTTATCGTCCATGTTTCACTTCCATACAATGCCACGCTGCAGTCGATAGTCTTCAAAAACATCTTTCTAATTCCTATATCAATGATCGAAGTGAGTGAATTTATTTTCTTAAGAAAAGCCTTCCTTGCTTGTGCTAGTCTGCATTTTATGTCCTCCTTACTTCTTCCACCATTATTTATTCCACTTCCCAAGTATTTTTTTTTTGCTAGGGGCTTTACGTCGCACCGACACAGATAGGTCTTATGGCGACGATAGGATAGGAAAGGCCTAGGAGTTGGAAGGAAGCGGCCGTGGCCTTAATTAAGGAACAGCCCCAGCATTTGCCTGGTGTGAAAATGGGAAACCACGGAAAACCATTTTCAGGGCTGCCGATAGTGGGATTCGAACCTACTATCTCCCGGATGCAAGCTCACAGCCCCGCGCCTCTACTTCCCAAGTAACAATATTCTTCTACTTCCTTTGAGACTTTACAGTGAAGTTTCTTTTTTTAAGTCTCAAAAATTCTTAGCTCAGTTTGTCACTTCGAATGCAGTAGGCTACATTTCACTCCTGTTATTTTCAGATTCAGACTTCAAAGAAAAGTCGCAGAGCCCACGAGCAAAACAGAGCCCGTGAACTAATGGTTACAGTACATAAATCACTTGAAATAAACGTGTTTATATCTCTTAATCAGAACAGCCAGCTCCGAGAAAACATTGATCACACGCCTCATCATCACCACCATTTGCACAGACTTTACTTTGATGTGGATCTTGCCTCAGATGCTTTCCACCAACTCAAAATAACAGTGCTGGTGCAAAAGAATAACAAAGTCGAACGTAGTTACTAAATATAAGTTCCTTCGAAGTTATAAACATTAGTCTGAAAAACTGAGTTTTACTCGTACAATATGTATTTAACTTAAGGGCACATTTCTCATTAATCAATTACGCACTATATTTTCCACTTTCTCTGCAACTGATATTTCATTTAGATAACGTCACAGTGAAGTAATGGTTGAAGCCTCCGTGACTCAGGCGGCAGCGCACCGGCCTCTCATCGCTGGGTTCCGCGGTTCAAATCCCGGTCACCCCATGTGAGATTTGTGCTGGACAAAGCGGAGGCGGGACAGGTTTTTCTCCAGGCACTCCGATTTTCCCTGTCATCTTTCATTCCAGCAACACTCTCCAATATCATTTATTTTCATCTGTTAGTCACTAATCATTGCCCCAGTGGAGTGTCACAGGCTTCGGCAGCCAGCACAATTCCTATCCTCGCCACAAGATGGGGGCTTCGTTCATTCCATCCCTGACCCGCTCACTGACTGGAAAACAAGTTGTACGTTTTCATTTTCACAGGTAAGTAATGGTGATAACTTTAGGGCTCGGAAGTTGAGGAAAACTTTTTTTTTTCGAGTTTCAGAAAACGAGGCCCAACATATGTCCATTCTGGATCACTGTAGGCCAGAAAATGGCGGGGTGCCTTTAAATGCAAAAACAAAAGTAGAAAACCTCGCAAAACAACACCCTAAGAGAAGTATTAAAACATTACAGAAATACGTTTACAACATTTTAAATCATACAACACTTAGCGCCTAGATATTCTGCAAGGGATATGCTGATGATGATGCTTGTTGTTTTAAGGGGCCTAACATCGAAGGTCACCGGCCCCTAATGGAACGAGATGATAACAAAAATGAGAAGCATCCACTGACCAAAATAAAAATTTAAAAAATGCCATGAAGAATGAATGGATGGACATGAACACAACAAAAACAAAAAACAAAAACAAAACAGTGGATCAGACTCAAAAAATATTGTTAATAATAGTATTAGTGACCAAGGGACCACTTATAAAGCACAATGATGCTAATGGCACTTATCGGTAGTAAAGGAGAACCATGTTATTTCTCAAGCTGCGGTACTAATCAAAGGTAGCCTAAACTCACGGTGTTCCGAACATTAAGGTACTACTCACAAGTATTGTACGTCGTAAAAGTAACGCAGGCCTATGGAGTTTCTCACACAATGGCGCCACTCATAGCCAACGCAAACCGATGAGGTTCCTCACCTAGGTGTACTAATCACGGGCGCCGGCATTCCCGTGGTGTTCCTCACAGAGTGGGTACTAATCACTGGCAACGCAGACCTACGGTGTCGCTCGTATAGTGGTACAACTCACAGGCTACGCCCAGACGTGTGGTGTTGCACACACGGGCACGACTCACAGGCAACGCCCAGACCTGTGGTGTTGCACACACGGGCACGACTCACAGGTACTGGAAACCCACACTGAACCCCACGCGAGTGCTCCGAATCACAAAACTATGGAGTACCTAACAGAGTGGTACTACTCGCAAGTAAAAGCGACCGATGGTGTTCCGCGCGTGATGGTACTAATCAAAAGTAATTTCATGGTTCTAATACAATCATTCCTTGGTCGCCCCTTTTAGTCGCCTCTCACGACAGGCAGGGGATACCGTGGGTGTATTATTCGTCAGCCTCCCCCACCCACAGGGGGTGTGTGTTTGGTCCGCGAGAGGTATTTTATTTCCCTCAAGTCCGCCGGCAAGCCGGTTAAGACCTCCCTATCCGCCACCTGGGACGCGCCACGTGTATCACCTCTCCCCTGCTACGCCTGCGTAGCAGGTTCGTGGAAGGGATATGCTACTAGCTAATTAATAATAATGAAAATGGAATAGTTACAATAATCACCATGCTTCTTACAACACTACGCTTCACATGAAATATTAGAAAACTTCGTATGTACTAGGTAATACCTGTATACTACACAAAGAGAGTAATTTTTTCTTGAAAGAAACTGGTTTAAACCTATTTCGAAGGTACATTGCATGGTGTATGAATTCTTTTCATCTCTTAACCTAGAAAATCTTCACCCCCATCTCTCTCTCTCTCTCTCTCTCTCTCTCTCTCTCTCTCTCTCTCTCTCTCTCTCTCTCTCTCGCCATTTGCACTCTGAAATAATATATAACAAGAGTACAAATGAACAGTACATCGACGAACTGCAGTGTGACATATACACAATTAGTTTATCAATAGCGAATGATTACTGAAGCGGGAGAAAATCTCTGCCACTGCCTCGAGGCTATTGCATTAGCTCCGGAAGGCCCGTGTTCTTGTCGAACGTCGTGCCTAATTTGCATGGCGCAGGAGATAAAATAGGATTTGTGCGGAGTAACACGGCCTTAGAGAGTGCTAGTGCTTGTTCACTCGGGTGAGCAACCACCAGCTGCGTCGGGACTTATTTACCTCCATTTATACTCCATCATGGGCAAGAAAGTGCCGGTGGCTGGACATGCAGGCTACAGTGACAGCTTTGATTAGTATTATGTGTAAGGCCTTACATGTACCGACCTCTGATGAGGACGATGCACATGGATGATTATTACCTTGATCCCGGATTTTTATCATCTCAAAATCATCAAAATATGCAAACAATCTTAAAACAGGAATACTCAAAGCATGACCCTCCACAGCATTCAATCAGGTCCATGGAATGCTTTCTAATAAAAATATAAGTGAACCTATATTGTTACAAATTAAAACCTTCTTGCATGTGTTTTACTATTATGTGTTGTCCATTCATGTCATTTTAATGTAAGCTATTAACAAGCAGCTGAATCTCTCTCATGGGACGAAACACGTACTGCCAAATTTTTTCGATCATGTCATTTAATCGCAAAGTGGGATTAGAATTGTATTGAAAAGGTGGAAATCCTCAATTATTTTATTTTAGAGTAATCTACACGTCCTACTAAAAGTTTAAGGACACCTGCACATTTCATGAACATCATTCCTGTCCTTTAAATGTTGGTTTCAAGCTCACGAGTTTTTACAGGGAAGTAGTAGATATTTAGAGGAACATTTGCTGAAATTGTCATTACAATATCACTCTTTGTTTTTAAGTTATTGTGCTTTTAATGTACAATCGTTGGAAAGAAAATAGCTATTTTTTTATACTTCAGGAGATCTGAACAGTACAGTACAACATTAATCTTTGCTATGGAGAAACAGATACTTGAACAATATTTATAATTGTAATATAACAACTGAATATGTTTCCATTTAAAAATGTCCCCCGTTTAATAGTTCGCAACAGAACCATAGAAAGTGGTAAAAGAACAAACATTTAACCTTGGCTGGGTAGGAGCCTTCTGAAGCTCCAAGAGATCGTTATTGTTTTACGTTGTACTGTAGATATCCCGCTACAACGTAACAGACAAAGGATCTTTGTAGCTTGAGGGGTCTCCTGTCCATCCAAGGTCAAGGATTTTTTTTTTACCACTTTCTGTGGTTTTGTTGAGAGCTATAAAACAGGGGATATTTTTAAATGGAAATATATTCTGTTTGTCTATTACAATTATAAATATTCTATATATCTGTGTTTCTCCACAGCAAAAATCATTACTGTAATCCTCATACTGTCCAGATCTCTTCAAGTATTAAAAAATGGCTATTTTATTTCCAATTATTATAAACAAGAACTTTAATAACTTCGAAACAAAGAGCGACATTTTAATGAAAATTTCAGGAAATGTTCCCCTGAATATATTCTAGTTCCCTGTAAAACAATTGTATGCCTGAGACTAAAAGTTAAAGGGCAGGAATCGTGTTCATGAAATATGCAGGTGTCCTTAAACTTTTGGTAGGACCTGTATATTATTTTCATGCAAAATCACGGCATAAGGTAAGAAGTATCATCTCTTTTCAGAACAGTCTGAACATAAAGGAATCATGTCAAATTATGGTTATAATTATGGAAGCAGTTCACCAAAAGAGTCTTTCTTTTTAGGACAAGGTCGAACTCTTTGAATGTTAGGTGTCTCTGAGAGTCAAGCCCGTTAAATGTTAGGTGTGTCTAGTTAATCTTACTCGGTACTTGCTAACATTCTGTTTCATAAAGATCAACAAATCTGCGTCGATGTGATCTGCCAAAGAAAAAAAAAAGTAGTTCTGAATTTGCATTAATTTATAATACTGAGCGCAGAAGACGAGCCACTAGACATTTTAGATTCGATACTATTGGCCGGGCAAGTTGGCCGTGCGGTTAGGGGTCTGCAGCTGTGAGCTTGAATCCGGTAGATAGTAGGTTCGAAGCCTTCTGTCGGCAGCCCCGAAGAGGGCTGAATTAAGACCACAGCCACATCCTCCCCACTCTTAGGCCTTTCCTATCTCATCGTCCCGTATCTGTCGGTGCAACGTGAAACAAACCTATTGATTTGTTATACAGTTGTCGATTCGGTAAATCTTCGCTGCATTGCACAGCGTAATAGCAGCCAGCTTTTAGAACTGTTATGGCTCGTTGATCTAGTTTCATAATTACTCACTAGAGATCGCCCTTCGCATTGCTTCGTTTTTATAGATAAGGTTTTTTCGTACAGCAAAAAAACTACACCACAAAGTTAGACGCAAGCGCACATACAATTCATCGTACTTAGAGCGTTCGTGCAGCAAGAATTCGGGATTCCGGCAACTAGCCTCGTGTTCTTGCAGGGGTGGATTTCAGCTTGATACGGTTTGAAGACACTCAGAAGAATTTGAGGATTGTTAGCGGATTTCTGCATCCTTATAAACATACCGTATTTACTTTCTGTTATTGCCAAAATGACATTTTTCTGACAACAGTGCAGTGATAAACACCGCTTAGCTAACACATATAACCTGTTAATTCCTTATAATATTTAGTATCATTAAATGCAAACTATCCCACCACAAAAGTATATGATTAATTTTAAATATATGTTATGTTCAGTTACCGCTAGCGGCGCTTTTATAAACACGGATACAGTCGTCGATAAAAATATGAATAATAATAATAATCGTATGGCCTCAGCTACCGTGTGCAGACATTTCAATTTAGACGTTCCGTTTTACTCTAGGCCCCCACTAGATGGCAGACCGAGTAAACCGAAACTCTCTTGGGCGTCTATGGCTGAGATTTAATGAATTTTGTCGGGTAAACACCAAATGTGTCACCAGAGATCTTTTACATGCCGACATCGTACGACATGGAGTGTCGAATGGACTTTTTTCCGCCCTTCAAAAATCCGACAATGTACCATAAAAGTGTATCGTTATTCATATTTGATCAAGACGGGAGAATGGAACACTGCTATTGGTCAAGTTTCACAACTACTCACTAGATGCCACGCATTGCGCTGCTTTTTTTAAAACACAAAGTTTGTCCTCATAGCAATCATTTTACCCTCACTATACATCATAAGAATATTAGATTATTATAACATTCGTGATAGTTTTAGAACGTTAAACGTGTCTAGAACTTCTTCACCGAAAAATGATGAGAATGCACAAAAAACAGTACATTAACTACTGACATATAATATGATACTGTAAGTTATAGGCTATTGGGCTTATACCGTGTCAAGAAAATAGGCTTTTGGGAAATAACACCTTAATTGGCTTTTGGGAAATAACACATTTTCTTGACACGGCATAAGCCGAAAAGCCTATATAGTATCATGTCTAGAAGTACGGACCGTGAAAGCATCAATGGCAACAAATATGGTACAGCGCATGCGTTCGCCAAGTTAACGAATAGACATTTCTTGTTCAGGGCCCCTGCAAGTTAGCGAACGGTTTATCGAACCGATAGATGTGTTTTTGCGTTGCACGAACGTAATATTCAAGTTTGATACCGCTAGAGGTTCGATATCTCACGTTCCAGAAACCGGGCACGATTATGATTCATGGTTTAGACAAGGTATCGCAACTAAGAGTGGAGAATATATCAAGTAAATGCCTCCCATAAATCAAATATCTGAGAGAAAGCTTTTCCCGTCAAGAAGTCCTTCAGTGATTAGCTTGCAGACCTTGCTCGGTAGATACACTATCAGTCGCCTTTCCTGCAGCTCCAAGGTGTTACTAATACGTCATAACCTAATTCAGATAGACTAAACGTATCACGTTCAGAGAAGGTATCGAAATGTCTTCTTCGGTTTTCCCAAATTATATATCTTAACATTTAATGAAAATTGTTTCCATCTGTAAGGTTCGAATATTAAGTTTTTTGGAGCTACTTGATTATATTTCTACTTAAATATAAAGTAGTAATCCGACACATCCAAAGACCCCGAGTAGTGGCATTCAACAATGCACTTCCAAATGGGATAAGTAGTTTATTACTAGAAATCTTAGACAAGGGTATTGATGGAAACCAGTAGGTAACAAACGAACAAAATAATAAAATAAACTCTCCAAACAACGAAATGGCGTATGGCCTTTAGTGCCGGAATGTCTGAGGACAAGTTCGGCTCGCCAGATGCAAGTCTTTTGATTTGATACCCGTAGGCGACCTGCGCATCGTGATGAGGATGAAATAATGATGAAGACGCCACGCACACCCAGCCCCCATGCCAGCGAAATTAACCAATTATGGTTAAAATTCCCGACCCTGCCGGGAATCGAACCCGGGACCCCTGTGACCAAAGGCCAGCACGCTAACCATTTAGCACATGGAGTGACCGGGAAACAAATTTACTGGAATGAATTTAGGGTTCACAGAAAAATACCAATGTTGCAGTTTTGGCCTATTTGAATAAGATTTGCTTTTTTAAAGCCGGCTCCGTGGTGTAGGGGTAGCGTGCCTGCCTCTCGCCTGGAGGCCCCGGGTTCGATTCCCGGCCAGGTCAGGGATTTTTCTCTCGACCTGAGGGCTGGTTCGAGGTCCATTCAGCCTACGTGATTAGAAATGAGGAGCTATCTGACGGTGAGATAGCGGCCCCGGTCTCGAAAGCCCAGAATAATGCCCGAGAGGACGCGTTGTGCTGACCACACGACCCCTCGTAATCTGCAGGCCTTCGGGCTGAGCAGCGGTCGCTGGGCAGGCCAAGACCCTTTCAAGTGCCGTGGGGTTTGGTTTTGGCTTTTTTTTTTTTTTTTAATATTACATTTGCTCCGAAAACCGTAGAGCCTCCGTGGCTCACGCAGCAGTGCACCGGCCTGTCACTGCTGGGCTCCGTGGTTCAAATCTCTGTCACTCCATGTGAGACTTGTACTGGAAAATGCAGAGGCGGGGCAGATTTTTCTCTGGGTACTGCGGTTTTCCTTGTCATCCTTCATTTCAGCAACGCTCTCCAATATCATATCATGTCAGTCATTAATCATTGCCCCAGAAGAGTGCAACAGGCTTCGGCAGTCGGCACAATTCCTATCATCGCCGCTAGGGTCAAATTACTGGGAAGAGACTGTGGATGCATACTCCTAAAACCGTAAAAGTAATTGGTGAGACGTAAAACCAATATCATTATTATTAACCTACATTTAATTTATAAATTCGGGTACGCGTCGCGTGTTGGACACCTGATTTAGAGGATGGCTGATTAAGGATTCAAACCCACACAGAGCTAACAACCATTACAGGCCATACCGCAACGCACCAAGTTAACTGTTCGGTGTCCGGCTCCATGGCTAAATGGTTAGCGTGCTGGCCTTTGGTCACAGGGGTCTCGGGTTCGATTCCTGGCAGGGTCGGAAATTTTAACCATAATTGGTTAATTCCGCTGACACGGGGGCTGGGTGTATGTGTTGTCTTCATCATCATTTCATCTTCATCACGACGCGCAGGTCGCCTACGGGAGTCAAATCAAAAGACCTGCATCTGGCGAGCCGAACTTGTCCTCTGACACTCTCGGCACGAAAGGCCATACGCCATTTCATTTTTTTTTCTTCAATGTCAAATTAACGCTGCTGAAATAATAGAATTCCCACACACTGAAGGGTAATTAAGGCCGCTTCCTTCCCATTCCTAGGCCTTTCCTGTCCCATCGACGCCATAAGACCTATCTGTGTCTGCGCGACGTAAAATAAATAGAAAAAAAAATCAATTTAGACCTGGGTACAGCACAGACATGATATACTCTAGTGGATATCATGACTTTCAGTATTCACGTGATCTATTTACTACGAGGAAGCAAAGTATGGAATAATAGTCGAAGCTGATAAATGTGTAGTGTAAAATGGCCCTCCATAGGCTGTATCAAATAAATAAATAAATAAATAAATAAATAAATAAAGAAAGAAAGAAAGAAAGAAAGAAAGAAAGAAAGAAAGAAAGAAAGAAAGAAAGAAAGAAATATTCCTTTTGTGCATTTGCTAAGCGTCCTCTTGAAGGGCGACTTACCTTCGAAGAACAGGATGGGCATATACAGGAATCATTATCGGATATGTACACATATCCAATGTTGATAAGCTAAGTCGGCGGGAGATCAAATTATTGCATAGTCTTCTCTGGACGTATCAGTCCAAGGTGACAACAGGGCAGTTATTATGGGTCTGTGATAATTGTTTTCCTGAAGGCTGTGTCATTTTTCAGATTTCCACCAAGAACTCATTATACTTAAGGTCACAACAATAAAGTTTCCTCTCCTTAGTGAAAGTAATTGGAAAAAGAAAACGAGTTGTATTCCACCGACGAATGAAGAAAGTGAAAGATGTTGAAAGACAGAATATGAAAAAATTGTCCTCAGGAGCCTAAATCCCTTGGGTTCCGAAAAAAAAGAAAAGAACACCAAGACCGAGCAGGGCAAATGATAGAAGTCCAGCAGTGCAAGTAAATGCTTCGATTTCAGTGTGAGTGTGCAAGTAAATGCTTCGATTTCAGTGTGAGTAAGACGCAAATGTGTGCCTTCTACCTGCGCCAGTACGTCATTTTTCACGTTTTCAGTGGTGCCACAAAAAGAGTCGCTTGACGGTTAGAGTCGCGCAGCGGTGAACTTGCATTAGGGAGATACTGAGTTCGAATTCCACCGTCGGTAGCCCTGAAAATGTTTTTCCAAGCAATGCTGGGCTGGGCCTTAATGATGGCCTCGGCTGCTACCATCCCTAGCCCTTTCCCATTCCTTCGATGTGTTAGTGCTACGCTGAGCAAATAGCAAAAAAATGTCGTTTGAAGGATCGAAGGTGACTGTGTCGAACCAAATGACGTGAATAGGTTCTTATTTCATTTGAGATACTTAAGGTGGAATATCTCCCGGTATTTATTTTTCTAAAATACACAGGGTAATCCCTGGCCAATGATGTCCGGTACTTCTGTCCAGTGTGTTACAGCTCATTCTTCTTTGGTTTTCGTTGAGTGAACGCTGGCCGGCGCCAGGCACGTCCAGGGAGTGGTCGGTGCATTCTGCTGCCATCTCTGCAAAGGAAGCAAGTACCGTCCATCGACACGCGATTGTACTCAACATCTTCAGCAAGGTCATGGTTGACATGACAAAGACCTATGTTCTAACGTACACGCATGACCAAGTTGAAACAACGACTGTCTCGTCGTAATTCTCCAACAACTCGTAACTCTCGTATAAGAGTGTCGATAGGTGAAGACTACGAATAGCAGGACGATATTCTCTATATGTAGGGACATGATTTTTTTTCCACATTAATCTATACAATATTTCGCGGAAATGAAACCGTTTTTAGCATTGTTTCGCGAAATAGTTCTCCCATAGCTTGAATTTCGCTTTAATAATTTTCTAAAATTAATCATAAAATGCTTCGTCCAACTTCTTGGCTGATAGAACAGCGTTGAGGCCTTTGGTCCTGGGGGTCCCGGGATCGATTACCGGCCGGGTTTGAGGATTATAACCTTCATTTGTTAATTCCGACAGCTCGGGGGGGCCGCGTGTGTGTGCCGTCTTCATCATTAAAATTCATCACAGGTAGGTCCCCATGCTCATAGATGCGCAGGTCGCCTGTACGGCGTCAACTGGAAAGACCTGCACCAGCCCTCAGAGGCCACATGCCATTATTATTATTATTATTATTATTATTATTATTATTATTATTATTATTATTAATCACTCTTTCACCATACATGACCATTCCATTTATGGATTTCGTAGAATATTGAAACAAACGGGAAGGTACTTCTGTCGAATTGAGAAATCCTTATTTTGTCTTCCATTTCTCTTCACACAGGTAATATTAGAAAACCATTTCAAGCTCGTTATTTTCCGTGAATGTTTCTTCAATTGCACACTTATCGCAAAAAAGTCCGCTTTAAACTAGCCTTATCGCTTTCATTCGCTGTAATTCTCAAAAACAAAATCGCTATTTTCATAACCAGAAACATGCGATTCGTAATAATCAGTTAATTTTGGCACGGCTTTGTTCTTGCTTTATTTCATAAGTGACGAAGATTTCGCGTACAAATAGGAACATATTCGGAACGTTTTGGTATATTACTGATCTCCAAAAGGCCCATAATTTCTCATTTTCGAATAAATACTTCACCGCTAAAGAGGACTGGAGATTTACAAATTCAAGTTCCACACGAGGAGGCATATTATTTCTAAATATTCAATATTTCAAAACCGAGCGGTAAGATTAAAGACTATCGCTAACATAACCGACTTAACCAATGCTAAAATTACAATGGATGATAGTAACATTATTCTGGTTCATACAGTAAAGTTTGAATTGACAAGGGGACCTCAGCAGCGTTAGTGCTTTCACTCGCATAACGAGAGCACCATGGTGTTCCCGAGCATCAGGGTGAGATCGTTTGCTTGGAAGTGTATAAAGTGATATTTAATATTCTACCACTTTTCCCGCACTCTTGTGGAGTTGCGGATTATGTGGACAATTGAAGTCATAAAATAAGTAAAAAAAAATATTTTTGCTATTTGCTTTACGTCGCACCGGCACAGATATGTCTTATGGCGACGATGGGATAGAAAAGGCCTAGGAATGGGAAGGAAGCGATCGTGGCCTTAAGGTACAGCCCCAGCATTTGCCTGGTGTGAAAATGGGGAAACCACTGAAAACCATCTTCAGGGCTGCCGACAGTGGGGTTCGAACCCACTATCTCCCCATTCCTGGATACTGGCCGCACTTAAGCGACTGCAGCTATCGAGCTCGGTAAAATAAAATATGTCTATTTTTTTCTCTTGGCTTTACATCACACCAAATCAAGAGGGGTCTTTTTTTTTGCTAGTGGTTTAACGTCGCACTAAGGTTTTCGGGAACAGAGGGGTGGGAAAGGGCTAGGATTGGGAAGGTAACGACCGTGGCCTTAGTTCAGGTACAGTCCCAGAATTTTCCTGGTGAGAAAATGGGAAACCACGGAAAAACATCTTCAGAGTTACGAACGGTGGGATTCGAAACCAATATCTCCCGAATGCAAGTTCACAGCTGCGCAAGGCAGGTCTTATGTTGGCGATGGGACAAGACAGGGGTAGGAATGGGAAGGAAGAGATTATGGCCTTAATAAATGTTCGGAGTCAGCATTTGCCTGGTAAACCATGCAAAATAATCTTCAGGGTCACCAACAGCGGGGTTCGAATCCACCATCTCATGAATACGAGCCAACAGCTACGTGACACGAAGCGCGATGCCAACTTGCTCGGGGACTCTGACGATGTGCTATTTAGTGCTGTATATTTCGCACGCGCAATCTTCAAACCTACAATAAGAATTCTTCCATTACATTTTGAAGAAAAAAATGAGCATTTCCTCTTGAAGCGTGCAAAGCGCCTAACACGCCAGTTTCGCGGGTCGTCTATTCAAAGTGGGTTAAGGCGCGGCGTTGGAACTGGAAGGACTCTAGCGAACTGTGAAATAAACATGGACAACAACCACATGCACTCAGCTGAGCCTCACTGGATCCTCCCTAATGTGTGGAAGACCCCAATGACTCATGTGTCCATACTTCTATTCCTGTTCACTGATCTGACAACATTTTGGTAAGATTTTCCTCTCCTCCGTGTGCATTTGAAAAATATTTTGCTCTTTTCAGTACGCCTTTGGTCTTTATGATCAAGAATCTTCGAAGGTCTCATTTGGTACGGAATGGATGGAAAAGTTAAAACAGTGCAACATGTGCCAAGATTAAATATCATCATCATTGTTTACCCTCCAGGTTCGATTTTTCCCTCGGACTTAGCGAGGGACCCCACCTCTACCGCCTCAAGGGCAGTGTCCTGGAGCTTCAGACTCTTGGTCGGGGGATACAACTGGGGAATATGACCAGTACCTCGCCCAGGCGGCCTCACTTGGTATGCTGAACAGGGGCCTTGTGGAGGGATGGGAAGATTGGAAGGGATAGGCAAGGAAGAGGGAAGGAAGCGGCCGTGGCCTTACTGTAAGTTAGGTACCATCCCGGCATTCGCCTGGAGGAGAAGTGGGAAACCACGGAAAACCACTTCTAGGATGGCAGAGCCGGGAATCGAACCCGGGCCTCCGGGGGTGGCAGCTAATCACGCTAACCACTACACCACAGAGGCGGACGCCAATATTAAATATCAGTAACGAAAATCACAGGGCGGAGATTCCCTGTATCCCTTTAAGACATCGTTGTCAACATCACAGTACACTAAGGACATGTGATAAATTATGTGTGTCTGCGGCGTATAGTGCAGGTCTAGAAATTTATTCTGTGTCAATACTAGAGGGGCTATAGTGGTGTATACGACGTACCGACTCAAGACAGGTCTTATGGCGACGAACGGATAAGACAGGAAAAACTGTTCGATAAATCCACATTTTCCAGGTCACACTTTCGTACGTCTGGCCCTTCTACGTGTACTATTCTGACAAACATTCAGATGAAATTCAAACTGATGTGATATTTTTCAGCTATCATGGGTCTTACAAGACGCCAGAGAACTCACTTCAGCATTGAAAAGAGCTTTACTTGAAGTGAAAGTAAATCTACTTACACTAATGTTTTTAATGCAAGTTCTTGTAGAAGTTAAACCGACTGTTTAGGAGTTAAATCCCACTGCAATAATCCTCAGCGCAGGAAATGAGCGAAAACAAACAAAAGTTCCTGAGGTGTTCTAATGAGTAATACACACGCTTGGATAAGAACAGTGTATTTTCTCTTTCTTGGAGTCAAACATTTCGTGAGAATTATTGAAACTATATTACTTTTGCCATCCCCGTTGCGTAGTAGTAGCAGCAGCAGCAGCATGCTTGCCTCTGAAATTGAGGCCCCAGGTTCGATTCTTGACCAGACCCAAGGTTTTAATTCTGGAGTAAGTAATGGAACGGGGTTCACTCAGTCTCGTGAGGCCAACTGAGGAGCGTTTTATATGAGATTCTGATCACTTTGTACTCCAAAATCTGCTGGACAGCAGCCATCATGGCAAGCCAATACCCTTAAAAGGCTCCTGTGCCAAGAGTGAGTGAGTTTGTACACATCATTTCAATCACCAATATATTTGGGATTCAACCGCGAAGTATGGAGGAAGACAGGTGATAAAAAGCGGAGAAATAGGTTACTTAACATTCGGAGTAGAGGTCTGAAACTCTAGATGTGGAGGGCTGGTAATGGTGACAGAAAGCGATACTAATTTTGAATGAGGTGAGAACCAGCCGGTAGCAGAGAACAGTGCTATCAAAGAGCGGGTAATCTTACGTGATACGGTGTGTATCTTTCCCACGCCCGCAGTGAATGACACAGAGCAACTCCGGCTTCCGCTTTCCTACAGTCGACACGAGAGCTCTCCTCTATATTGAGTGCACGAGTTTATCAAAAGTTCCCATAACTTACAGTAATTTTATAATCAACATGTTCCTTATAATGGACACCTTGACAAAGACGTAAGGTAAACAACAGAGTCAAATATTTTGAAGGAACGTGAAGTACTTCAGGACACAAAATTTAAGGCCAGAAAGGAGACAAGAAAGAAGATAAGAACAATAAGTAGAACGAATTCAAGCTCACAGCAGCGCGCCCCTAACCGCACGGCCAACTCGCTCGGTAGTCTAAGCGGAAGAAGAAGAAGAAGAAGAAGCCTGTCTCCGTGTATGCGGGATTGGAGTGCCGAATGGATTCCCTTCCGCCCTTCGAAAATCAGACAACTGGCCGCGAGAAATCCCAGCACTTCAACTTGTCTTGAAATAAACAACAATCTAAAAGATATTAGACATATATACGCTAATTTTTACTACTGCTGTGTTAAAGGGAGTTACAGCCAGAGTATACTATAAACGTAAAAAACAAAAGCATTCAAATCAGCCAGCAGTTTTACAAGATTGTTGACACGTGATCATGTCCTGTTCCATGGCTCAGTGGTTAGCATGATGGCCTTTGGTACAAGGGGTCCCCGGTTCGAGTTTCGGTCGGGACGGGGATTTTAACATTCATTTGTTATTTCCTCTGGCTCGGATACGATATGTTTCTGCCGTTTTCAACATCATATTTCATCCTAGACAGGGCTCCATGTTCATAAACGCGCAGGTCACCTATGGATGTCAACTGGAATGACCTGAACTAATGCCTCTCCAGAGACCACAAGCCTTTATTGCGATTATATATATATTTTTTTTTTACTTGCTTTACGTCGCACCGACACAGATAGATTTTATGGCGACGACGGGATAGGAAAGGGCTAGGACTGGGAAGGAAGAGGTCGTGGCCTTAATTAAGGTACGCCGGGCTGAGTGGCTCAGACGGTTAAGGCGCTGGCCTTCTAACCCCAACTTGGCAGGTTCGATACTGGCTCAGTCCGGTGGTATTTGAAGGTGGTCAAATACGACAGCCCCGTGTCGGTAGATTTACTGGCACGTAAAAGAACTCCTGCGGGACTAAATTCAGGCACCTCGGCGTCTCTGAAGACCTTAAAAAGTAGTTAGTGGGACGTAAAGCAAATAATATTATTATTATTATTATTATTATTATTATTATTATTATTATTATTATTATTATTATTATTATTATTATTATTATTATTATTATTATTATTATTAAGGTACAGCCCCAGCATTTGCCTGGTGCAAAAATGGGAAATCATGGAAAACCATCATCAGGGCTACTGACAGTGGGGTTCGAACCCAGTATTTCCCGATGCAAGCTGATAGCTACGTGACCCAAACCATACAGCCACTTGTTCGGTCTGCCACCTATAGAACGAGGGAAGAGAAAAACATCCGAAAACCTCGAAAACGTAACGTATGCTTATTTTTAAAACTGCAAAAGCGAAGAGATTACAGCATAGTTTACCAAGGAAGAGACACAGGAAATGTAGGAGGGGTGATAGTGAACTCCATCATAGTATTACCATCTTAATAATAATAATAATAATAATAATAATAATAATAATAATAATAATAATAATAATAATAATAATAATAATGGCTTTACGTTTCACTAACTACTGTTACGGTTTTGTGAGACGCCGAGGTAACGGAATTTAGCCCCGTAGCAGATCTTTTTACGTGCCAGTTCATCTACCGACACGAGGCTGACGTATTTGAGAACCTTCAAATACCACCAGACTGAGCCAGGATCGAACCTGCCAAGTTAGGTTCAGCAGGCAGTCCCATATTTTAAGCAACACAGAATTTTATTTTATTTTTATTTTTTTGCTTTACGTCGCACCGACACAGATACGTCTTATGGCGACGATGGGACAGGAAAGGGCTAGGAGTGGGAAGAAAGCGGCCGTGGCCTTAAGGTACAGCCCCAGAATTTGCCTGGTGTGAAAATGGGAAACCACGGAAAACCATTTTCAGGGTGCCGACAGTGGGGTTCGAACCTACTATCTCCCAAATACTGGATACTGGCCGCAACACAGAATCACAAATGAGCTAAGCCGTTTTCAGACTCAAAATATTGCACAGACTTAAACTTCCCTACGAAATGTTATAACCTGTACTTTGAACTTCTATATATATTTTATTACAGAACTTTTCTAATAAGACTACCGTCTCGAATGCAAACGTGAAATAAAATCTCGAATGGCTACCGCTGCACTTGTGTTCGCAATGAAGGCAACATTTGCATTTGGTATATTGTGACTAAAACTGAGCAAACATGCTTAAACGTACAACAATGCATATGTGCAAAAGATAATTTAGTTGCTTGTTGTATCTACTTTACAATTTTACAAGTATGCATTTACTTCTCCCTTGGAGACAAACTCACTAGGAGTCACTAGTTTATTAAAAATGAACAATTTTTATGTTATCATTTTTCTTGCTAATCAGCTGGTGTGAAGAGAACTTCAAACAGTTAAGGTAATAAAAATGAAATATTTACCTCAGAGAATTCGTGAGCAAGGACATCCCTAAGATTGAAGTGTGGCAGTAACTACAGGAATCTTACAGCTCTGCATAATACGAAACGTAAAATATTCAAAACTCTTTAATATTTTGACTAGTCTAAATAAATAAAAATATTTCGACAAGTAATTTCTTAAATGTCCGCCTCTGTGGTGTAGTGGTTAGTGTGATTAGCTGCCATCCCCGCCTCTGCCGCGAAATTTGAAAAGTGGTACGAGGGCTGGAACGGGGTCCTCTCAGGCTCGGGAGGTCAACTGAGTAGAGGGGGGTTCTATTCCCTCCTCAGCCATCCTGGAAGTGGTTTTCCGTGGTTTCCCACTTCTCCTCCAGGCAAATAGCGGGATGGTACCTAACTTAAGGCCACGGCCGCTTCCTTGTCTCTCCCTTCCAATCTTCCCATCCCTCCCACATAGCCCCTGTTCAGCACAGCAGGTGAAGCCGTCTGGACGAAGTACTGTCGACCTTTCCACGCTCGACGACACTGCTCTTGAGGCGTTAGAGGTGGGATTTCTCGCTGAGTCCGAGGGAAAAGCAACCCTGAAGGGTGAATGGATTAAGAAAAAAAAATGTTTTAAGTATTTTTAAATAATAATGTATTACTCTTGTAATGAAAAACCATTATCTTTAAAAGAAACAAATTGGCCATTTAAGGGTTAACCCCACCTAGGCTTGACGTAAGTCTGGTGAAGTGGGAAGGGAAGTCTTGCGATGGTCAAGTAAACAGGAGGTCGGTACAGAACTCATGGTGTTGGAGTTTACTATGCTCTCATAGAACACAGATCCTTAGGGGTAAGAGGGGATAATTTCACGCACACATCTGTTACCATCCACGACCCACGATTGGCAGGACGTATCAAGAAGAGATACAGAAGGATACGAAGGCTCGTATTTCCATGCAGAGCTGATGTTCAGGCTGGGAACTTACCTCTGAAAAAGGTCGTGACTTTTCAGGTTAGTCTCGTGATAGTAACACAGTGTACCTTTAAAAAAGTTCTTACCGTGAAAATAAGTGCACAAATCATTTTATCCGTATCCACATAACAATGGCTCCCTTTTTAGCGTCGGCACCAGAGATTTACATGAAAAAGCAATTTCATGTTGTGTACGCTGTCTGGACGCCATTACTTTGGCTTACACAGCCGTAAATTCATTACAATTTAATCCAGACGAGAGGAAGGAGCAGTGAGTCACACACAGCCTTGCATACAATGTGCAGCGACCCTACCCTCTGCGGACGTTATCACAGCCCGGCAGCGCAAATGTCATACACAGCCTGCAACACGTACTTCAATTATCTACAGGCCATCTCTTTGTAGACTAAAATGTCTTTCACTCCAGCCTAGAAACCCAACGAGCATTGGCTAAAGAACGTCTCTTCAATATTATTGTCAAATTCATTAAGTAAATGGCATTTTTTTTTAATTTTTTAATTTCAGCTTTCACCATCTAGGATGCTACGTATGATAGGGGTATTTGTTCATATTTATGATGTATAAACAATGCAACTGGGTTACAATCCAGATTTCGATCTGAAATAAAATTCTTTACACCATTACAAATGTTGGAAATATCCAGAATGTGTATGCATGCTTTCCTCATTCACTTGTTATAAAACTTTTCGAAGCGTTTGAAAAGTACGACTTTCCTCAACACTGAAATAAAGTCTTTTTAAAATATGTTTATTTGCAAAGAATTGATATTTTTTATTTAGATGGAAGAAGCAAGAAGGAAATCAAAAGTAGAATTTTACAAGCCAAAGCATTTCACAAAAAAGAAACGTTTATTCATACAAATACCATTAATCTTAAAACAAGGACAAGATTATTTTGAAAGCGTATGTTTGGAGCATTTCCCTTTCTGGTGGCGAAACGTCGACAATTGGGAAAGAAAAAAAAAGGTTTAATTATTTTTAACAATGGTGAATAGAATAATGTTAAGAATAGCTGGACAGAAAAAATTAACGAATGCTGAAGTATTTAGAAGGTAGAGGAAAATTATACCTTATGGAAAAGTATAAATAGGACGAAGACTAGACTGATAGAACATATTTTGAAACACGTTAACCTATTCAAAACGGTATTGGAGGGAATGGTTGAAGGCAAAAGATGTCTAGAAAAACTACGCCTACAATATGCACAGCAAATCGTGTCTGATGTAGGATGCAGAAGCTATGGAGAGATGAAGAGGAAAGCTATGAATAGGACCAACTGGAGAACTGCCGCAGACCAATCCATGGATTGAAAAAAGAATAGGTAACATTATGTACGTAATTGTGTATGGCGTAAACATTTTTGGACTCGTGCAATTGTAAGCACCTTCTTCCACCGATTCACAAGATGTCCACTTTACGTACAATCTGCACAAACAATTATTATATTTAAATATGTACATGTTAAGTAATTAGCACAACGTTTACAGCGTTAATACAGAGCTACAAATACTGGTCTACTTATTTACGACAATTCCGACAACAGAAAAGATCCCTAGTGAAAATGGACCGGTCCTACGTATCGTAATGTGTCTTACGTCGAAAGGATAAGAAAAACTGGTCGTACGTAAGGGAAATCTACACTCCCATTCTTGTAAGCACAAGCTGGGACAACGAATCACCCATTGTGCCCAACACGGTCACAGTGACCTCCTTTCTCAGTCATGGAACGACAGTACGTGACAATAAGTTACACATGAGCTTTTGTTTACGTGTATGGTCTGCTAAACATGTGAATGACAACTACATGTAGCACCTCGCTGCTATGCGACAAGATACATCCCCAGCATATTAGCTACATCAAATACAGTAGACACAATACGCGACACTTCCGGATTTAGCCTTGTTAAAATGGGAGACAATTCGACGGTGGCGCTCCTAGTGACTTGAACTGAAAAGTCGCGCTAAATTCAAATATCAATGGAAATGCATATACGAAAATGGATAAATAAATTACGTGTAGAAAGAAAGTATTATTGAGATATTAACTTCGAAGTTTCTAAAGCAATTCTGGATAAATGAATGAAGAATTATTGAAAAGGTTATTACTTAAAGACTGAAATTAGACATATAAACAAGATGTGAAATGGACTGCTGTGAAATGGCTTGATCTTACATTTATGCATTACTTTTTTTGCTTTAGCATTCCTCCCTGAACTTTTACGGTTAGATTTGTCTTTTTTCTCGTTTAAGAAAACATTGTATCATCACATTAAGACACTTGTCAATAAAAATATCGGCACATTCCTTACACACATGATGCAATGAGTTAACATTTAAAAGCTGGACAATTTTCCTCTTTACATGAAGCCTAACAGAAAGAAAATCTATAAAATCCCGGCTTTAATCTGAGAAGAGGGATAAAAGAAAGAAAAGTATGAAAATGTTGTCTCTAGTGATGGTTTGAGTAATATTTACGTACAATTAGAGTAAAAATGTAACATACCCTTGGCTGTATACAGTAGTCGAGGATTTTTAAAATCGCTGGCCTGGAAATGATCTGAACAGATCTTATAATTCTTATATAAGCGTAACGTCCCTTCTTTCTTGTACACCTTATCCAAATAAATCACTTCTGTGACATTTCAAAACCAACAGATCACACCTACACCGCCACCTCGGTATTGAAGGTTAACTGCTGCACTATGCAATAAAACATGCGTATTATATTTTAAGCCAGTTAAAATATGAGTCGAGCAAGTCAGAAGATTATGAAGTACTATAAAAATCTCTTTGTCGCTGGAAGAATATATATGCAAACACAATGTTACTTACATTTTCTTGTCACGAGGGTAGCGAAAGAAAGACCGCGCATTCTTCTCTACTTCATAGTTACTGCAGCCAAACACAGCACATACCTTTCCCCTCATGTTGAGAGGAGATATCAAGGAATGACACACGCTACTATTTAATTATGTCAACTCACTGAAAACGCATAAATAACACCAAAAACTTCACAGACAAATACACGTGCTCTTATGACAGAATCAGTAGTTCTCAGGTCTACCCGCAGGAGAGAGCTCTAATAGCTGTCCGTCGATATCTCGCCGAGTGTCGCGTATTGTCTGTACTGTATTTGGCTACATGCCCGGTTAGATGGGGTCCAACCCCGGGTCCACCGCGGAGTATTTAAATCCTGATATGACATCTGAAACAGGGTGAACTCAGGATAATCGAGAGGAAGTGGAAATTTCAGACATATTTATCCCTGGTTTCCGCACTTGTACTGCAGGGAAATGTCGCTTTCGTAGGCCTCCCTAACACGCAAGCCACGATCATTTCCTTCCCAAGTCTAGCACTCACAAATACACACACAACAATCATAGGCCTACACATAGGAAGTAATGGCCCAACTGACCACTAAGTAGCCAGTTCAGTGAACATAAGCTCCCGAAACTCAAAAATAATAAAAATACATAAAAACGAAGTACCTTTAGAAAAAATGAAAATGTTATACATGCAAAGTGCATTAAAAGGGAAAATAATTGACTATAACTAGGGCAAGTGGCCCGCCTCTGTGGTGTAGAGGTTAGTATGATTAGCTGCCACCCCAGGCGGCCCGGGTTCGATTCCCGGCTCTGCCACGAAATTTGAAATGTGGTTCGAGGGATGAAGTGGGATCCACTCAGACTTGGTAGGTGAACCGACTAAAACGGGGTTCGATTCCCACCTCAACCATCCTCGTGGTTTCCCACTTCTCCAAGTAAATGCCGGGATGGTACCTAAGACCACTGCCACCTCCTTCCCTCTTCCTTGTCTATCCCTCCCCCACAAGGCCCCTGTTCAGAATAGCAGGTGAGGCCGCCTGGGCGATGTACTGGTCCTCCTTCCCAGTTGTATCCCGAACCCAAAAAGACTCGCGCTCCAGGACACTGTCCTTGAAGCGATAGAGGTGGGGTCCCTCGGACCCTGGAGGGTAAACGGATTAAGGAAGGAACTAGAGGAAGTGATTTTCGCACTAACTATAAGTTATTACGCGAAATACTTCTAAAGGCTTTCACTTCTGAATGTTCATTTTTCACCACCTTTAGACTACTGTTTAATGCATTTTGAAAACCAGACGAATTCTAAAAATTATACTAAAATTCAATAACAATTCGAAATAGACATTTTTGTAACATACATTTTTTCCGGAAAGTTAAACAAAGGAGTTTATGCACCATTCCACTGCCTGCAAACACTGTTGGCTGTTAAGTTCAAATACAATTTGTCCCAAAGAGATTTCTAATATACACTGACTGACAGTGACAATGCAACACCAAGGAGGAGTGGTTCGAAAGCGATGAAAGTTGGGGACAAAACAGAGACGGCACGGACGAATAATTGATGTTTATTTCAAACCGATATGCAGGTTACACAATGCGCACGGCATCGACTCAGTAGGATGTAGGACCACCGCGAGCGGCGATGCACGCAGAAACACGTCGAGGTACAGAGTCAAGAGTGCGGATGGTGTCCTGAGGGATGGTTCTCCATTCTCTGTCAACCATTTACCACAGTTGGTCGTCCGTACGAGGCTGGGGCAGAGTTTGCAAACGGCGTCCAATGAGATCCCACACGTGTTCGATTGGTGAGAGATCCGGAGAGTACGCTGGCCACGGAAGCATCTGTACACCTCGTAGAGCCTGTTGGGAGATGCGAGCAGTGTGTGGGCGGGCATTATCCTGCTGAAACAGAGCATTGGGCAGCCCCTGAAGGTACGGGAGTGCCACCGGCCGCAGCACATGCTGCACGTAGCGGTGGGCATTTAACGTGCCTTGAATACGCACTAGAGGTGACGTGGAATCATACGCAATAGCGCCCCAAACCATGATGCCGCGTTGTCTAGCGGTAGGGCGCTCCACAGTTACTGCCGGATTTGACCTTTCTCCACGCCGACGCCACACTCGTCTGCGGTGACTATCACTGACAGAACAGAAGCGTGACTCATCGGAGAACACGACGTTCCGCCATTCCCTCATCCAAGTCGCTCTAGCCCGGCACCATGCCAGGCGTGCACGTCTATGCTGTGGAGTCAATGGTAGTCTTCTGAGCGGACGCCAGGAGTGCAGGCCTCCTTCAACCAATCGAAGGGAAATTGTTCTGGTCGATATTGGAACAGCCAGGGTGTCTTGCACATGCTGAAGAATGGCGGTTGACGTGGCGTGCGGAGCTGCCACCGTGGACACACCCCTATGGGTATCGGCTGCGATTTGACGAAGCGACCAACCTGCCCTTCTCAGTCCGATCACCATACCCCTCGTAAAGTCGTCTGTCTGCTGGAAACGCCTCCGTTGACGGCGGCCTGGCATTCTTAGCTATACACGTGTCCTGTGGCACACGACAACACTTTCTATAATGACTGTCGGCTGAGAAATCACGGTACGAAGTGGGCATTCGCCAACGCCGTGTCTCATTTATCGTTCGCTACGTGCGCAGCACAGCGGCGCATTTCACATCATGAGCATACCTCAGTGACGTCAGTCTACCCTGCAATTGGCATAAAGTTCTGACTACTCCTTCTTGGTGTTGCATTTGCTCTGTCAGTCAGTGTATTTGAGGTAATTCCAAGACTGTAGTTCTGGAAGATACTTCAGTACATATAATTTAAGTGTTAGAACACGAATGACAGAACAGAATGTTCAGGTAAGTTGTATGATTTCTTTCAAGAGTGTCGCCGATTAATGAACACTATATTTTTTTTTCCTTTTTTTATTATTCTGACTTTGCATCAATATAAATTTCTTTTTTTCTGTGTTATTATTCAGCCTATGTAAGTTTAAAATAAATGGACAATTTTATTATACTTTATGCATTTGTAATTTACTGTTAGTTCTATGTAAACGAGATTTTAAATTTCACATTAATATCATGAAAATGCATTTCCTATTTATCAGAATCAACTCAAATTGTATATTTTCCTTCAAACCGCTAACAATCACCACCCCTAACCATAATGTTTATAATAACACAAGCTGTAATTATTAAATTTAAAAAACTCTATACGAGTAATAAAATGAAAAGAAGACATTCAAAAGGTAGAAGAGACTGGCAAATTTTCATACGCTATGTTGGTAATATTGCGACTTCTTTTTCGTAGCACCGACACACACAGGTCTTATGGCGACAGTGAGAAAGGGAACTGGTGGGACTGGGGAGGAAATGACCGAAGTCTTAATTAATGTACATTTTCCGGGCTGAGTGGCTGAGACGGTTGAGGCGTTGGCCTTCTGACCCCAACTTTGCAGGTTCGATCCTCACTCAGTCCGGTGGTATCTAAAGTGTTTAAATAAGTCAGCATCATGACGGTAGGTTTACTGCCAAGTAGAACTCCTGCGGAACTAAATTCCGGCATTTCGGCGTCTCCCAAAACCGTAAAAGTAGTTAGTGGAACGAAAAGCTATTATTATTATTATTATTATTATTATTATTATTGATAAAACAAAAGTGAGCTAAACCCGAAACCCGCAAGAAGACTGCTGCCTAGCCGAAACCGCAAAGACTAGTTTAAATAATCAGGAACAACGTAAGTTCGATTCCAGGCCAGTAAGTCGAAAAATGTAGAAAGGAGACTTCCATTTCTGGAGTTGCAATGACCTTCAGATTCACTCAGTCTACGCTAGAAGCCAGTACCATATTCCCAGGCAGCAAAGAGCTTTCTATTCTATCTCGTTTAGTACCCAAGTTACGATTGGCGGAAGCCTTTACCTTGTAAACCTTCATAGAGCTTCATGGCCTGTACAGAGGATTTTGTTTGATTTAGCTTGAAGAATTAAAATTTCGAGAATTTAAGAAATATATCTGGTAAATCAGTCTGCAGTGATAAGAATCGAGGGCTTTGAAAAAGAAGCAGCAATCCAGAAAAGAGTGAGGCAAGAAGGCTGCAGTTTGTCCCCCTACTTTTCAATGTTTACATAGAACAGCCAGTAAAGGAAATCAAAGAGGAATTTGGAAAGAGAATCAGAGTCCAAGGAGAGGAAATCAAAACCTTGAGATTTTCCGATGATATTGTTATTTTATCTGAGACTGCAGAAGATCTCGAGAAACTGCTGAATGGTATGGACGAGGTCTTGGGTAAGGAGTACAAGATGAAAATAAATAAGTCCAAAACAAAAGTAATGGAGTGCAGTCGAACGAAGACAGGTGATGCAGGAAATATTAAATTAGGAAATGAAGTTTTAAAGGAAGTAGATGAATATTGTTACTTGAGTAGTAAAATAACTAACGATGGCAGAAGTAAGGAGGATATAAAATGCAGATTAGCTCAAGCAAGGAAGAGGTTTCTTAAGAAAAGAAATTTGCTTACTTCAAACATTGATATAGGAATTAGAAAGATGTTTTTGAAGACTTTCGTGTGGAGCGTGGCATTGTATGGAAGTGAAACATGGACGATAACTAGCTCAGAAAGAAAGAGAATAGAAGCTTTTGAAATGTGGTGTTACAGAAGAATGCTGAAGGTGAGATGGATAGATCGAATCACGAATGAAGAGATACTGAATCGAATTGGTGAGAGGAGATCGATTTGGCTAAATTTGACGAGAAGAAGAGATAGAATGATAGGACACATCTTAAGACACCCAGGACTTGTTCAGTTGGTTTTTGAAGGAAGTGTAGGTGGTAAGAACGGTAGGGGTAGACCAAGGTATGAATATGACGAGCAGATGTGGGATGCGGTAGTTACGTAGAAATGAAAAGGTTAGCACAGAATAGGGTGGCATGGAAAGCTGCATCAAACCAGTCTATGGTCTGATGACTCAAACAACAACTACAACAACATTCCAAAACATGTATGAAGAAACCGGATGGAGTGACAGTACACCCCTAACACAAAACACCGCTGCGAACATTCGCTTACCAGCTAAGTCTATTTCAGTTATTTGCTAGAATGCGAGAGAGTTCGTAACTAGGATTAAGTCTGCGAGTCAGACATTCCGTTACGGACATTGTAGTACTTCGCAGTGAGTGAAACAAGGTTGCCATCGATTACGTGCAATGCCTGGAGTGTTGGAACGTGTCCGACAATCAATGAAGCGGCGTGTTCAGGCGTGCATTCAAGTGCATGGTGGACATTTTGAAGACTTCCTGTATTAGAATGCAGTATCATCCTTTTTCTTTTTTTTTTCTTTTTAGAAGTTGCTTGACGTCGCACCGACACAGATAGGTCTTATAACGACGAAGGGATAGGAAAGGGCTAGGAGTGGGAAAGAAGCGACTGTTGCCTTAAGGTACAGCCCCAGTATTTGCCTGATGTGACAATTAGGAAACCACGCAAAACCATCTTCAGTGCTGCCGGCAGTAGGGTTCGAATGCAGTGCTATTACACTGTTCTACAAAAGAAGTCCTATTTCTGAAGTAAAAATTTTAACGCTGTATTCAAATGTCTTTAGTTTTCATACATCAAAAATAGTTTAAGATTAATCCGATTTTTAATTTAATATTTCCATACCATTATAGAGTCAGACATAATAATAGAAATTCAATTAAGGGGGCGCCTATAAACATTAGGAGAGTAACAGAAGGTGATATTTGAAGTGCTCACATAATGTTCTCACTTTTTAACAGTAAATACATAATGGCGTGCGGCCTCCGAAGATGCCTTTGATGAATTCTAATGCTAATGAGGTTAATATGCCACACTATCTGAACAGTAGCATCAATGTCTGAAACAGAATCAAAAACAGTCAAGTGGTTTAGGCACACAGCTGTCAGCTTGCATTCGGGAGATGGTGGATTCGAACCCCACTGTCGGCAGCCCTGAAGATGGTTTTCCGTCGTTTCCCCATTTTCACGCCAGACATTTGCTGGGACTGTACCTTAATTAAGGCCAGGACTGCTTCCTTCCCGCTCCTCTCTCTTTCCTATCCCATCGTCGTCATGAGAACTGTGTGTCGGCGTGACGTAAATAAATGTCTAAATAAAAAGTGGGATGTAAAGCCAATGTATGTTCAGTCTTCAGCCCTAAGGCTGGTTGAATCCTCAACAGCTCTGCCATCAGCTGTCATAGATGGCCTAGGCATCACTGAAGAGGCGTACTAGGGAAATTAGGAGTGAGGTAGTTTCGCGTTGCTTTCCTCACCGAGTCAGAAGTTGCTATTACATATCAGTCTGCCAAGCTGAAATGTAAAGCCAATAATATTATTCAAAAAAATAATTAAAATAAATAAATAAATAATAAAATATTAAATGCGAGCAACATACAATTCGTACGCTCGTTATTTCTGAGCAACTACACAAGAATGCATCTGGTTGATACGTCTGCCAATGACTGACGAGGAAAAAAAGTTATGAAATTAAGATAATTCTACAAAATTGTCTGGTTTTCTTTTTCAATGTAAGATCATCTGAATTAGTAGGGGCATGATTTACATCTTGTCCTGACCTACACCGTATTTCACAAACAAACAACGACAATAGCAATATAAATTCTTGAACTTGGCCTTCACTGCAGTAAAAGCAGAGCTGTTTCATCATGTCACCTACATTCCGTGGAGGAGAACACAAAGCTCCATTATCTGACAAGTTTGTTGACAAATGCGGTGATATGTGAAGGCGAACAAACAGCTGTGCAGCACAAGGGCGTGTCCCACAGGTGTACCAACATCGTGCAATACTACACTGCCTCTTCGTAGGACGTTAACATTAAGTGTACTATACTGAAAAGCGACAAATTTTCCTAGAGCAGGGAAGTGTGATTTTCAAAACACATCTGACTTCAAAGGTTCCATACACAAACAATTTGACAAATGTGACTTACTAATCAATGTGAGAAAAAAATAATAGCTCAGTCCAGGAATCCCTACTTTACATCTGTAAACACCAAGGTGTATCTACACCGCTTACCTCCCAGAAATCCAATACATGAAAAACCTACAACCTGTTTTCCAGTCATTGACCGGGTCAGGGATGTAATGAATGAATCATATATAGGCTATTAGTACGATGGGGTCGCCACTCCCAAAGTGATTTAGTAATGACTGATAGATGCTATGAAATGAGAATGGAGAGTTGCTGGAATGAAAGATGACAGGGAAAACCGGAGTACCCGGAGAAAAACCTGTCCCGCCTCCGCTTTGTCCAGCACAAATCTCACATGGAGTGACCGGGATTTGAACCACGATATCCAGCGGTGAGAGGGCGACGCGCTGCCGCCTGAGCCACGGAGGCTACAAATTCAATACATATTATTTAAAAAAATGTATGAACTCCAAAGATAGGTTACAGAGTAAACTTCGTATGAATTCCTGCCCACATCGGGATACCACATAATGAATACATAGATGCCTTAGCGAAGGAAGTATGTATTAGAGGGCAAGGTCATGAATACTACCAGCAACTTTATGGATTACACAGTAATTATGTACAAAGGAGCCTATAGTCAGTGGGAAAAGTGGGGGCAAACAAAGGGCCATAAAGGTAAATATTACCCAATGATCGACAGAATCCCCCGCGATGTCCTTAGTTAGCACAATGGAATATTGAACGATTATTCGAATGCGATTCAATCACTAAAGTTTCAGAAGTCACCTTTATCGTATCAATGTAGTGGACACACCATACTGTACATGCGAAGGCCAATTGATTCAGGACCTAAATTATCTATTTTTTGAATGTGTTCATTACCACAATCAGCAAAATGTGTTGACTACATCTCTGATTTAAGGTAAGCAACAGTTACCATCCTCCATCACTACACTGTTTGCGATTAAGACACAGAAGTGTCTACTCTTCAAACTAACAGAAACTCGCCTAAAAATTTGAATGACTTTATATGGATATTTATGTAATTGTATGGAAATGTGCAATATATATGTATTTTTATTATATATTCCAATTTATGTCAATAACTTTTAAGGAACTGTAATGAATTGTAAAGTTCAAACCAGCATTTTGTAATATCCAGATGGCTGTTTGCTCGGACACTGACCTGTGTATGTTTAGTCCACAGCCCTAAGGCTGGTTGGATCCTCAACAGCTCTGCCATCAGCTGTCATAGATGGCCTAGGCATCACTGAAGTGCAATACTAGGGAAACGAGGAGTGGGGTAGTTTCCCGTTGCTTTCCTCACCGAGCCAGGATTACGATTACATATCAGTCTGGCAAGCTCACTGAAATGCATGCAACAACTGACCCTATGAGCAACATTTTCACACCATTCATAGCAGGGACTGGCTGCATGAGGAAAGGCATTACTAGCATCGCTCATACCTCAGTCACTTGCATACTGTCAAAGCCAAGGATAAGACAGACAGATCAAGGAAAGTAACAAAATTGTTCTAGCCTATACCAGAAGAGATAGTGCACTGTAAACACTAGGTCCTGCGAGCAAAGGCATGACACTGACCTAAAGCCGAATAAATAAAAGTTTGTTCTTAGAGGCTACAAATAGCCCACTCTTACAAACTTGGAGTAGGCTCCTCAAAGTGTTTTTTTTTCATTTTTTTTTAAATTTTTTTTTTAGAATTTGCTTTACGTCGCACCGACACTGATAGGTCTTATGGCGACGATGGGATAGGAAAGGCCTAGGAATGATGGGAAGGTGACAAGGAAGCGGCCGTGGCCTTAAGGTACAGCCCCAACATTTGCCTGGTGTGAAAATGGGGAAACCACGGAAAACCATCTTCAAGGCTGCCGACAGCGGAGCTCCCGAGTTGCAAGCTGATAGCTACGTGACGCCAACCACGCAGCCACCTGCTCGGTACGTCAGGAAAGGCATCCAGCCTCAAAACTGGGATTAATCCACCTCTAGCACCGAACTCAAATAATTAGGAAAAGAACACGAAGGACAATCGTAAACTCTTAGTGCTGAAGCAGTTCTCTGGACGTTTTACTCTCTAACGTACGGTAAAATACCCTCACACAAGAATGCAAGTCTTCACGTTTTCATTCCCATTTACATTATGAATACTGAAGGAAAACCTACATTTCGTTGATATATCACACACATTTGAATTCACGTACGCTGTCGCTCTCTCGTGCTTCCTGCACTTCGGCTTAGACCTTGGCTAATCGTGGGATCAGCTGAAAGCTAAACCTTGTTCCGGAAGCGCATGTAGCGTTGTGAATACGACCCACTCCATATACCGTCACCCACCTTCAACTGGTACGAGAATCTATCACTAAATAATGAACAGTAGTGAGCATCGGTTCCCACATTTCAATCTACAGGAGAATAATAATAATTCTTTAAACATAGACCATGACTACTGTGCTATTATTAGAACGTCGAGACTTAACACTGCAGTTCTGTTGTCATATTCAAGTCACAAAGATATTACTGTTGAAATCATTTATTAGCAGACAAATTATTTTTTTTTTTTTTGTTAGGGGCTTTACGTCGCACCGACACAGATAGGTCTTATGGCGACGATGGGATAGGAAAGGCCTAGGAGTTGGAAGGAAGAGGCCGTGGCCTTAATTAAGGTACAGCCCCAGCATTTGCCTGGTGTGAAAATGGGAAACCACGGAAAACCATCTTCAGGGCTGCCGATAGTGGGTTTCGAACCTACTATCTCCCGGATGCAAGCTCACAGCCGCGCGCCTCTACGCACACGGCCAACTCGCCCGGTAGACAAATTAATAAAATTAATAAAATTTGCTCAATTGTGTCGGACTAGGGACTAAACGGCCCGGAAAGGTTTCAAATTGGATAGCTCTATAAAGATACAAACAAAACAAAACAAATAAAAACTAAAAAATCGACAATCACTTCCAGCCTAAATGCAGTTCCGGAAAAACAGCCTAAAATCGCTTGTTCCTTTACGATTTTCTTTTTTATTTAAATCCTAGCCAAATTACTTTATTTACATAATTATTTCTGTAATGTGTTCCTTGGACCAATTTCCTCAGACGTTTGAAAAATGTCCACGCCGAATGTACGAGTAGTTATAAGGGCTTAAGTGAATGCACTGACTCACATTAGCGCTCGTAGTGGTAGAAAAAGGCAAACTGCTAATCTAATCGATCGGATGACGATGATTACTGCCTGCTGTCATTTCTTGATGGATACAGTACTTTTGCACCCATCTCTTGGCACAGGCCAGAGTAAAGTGTAGCTTCCACCGAAGTCCCAGTCTCATCCATGGCTGTGACAATATGGAAGTTGCTGGGGTATGGGTAGTGCTGAGTAATGACATTCAGAGCATGACCAGTGCATCTGAGTGGCATGAAAGGTGCTGCTCATAGGGTCAGTCGTGCTGCAATAGCACTTGCTGACCCAGTGAGGAAAGCAATGGCGAACTACCTCACTCCTCATCTTGCCTAGTACGCCTCATTTTGGTGCTGCCATTGGTTTTTGGGGTTTCCTTATAACCGCATAACCTTTGGTGGTGCTATTTGAGGATCCAACCAGCCACTGGGCTGATGACCTGACAGACACAGACAACGATGATCAAGAAAATGATTGTAAATTTTAGGAACAAATAAGGAATATATTCTCATACTTTTATTTTATTTACCTGAAATTCGAAACTCATCCCTAGGATGTTGCTTGCCTGAAGGACTAGAACTGGATTTTTCACGTCCGACCGCCCTCAGGACATCCTCATTCTTAAAATACACGCTATGCACATACTCTGCGTGACCAATTGACACGGAATGTGTCACAATTTTGACAGCCCTAAATGCAGATCAGTGGCGACTGAAACTGAGTGATTAGCTGCCACCCCCGGAGGCCCGGGTTCGATTCCCGGTTCTGCCACGACATTTGAAAAGTGGTATGGGAGCTGGAACGGGGTACACTCAGCCTCGGGAGATCAACTGAGTAGAGGTGGGTTCGATTCCCACCTCAGCCATCCTGGAAGTGGTTTTCCGTGGTTTCCCCACTTCTCCTCCAGGAAAATGCCGGGATGGTACCTAACTTAAGGCCACGGCCGCTCCCTTCCCTCTTCCTTGTCTATCCCAATCTTCCCATTCCCAAGCAAGGCCCCTATTCAGCATAGCAGGTGAGGCCGCCTGGGCGAGGTACTGGTCATCCTCCCTAGTTGTATCCACCGACTTAGATTCTGAAGCTCCAGGACACTGCCCTTGAAGCGGTAGAGGTGAGATCCCTCGCTGAGTCAGAGGGAAAAACCGACCCTGGAGGTTAAAGAGATAAAGAAGAAGAAACACACACACTTCCGGATGCACAATGTGATTGGGACAGGGCTTAGTAACCAAGATGGAAGAGCGTTGGCTTCCTGAGCCCAGACTAGTGGTACTGGAAGGTACTCGAACATGCAGTGTCGTGTCGGCAGTTATGACACGTAAACGAACTCCTGCAGGACAAACTTCTGTTAACTTTGTCTCCGAGAAACCTTAGTGGAACGTTCAAACCAATAATAATAATAATAATAATAATAATAATAATAATAATAATAATAATAATAATACAGCCTCCGTGGCTCAGACGCCAGCGCGTTGGCCTCTCACCGCTGGATACCGTGGTTCAAATCCCGGTCACTCCATGTGAGATCTGTGCTGGAGAAAGCGGAGGCGGGGCAGGTTTTTCTCCGGGTACTCCGGTTTTCCCTGTCATCTTTCATTCCAGCAACACACTCCATTCTCATTTTATAGCATCTATCAGTGGAGTGGTGACCCCATCGTACTAACACCCTATATATGCTTCATTCATTACATCCCTGACCCGGTCAATGAATGGAAAACAGGTTGTAGGTTTTCATTTTCAATAATAATAACAATAATAATAATAATAATAATAATAATAATAACACACTGAGAAATGCAAGTATCTCGGCGAATGGATTGAATCGAACTTATAAGAAAGAGCATCATTATCCATGTGAGTCAACAAGTTGGAACTGGCCTATCCAGTGACAAAGAACACTAAAATGCTTGCCACGCAACCTGAAGCACTACGACCAGAAGCTCCGTATGTTATGGAGTGTCTCATTGAAGCGAAGAGGTCGGATTGAGAAACTGGAAGTCAGAGAGGAAGATCTTAGCTCCGGTAAAGGAGGGTGAAGAATCCCGTAGACGGCACAGTTCCGAGCTATAAACATACAGAGGGGCTCTCTGATTGTGTTATGAAAAGGCGAGTAGTTTTGTACGGCCATACAGTAAGACTGCCTTCCTGTTCATCTTCTGACGGAACAAGAAGATTCGTACCACTTGGCTGACAGAAACTGAGAAGAACATTGAAGAACTTGGAATATCAGATCTTCAAGACAGAAATAAGTCCATGGATTTCAGGCAAAACCCCGGAAGAAAGGTACCCCCTGGACAGATGAAAGAAAGGAGTTACACTGACAGAAAATGCGAGAATACTGGTCAAAGATCAAAGCCCAACAGTTGATGAAGCGTGATCCAAAGTATGCCCATTCGAACCAAGAAGAAGAAGAAAGTAAAAGTGAATATAACAATCTAATTTATGCTGGTAAAAAAGTAGGAATATTCAGTAGAATATTGTAAAGGCCCCAATATATAGTTATGACTTGACTAATAAATTACCACTATTGTGCTTATTACTGATAATCGATTACAACCCCACCTACCCCCCCCCCCCCCAAGCGAGAAATGTCACGAACATCAGTAAAATGAAACATCGAGATTACTTTCAAAATAGGGTTAAGAAGGAAACTTCCGAGTTCTTTAGGTTAACAATCATCCTAACATTCACCAGGGGGTGAAGTGGGAACGAAGGAATTTTGAATTCTAGAGGACAATTTTAACTTAAATTTATTTCACAACTTGTCACCGAACTGGTCATAGATGTCTCAAAAATCAGCTTGGAATTCGTAGCAGAGCTGGAAATGAAAGGTAGACCGACCGGGAAGAAAGCTACTATGCTAACCTCCAGCTAGGAGAGACAAACAAAAAGCGAGAGGCAACATTTTTTTTAAACTATTTGTTTTACAGCGTGCCGATGCAGATAGGTCTTACGGCGGCATTGGAATAGGAAAAGGTTGGGAATGGAAAGGAAGCGACCGTTGAGATAATTTGTTCGAACCCCATTGTCAGCCCTAATAATATTAATTTCGTGTGGCTATTTCTAGCCGATTGCAGCCCTTGCAAGGCAGACCCTGCGATGAGGGTGGGCGGCATCTGTCATGTGTAGGTAACTGCGTGTTATTGTGGTGGAGGACAGTGTTGTGAGTTGCAGGGATGTTGGGGACAGCACAAACACCCAGACCCCGAGCCAATGGAATTAACCAATGATGGTTAAAATCCCTGACCCGGTTGGGAATCGAACCCCGGCCCCTCTGAACCGAAGGCCAGTATGCTGACCATTCAGCCAACGAGTCGGACATCAGCCCTGAAGAGGGTTTTCCGTGGTTTCACACTAGGAAAAATGCTGATCCTGTACTTTAATTGAGGCCACAGTCGCTTCCCAGCACTCCTAGCCCTTCTCTATCCCATCGTTGCTATGAGACCTATTTATGTCGGTGCGACGTAAGACAAACAGTAAAAAACAGCAAAAGAAGTTATACTTTAGAGTAAACTCTTCAGCCAAGTAACGGGAAACTCAGCTAGGTTGTAGAGAACTAGTGTGTACGTAAGTACACCCGTTTCTGCCATTCATACTCCAATGAATGCAGAGTTCGTAACAAAGCAACGGACGTTCACGGAACACCTGCCTAGAAAGTAAGCCCTGTGTGTATCGAGCGAACAAATACTCACGCTTAAATTTATGTTACCATTTGAAGAGGATGACATTTCCACGTTTTCCATTATTCAAGATAGGTTGCTAAACACCAGCTGTGCAACAACCAGCCAAGGTTAACCTATCTGTTTCTCAGATATGTCCTGTGATAACCAGAACATAAGTTAACATCTGCAAGCACTATTTTGTCAATCAGAAAAAACATATTATATATTTTGAGGACATAGCATACAGAGTGATACAAACACCGGCAATACTTGGTATGCTGTATGGACAGTAAATGAAAAATGAAAACCTACAACCTGTTTCCCAGTCAGTGACCGGGGCGGGGATGGAATGAATGAAGGCCCCATCTTGCGGCGAGGATAGGAATTGTGCCGGCTGCCGAGGCCTGTCGCACTCCTCTAGGGCAATGATTATTGACCGACAGATGAAATGAAATGAAATGATAGTGGAGAGTGTTGCTGGAATGAAAGATGACAGGGAAAACCGGAGTACCCGGAGAAAAACCTCTCCTGCCTCCGCTTTGTCCAGCATAAATCTCACATGGAGTGCCCATTCCAGACCCTGTCGAATGACTGGAAACAAGCTGTGGATTTTCAAATGCTTATATATTTCTAACATTTTTAGGTTCATGAACATCCGGGCCCTAATTTGACCATATGAAGAATGGAGGTAATGGCAAAATAAAGAGAAAGATCACGTAGGGAGTGAAAATGGAAGACTCGCTAGGCCTCGCAAATATAATACCAACGTGGTCAGAGGAGAACAAGAATTGATTAAAGCGAAGTCTGATGAGAAAGATTGAGTAGCCTCAAGAGTGGAAACAAGGCCAGATTCATCTCGAGGTCCCTTGGTCTTTCACGTATGCTCCCAAGTTCAAAGACATTGGGGAGGGGGACCTCTCATGACAGGCAGGGGACAGGAGATACCATGGGACAGGAGATACCATGGATATATTCTACAGCTCCCATCCAGAGGAAGATATACGAGAAAACAAAAATACTGGTAGGGGCGGAAGACAGACTGAAGTACCGCTTTCACCTGACCACTTTTCTCAATCTACATTTACATTTAAGGCAGTGGTAGTTGTGTGTAGGTAACGTGCGAGTGCTGTGTTTCACGTAAACAAGGGCATGTACTATGCACGTTGCCATACCAACGTCTAGTTAACACGAATGTCGGTCCGTCAAGCTCTAGATCAGGGCCTCTCAAACGCCCAAAATCTCACGCGTGCAGATAGAGGCGCAAGAGCTCCGTGCACTGTGCATCGCTGCCGCTCGGCATGGCTCGGATCAACGCTTCGTCTCTGGGCTACTCGGCTAAGCTCGGCTCAACTCTCCTATACTCGGCTCAAGTCAGCCCGGATTTGAGCGCTACGGCGCAAGTGGGGCAGAGGGAGACAGGCGGAGCGAGCGAGACAGGCGTGAGGAAAGAGAGAGTAAGCGCTATTGCTCCAAATCGAGGAGTGGGGGGTCTGCACTCTGGTCAACCAAGCCAAGTCGTCTTTTGCACCGTGCACAGTGCATGCACCACGCGCATGCACCCTGAGAGGCCACTGCTCTAGATAAACATCACGATAACGCGGACCCGCAAGGAATTCAGGAAGGTTAGTTAGAACGAACGTTATTTGAGGGAGTGGAGAAAAGAGAAAAATACTGCTGTCGTCAAAGCATGTAACGGTAGAAGTTACCCCTGTCATTCCAGCCCTTTTCTCGCCTGACCCCCGATCTAGTCTTCAGGATCAGGATTATATTCGGGCTTGTTTGGACGTATATATCGCTTGGAAGTGCATGTGGAAATAATTTCAAGGTAGGCTATCTATCTCTTCGAGAGTAATTATCTTCATATTTAAGGTTGAACTTTAATGTTGGTCAATAAATGTTATCATTAAGCTGCTCCGACAGTTCGGAGACAATGTCCGATTCATGATCGTTTTTCAATGTAGTACTTAATCGTTCAACATAGGTACATGCCATCTCAGATTAATGCTGACAAGAAAAACAGACCAAAAATCTAGTTACATAAAAATACAAGACTTCTAGTAACAAAATTTGAAGTGAAGGTCCTACAGGCCCTTCAGTAACCGACACACACACACACACACACACACACACACACACACACACACACAGAGAGAGAGAGAGAGAGAGAGAGAGAGAGAAGAGAGAGAGAGAGAGAGAGAGAGAGAGAGAGAGAGAGAGAGAAGAGAGAGAGAGAGAGAGAGAGAGAGAGAGAGAGAGAGAGAGAGAGAGAGAGAGAGAGAGAGAGAGAGAGAGAGAGAGAGAGAGAGAGAGAGAGAGAGAGAGAGAGAGAAATATCCGATTTTCAGTTGCTGACCGTTGACCGAAGAGTAAATATCGTGGTTTCACATGTCGGGTAACATTCAATGAAATTCCCAAGTTCTCTAACCAAGCTGATATAGTTCGCAGAGAATCTTGCGGGCGGCAAATGGGACTGAAAATAATATGTTTGTGATATGAAAACAGTGGTATCATCTTCATAAATTGAGATACTAATGAATCGAGATGACAGATTACTGTACGTATACATGTTGAAGAGTGTTGGACCAATAAAAGAACCTTGCGGGATTCCCACTTAGATGGGCCGAGGAATTCGTGGAGTTGATGCTTAAGGTGCGCTCACAAAATATATTTACAGGACATAATACCGTCCGCTCGGCATCTCCGAGAACTATAACAGTTAGGACACGTATTATTATTATTATTATTATTATTATTATTATTATTATTATTATTATTATTATTATTATTATTATTAACTTTGGTGCTAGAATTTATGTACTGTTACTGTTAGTAGCAACTATAAGTAAAATTCCGGAGTGAAAAAGCACTGTCTACCGAATGCCGATATTGTGGTGGTGTGTGATCATAAAGAGCAAGCCAGTTTTATTTTTTGTTCAACTCTTAAGTATTACCACGCATTGTGAGTCGCCGTAACCTTACATTGTGAATGGGCGTTTAAGTGTGTGTGGTGAAGGCTAGAGCACTGGAATGTGGCCCTGTTCAGGACGAGTCCCTCCTGGTCCCCGCATGGCCGTGCCGAGGTCGGAGGGCAGCAACATGGCGGGCTCGATCGAACGTGCAGCCGCGCGGCTTCTTCTGCATGTAACAATACACACTGCGTCTGGGCTACATTATTGCCACTTGTACGTACAGTGTACTGTAGTTCCCGAATCAAACCAGACACAAAAATGGAATCACCTACAGTTGTTTAGTGCCGACCAGTCTTTCTCAGAAGCCTGCATGCAATAGAGCGAATTAGAATTCCTGAGTTTGCCGTGCGGTTAGGGCGCGCAGCTGTAAGCTTGCACCCGAGAGATAGTGGGTTCGAACCCCACTGTCGGCAGCCCTGAAGATGGTTTTCTGTTTCCCCATTTTCACACCAGGCAAATGCTAGGTCTGTATCTTAAGGCCACGGCCGCTTAACTTCCCAGAACAACAGTATAACTTCTATTAATAATAATATTTTATTGCAGCCAATGGCCAAAATATATTTACATTAATACACAACAACTTCTATTTAACTTTCTTTTCTTTTTTTCATATTACACAGCAACAAGGAAGACGTCTAAAAAGTATATTTTTCCGTAGTGTGGGACTAACAACCAAGAATTTTTTCTCGTTTAGAGCTCATTTTAATAAAGTACATTTGTAAACCTTTATTCCAAGTACTTTAATTTTTTAATATGGCTTTTTTGGTGTTTTATGAGAGAATTAACTAGTCTGGCTCCACGATTCCTGAAGTAATAGGCATCTTTTTTTGAAAATTTTACCTAAAGCTGTGGCATAATTTTATTTTTTAATATGATTATTTTTCTTTGTAACGTTGCTCGTAAACTAAGGGAAACATATACTTGCTACCATTCCCTACTTAGTGTTAAAAGGCGAGGGCGAGTTGGCCGTGCGGTTAGGGATGCAGCTGTGAGCTTGCATCCGGGAGATAGTGGATTCGAACCCCACTGTCGGCAGCCCTGAAGATGGTTTTCGTGCTTTCGCATTTTCACACGAGGCAAATGCTGGGGCTGTGTCTTAAGGCCACGGCCACTTCCTTTCTATTCCTTGTCCTATCTTGTCCTCGCCGTAAGCTGCTACAAGACTCGAACTCACGCCTTCAAGGTTCGCAGACAAGTACGGTGACCACTCGGCCACCACCCCGGATGACTGCGGTGTAACTCCCCAAGTATACAATTAGGCTATGCGATGCACTGGAATCGGGGATTCACCAGTTTTTCGGAAATTATTAGGTTGCGGACTTGACTTGTTTAAGTAAAGTTTGTTCGCCTTTTAGAGTACTACTGTATCACCTATATTTGGTTCGAAGCGGGAATGGAATGAACGGAGCTCCCGTCTAGCGGCGAGGATAGGAATTGTGCCGGCTGCCGAAGCCTGTCGCACTCCACTGGGATAATGATTAATGACTTGCAGATGAAATGAAATTATATTGGAGAGTGTTGTTGGAAAAAAAGATGACGGGGAAAACCGGAGTACCCGCAGAAAAACCTGTCCCGCCTCCGCCTTGTCCAGCACAAATCACACATGGAGTGACCGGGATTTGAACCACGGAACCCAGCGGTGAGGGGCCGGTGCGCTTCCGCCTGCGCCACGGAGGCTTCATACTGTAGTATCTACTGTATATTGTTAAATATATTCCGACATTTCTACTACCGATCGAGTTGGCCGTGCGATTGGGGTCGCGCAGCTGTTAGCTTGCATTCGGGAGAAAGTGGGTTCAGACCCCACTGTCGGCATCCTGAAGATGGTTTTCTGTGGTTTCCCATTTTCACGCCAGGTAAATGCTCGGCCTGTACCTTAATTAAGACTACATCCGCGTCGTTCCTACTTCTAGCCCTTTTCCTATCCCATCGTCGCCGTAAGACCTATCTGCGTAGGTGCGGCGTAAAACAAATTGTTGAAAGAAAAATACCCGACTAATCCTTTCGAATTTTAGTCCATACTTCCGAATTATTTTTAGGTCTGGGAACATTACTTACAACTGAGAGTCCGCTGCACTAGATTAATCACAATCTCATTTCTCTTTCGCTATAGGCCTACTGCTATCAAGTGAAACTACGCAACTTTACAAAGAGAAATATTTCAGAAACTACCTAGGTTTCCAATATGATTTATTCATTCCTATATTCTTCAGGGAATTAACTTGCACCCCAACGCAGTTTTGCCAACCGTAATAGATATACCTTCACTTGCGGTTACGTAATTTGTACAAGAAAGCGAGTAGGCAGAAATGAAAACCAAGTCAAATATAGATTTGATCAAGTGGCCCTCAGCAGAAGTCCCACACTGATCTGGAAAGACTTTCGTATGCTAGTATCATGAAGAAATTCCTACCTATAGTAATAATGCAACCTCATCTGAAATGATATGCGACAAGATTAATAAATTATACGCACATCATTGTCCTTCCTTACAAAATAATGTATGTACAAATAAATGAAAAACGAAAAAAGCAGGCTGTTCGTTCAGCAAATTTCAGGTTCGCAATTCGTTCTAAAAATAGAAAAGAAAAAAGAAACAAAAGCAAATCCGCCGCACAAATGAACAAGAGCCGAGCTTGTCACGAGGGGGGCCTGTACAAAGAGTCTCCTCTCCCCCTGTGTTCTGCTGCACTTGTAACCGCAGACATATGGGTTATATCAGAGGGTGCCTGCATGAGAAACTGAAGACGATGAACCAAAGTAACAGGAGCAATTTTGAGCGGTTTTATGAATTACAGGTTAAGAATAGAATACAGGCTATGTAAGGTAAGCCTGGATTTTTGGTGTAGTTATACTTACTGTTATTAGAGACGTTAATATGAATGACAAATTCCTTTAGGGCTCTCCTAAAACGTACACCTACATGATAATCGAGCCAGAAATTGCTGTGGATGTTTTATTTAACGCATATACACTACTTCACACAAAAATTGAACACAGACTTGTACGGGAACAATCAGTGTCAAACTTCGTATACCTAGTTTCGTGTTATGGTTTTTCGGACTACAATATTTCTTGTTCCGTATACACATATGTTCAATACACACACTTGCGTAGAGCATTATAATAGGGGAGTTATAAGCAGTGCTAAGCACAATTTGCCTCGTTCTCAAAGCACTGAAGTGCATTTTGGCTGGGCTGAGTGGAGTGGCTCAGACGGTTGAGGTGCTGGCCTTCTGAACCCAACTTGGCAGGTTCGATACTGGCTCGGTCCGGTGGTATCTGGAGGTGCTCAAATATGTCAGCCTCGTGTAGGTAGATTTATTGGCACGTAAAAGAACTCGTGTGGGAGAAAATTCTGGCACCTCAGCGTCTTTGAAAACCGTAAAACTAGTTAGTGGGACGTAAAGCCATTATTATTATTATTATTATTATTATTATTATTATTATTATTATTATTATTATTATTATTATTATTATTATTATTTTATTTTTGTTTGGCAAAATGTAGACAAATTTTTATGTAATAACTTGTCAAAAATCTTAATGATAATATGCTCGTGCCTTTCGGCCGCTCTTATACTATGGAGACAAATACATTTTCAACCAGTAATATTTGATGATGATGATGATGATGATGATATGATTGTTTAAAGGGGCCTAAGATCGAGGTCATCGGCCCCTAATGGTACGAAATGAGACGAAATGGAATGACAAATTAAAAGTCTAAAATTCTCCACTGACCAGAATTCAAAGCGCGAGAACAAAGAATGAATGGATGGACATTAATTTAAAACAATCAGTGGATGCGACCCGCAATGCCTTACATTCACACAAACTGACGTAAGAGAATAGGATTACTGACCAAGGGACTGCTGCTATAGCATAATATAAACGATGAAGCTTGCAGTCCGAATGGGGTCCAAAATCCAAGTTATCGGCCCCTCATAACGGTACTGGTCGCTAGGAAAGTAGAACCATGGTACCTGTCATGTTGCGGTACTAATCAAAAGTAGCAGAGACTTGCCGTATTCCACACATTATTGTACTACTCATGCCCGAGTGCACCAACCTCGGTAAAGAGAATACCGCGGTAAACTTCAGAATTTTACCAGGGTAAAGTCGTATTTCTGTTGCACCAAGCTCGGTTTCGAGTTTACCGACATTTTACCGCGGTATAATGTTTACCGCGCGTGAGCGAGCGGTTAACTAAGAAAACCGCGGTAAAGTTTATTTGTGCTCTGTGGTTAAAGATTCCAAGATGGAGCTTAACAACTATAGGTTATATCTCCAGTATCTTAATCAGTTTGAAAGAAATGAAGGGAGAATTATAGAAGAGAGACGCGATTTATTTGAAGAATTAAGCGATGTTTCGTTCCAGAGAAGATTTAAATGGTGAACAATTAGAATGCCCGACTGGGAGAAACTGTCCTATGTCGCCTAGAAATCGTCTTTTAATAGCGCTGCGGTTCTATGCAACTGGAACATTTCAAGGAGTGATCGGTGACGTCTGTGATGTTGACAGAACAACTGTATGCCGCATAATACACAAGGTTTCTGATCTACTTGCATCGTTATCGCCACAGTTCATTCAACTTTCACTTACGCAGCGAGAACAAAGAGAGGTTATGGAAGGGTTTCATACAAGAGCTGGGTTCCTTGGTGTATTGCGTGCGCTGGACTGCACTCATGTGCGAATACAGTCTCCCGGAGGTGAAAATGGGGAGGTATTTAGAAATAGGAAAGGTTATTTCTCGCTAAACATGCAAACTGTGAGCGATTCGAACCTCACGATACGAGATATTGTAGCAAGATGGCCAGGGTCGACTCATGTTAGCACAATATTTCACAATTCTCGGCTGAGAGCGCGTCTCGAGACGAGAGAAATAGCTAATGGCTATATTTTGGGTGATGGAGGTTACCCATGTAAATCCTTCCTCCTTACACCTGTTCAGAATCCCACCTCCCCAGCAGAACAACGATATAACAGAGCCCATATTGCCACAAGGAATGTTGTCGAGAGACAATATTGTGTGTGGAAAAGGAGGTCCCCTTCCATGTCTTTAGGACTTCGATGTAACATTCAAAATATGTCGAACATTACTTTCCATTTTAAGGAGTCGATAACTTGCTTGCGCTGTCACAAAATGTAAACACGAGGGACAAGTGACTGTCGAAACGATCACTGCCGGCTGGATAAACTAAAGACAAGTGACTATCGAAATGATCACTGCTTCCTGAATACTACTTCGAATTTCTTCCGAGAGGAATAATAGCGAGAAAATCAAGCGTCTAGAAACCGCGGTAACGAAACCGGGCGATAGTAATGGTGCACTGCTTTTACGACAATACCACGGTAAAAGTTTTACCACGGTTTCGTAAAGGCTGATAATTACCGAGCTTGGTGCACTCGGGCATCAGAGGTTATGAAATTCGACATATAATACAGATCTATGCTTTTCTCACTTTGCGGCGCCATTTACAGGCAACGCAGACCTATGGTGTTCATCACATAAGAGTACTAACCACAGGGACCTTCCACTATCCCGTGGTGTTTCTCATATAGTGGGTACTAATCACAGGCAAGGCAGAACCATGGTAGCCATCATCCCATGGTCCTGCTCATATGGTGGTACTAATCACAGGTACTGCAAAAGCCGACCGCACGGTGCTCCTGTGTGCTACTATTCACAAACCTATTTCGTACCTAACATAGTGGTACTACGCGCAAGTAAAAGCGACCCATGATGTTCTCCGCGTGGTGGTACTAATCACAAGCAGCTTCATGGTTCGAAGACAATCATCCCTTGGTCGCCCCTTTTAGTCGCCTCTTACGACAGGCAGGGGATACCGTGGGTGTATTCTTCGTCGGCGTCCCCCACCCACAGGGGGTACCAGTAATATTTTGTCTGTCTGTTGAAAAGTGTACATGTTTTAAATAAAGCGAACTACTACTCTGGGGGGGGGGGGGTAAATCAATCGAAAGGATCAGAGATGTAACCGTTCTTGAATAATACAAAGTGAATCATCACACTATACAAATATCAGCATTGTGTGGCATTTTCAACTATATCCACAAAGTTGTGCTTTCTGAATTTGTAAGCTGGATGAGAACCTCGTGGACATTGAAGGTGACAAATTTACAGTGGGCAAAGTAAGAATTAACACACTTTACATGTATTTTGTAATAGATATTTTAACTCACTCTTTCACTATTACATGAACGTTACCCCGAGGATAAAATACACATACCAGCCACTGTGAGATGTTACACTTCAAAAACTAAACAAAATAACCCTAACTTTCTCACTATAAAATAAAGTAATACACTGTCAACGTTTTGTACACCCTGCCTTAAGAATACTGTAATATTCACATCATTACTTTTTATGCATTCCCCTTGCATGCACTATGATCGAGTCTTCTTGGCATAGACCCTACAAGTTTCACAGTCTTTTCTTGATCAACTTGAGATCATCCTTTAAAATGTCTTGCAAAAATTATTTTACACAAACGCCTCTCCAACAATACCCAAAGATTTTCAACTGGATTAACATCTGATTATTGCGTAAGTGTTCGCGCAGTTGCTCGTGTACATTTTACAGAAATTTTATTATTTCTTCGCCATACGGGTTGTATGCTATACATCACTGTCCTGTTGAAAAATAAACTGATCTTGGGTACCTAATGTTTAAACACTGCTCTGTAAATCCTCCCGGATTATGTTCATATACCCTCTGGCATCTAAGTTACCCTCAATAACCACCAGTTCCCCCACACCACCGTAGCGCATACACCCCCCCCCCCCCCCCCCCCACATTGTGACATACCCTTCCCCAAGTTTGACGGTTAGCATTACGTTCTTAGAGTCGATATCTTCATATGGCTTACGCCACACAAACTCTCACCCGTCTGACTCAAACATGTTGTACTTGCTCTCATCAAGACAACATTCTTCCAGAATTCCAATGGTTTCTTGAGATTCGAACGCACAAATTTTAGTGTTTTCACCCTGTTGTGTTCGCTAATGGATAGCTTTTTTGCTGCTCGGGCTTTGTTGCCAGGTTTATAAATATATTTTCCTATTGTCTGTGGTGTCACTTCCTTACCCGATGATGACGCGATGTCTTCAGCCAGTGCTAGAGCACGAACTCGTGAATTCTTGCACACTTGTTGCACTATATACTGTGATTTCCCTGTCAGAGTTTTAGGTCCTCCCAGATCTCTCTACTTATTTTGTTTTGTTTTCTTGCTAGTGGTTTAAGGTCGCACTAAGTCATCAAAGGTTTTCGGTAACAGAAGGGTGGAAAAGGGCCAGGAATGGGAAGGTAGCGTCTGTGGACTTAAGCTACAGCCTCAGCATTTGCCCTGTGTGAAAATGGGAAACCACAGGAAACCATATTCAGGGCTGCCGACGGTGGGATTCGAACCCGCTATCTTCCCAATGCAAGCTCACAGTTGCATGACCCTAACCGCACGGCCAACTGTTGGATATCCCATAGTTTTGGACTACTTAATTAAGTACACTCATGTTCACAAAAACCAGAACACCTTGAAAGACTAGTGATAGGAAGTTCACATTCACAGAACATGCGCATCAGTATGTTCTGAAGAAATGATCAGCATTTGAACCATGTCGGCCCTCAGGTTTAAGGTCCACATCGATATCCCGGCACACCACCACAGACATGTAAAATGTACCTGTGGCTCTCGTTGTCACTATAAACCGAAGGTAATGGATCAGTGTGACTTGAGCAGACGTGCAGGATGCCTCGCAGACGTATGCGAGAACCGTATCGCCAAATGAGTGAGTTTGAAAGAGGGCGCATTATTGGCATGAGAGAACGTGATGCATCCATCCGGGAAATTGCTGCTCGTGTGGGACGAAGTGTGCCAGCAGTGTAACGGGTGTGTGTACAGAATGGTTCATAGAAGGCCGTAGAACACGACGAGATGGGTCTGGTCGCACCACCCAGACTACCTCCCCCCCCCCCCTCCCACCCCGAGAAGATCAGCAACTCATTCGAATGGCATTGCAGGACAGATCTGCGTCCTCCTCGGCTCTGGCGCAACAGTGGGACAGTGTAACACGTCGTACACTACGACGATTGACAATCCGTCGCCGTTTATTACGGTCTGGGTTAACGGCGCGTTGTCCAATTCTCCGCCTACGTTTGACTGATATACACAAACATGCTAGACTGCAATGGTGTATGGAACGACGACGACTCTAGGGACAGGAATGGCAGCAGATAGTATTTTCGGACGAATCTAAGTTCTATCTGTTTGAAAATGATGGCCGCATTTTGGTTCGCCGCAGACAGGGGGGAGAGGCATTACATTGACTGTATTCGCACAAGACATACACAGCGCCAACTCAAGGCTTTATGGTGTGAGGTGCTATTGGGTACAGGCACAAATCACAGTCGGTGCGTGTCCAGGGCACTGTAACCAGTTTGACCGACGTGAATGACATCCTACAACCCGTAACCATACCCTTTCTGCACGACACCCCAGACGCCATATTTCAGCAGGACAACGCGCGACCACACGTTGCTGCACGAACACGTGCCGTCTTGTCACAGGATGTTAGACTGTTGCCCTGGCCCGCCCGATCACCGGACTTGTCGCCAATCGAAAATGTGTGGGATATGGTGAAACGACGGGTGCGGCGCTGTGACGCAATGCCAACCACCAAAGATGAACTGTGGAACCAGGTGAATGCAACATGGTTGGCTATAACCCAGGACGCCATTCGCGCCTTATACGCATCGATGCCATCACGCATGGAACAAGTTATCAGTGCCCACGGAGGACCGACTGTATGGTTCTCGCATAAGTCTGCGAGGCATCCTGCACGTTTGCTCAAGTCACACTGATTCATTACCTTCGGTTTATAGCGACAACAAGAGCCGCAGGCACATTTTACCAGTCGGTGGTGGTGCGCCGAGATATCGATATGGACTTTGAACCTGAGGGCCGACATGATCCAAATGATAATCATTTCTTCAGAACATACTAGTGCATATGTCCTGTGAATATCAACTTCCTATCTCTAGTATTTCAAGGTGTTCTGGTTTTTATGAACATGAGTGTATATACCAATTTCCAGCCTTGTCCATGATATTCCTGAATTTCTACAAGTCCAAATCTGCTAAGGGGATGAAATATGGACCCCCTACCTGATTCATTACTTGCATAATAAGTATACTTTGAAAACTATGTGTATGAATATTTATTTTACCCACTGTATAATAAAAATAAATGTATGTATGTATGTATGTATGTATGTATGTATGTATGTATGTATGTATGTATGTATGTATGTATGTATGTATGTATACTGATTGTCGAGTTGCAAGTTTGTATCGTGCTAGCTTATCAACGAACTTGTTTTACTTCGTGAGTTTGTGTCCGTACACTGGACGAAGTTCTCGAAGTGTAGGTTTACAAAACAATCTCGCAAATATTTAGAAGTCTTGACTGTATCATATCAGTAAAGTAAGTTAAGACCAGTCCTTTATACCGAGAAGGGATACTGTTTCGAAAAGTAGCCTTCAAGATTATAAGTAGGCTATTTCCGACGACATCTCACTTGTCAGGAGGTAAAAACGACCTTCCTCGGGTTCATTTCAACTGCATCTGAAATACGTGCGAGGACTGTATGAGAGCAGCAGTGACAGCGATAGATCTATGTTCCTATTGTATAGGAGAGAGAACATACCGCAGTTTTTTTGTGAAGAAGGAAGCCCCTGAGTTCATCACTCAGAGAGAATCTATCAGCAAGTTGGGTTGACACTACAGGAGACAAATAGACGTATGTCAATTAACATGTAAAGAACTTTTTAAACAAATTCGACGGTAATTATTGTTCCACCCTATCGAAACATTTATGTTGTGTGCCCTATACAAGTTTACAAATTAGTAGTAGTAATACACGTTTCGTTTTATGGTAAACATCATCAGGTACAGACATATTTGTTTAGGTAAAAAAAACTACGTGCAAAGGAGGTAAGATGTACAATAAGAAGACACATTTATCCTCGTTTTTATTGAACACTGTGTACAAATGTATACAAAGACTTTTTAAATGAACATTATGACAAACTGTCACAGTTAACGCAAGTTTTTTAAATTCGTGGTTAGCAAATGTTTTTAAAACCTCTCTTTCACCTCCTCCCCCTTAGTGAATCATTACCTTTTCTACAATATTTTTAAGTAGTCAAGTATGTTTTTAAGATCATCTTGAGAAGACTTGCATCTTTGCACATTTAATGTGTTTACCTAAACAAAGATATCTGTAGCTAATTATTTTTTATTATAAATCGAAACATGTACTACCACTAATTTGTGAACTTGCTTTAGGCACCCAACATATTGTATCGGTAAGATGGAACAATAATTACTGTCAGTTTGTTAAATTACGCTACATATCAATACGGATCTTGAAGTTGATGACTTGCAATATAAAGAACTGACCATATTGAAGGAGTGACTGACCCATTTAGGGACTTGGAATATCATGATCATCCCTGCACCACATCTACTGTACTCATGAAACTTCTTTATGACTTATGCCTTCAACTAACTTGAAAATTACTGCATATCCTTTTTGGGGGACTTAATCAAGGTCACTTTTATATGCTGATAATATCTTCTGAGAAGCTTCAACGCATCCAAACACAGGCTCAGAATTGGAACCACAGGCTACAGGAAAGTAAACTGCAGTTACACATTACGAAAACAGAGCACATCGAGTACGGACCATAGTGGAATAGAACCATTGAGATAGACGGTAGGGATCTCAAGGTGTTAAACCAATTCCAGTATTTGGGTTCTTTCATTAGCGATGACACAAATATTGTAATAAATAAAAATCTTCAAAGTAAAAATAAACTACTAATGTCGTGTATTTTTCTCCGAAAAAGGATTTCTTTGTATCAGAAAATCTACTAAAACGTAAATCTTCGGAATTTGAATGTCAACAAACCGAATTAGGATTTAATACCGGAACCTTGAGCATAGGAGACGAATGCCTAATTCACTCCGTTAAGGTATGCAACTGATCACGCAAAATAGGTCTGCAGATGTGTAACCACAACCTAAGTATACGCAGATACTTTACAGGTTGTTATACCGTTCAGCTTCCAGTCTGGAAGCCTCTGAATTAACCAAACGCCTTCACAATTCCATCTCTGTAACTCGCTCTGTGCCCTCGTTTAGTTCACACTTATCTCCCTCGACTTCTCTTACCCTCCATGATCGAGATCGAGTCTAGTATTCTCATAGTGAGCTACCCTTCACCATCAGCCTTATATGAACAAACCACTGAGGCCGGTTTATGCGTATAGTTTCATCCATCGAGTTCATTCATAAAATAACCTTTATCTCCCCATTCAGACTACCTCCTGCCACTGTTCTCACCTGTTTCTAAGAGAAACTAGTCTCGCTAATGTCATGTCTGTTACTTGCAACGTATGAATAACATACCCCGAGTCCACCCATTGTTAACTCCCGTACAGCTAAGCCTGTCTGAAAACAGATGTAAAGATAGTTTCGTAAGGGAATAAATAATGTACTGTATTATTATTATTATTATTATTATTATTATTATTATTGTTACGGAGATATCCGTGGTAGGTAGAGGTGAAAGAAGGTGCGGGTGTGAATGGGTTTCAATCTACGAAATTAACGTGCAATGTAAAATTAATTTAAAATTTAACTAGGTTATATTTTCTTTTCAAAAACAAGAGATAACAATCATAACAGGTACAGAGTAGCAAAAATGTAGGTACAATATTACTGGATTCGGGCTCAGTGCCCTTACTTCATAACTCTTGGGCAATCAGCCCCGCCTTACTCCAAAAAAAATTTTTAGCCAAGGGGCAGAAAACCCCATTCATTCCCAGGAGCACTGGCTCCAAACATTACACATAAAGCCTGCACGAGGCATACAGAAACAAATTTCAAAGCGCGATCCGCTCTCAAAATTGTAAGCCTATCACAAGGCCACACCAAACTCTACCTTCAAGCTGTCCTCTAAGGACGTATTTACAGGGGTAAAATACCCAAACTACGGAGGTCTATTACATGAAAAGAAGGTTGATTACATGACCTCTAAAATAACAATTTGAGAGGAGGCGAACTTGCACTCCTAATACACCTTGTTTTTAAAACCTAATCTGGCTCTGGGCCACTAACGCAAGGGCTAATCCCATACTACAGAGGTGACTTAGAGAAGAACACTTTACATTACATAAACGAAGAATAGTTTGAGAAAATAAGTTCACCTCAAAACAAATGTGAGTGGGAGCTCGAGAGGGTTAGCACTCTCTATCCCAATATGTAGCTTTACAAGAAAAAGATGAAAAGAGTAATTACATTTTAGGAAAAGGTTACATGATGGAAATGCTTCGAACCCGCCGCGAGTGTTAAACTGCCGACCTAGCAAGAAAAGAAGTTATTAATAGGCCATTACCTGGTGTTGAACGGCAGAAGAAGAAAGAGGCGCTTCCCGCCTCCTGCTATGTACTTAATACACTGAAAGATGGAACAGAAGTGGCCCGGAGACCCCAAAATCAGCAGTTTATATCCTCTCGCGGAAGATTCTAGGCGTTAGGGGAAAGAAAACACCCTCCCACAAAATCTTTATTGGTTCGGAAAAAGAAACCCCTACATAGAGGAAAAAGAAACACATTATTGGTGGAAAATTAATTAAAGAAATTCGGGATTGGCTAGATCCAAACTAAGGGGAAAAAGAGGGGTATACAGCCAACTTAAACAATGACAGAAGGAAATTTAACAAAGAACAAACTCTTGAAATAAAAATTTCTCCAACAAAATAGTTCTTTGACTCCGCACTAGGTCGCACTATTGTTGATCTTCAGTAGTGTCCTCTAGAAGAGAAAGTTCACACTTCTTACTTCAAGCGAAACAAAAACACATCAAAAGTGACACAGTTCAAAAACTCAAAATTTTCCACGTGGTGACATCTTCTGAGAAAGTAGAGAATTAATAGAATAGATAAAGTTCAACCTTCCTCCAGAAGAGGAGTTTCAACTGGCGCAACTTTTAAATAAACGGTGTAGAGGTGTACCGCCCGGTACAATTATTATTATTATTATTATTATTATTATTATTATTATTATTATTATTATTATTATTATTATTATTATTACAATTTGTTTTACAACTCATCGCCACAAATAGGACTTACAGCGACGATGGGACAAGAAAGGCCTAGGAGTGGGAAGGAAGCGGCCGTGGCCTTAATTATGGTACAACACCGGTATTTGCCTGGTGTGAAAATGGGAAACCACGGAAATCCATCCTCACGGCTGCCGACAGTGGGGTTCGAACGCATTATCTCCCGAATGCAAGCTCACAGCTGTGAGCTCCTAACCGCACGGCCAACTTGCCCTTGTTGTTATTATATTATTATTATTATTATTATTATTATTATTATTATTATTACACACAACGACATAAGTAAATAATCGCAAGTGATGTCCAGATGGACATTTCTTCCAAAAACAAAAATAATAATAATAAAGCCCGTAAATGATCTCGTTCTCTTGAGCCTTATTCAATAGAAGCAGTGCTTGACAGCTATGTTCTGTGTTTAGCAGAATAAAACTCCAGGCTTTTATATAATTTTTTTTCAATTATCACCGTTTCTAAAATTATTTTTCTATTTAGTGCACACCGGAGTTCGCTAATTGGCAGAACAAATGTTGAGACAACTTTGCAAAAAAACAAAACAATATCAACAATGGAGAAAAACTAAAACAGAACAAGAGAAACTTTGTGGAAGAAGTAGGAACGGTAACGATCCTGCGGTTTGGAGTTGAGGGGGCTTAGAGAAAGCATCCCTTGGCTCCCTCTCAGCTGGCTGGACCCACGCTTCACTTGTTCAAATTGTATAAGTAACACGACATGACGACATAAATCGTAAACCACTGCAACCAGACCTGAGCGACCTTCCTCTCCACAAAGAGCGGGCACAAAGCCGGTTTAAGGTGCAGCCTATATGCTAGAACTAATAGAACTGTACACAGTTTGGAAGACCAAAAAAGACACTAAACATCTCACGCTATACCAGCAGCGAACCGATCCTTTTTCAGTTACACCAAAACCGTGGGCAGAATAACAGGGGTGGATTTAGCCGTTTTACAAAGGGGTGGCCAGGGGAAGCGCGAATGATAAGGATATAGACATGATATAGGCTTTTGGGCTTATGCCGTGTCAAGAAAATAAGGCGAGATTCTTAATGTTTCGCAGAGAACTGTGCCCTGCGTCATCAGCACAGAAAAGGCTTCTTAAACAATGCGCTTTGAATTTAGAAGTCATAACAGAAGTCACGGCCGACTTGATGCGTTGCTCTAGCTAGGGAGCGCAGCGAGGGATACAGTAGGCCGTGTAGACGTGGAAATTGTACATTCATTCGTCACCAGATGGCTCCCCGGACGCGGTACAGCGCTAGTGTTCGAAGCGGAAGCTGACGGAACCATCAGAATCAGTCTAAGAGGGTTACGTAACATGTGCACACAAAACCAATTAACACTACCGTAATTAACATTAAATATAGCAAAGTTAAACACAATCAAATTATTTTATAAGGGAAATAAAATTCCACCCCACTGAGACATACAATAATAATAATAATAATAATAATAATAATAATAATAATAATAATAATAATAATAATAATAATAATAACTAGAGGACCAGCAGTATTCGTTATAAATAGATCACATAACTTCTTGATATGCCTGTCGTAGTCATATTGCTTTGCCAGCCGTTTTCAATGATTTTATGAACATTGAACAAGAAGCGGATTATGGTATGGCGCAGTTCGTAGTCAGAATTCATCCATTCTGACGTTATCATGCCGTCTGTCTGGTAGAACTCTATCCTTATATTCTCTTTCTTATTCCGCTGTTCGTGACGTAAAGCTCGGTATTGTATCGTAGAAGGCAACGCAATTTTAATCGCAGTTCTATACAGAACGGTTGCCTTGGGAGCTCATAGGTTATTCTCGAAAGAGGGTTGTGGTTTTTTTTTTTTTTTTTTTTGCCAGGGAGAGAACTTTAAGATACATGGCCTTCACTCTTTCTAGCGTAGCTATGGTATCCTTCGATAGGTGTTCCCAGGTAACGTCTAAGGCGTATGTCATGATGGGGTCTGTTTGTACGTACTTTTTTTTTAATCTCAGCCGCATGTAAGTTATTTGGTAGCTGGAAAAGGTTAGAGAATCAAAGAGTATCTAGCATCTTCCATGATCAGAGGAAGTGTATACTCTCTAGCTTGACAGGTAGTAATCAAACATAGCTGCATGCAATGGCATTACTAAGGAAGAAAATCATATTAGAATATTAATGAAAGTGTTAGTCGCTTAGCAACCTGCTAAGTACAGAATTTATTGCGGGTTAGAGTAAGCCTTCGCCTACAATTATTGTGGAGATCATTGAATGATTTGATTTTATGATTACTCAAAGTTGGCTGAACTTGGAACCTATCAATGTCTCATGATTCACCGGCAGGTAATTCCGGAGAGAATACAACAAAAATAAAGCAAATCGGTCCAGTAGAACGGACGGATTTGCCAAATCTGTTTTTAGTAAACTCTTCTGATATATAAATAATAGTAAGTGATTGTAATAGTACGACCAATTAAAGATCAGAAACGCACAGGTTATTCGTATCCTGCTGTAAGTCTTAATGTTCCTTTAAATGACACTGCTTAATATACCTCTGACGTCATCCGGTAAACGGTTCCATTCTCGGGCGGCAGTTCAATAGTGAGGAATGACGAGCAGGTTTGATGTTTGAGCCCTTTTATCTCTGTTACGAACATTTGAAAAGTAATGGAAACGCGAAGAAAGGTAAGATGGGGAAGATGATGTAAGAACTTGGTGGAGGAGAGAAATTATGATGGTTACGACGAACATGGAGTCGCGACGACTCTAGTTCTAGGAAAGATTATTATTATTATATCATCGTATGGCATTTACAAGCATAATGTGCAAAAATATACGATGAACATATAAGTTGAAATAGAGAAATAATTAAACTAGAATGTCCAGCTTCGACAACCAGTCCACTGCACTTGGTGTCAATCCATGCAGAGCCCGTAAACAGTCCTTATGTGCCGACAATGGACAACATGAAGCAATGTCTGCTTCTCAGCACTACACTCACACGCAGCACTTTCACAATATCCCCACTTTCATCATATATCGGCACCTGCCGTGGCCTGTTCTGAAACGACTGAGTTCTGACCACTCATGTCGAGGAAGATCAAAACCTGGCACTTTCTTCGTTGGGTCTTTAATCAGAGAGGCTTTGGTTGGTGGACATTGCCCCCCATCGTTGTCTCCATTTTGCTCCTACACTGAACTTTCATGGGAGTAGATCAGTTCAGAGTGGATTCGAGGATTTTAACCTCATCACAGGTGGATCTCATAAGGCGTTGAACAAAAGCGAGTTCCTGTGTGCTAAGGTCTTCTTGAGCAGCTGTACTTTCGCTGCTTTTCTCCTCAGATCTGGAGGAGCAATATTTGGTAAACCAGGCAACCATTGAGTAGGAGTGGACCTCACTGTACCAGTAACAACTCTCATGGTTTCATTGAGCTGTACGTAAATCTTGCTCGAATGTACGCTGTTTTCCCACACAGGAGCGCAAGAGAAACTGAAGTAGTGCGAAGAGTGTTTGCATCTGCACCCCAGAGGAAAGATGATGGCATGGTCATATTTTCTTCAATTGCATGCATTTTGAGAGCGTTTTAACCTTAGGGTCAATTGTGGCCTCACATCAATGAAAACATCACAATAGTCAAAATGTGGCATTACGAGAGCTTCGATTTATTTCTGTTTAAGTTTTATTGGAAAGATACGTGTAGGCTATATATAAAGAATGTACAGCTGAGAAAACCTTTTGGCAGATATGCAAGATATGTCCAGACCAAGTCATGCGTTCGTCCAGATTCTTCACTTGTGATGCAAAAGGAATTGAAGAATATTGGAAAAAATATAAACACCAAGTCCTTGAGTCAGAAGAATTAAGCATACGTGATTAAAATCCCCGATGCTGCCCTCTGAACCAAAGACCTCGATGCTAACCATTCAGCCAAGGAGCCGGACTCTCCCTATGTGATATATAACTAATTCCTCCTATTCCACGTACATGACGATAACTCCTAAACCGTTCTTATAAATGCTATACCGTAAAATATATGTTTAACAATATTACTGATGTGAATAAATATTTTTTTGAATAAGGATTACGTAGATAATCTGAAAATATGGTTTCTAATTTTAAGGTTGATATGTAGTGCAAAGTGTGTCCGACTCATTGGCTGGGTTGATTCGCGGCCAGGTCGTGGATGTTAACCGCCTCTGATTAATTCTTCTGGCGGGGGACTGGGTTTTTGTGTTTGTCCCAACACTTTCCTCGTCATGTTTATACAACACACTACACCACCATCACAGAAACACGCAATAGTGATTACATCCCGCCATATAGCTTTGGCGTCAGGAAGGGCATCCGGACGTAAAACAGGACCAAATCCACATGTGAGACACAGTTCGCAGCCGCTACCCCACAGGTGTGGGAAAAGCGGTAAGAAAGAAGATGTAGTGCAAATTGTAACATCAAAATGCTTTCGACCATCATTACCTTATTTCAGTATTCACATTCCGACGGCCGTAGCCGTGTTGAAACACCAGATCACGTAAGATCGCCCAAGTCAAGCAACAATGGGCATGGTCAAGATTTGAATGGGTTGCCACGCGCTGTTTGTGGGGGGGTAAGGGAATGGAGGAGCGGAAAGGAACTGGCCACCCTACCGTACGTAAACTCCGGCTCAGGCACACCTCTACGGAGGTTCGGACCTGCCTTCGGGCAGAATACACCTTTACCTTTATTACCTTATAAGAGGGTGCGAATTTCTGAATCTTCATCTCGCAGAATGATTTCGTATATTATCAGACTGCATTAGAAATACAAGTACTCCCTCCTAGTATCTTTGACATCTTCGTCCGCGAGAAACACTCCGCCACCAAGGAACCTTCTCACAGTCAGTCGCACGAAAACATGAATACTGTATTACTTTTGGCTAAGACTGGGAGTTAATTTCTTCCCAGTGAAAGATCTTCCATCACTTGACGACACATTGCTTTACAATTATGTAACTTATGGCGAGAAGTTCTTCCTTGATATTTCATTAAATTTGTTAAGTATTTGCCGGTTACGTACAGTAATTCTTGTATCGGTTCTTGTATCAGGGAAAAGCGATGGACCATTTGCCTGTCGTAAACAAAGTTCATATGATGAACTGCGGGTTCGAACTCTCAGTCGGCAGCTCTTAAGGTTTTATCTGTGGTTTCCCCATTTTCACACCAGGCAAATACTGGGGATGTGCCTTATGTAAGGCCACGGCCACTTCCTTCCCATTTCTAATTTTTTAATAACCCATCGTCACCGAAAAAACAGTGGGAGTTACTGTACTGTGACTTCAAACCACTTACAAAAGAGAAAATGTACCACTCAAAGCTCCCAGCTACACGAAACGAAGGTAACATGGACGTCTAAACAATGATCAAACAGCTGTCATTAATTGAGATGTTATATCATTCAACACTCTTTCTTTCTTTCTTTCTTTCTTTCTTTCTTTCTTTCTTTCTTTCTTTCTTTCTTTCTTAATCTGCTTACTCTCCAGGATTGGTTTTTCCCTCTAACAAAGCGAGGGACCCCACCTCTACCGCCTCCAAGGCAGGGTCCTGGAGCGTGAGCCTTTGGGTCGGTGGATACAACTGGGGAGAAGGGCCAGTATCTCGCTCAGGCAGCATCACCCGCCATTCTTTAACAGGGAGCCTTGTGGGGCGATGGAAAGATTGGAAGGGATAGACAAAGAAGAGGGAAGGAAGCGGCCGTGGCCTTAAGTTAGGTACCATCCCGGCATTTGCCTGGAGGAGAAGTGGGAAACCACAGAAAACCACTTCCAGGATGGCTGAGGTGGGATTAGAACCCCCCCTCTACTCAGTTGACCATCCGAGGCTGAGCTGCCCCCTCGTACGACTTTTCACATTTCGTGGCAGAGTCGGGAATCGAACCCGGGCCTCCAGAGGTGGTATGTAATCATGCTAACCATTACACCACACAGGCGGACCATTCAATACTAAATATACCATATCCGGGATTCAATCATAAATCTACAGAGCTTTCCACTATTCCCTTTAAGCGTAACTAAATGCGTGCTGGGAAACAGACAGGGATTGAGAGATACGAAAACAATTGCCCAATTTCTATGTATACGGTGTCCGGCTCCATGGCTGAATGATTAGCGTGCTGGCCTTTGGTCACAGGGTCTCGGGTTCGATTGTCAACAGGGTTAGGAATTTTAACCATTGGTTAATACCGCTGGCTCGGGGGCTGGGTGTATGTGTCGTCTTCATCATCATTTCAACATGATCATCATCATCATCATCATCATCATCACGACGCGCAGGTCGCCTACGGGGGTCAAATGAAAATACCTGCACCTGGCGAGCCTAACATGTCCTCGGACACTCCCGGCACTAAAAGCCATACGCCATTTCATTTTTTTTATGACAGCTCATGGCGGAACTGTTGAGGATCCAACCAGCCTTCGGGCTGATGACTAAACATACATGTATACGGTATGCCTTTGCTGGCAGGACCTAGTGTTTACAGTGCACCATATCTTCTGGTATAGGCTAGAGCAATTTTGTTACTTTCATAGATCTGTCTCTGTCTTATCCATGGCTTTGACAACATGAAAATGACTGAGGTATGAGCGATGCTAGTAATGCCAATTCTTTATGCAGCCAGTTCCTGCTATGAATGGTGTGAAAATGTTGCTCGCAGGGTCAGTTGGTGTATGCATTTCAGTGGGCTTGGCAGAGTGATATGTAATAGCAACTCTGGCTCGGTGAGGAAAGCAACGGGAAACTACCTCACTAATTTCCCTAGTACGGCTCTTCAGTGATGCCTAGCCCATCTATGACAGCTGATGGCAGAGCTGTTGAGGATCCCACCAGCGTTAGCGCTGACGGACTGAACATATATACGTGTATACGGTATGTATTTGAATATTAGGGACCGCGGAACTCCGGGGCTAAAATATAACTTACCGTTCCTGGAGTTAGTGACTGGAAACAGTACATACTCTGGGCAATGAAATCTTTGTCAGAACTACAACTACTCACAATAGCCACTCTTACCCTACGGGAAAAATAGAAGCGTGTAGTCGCTGTGCGAGCAAAACCTCGTATCCCACAACGCCCTTTCCCTTAAGACTGACCCCGCCTCCCAGCCACCTATGGATATACAATCCATCAGAACAATTTTCATTGTGTTCATTTTCCTATGGTAAATTGTAAAGGAAAAGCAATCTTAAATACTTTATGCTCTAGGAATACGTGAATACGTCATGCAAAAATACGTTCCTCAAGCGCGGTACGAGAGGTTAACTTTCCTGTACACATAAAAATAGGAAAATGAACACAACAAAAATTGTTCTGATGAACTACATATCCATATGTGACTGGGAGGCGTGAGCAGTTTTCAGGGAAATCATGGATAGGAAGAACATTGTCAGATTTTCTCCTTACGGTATGATGTTTATGTTACCCCTTATTATCATCATCAACTTTCCCTTCTAAAATTTGAAAAAATATATTAACATCCACATGGCAGTATTAATCTTTCGAGTATTCAACAAGAATATCCCATACTACTTATCTCATAACTCCATTCCCTATCCTTTTTCCACCACCATAACACAGGCTCCGGCAGTACACTTGCTATGCCTCTCAGCAGGTCAGCAGCATACAGCCATTCCTTTGCTGCGAATGGAGCTAGGATAGCCTATGAAATTCTCTCCCCCATAACATTAGAGCCATAAAGAGCTTAAATTCCTTTAAGTCGTCTTGCCGTGAGCATCACCACGATGTGTGCCGCCAGGCTGAATGAATCTTGTGGAGTGAATGTATGTGTGAATGTACGTTTACTGTAATGTTATATTGTGTCATTGAACTTTTAATTTGTAACGATAGTTTTAAGATATGAGTAGGAATACTAATACTAATAATAATAATACTAATAAATAATAACATTGTGGGGATACGAGGTTTCGCTCGCGTAACGACGACATATCGTTACGTGTCCTAGGCCCCTAGGGACTTGTTTAATTACATATAGTAGATAACTTTAATTGATAATTTCCCAATTCGTGCACTGTCCTAGTTAATTCTTACAGTGCTGTAGGGTAGGTAGGCTACAGAGAAAAATGTGTCTTTCAAGCACATCTGCTTGCTTGCTGCACCCTGATGAACAACCACGAGCAAAAATAACAAGTGAACTTGAGAGGAAAAAGTAGCAGTGTAACTGGAAAGCGTGGGATTTGTCTCCGTGTACTAGACTGGCTTTTTACACTTTTGACTGTCACTTTCTTTTTGTGATGCCTGCAGAGGAAGGATTCTCCATTCTCGCCTTAGCCGCCATTACAGGTCCAAAAAACTGACAGACTTTGGGCTAAATAATTTATATCATAACCTTCCTCTTCCCTCCCTTTGAGAAGAGTTCAATCCCACACCACGTAGGAGCATTCTTTGCTACTACTGCGCAACCACTGGCAGGCACGAATCTAGGTTTGTATATTGTCCCTTAAGAAACAATACCGCGTATCTCACAATAGTCTTCGTATCCATTGTGTTCCTTAAGACTGGTCACGCCTCTCAGCCACATATGAATATGCAGTCCATCAGAGCAATTTTCATTGTGGTCATTTTCCTATGCCGAAGTATAAAGGAAAATGAACCTTAAATACATTTTACTGTAGGAGTGCGCAAATACTACGTGCTAACATACGGTACGGTATGGTACGGTAAGGTTCATTTTCCTTTAAATGGCGGTATAGGAAAATGAACATAACGGAAATTGTTCTCATGGACTACATAACCATATTATGTGGCTGGGAGGTGTTACCAGTCTTAAGGAACATAATGGATAGAAAGAGCATTGTCAGATGCGCGGTATTGTTTCTTAAGGAACGATATGTGAGCAGTCAAATAAAACATGGTGACGCAGGAAATATTAGATTAGGAAATGAAGTCTTAAATGAAGTGTATAAATACCGTTGCTAGGATAGTAGAATAACGATAGCAGAAGTAATTAGGACCAGGGTGCGAAATCGGAAAAAATGGTGGGGGGGGGGGGGGAGAAGGATCGTGGGGCTTAACTACTAGTGATTATTTAAAACAGTATATAGGGGTATATAATTCCCTTCTAAGTAAATTACCCCCTCCCCTTATAAATATAAATTTAAAATGTTTTTGTTTGAATTCCGTTATAACAAGAATGGTGTTCAATGGGAAATTAATCCCGGGTTTCAGATGGACTTGCCAGAATGAAACATGAACACGCTGCATGTGCGGAGTTGCCGCCGCTGCATTGTTTTATTGCTCAAGGTCTGGCAGTCGTCCTATTATCTCTAACCAATGTGCATTATTGTTGATGTTTTTATGAAAATATGCACAGTAAAAGACTGTGATTTCAGTAATATATACGTTACATTTTCCTCATTTTATAATGAAAGAATCCCCCCTGGGCAATTTTAGTGGGGGGGGGGGATCTTTGAGATAAAATCATCGGTGGGGGGGGGAACCCTCCCATTCCCCCCACGATTTCGCACCCTGATCAGGAGTTTTATACAGACGAGGACAAGCTGCTAGTGGTTTAATGCCTCACCAACACATCGAAGGTTGAGAACGGATGAAAACCCGCTATAGCTCATTCCATGTTAAGAAAACAGTACAGCTTTTATGAACCTACAAGGAGTGAACACACCCCGTCTTAGGCAGTCATAATACCTCGTGAAGTCGTGATTAAGGAATATTATAATGTACTTTATATTGTATAAAGAAAGAAAATGGATGAAGCATGTTTTTGCCCGTGAGTTATTAAAATAATTACTTAACATTGTCTATTCAATAAATACATTCGCAGGGAGGAAGCACAATGGTGGGAACAGTCATCGCTTTGCCTTCCTTCATTTTCCTTCTGAGTTGCTCTGGTACGATACATGTTACGCGTAATCCGTTACGCTGTGAATCGCCGGCAACTTATCAATGTTGAAGAGAAGTCTTCTATTTATTCATTTATGCGTGTGTTCCAATATTATTGTACAGTACATCAGGTGTTACTGAAGATTTTGATGCTGTGGTGTGCAGCGATACAGCACAGCATGACTTTTACTGATACAGACATTCGGTATGGTGTTTTTCTGTGCTTTGTTTTGTTATTTAGCTTTTGTTTCTTAAGCATATTTTATTTTCGCCACATTTTAAAACTTTTTCACTACTTTTTGCCGGGGCAAATTTATTTATTAAATGCAATTAATTGTATCATCCACCCCGAGCCTATAAAAATATCTTGTCTATTTTCTCTCAGGTTGCCTTGAACTTCAATACTGAGGTTTTGTATGCACAATAGTTCCACGTTGCTGTAAAAACCGAAATAACTCCGCCCCCGGCCCTAAACCCCTGTACCCTTGACTTCAAAAAAACTTCTGCAGCTTACTTTCTTCCTTCTTTTATGTTTTAAACTAAAGTACTGAGTTTCACCAATACATATAATCCACGGTTTTTCCCCCTGAAGATATTGAGCAGAGCCGTTCGATATGGCAACCTTGTTGTCATAAAAGTCAATACTGTTATGTTTTTTTAACTGGAATGAGCCATACAGTCTAAACTCGATAACTAACTTCCATTACTCGAATTTTCAGTATCTCGAAGTAACTTTTATTTCCTGGTCGTTAGTCCTATTCTGCACCTATATTTCTCTATGCGCGAATTTTTCGATTTCTCGAAACGAAAGTTTCTTACTGCAAAGAAGAAAATATTCTATAATTCGAATGAACTTTGCAATACAGCATTTATTGTAGAGTACATCTTCCCGGCTGACCTCGGCATGCTTATATATAGGGTGTATCCGTAATGATGTCACCAAACTTTCAGGGATGATGGAGGAAGGCAAATGGATCAATTTGAAATAAAGAACCGTAGTCCAGGAACGTTCCAGACAAAAGTTATTAATAATCCAATTTGTTTAACTTGCGTCCGTTCTTAACAGATGCCGGGGTGTGGGCATTTCTCACCCCACTTGATTTCTTCTTGTGGGGCCATGTCAAAAGCGTTGTGTATGAGAGACCTGTCGAGACTGAAGATGATCTCTTGGCAAGAATTCTCGCTGCCTGCGACGCTGTTCAAACAACACTGGGAATATTCGAACGGGTACGACAGAACTTTGTGCGACGATGCTATGCCTGCATTGATGCAGGGGTACGCCATTTCGAACATCCGTTGTTAATGAAGCAGCTCGTGAAACTTGTGCAGGTAAACGGACTTAAATGAGCACAATTTTGCTTAACTTTTCACTCTATCGTTTCCGGACTATGGTTCCCTATCTCAAATAGATCCATTTGTGCCGTCCATCATCCCTGAAAGTTTGTAACATAATCACGGATACACTCTGTAGAACAGAAATACCCGTCCACCCCTGGTGTGTTGATCATAGGCAGTTACAGCTGCTTGAGCCTTTTCTTATACACCCAGCAGACCAGGCATTACCGCTCCTCGATTGTAAATGATAGTGTTTTCACGGCAATAACAGTTTTGTTTTTCAAAACTATGTGAAAGAAAGGAAGCTGAACAATAAAAATAGAAGACGGTGTTAACAGAGGTTTCATGATCCGTTACTCTGCGTTTCATCTCTTCAACGAGTTGCTATAAAATACACTGATCAGCCAGAACATTATGACCACCCACCTAATAGCCGGCATGTCCACGGATAACAGCGGCGACGCGTCTTGACATGGAAGCAATGAGGCCTTTGTAGGTCGCTGGAGGGAGTTGGTACTACATTTTCACACACAAGTCACCTAATTCCCGTAAATTCCGGGGAGGGGGCGATGAGCTCTGACGCCACGTTCAACCACATCCCAGATGTGTTCGATCGGGTTAAGATCTGGAGAGTTGGGGGTCAGCAATCAACCAACTCACCACTGTGTTCCTCGAACCACTCCATCACACTCCTGGCATTGTGAGATGGAGCATTATCTTGTTGAAAAATGCCACTACCGTTGGGAAGCATGATCATCATGAATGGGTGTACGTGGTCTGCAACCAGTGTACGATACTTCTCAGCAGTTATAGTGTCTTGCACGAGCTCCACTGCACCCATGGATGCCAACGTGAATTCTCCCCAGAGCCGCCGCCAGCTTGTCTCCGTCCCGCAGTACAGGTGTAAAGGAGCCGTTCCCCTGGAAGACGACGGATTCGCACCCTCCCATCGGCATGATGGAGGTATCTGGATTCATCAGACTATGCAACGCTCTGCCACTGCGCCAACGTCCAGTGATGATAGTCACGTGCCCATTTCAGTCGTAGTTGCCAATGTCGTGGTGTTAACATTGGCACATGCATGGGTCGTCGGCTGCGGAGGTTCATTCTTAGAAGTGTTCGGTGCACTGTGTGTTCAGATACACTTGTACTCTGCCCAGCATTAAAGTCCGATGTTAGTTCCGCCACAGTTCATCGCCTGTCCTGTTTTACCAGCCTGACCAGCCTACCACGTCCAGCATCTGCTGTAATGACGAATGGCCGTCCAACCCCTCGACGTTTGGACGTGGTTTCACCTTGGTTTCGCCACTTGTTGAAGACTCACCACAGCACTCCTCGAACACTCGACAAGTTGTGCAGTTTCCGAAATACTCGTGCAGAGCCTCCGGGCCATCACAATCTGCCCTCGGTCAAACTCAGATAGATCGCGCGCCTTCGCCATTCTACACACGGATAGCACGCTCACTGATACTACATGCACCGCACGTGTGTCTAACTAGCAGTCATTCCTCGTCAGGTGACTTTATATCTATAGTAGGCAGGTGGTGAATGTTCTGGCTGATCAGCGTAAGTTTTGTACTTTAATTAAAATGATAAAGTACTTCGAGTTTCTTTTTATGTGTTTAAATAACATTAGATACATGATTATATTATGTGCTATACATCCTTAAAAAGAGGAATTCTCCATATCTCGAAATTTCGATAACTCTAAATAAAAATGATGTCTCCCAGTGATTCGAGACATCGAGGTCTGACTGCATCTCCCGAATGCAAGCTCGCAGCTGCACGATCCTAACCACACTGCAAAATCGGTCGGTAATATTGGTACTATATCTTATACGTAAAGTATACGTAGCCTCCCGCTCTAGGAAGCCAAGAATAACGGTCGAGAGGATTCGTCATGCTGACCACACGACACCTCATAATCTGCAGGCTTTCGGGCTGAGCAGCGGTCGCTTGGTAGGCCAAGACCCTTCAAGGGCTGTAGTGCCATGGGGTTTGGTTTTGATACGTAGCCTACTAGTCAGACACGTGGAAATATATGAAGAATAAAAAGTGCATTTAGTCCTTCTGAATTTCATTATCCATAAAGATATGAGCTGATCACGGCGGATTAGTGGTGGAGCGTCCCACTCACGGGTTCGATCCGGCTGAGGAAGTTCATTTCTGAAGGACGGTCAAGAATCTTAGCACCCCAATGTCATTGTTGTTGGCAAGTTAAAAATCTCTGGAGGCTCACTGTGTCACTCGACAAAATTAAAAAAATTACTCAGCCATAGCATTTGTAGCCCGATAGTGGCACAATCGGAATGTCGAAAATTTGTAGATAGGTCGTCTATATGGCACCAGTTCAGAAGGCCTGCGCCACAGACGCCGAGGCCATAGAATTATTATTATTATTATTATTATTATTAACATAGAATTTTGGCAGCTACTAAAAAAAGAAGTAATTATAAATCGTTTCCCTAACAATAATAATAATAATAAAAGCGTGTGGCCTTCGAAGAGACCTGGTGCAAGTCTTTCGATATGACACCATACAGGAGAGACCTGCGCGTTTCAGGATGGGGTTCTACCTGTGATGAATTGTAATGATAAAGATGGCACACACAACCAGCCCTCGAGACATCGAAATTAAGCAATGAAGGTTAAAATCCAGAACCCGGCCGGGAATCGAACCCGGGACCCTCTGGACTAAAGGTCATCACTAACCATTTATCCATGGAGTCAGACGTTACCCTGATCATGGGTGTTGTTTGGTTAAGTTCTATCGGGTGGTTTGCAAAATATCTTGAGAAATAACTCCCTGCAAATATCTTAATTATTTTTTTGAAGTTGCTTTACATCGCGCCGACACAGATAAGTCTTATGGCGACGATGGGACAGGAACGGGCTAAGAATGGGAACGGGAAGGAAGCGTCCATAGTCTTAAGGTACAGCCCCAGCATTTGTCTGGTGTGAAAATGGGAAACCACGGAAAACCATCTTCAGGGCTGCCGACAGTGGGATTCGAACCCACTATCTCCCGATTACTGGATACTGGCCGCACTTAAGCGACTGCAGCTATCGAGCTCGGCTGCTGATGCTTGTTTTAAGGGGCCTAACATCGAGGTCATCGGCCCCTGATGGTACGAAATGAGACGAAATGCAATGATAAAATAAAAATACAAAATCCTCCACTGACCAGAATTCAAAACGTGAGGACGAAAAATGAACGGATGGATATGAAGTTAAAACAATCAGTGGAGCCGACCCGCAAAGCCTCAGTCTCAGGAACTGACGGAGAACAATAGTAATACTGACCAAGGGACTGCTTCTAGAGGTCAATACTGAATTGATGATGCTTGCAAGCTAAAGGGGTCATCGGCCTCTCATAATGGTACTTATCGCTTGGAAAGAAGAACCATGGTATTGGACATGGTGCGGTACTAATCAACAGTATCGTAGACTCGCGGTATTCCACACATTATGGCACTACTCACAGGTAATGAAATTCGCACAGGTAATACAGACCTATGGTGTTTCACACATAGCGGCGCCATTTATAGGCAACGCAAACCTATGGTTTTCATCACATACGCGTACTAACCACAGGGACTCGTACTATCCCGTGGTGTTCCTTATATAGTGGGTACTAATCATAGGAAAGCCAGAACCCTGGTGTCGCTCATATAGTGCTACTAATCACAGGTACCGTAAAAGCCTGACCGCACGGTGCTCCTGATTGCTACTAATCACAAACCTATTTGGTACCTAACATAGTGGTACTACGCGCAAGTAATAACGACCCATGGTGTTCCCCGCTTGGTGGTACTAATCACAGGTAGTTTCATGGTTATAATCCAATCATCCCTTGGTGGTCGCCCCTTTTAGTCGCCTCTATCGAGCTCGGTTTGATCATCATCATCATCACATGAAAGATGCCTCGTCTCACAGTCGAACTGGTCCAGAGTTCGTTCCACTCTCAAATTGCATTCAAACGATTCATAAATATCGGCACTCGGACTAATTAAAACCATGTTTTCAACTGAACATCTTGAAATGATGAATACTTGTCTGCTAGCGAAGTCTGCCCCAAATACATTTCCCTATACACTCGCCTTCTTAGCAATGCCCGACTCTGTGGCTGAGAGGCCCCGAAAATTGATTCCTAGCTGGATCGTGAAATGTTAATCCTAAACGGGTAATTCCCCTGCTACTAACACATCACACACAACACTATTCTTCACTATAAAATCACGCCGTTTCTATACATTACAGACGCCACTCACCCTCATCGGGTCTGCCTTACAAGGGATGCACCAGGTTATAACTGCCACACCAGTACATACAGTATTCGAAGTATACATAGCGCGCGTCATAAGTCGCTACCGCTCCTACCCTCAGTAGCGTTCGCAATGAACTGATTGTGGCTACAAAAATAGACAATTGTGAATACTACTCTGACCACAATCATGATGCAGTTATCAAGTGGAATTATATTACTGCTGGACAGTATTTGCAATACTGGTATGCTTATTGAAAGTCTGAGGCGAATCATTCGCGAATTCCGTAGTGATCATTGCACTGAGTGCATCGGTAGACGCAGTACTACGAAGTGGCTTGCAAGGTCACCGGACCTTACGCCTTGTGACTTTGCCATGTGGTGGTGGGTCCTGAGAGAGAGAGAGAGAGAGTTTGGGGGGGGAGCGATTATGAAGAACAGAGTTCGCTGCAAAAGAAACAAACCTGGACCATTTGAAGAGCTTGATTGACGAATAGGCTAAAGATACTTTTGATAATAATCCACAACCGACTGTAAGATATATAAATCTATGGTGGACATTCTGACAAGCCATACCCATGCTTTTAAACTTGAACTTCCAAGTTAGATTACATCATAAAGGAAATTGCATTTTCGCGGAAGCAACTTAAGCCACACCAAGTAAAGTAAAACGTGTAATTATCTTTTGTTTCCGCGTTTAAAACAGGCAAACCTTTAAAATAGTCGTCTATTTACATTTTCGCAAGTTGTGACGAATGTAGGATAATATATTGCTCATCAAAGGCCTTTCACTGTACATCTACATGTGGTCTTCTGAAAAGTTTGCTAACGCTGTGTAAAGAAAAACTACAGGAATCACTAGATAGACTATTAAATGCAACACTAGAGTCACATCTAATAGTTGTTTAGGACTCCGGCAACAACTACGTTAGCAGTCGAGAAACACGAGAGAAATATATTAACAAGTTTAGTAACTACGGTCAAATTACTTTAATATGGAAGATTAATTCCAGATTTTGTAAAGAGAAACCAATGCGTGGTAGCCATATGCGCATAATCGCGAACTAAAGCAACAAATTCACACTAAGCTACCAATAATGTAGTTGGCACCCACTAGCAGATCTCATTTTAAACAACACATAAGCGAAGTGCAACACATATTAAAGTAATATTTTCGTCCGTACGGTAAGCGGAGAGAGCAGCGGCAGACCTTCCGCTCCGCTCTGTTCACTGGCGAATGAAATTAGTGTAAAGAAAGCGGTGACTGTGCGAGGGTGGGGAGCTTTGTAGCGTTCAACCCAACTCACGCTTGTTTGGCCCGACTGAGTTGGCCTGGCCCCCGGCAAGAAGGCAGAGCACTAAGCTGCGACCAGACTCACTACAGCGTGTCTCAATACTGAAGCACTTCTAACTACGATCTGACCTCGACTGCAATATTACCGGTATATAGAACGTGTATGTATTCTTTAATAATAAATGTCATTTGTTTTAACGTCCCACTAACTACTTTTACGGTTTTCGCAGACGCCGAGATAACAATCACTACTGATCTGCATTTAGGGCAGTCGCCCAGGTGGCAGATTCCCTCCTATCTGTTGTTTTCCTAGCCTTCCCTTAAATGAATGCAAAGAAATTTGAACTATATTGAACATCTTCCTTGGTAAGTTATTCCAATCCCTGACTCCCCTTCCTACAAATTAATATTTGCCCCAATTTGTCCTCCAAGACACCACTCAAACTTATTCCTCTACTAATGTCATTCCACGCCATTTCTCCGCTGACAGCTCGGAACATACCACTTAGTCGAGCACCTCTTCTTTCTCCTAAGTCTTCCTAGCACAAACTTTGCAACATTCTTTTAACGCTACTATTTTGTCGGAAATCATCCAGAACAAATCGAGCTGCTTTTTGGATTTTCTCTAGTTCTTGAATCAAGTAATCCTGGTGAGGGTCCCATACACTGGAACCATACTCTAATTGTGGTCTTACCAGAGACGTATATGCCGTCTCATTTACATCCTTACTACAACCCCTCAATACCCTCATAACCATGTGCAGAGATCTGTACCCTTTATTTACAAATCCCATTTATGTGATTACCCAATGAAGATCTTTCTTTATGAGATAGGTAAATCGCGATACAGTCCATTTGACCTCCTGAATCCATGATATCTGCTATATCTTGCTAGACTCCTACAAGGTGAGCTTCAGTGGAATCCTAAACCCGAAATGCCTTCTGAAATGAAAGGGCGTATGGCTTTTAGTGCCGGGAGTGTCTGAGGACATGTTAAGCTCGCCAGGTACAGATCTTTCGGTTTGACTCCCGTAGGCGACCTGCGCGTCGTGATGAGGATAAAATGATGAAGACAACACATACACCCAGCCCCCGTGCCAGCGAAATTAACCATGATGGTTAACATTCCCGACACTGCCGGGAATCGAACCCTCTGACCAAAGGCCAGCACGCTAACCATTTAGCCAAACCAGTTATTAATTTCGCAAACATGCTTAATATAATCGGAAGGAATGCTTTCCCAAAGCTTACATGCAATGCATGTCAAACTGACTGGCCTGTAATTTTCATTCTGGTGTCGGAATTTAGTCCAAACATACCCTGATTCATCGCACGTACATCTGTTACTCAGTCACACTAGTGTTTTGACTAAGAAAACATTCAGGGCATGTATTCATGTTCAAATGGTATATTCCCTTGCCTTATGTGAATGAGTCCATCGCCTTTAAGCTGTATAGTCGGAACATCATCGCACCACTGTCACAATATCCGCTTGTAGAAGCGTTTGGAAGCTCATACAAACCACTTATTAGATTCATGAAAGGAAGACGAGTCAATTGAGATTCCAACAAGCTACGTCAGGTTATAATAACCAAGAGGTCACATCACATCACAACATCAGTTATGGAATGAGGTGCGAGAGCCCGCTAAATTATTAGTCCGCACGTACCGCATCACACCTCGCCCTCGCGGGACGGGACGGAACAGAACAGCATTGATCAGCACCTCGATTCGGCGATCATTGATCAGGAAGCGATCTCAGGGCGAACACGCCAAGTGTCAACAAGCACTCGTAGCTTTCATCACAAGCTTTATACAGCTTTCGGCGGACTTTGAGGCTTACTGCAGTGCGCCCAAACATAACCCAGAAAGTCGTTATGAAGACAAACACGTCTGCAGGACTGATAACAGCAACTGAAGTAGTGTTTCCTTGTTTATGCTCGGCAGCCACCTGTATAATTAATAGAACAATTTGCAGCAGATAATAATAATAATAATAATAATAATAATAATAATAATAATAATAATAATACCGGGTGAGTTGGCCGTGCGGTTAGGGGCGCGCAGCTGTTAGCTCGCATCCGGGAGATAGTGGGTTCGAACCCCACTGCCGGCAGCCCTGAAGATTGTTTTCCGTGGTTTTCGATTTTCACACCAGGCAAATGCTGGGACTGTACCTTAAGGCCACGGCCGCTTCCTTCTCATTCCTAGGCCTTTCCTGTCCCATCGTCGCCATAAGACATCTGTCTATGCGACGTAAAGTAAATAGCAAAATAATAATAATAATAATAATAATAATAATAATAATAATGGCGTGTGGCCTCCGAAGAGGCCTGGTGCAGGTCTTTCGAGTTGACGCCCTGTAGGCGACCATTGCGTCTATACCGATGATAACTTCCAACGATGAAGACGACACACACACCCAGCCCCCGAGCCATAGGAATTAACCAATGAAAGTTAAAATCCCCTACCCGGCCGAAAATCGAACCCGGGACCCCTTGGACCGAAGGCCACCACGCTAACAGTTTAGCCATGGAGCGAATATTGAAACTGCTGTAAGTACACGATACTAGAAGCAAAGTCCTAGCTGTTGGGGAGATAATTCACAATTTGTGGTTACCAGCCATTACCGACTTGATTGTGTGCAAACGTCATCCTAGTTAGGAAAAGGTACCAACACAACATTAAGAAAAGTTATTGGATACTTCGGTAGAAGTGCAGCTGTTTTTAATGAACAAGAAAACAGACTTGATTAGAACGTGTAAATTACATGTTACAACGACTGTACAGTGTACTTGTTGAGTCATCAGTCCATAGACTGGTTTGATACAGCCCTCCATGCTACCCTATCCTGTGCTAACCTTTTCATTTGTACGTAACTACTACATCCTATATCTGCTCTAATCTGCTGGTCTACCCCTACCATTCTTACCACCTACACTTCCCTCAAAAACCAACTGAACAAGTCCTGAGTGTCTTATGATGTGCCCTATCATTCTATCTCTTCTTCTGGTCAAATTTAGCCAAATCGATCTCCTCTCACCAATTCGATTCAGTATCTTCTCATTCATGCCTTTGCTGGCAAGATGTAGTGTTTACAGTGCACTATGTCTTCTGGTATGGGCTAGAATAAATTTGTTACTTTCATTGTCATGCCTCAGTCTGATCCTTGGCTTTGACAATATGAAGGTAACCGAGGTATGAGCGATGCTAGTAATACCATTCCCTATGCAGCCAGTCCCTGTTATGAATGGTGTGAAAATATCACTCATAGGGTTGGTTGGTGCATGCATATCAGTGGGCTTGGCAGACTGATGGGTGATAGCAACCTCTGGCTCGGTGAGGAAAGCAACGGGAAACTACCTCACTCCTCATTTCCCCTAGTATGCCTCTTCTGTGACGTCTAGGCTATTTATGATAGCTGTTGGCGGAACTATGGAGGATCAAACCAGCCTTCGGGCTGAATATTCAACATACAACATCTCACTCGTGATTCTATCTATCCATCTCACCTTCAGCATTCTTCTGTAACACCACATTTCAAAAGCTTCTATTCTCTTTCTTTCTGAGCTAGTTATCGTCCATGTTTCACTTCCATACAATGCCACGCTCCAGACGAAAGTCTTCAAGAACATGTTTGTAATTCCTATGTCAATGCTCGAGGTGAGCAAATTTCTTTTCTTAAGAAAGGCTTTCCTTGCTTGTGCTAGTCTGCATTTTGTGTCCTCCTTACTTCTGCCAGCATTAGTTTATTTTGCTACACAAATAACAATAGTCATGTACTTCCTTTCAAAACTATTTCCTAACCTAATACAGTATTTCCTGCATCACCTGACTTTGTTCGACTGCACTCAATTACTTTGGTGTCGTCCTTGTACTCGGATGGAAGCAATCCTGGAAGATGATGCCGTAGAAACCGAAGGTAATTCCGTCCAGTGAGTTTGTTTGGTAAAATGTACGACCCAATAAGGCGATTACTTAGTACCCCTCACCACACACTGAAAGAGTAACGTCGCTGATGTGGTGACTCATGCGCAGCATGTGGTTATTAAATTAAAGTTTTCAATATAGAACTAGTGCTCCACAGCATTCCTTATAAACAGGTCAGATAACTCGTCTTGATATGCCTGTCGCAGTCATATTGTTTTGCTTGCCCTTTTCAGTAGTTTCATGAACATTTAACACCGGTACATTACAGATTAATTCGTAATTTAGTTTATAATACTTCTTTCTGTGCTTCGACCATTCAGCTGTATCTGTGTTGTAACCAAGGTTGAGATTTACAAAACACAACTTTATTATTCGCTTCAAATGCAAAATACACTATTTACACAAATAAAATTGAAATTTAACTTGAAGCAAAATGAATTAGGAATCTGGAGAAAGAGTCTATCTTTTGTACACTATATACAAGTTTGCAGTATTTACATCCACTACTATCTCGAAAAGATAGTCCTTGTGATATGAAAAGTTGATAGTCGAAAACTATCAGAAGCACTGACACAAATGTCTTTGAAAGTCCTTCCTTGCTGAGTTCATAAAAGCAAGTTCAATGTTGGAGGAATTCTTACTTAGCGAAACCAAGGGAGCTTGCATTAATTAGGGAAATATACGGCATGTAATAGTATGACTGGACATGTGCAGAGGAATAGGCAAGAGGAGCGGTGTCCAGAGGTGAGACCTCGTACTGCCAGAAATTCAGTCCACCTGGCCGAAGCACATTTTCAAGAGGAGTAGCCTCCGTGCTCGACGTAGGGTGTATTCTGGAGCTGGACACCGGGGCAAGTGGGCATCTGGACATTTTTTTTTTTCGGGGGGGCCCCCGAAGCCCGCTCCCTCCGCGTGACCAACGACTCAATCTACATGGCCTCCGACATGCTATTATTTCTACTGGACAGGCTGGGAGTTCCTCTTTATAGTACACACACGACGGTCCAGGCATGCGCACTGAGGGCTGCGCGTCGAGGCTAGAAGAATGACACACTGGCGCGCGTGTAGCTGGCTGGCGGAGCGAGAAGGGAGCGCCGGACATACAACAATCTGGATCTCAACATTTTCGCACGACTTCGCCCAGTCGTGGCTGAATACTGGTTCGGGTAAGGAGACTACTCACGTTTTCAAGCGTTTGTCCCTACGATTTAATCGTCACACAGATGGTTAGTCGACTTTATACCTTCCCGTTTGTACGTACAGTAGAGTCTCGATTATCCGACCTAAACGGGACCTGGAGTACGTCGGATCACCGAAAATGTCGGATAATACAGAATAACTTTGAAAATGAACTGAAACTAACAGGAAGGCTATACTCTAGTACTAAAACAAGGACATGTTTTACGGTACTCTGTTTATTGAATTATCAATTCAATTGTACAGTGCATGGAGTATTGAACGAAAACATTCCAGATGTCTTACAAAAAGAAACTTTTCTCCACAGATATTAAGCTTCCTAATGCCGTACCGCTTTTTCCACCGATCAAGCCACCCAGCACTGGCAGGAAAATTAGGGTCCCCTTCATTAAACTCCTTCTAGAAATACACAGCCTTTTCCTGCAGAATGGGGCCAGATATTGGCAGGCCCTTTTCCCGGTGTTGAGATAACCAAAGAAATAGTGCTTCACTTACTTTTTCGTACTCACATTTTTCATTTCTTCTCTGCTCTGGTAGAGCACCACTTTTCAATTTCTTCCCTCTGTTATTTTCCAGTCTCCCACTGTAACACATCCAACACCATAATCTGAAGCCACATTTTGAAGAATTTCCCCTTTGTCCAGCCTCTTTAATGCACTCAACTTGTCTTCCATAGAAACAATCACTTTGTTCCATTTACTCGCTATAATCACAGAGGATATGAAAATCATAACATCCGCACCCAACCAATACTACAATGAAAAATGACTTAAGACTCACTGCACCTGTCCTTGAGAAAAAACTGTCCTACCGCCAGCGGTCAGGCCAGTGCTTGTCCCATGGTCGCACCCTCCGCAGCGGGTGTGCCTGAATTTAGTCTCCACCAAAAGTTCAAATGAAGTCTACCAGTGTCGGATAACACGGAATGTCGGATAAGCGAAGGTCGGATGAGCGAGACTCTACTGTATATAGACCGTTTTCTCTTAGCAGAATGTAAGTTATTAGGAACGTTCTGCCATCTGTTGAGTATATTCAGAAGCTGGGGAAGGTCAGGGAATCAGAGATTATCTAGCAGTGAGTAGTATTCTTCAATCATCAGAGGAAATTGTTAGTCTCTTATCAACCTGCTAAGTACAGAATGTATTGCGAGTTAAGGTAAGCCTTCGCCTGGAATTATTGAAGTGATCATTTTGACGCAAGTGCGATAACAGGTATAACTTGAAAACAATGTTCTCTTAATCATGGGTAACTAATGCAGATATCGAGCTCGAATTACTATGGTTATTATTCGGCCGTGATTATTATTACTATTATTATTGTATGTATGCCTTTGCTGGCGAGATGTAGTGTTTACAGTGCACTATGTCTTCTGGTATGGGCTATATCAAATTTGTTACTTTCATTGGCCTGTCTCAGTCTCATCCTTGGCTTTGACAATATGAAAGTGACTGAGGTATGAGTGCTGCTAGTAATACCATTCTTTATGCAGCCAGTCCATCTTATGAATGGTGTGAAAATATCGCTCATAGGGTCGGTTGGTGCATGCATTTCAGTGGGCTTGGCAGACTGATATGTAATAGCAACTGCTGGCTCGGTGAGGAAAGCAACAGGGAACTACCTCACTCCTCACTTCCCTAGTACGCCTCTTCAGTGACGCCTAGGCTATTTATGACAGCAGTTGGCGGAGCTGCATAGGATCAAACCAGCCTTCGGGCTGAATACCCAACATACATACATGCATTACTGTATGTATGGCTGTGAAGTATTTACATATATTTAGTATTATTTACATAGTTGAATGATCGTATTGTGTGTGAGGTTATGTCATGTACATAGACATATATATCAGTTCCGTTAATGTAAATACTTGTAAATTAATATTATAATGTATTCTTACCTGTATATATAAATTTTAACCCATAATTTTGAAACACACTAACTTCCAGAATGGTAGAGGTGACGAGAACGACTGAGAATATTCCAGCCATTATAATCTGTGTATTATGCACTCTAGAGTTTTCGAGAATATTTATTTTTGTAAGGTAACTTTCTAGACGCCTGACCAGGCGCCTATATAAAGAGACGATCTTGACGGTGAAGTCAGTTACTGCTGAGTTATTGACAATGTTTGGAAGTAAAAATGAAATTAAATGGCGTATGGCTTTTAGTGCCGGGAGTGTCCGAGGACATGTTCGGCTCGCCAGGTGCAGGTCTTTCGATTTGACACCCGTAGGTGACCTGCGCGTCGTGATGAGGATGAAATGATGATTAAGACGACACATACACCCAGCCCCAGTGAAATTAACCAATGATTGTTAAAATTCCCGACCCTGCCGGGAATCGAACCCGGGACCCCTGTGACCAAAGGCCAGCACGCTAACCATTTAGCCATGGAGCCGGACTGTTTGGAAGTAGTTATGGTGTAACAAGGTTATACTTGTGACCACGTAGACGAGATGCTTTTAAGCAGTCAACTGTTTTCTTTGTGTTTCAATGTTGTCATCTCGATGTGCAGCGATTGGCAGTTGTCCTTAAATGGCGGTTTGTGATGTGAATGTTTTGTTTTTTACAACAGTGATTAAGGTTGTGTGTGTAATTTGTAAATACGTGTAAATAAAATAAGTGTACCAACTGACAGTATCTCGTGTCCGTCTGTGTGGATACGTTAATTTAATGATTTGATCTTTAAAATATATTTCCGTTGACTTTTCAAGAAATGCAAACATTTTTCCTGTACTATTGGAAAATGTTGGTACAAACCGCAACTTTTAACTTCCTCAGGTTTAAGAGCTTGAGTTTTATGAAATATACACATTAGCGTTTTTTATATATTAGGAATAATCTTGTAGTCGGAAACTGGTCTCAAAAAGAGGCCACGGACACCCCAAGTACTCCCTGCCACCTCAGTCAAAATGCTTCAATTACGCCCATGTAAAAGGGTATACAATTTAGTTTATAAGAAGAAATGGAAATAAAGACCCTCTGAAAGCTTTAGCTTCTTACTTTGCATGGTTGCTGAGAAAAGTGCACCTGAATTTAGATAATTAAACGTTGTCCAGATAGGATGTACATACCTCCCTGGGCGAACACGAGTACCCAGTCCTTAAGACTGAAGAACCATACACAATTAGCATCGAATTCCACGACTTCTGAACCTAAGGCCAGTACGCTGAACACTCATCCAAGGAGCCGGACTCAACATCTATTGAAAATGCTGTATTCGTATAGAAAATTTCAAGGTAGTGTATTTAATTTCTATGAGAAATTTATCCTTTTAAAAATTGAGCACAAAAATTGTAAAGATTTATAAGGACAGGTAACGATTAAGAAAGGAAATATTTTCCGAAATGGTTCATATAAGTCATTAAATCAAATGTGTTCACAAGAAAACAATCTTCTCAAGAAACTGGTGTGATCACAGTGTGGAAGTCATCCTGGTACCATCCGAACTTCTGCAATGGCGCTATGGTATTCCGCCGCAGAGAATGCCTGTCCTGTTTGGTTTAGTCCCACGCATGCCAAACAGGTGGACGTAGCTCTTAATGAATCCTGTATAATTATAACAGGCTGCTCGAAATCCACTCCTATTGAACGGCTTTACCACCTCGCAGGAATAGCACCACCTCCCATTCGAAGAGATGTTTGTCTGTCTGTTAGGTCATCAGCCCAGAGGCTGGTTGGATCCTCAAATAGCATCACCAACGACTATGCAGTTACAGGGAAACCACAAAAACCAATGGCAGTACCAAAATGAGGCGTACTAGGCAAGATGAGTGAGGTAGTTTGCCATTGCTTTCCTCACTGGGCCAGACAGTGCTATTGTAGCACAACTAACCCTATGAGCAACACCTTTCATGACACTCAGACACACTGGTTGTGCTCTGAATGTCATTAATCAGCACCACCCATACCCCAGCAGCTTCCATATTGTCACAGCCATGGATGAGACTGGGACTTCAGTGGAAGCTACACTTTGCTCTGGCCTGTGCCAAGAGATGGATGCAAAAGTACTGTATCCATCAAGAAATGACAGCAGGCAGATTCGAAGAGATATAGCTGCCAATAAGGAAATGAAGAACCACATCTGCAACGACTGAAATCAAGGAATATCTTCGTCAGAACATCAAAGGAACTTACACTACCGCCGGAAAAAACTTAACCTACCTTCCCACTGGCTGGAGAAGAACTTCGGAAACTTCATCTCCTGACCATGACGAGGAATGGCTGAATTGGAAGTCGCCGAATAGACAGATCCGGAGTGAGCAGATTAAAGGTTAATTTAGCCAGATGGGGATACTCTGATACGAATGATTTTTTGTTGTTGTTGTTGCTAGTTGCTTTACGTCACACCGACACAGATAGGTCTTATGGCGACGGGGGACAGGATAGGGCTAGGAGTGGGAAGGAAGCGGCCGTGGCCTTAATTAAGGTACAGCCCCAGCATTCGCCTGGTGTGAAAATGGGAAACCACGGAAAACCATTTTCAGGGCTGCCGACAGTGGGGTTCGAACCTACTATCTCCCGAATACCGGATATTGGCCGCACTTAAGCGACTGCAGCTATCGAGCTCGGTGATAAGAATGATATTCAGTGCGAATGTGGAGAAGTCCAGACTGTGCAACATTTGCTGCGTTGCCAGCCAGTACAGGCGGCCTCCTGTACTCAAGAAGACCCTCATTACTCCACAGTAAATGCACTGGAAATGATCATAAATAATATAACATTTGAACTGTGCCTTATATGTATGTATTTCTGAAACGAGAATGATTAAATTGTTTCAGCAAAATTATCATAGAAATATTCAATGAATGCGAGTACTTATAGAGCGAATCCATTTATCTGCATAAGATTAATATACAAATTTAAATTAGTACTTATAGTTACTGAAGTGGGGAGACGAGCCGAGGTGGTAAAGGAGTGTTCTTTTTTCACCCGGAAGGACGTAAGTTCAATTCGCCATCAGGAAGTCGAAAAATTTAAGAAACTAGATTTCCAAATCTGGAGCGGTATATGACCATAAGGTTCACTCAGCCTACATCACAAATGAGTGTCAGTTTAATTCCTGCGGGCAAAGTCAGTCGAGCATAGTGATAACCACTCTACCCTCTATCAGGGTTAAAGTAAACTCGTGTCCTCATCCCGAGGTGGTGCAGCTCTTTTCAGGACATCCCCGATGGAGGTGAGCTGCATGTACAATTTCAGCACATACCAGCCCTCGTGCCATTCTTAAATTTCTGGCAGTACCGGGAATCGAACCCGGTCCCCCGAGGACGGCAGCTAATAATGCTAACCGTTACGCTATGGAGGCGGATTCTTTCTCAATCCATTTACCCTCCAGGGTTGGTTTCTCCCTCGGACTAAGCGAGGGATCCCGCCACTACCGCCTCAAGGGCAGTGCCGTGGAGCGTGAAACTTTGGGTCGGGGGATACAACTGGGGAAGAAGACCAGTATCTCGCCCAGGCGGCGTCACCTGCTATGCTGAACAGGGGCCTTGTGGGGGGGGATTGGAAGATTGGAAGGGATACACAAGGAACAGGGAAGGAAGCGGCCGTGGCTTTAAGTTAGGTACCACCCCGGTATTTGCCTGAAGGAGAAGTGGGAAACAACTTCAAGGATTGCTGAAGAGGGAATAAATCTCTCTCTCTCTCTCTCTCTCTCTCTCTCTCTCTCTCTCTCTCTCTCTCACTGAGGCTGAGTGGACCCGGTTCCAGCCTTCGTACCACTTCCGGGGGTGGAAGCTAATCACAACCACTACACCACAGAGGCGGACCTTTACTTAGTTATCAACGGAAAAGTATGCTCAATTTAAGGTTATTATTATCATCATTATGATGGTGGTTGTTTTAGGCGGCTTATCATCCAGGTCAAAGGCCCCTGATGGCATGAGACGAAAACAAATTAAAATTTACCCACTGAATAAGATGAATAAGTATAATATGGAATTAAAATAATCAGTGGATCTCGTTTTCCGTAAAAGATAAGTTCAAGCTAGTAAAGCCTGTATACTCACCACCCCGAATCCCTTTATTCAGTCCCCTGTCTGACAATGTTAAGGATTCTTAGTGCAAAAGGATATTTAGATATTTTCAAATTCAAAGGAGAGAACCTTGTACTCGAGCAGAACACAGACCACGAGTTGCTCCATTGTTAGTGAACAAGTACAATACCACATGTTCAGTCTATACCAACCCATCTTTGTTGAGTCATCCGGCCTTTTTGTGCTCGACCACTACCTCTACACTCCCTCCAGGCAGACCAATAAAGAATAATAACCACGCTAGTGACTGGAAACAAAGTATGCACCGGGATATTTTCCTCTTATATTCAAGCACAGAAGCAGTGTATCAAGGAATATTTCAACAAATTAAAAATGTGCCGTGCATACTATCAGCTGCAAAACGCAGTCCATAACACTCTCTCTCTCTCTCTCTCTCTCTCTCTCTCTCTCTCTCTCTCTCTCTCTCTCTCTCTCTCTATCTGGTGATAATGATGCTTGTTTGCTAGTGGCTTTACGTCGCACGGACACAGATAGGTCTTATGTCGACGATGGGATAGGAAGGGCCTACGAGTTGGAATGAAGCGGCCGTGGCCATAAATAAGGGGGCGTTGACCTGGATTTTGGACCCCTTTAAACAACAAGCATCATCGATTCAAAATTGTGCTTTGGAAGCAGCCCCTTGGTCAGTAATACTGCTGTTTTATGATAGTTTCTGGGAAGGTGGGACATTGCGGGTTAAATCCATTGAGTATTTAAGTTCATAATCATTGTTCATCATCGTTCTTTTGAAGTTTAGTCAGTCCATTACTTGGAATTATTTTTCGGTATTTTGAGTTGGATGCGCTGATTATTTTACATTCATATTCATCCATTCATTCTTCATCAAGTTTTGAATTCTGGTCAGTGGATGAGTTTTGGACTTTTAAATTGCCATTACATTTAGTCTCATTTCGTACCATTAGGGACCGATGACCTAGATATTAGGCCCTTTTCAACAAAAAGCATCATCATGACCATCATCATCACTTTGTGAAGTATTATTATGCAAGAAAAGTGATAAATATATTTACCAGTGTGCACACTCGGTAAGAAGAATTCTTAAATGGCCTCTGCTAAAAATACTTTCCACCCCATATCTCATAAACAAGCAATATATTGACTAATTTTGATGGAAACTAAAACAATAGGTCCCAATAACAAGTTATTTAACCAAATAAATAATATTTCATATTCCCCAGAGTTTTACCCTATAAAGGATTAATATTGAAGAATATTTTTTTTTTTCTAATGGCGAGAGAATGACTGAAATTGGTTGAATGCTTCCCCGATATAAACCTCCCCATAGAAACAAATTTCCTCTCATTAGTGTGAATGAATTCGGGATTGCTGAGTGAAATCCGATATGTAGCCTGCACCATATTTCTTTCCACAATACAGTTATAATCGTAAAGAATAGGTTACAATATACTTCAAATCAGGTTTGTAATCTTCTTTAATTATCGACTCTACTGACATTGTCATTCATGACTGATCATTCGTCGATAGAAGTTACCAGGAATTAGGTTTTTGTCATTCACCGTTCAGCTGCCTTAGGAGCCGGCGGGCACAAGACTCTGCAACAGCTGGTCTGCCTCTTAATAATTGTCTTTGTTAGAAGAGTATGTACAGTTATGATAATGATCAGAATACGTCGGCAGTGAAAGTCCTGAATACGAGATGAAAAACTAGCTATCACTAGGTGCGAGGGTAGGTTCGAACACCATCCTCGGCAGCCCTGAGGATGTTTTCCATGGTTTTCCATTTTCATGTCGGCCCTGGGTCTAGGAGTAGCGAGCCTGCTTCTTATCCGGAGGCCCTGGGTTCAATTCCCAGTAAAGTCAGGGATTTTCACTTGGAACTGAAGGCTGGTTCGAGGTCAACTCAGCCTACATGAGAAAAACTGAGGAGCTATTGACGATGAGATAGCCAAGAATAAAGGCTGACAGGATTTGTCGCGCTGGCCACGCGTCAGCGCCATGAACATTTTTCTTTTTGTTTTCTATTTTCACGCGAGGCAAATGCATTTTAATGAAGGCCAAGCCGCTTCCTTCTCAGACTTATCCTTTTCCCATTCTACTGCACAAGATAAGTCTTGTGTGATGTTAAAAAGCACGCAGACAAAGAAAGTTAAAAAAACCACACTATATAGCTCAAATTTCGCGTAGCTGTGAGCTTACATTCAGGAGGTGGTGGGTTCGAATCCCACCCTTGGCACCCCTGAAGATGGTTTCAGTTTCCCATTTTCACACCAGGTGCACGAAACCCATCGTTAACGATGCCTGACTTATTATCTGCTCTATCGAAAAGAGGAAAATGGCTCTCTTGTTCTTCCTGTGAATCCACCTTGAAGTGACGTGCACTCACTTGGACTCTCAAATTATTATTATTATTATTATTATTATTATTATTATTATTATTATTATTATTATTATTATTTTTGTAAGCATATCCGTTATTACCCGTCGTTCGATAAACAAATGAACGGAAACATTCTTAAACGTTTGTTATATACAGTTTTCTACAGACAATGTTAAGTTCTGGAGAACTTCCAACTGGGGCACAAACTCTAAATCACACATAAATTTCCCTCTATTTTATTAATTATTATAAGCTGAGCTACCCATCTTGATGGGAAGTCACATATTTCCACGCGGCATTGTTAAAATTGATATACCTCTAGAACAAAACATCAAGCTCATTGAAGTCCTCCTGTTAGACCACTAACCAACCAAAACCAAAGCCCATAGTGCAACAGCCCCAAAGGACCTTGGCCTACCAAGCGACCATCGGCCCCATGTTTGTTCAGTTCATCAAAACTCATGAATACCGTTTTGAACATAGCTCATCTTTCATATAGCCTATGGTGAGCACCACTTCAAAGACACCCATACTCCTTGCATTATATTATGCCACTTTTAACAAAGCTGGAAAGATCTGTGTCATTACATTTTTCTGACAATTCGGCGCTTAATGACCTTATCAATGTCGACAGTTAGTATTCTAACCTCCACCTGTAACAGTACAGGCAAACCTTGCATCTACTATTCAATCGAGGACAAGAAACAAATAGTTTGTTCAAATATTTGATCTTTGTTTATCAATTCCACGAGAGCTTTCAATTTCAAGTTAAATGCACGTTATATAATGTTGTGACGATCATTTGGTGACTGGCCGTTTTAAGAGAAATTTTTCCCACTTCGGGTTCATTGTACGTACAGTACATGTAATGGAAAATTCGGATCAGGAATATTTACACATGTGGCATGCTAGTTCATTCATTTACTCATATATCGAGGTCGTCTGATGAAACTGCTTGAAAAGAAAGCTTTCTTCTCCTGACTTAGGGTGAAGGTATCTTCCACCCCTTTTCTTGAGTTCTTGACGTTACACTTGGCAAAAATGTCTGCCCACAACTGATCAAACAGTTGACGAAATACACTGACTGACAGAGCAAATGCAACACCAAGAAGGAGTGGTTCGAAAGGGATGAAAGTTGGGGAAAAAACAGAGACGGCACGGACGAATAATTGATGTTTATTTCAAACCGATATGCAGGTTACACAATGCGCACGGCATCGACTCAGTAGGATGTAGGACCACCGCGAGCGGCGATGCACGTAGAAACACGTCGAGGTACAGAGTCAATAAGAGTGCGGATGGTGTCCTGAGGGATGGTTCTCCATTCTGTCAACCATTTGCCACACTTGGTCGTCCGTACGAGGCTGGGGCAGAGTTTGCAAACGGCGTCCAATGAGATCCCACACGTGTTCGATTGGTGAGAGATCCGGAGAGTACGCTGGCCACGGAAGCATCTGTACACCTCGTAGAGCCTGTTGGGAGATGCGAGCAGTGTGTGGGCGGGCATTATCCTGCTGAAACAGAGCATTGGGCAGCCCCTGAAGGTACGGGAGTGCCACCGGCCGCAGCACATGCTGCACGTAGCGGTGGGCATTTAACGTGCCTTGAATACGCACTAGAGGTGACGTGGAATCATACGCAATAGCGCCCCAAACCATGATGCCGCGTTGTCTAGCGGTAGGGCGCTCCACAGTTACTGCCGGATTTGACCTTTCTCCACGCCGACGCCACACTCGTCTGCGGTGACTATCACTGACAGAACAGAAGCGTGACTCATCGGAGAACACGACGTTCCGCCATTCCCTCATCCAAGTCGCTCTAGCCCGGCACCATGCTAGGCGTGCACGTCTATGCTGTGGAGTCAATGGTAGTCTTCTGAGCGGACGCCGGGAGTGCAGGCCTCCTTCAACCAATCGACGGGAAATTGTTCTGGTCGATATTGGAACAGCCAGGGTGTCTTGCACATGCTGAAGAATGGCGGTTGACGTGGCGTGCGGGGCTGCCACCGCTTGGCGGCGGATGCGCCGATCCTCGCGTGCTGACGTCACTCGGGCTGCGCCTGGACCCCTCGCACGTGCCACATGTCCCTGCGCCAACCATCTTCGCCACAGGCGCTGCACCGTGGACACATCCCTATGGGTATCGGCTGCGATTTGACGAAGCGACCAACCTGCCCTTCTCAGCCCGATCACCATACCCCTCGTAAAGTCGTCTGTCTGCTGGAAATGCCTCCGTTGACGGCGGCCTGGCATTCTTAGCTATACACGTGTCCTGTGGCACACGACAACACGTTCTACAATGACTGTCGGCTGAGAAATCGCGGTACGAAGTGGGCCATTCGCCAACGCCGTGTCCCATTTATCGTTCGCTACGTGCGCAGCACAGCGGCGCATTTCACATCATGAGCATACCTCAGTGACGTCAGTCTACCCTGCAATTGGCATAAAGTTCTGACCACTCCTTCTTGGTGTTGCATTTGCTCTGTCAGTGTAAATGCGAGTAGTTCATTTCGCCTTCCCTTAACACAATTAGATAATAGAAAGGAACAGATTTTCTTCAGTGGAGTATTTCACTCTGGAAAGCCTCGCTTATCACATTGCTTCCAAGCCAACAACACGGCATCCGGCAAATTCCTATCCTTGCCGCTAGATAGGGTTTCATGCATTCCATTCATGACCCGGTCGAACGAGGCGAAACAGGCCGTGGATTTTCATATCTTCTCTTAAGAATGGAGACGCAGTATATGTAATTTTTCCGAATATTATTTTATGTCGTCGTGGCGATACGAAGCCTGTCCTGTGGGGAAATGATTATTGTTTGGTTGAAGGAGCTATACCAAATGAATGGAGAGTTGCTATAGTAGGCCCTTTGTAAAGGGCGACAGAGAAAGCTGAAAATGACAGGCCAGTAAGTTTGACATGCGTTGTATGTAAGCTTTGGGAAGGCATTCTTTCTGATTATATTAGACATGTTTGCGAAATTAATAACTGGTTCGATAGAAGGCAGTTCTGTTTTAGGAAAGGTTATTCCACTGAAGCTCAACTTCTGTGATTCCAGCAAGATATAGCAGATATCTTGGATTGATTGATTGATTGATTGATTGATTGATTGATTGATTGATTGATGGCAGTGTATGTTACTGGAATGAAAGATGACAGGGAAAGACCTAAGTACCCGGAGAAAAAACTGATCTGTCACCGCTTTGTCCAGCACGAATCTCATATGGATTGACTGGGGTCTGAACCAAGCAACCCAGCTGTGAAAGGCTGGCGCGCTACCACCTTACTCACGGAGGCTCCAGATCAAATTACGTAACGGCGCTGAAGGAGTTCCTAGTTCCATTGCAGATCGCATTTTACCATTTAAGTTTTGTTATATACATATGTATAGCATTAATTTACACTAGTGACCTTTTTTTCTTTTTTTGCTAGCGGCTTTACGTCGCACCGACACAGACAGGTTTTAAAGCGATGATGGGATGGGAAAGGCCTAGGAATTTGAAGGAAGCGGCCGTGGCCTTAATTAAAGGTACGCCCCAGCATTTGCCTGGTGTGAAAATGGGAAACCAGGGAAAACCATCTTCAAGGCTGCCGACAGTGGGATTCGAACCCACTATCTCCCGGATGCAAGCTCACAGCCGCGCGCCCCTTACCGGACGGCCAACTCGCCCGGTCACTACTGACCTACTACAACGCCTTTAAAGACATTTGTAATAATAATAATAATAATAAAATAATAATAATAATAATAATAACTTAGCTATGTCCCACTAACTGCTTTTGACGATTTTCAAAGGCGTCGAGGTGCCGTAATTTTTCCTCACAGGAGTTATTTTACGTGCTTGAAAGTCTCCCGTCACGAGGCAGACATATTTGAACACTTCAAATACCACCGTACTGAGCCAAGATCGAACCTGCGAAGTTGGGGTCAGGTCAGAGCCTCAACCGTCTGAGCCATCCAGGGCATATTTGCATGGCCCCGAATTTTTCAATGGATGAATCCCACTTTTGTGTTCAGACATTTCATTTTAACAACTAATAAATTCTCTTTCACAATAATAGTAATGGAATCTCAGAGTATAACAAAAAGCTAATGAGTAGCTTATAGCCTAGAGGACTTAGTGACGCTCAAATTACACACAATGGAACAAAAAGTAGAAAACAGGAAAGAAAAAGCGCGAACAGATGTCTGTAATACAAATGGCATCTGTTTCCTATAGCTTACATTAACAATCGCTGTGATTAACAACGAGCAAAGTAAAACGAAAAACCGATGTTGAAATATCCTCATGCCTCCAGTGTTCAGTGCAAGAGTACCATAAAAAATGTCCACCAGAACGATGTTCACTGAGTAGTTTCAACAGTTTGATATTGTAGGATTGTCAAATAAGATTCAACTGAAAGTGATGAACAACGAGATACCTACTGTTATGAAATGTCACGATATTGTTTTTACTCAAAATCTATAGTATTTAGGCTTCTCGAAATTGTATTTCTCTGGTAATTACTTATACGGTCTTCGGAGACGCCGAGATGCCGCAATTTAGTCCCGCAGGAGTTATTGTACGTACCAGTAAATCTACAGACACGAAGCTGACGTATCTGAGCACATTCAAATACCACCAGACTGAGCCACGATCGAACCTGTCAAGCTGAGGTCTGAGCCATGAGGTCGCCCATAAGGTCAACTCGAAAAACCTGCACCAGGCCTCTCCATAGGCCATACGCCAGTAGTAGTAGTAGTAGTAGTAGTAGTAGTAGTTTAGCAATCTGACATGCTGCAAAGAACAACAAATATTGAAACAGATACAGGCAGGTATTTCTAGAATAACGTCGAAGTAAATATTTACTTTTCACGACCGTATGGTATTTGGTACAGACTTTCATCTCTTTAGGTCGTGTGGAATATATTGGATATATTTAAGAGATGTTGAGTATAGAATGGCCTTCCGATTTTGCGTCAGGTGCTCAACTGATTGAGCTACGGTAACCTCGGTCGTGAGAACGAAATAATCACTTCAAACTGGCACACAGCGAGCAATTAGTGCGTATTCGACAGTTGCACTGGTAGCTGTGCCAGACCAGTAACAAAGATCCTTACAAACAGAATAATTATGGCCGAGGCCACCGTTAGGGTTGGGCAGACCGGAACATTCAGTTGTTCCGCAACATTAGGAGCTTGAGGCGGAGTGTTTCGATACAGAGTGTCGGGACACAGGATTGTATCTGCGTCGTAGAGAGAACTTCGAGAGGTAACATGACATGCTCCGCGTCAGCTGGAATGTGCCTGTACCCAACGTGCTGTGTCAAGGCCGCACTAGATAGATTAGTTGGCCTTGGCTGTGTCTGACTCGATACCGGCTGTGTGCCGCCCTATGCTGGAGTGTCAACATTTTTTCATCCAGTTATATCTTTAATTCCAAAGCGATAACCTATATTCTTCTTGGGCTTAAAAGTTTCCTTAAAGTCCTAATTAATTTTTAACGTCAATCCCCGAGAATGTGTTGAGGGAAATTTTCGAAATATTAAAGAAGGTAAATGGAAGTTGAGAGGGAAGGAATTCGAAGTGCAAAGAGCAGTACGAAAGACGGTAAACTTTGCATAATATCGCATCGGAGTCCTGTTTAGGACGTTTTTACTAGAATAAAACCGGACAGAGTGAAATGCCATTTATGTTCTATTTTGTCTGCAAAGGGACCTTCAACCGGCACAATGACGAGACATTTCAAACTTAAACATGCCACAGTTTTTATTTTCGTGTTCCGCTTGTATATTGTGTGCGTGAATAGAGCACTGACGAAAGTTTCTTCAACTGTGCGAGTATACTTTTAATTGGTGAAAATAACATTGTAACATTTGTAAACACCTGCACTGCCATTGTAACCGTATTATGTGCATTTCATATCGACCGGAAAAATCTTAACCTAAAAGCAGCCTTTAAACGTGATTGGCACGAATTTCAGTGTTCCGACTGTTCGTTCACGTTCCGTGCAGCTTTATGCTGGACATGGCCATAACTACACACAAGCACACAACACACAGCACGTTCCGTACAGGCACATTCCCGCTGGCGCGGAGCATGTAATGTTGCCGCTCTAAGTTCTCTCTACACTGCGCAGTTACAGTCCCGCGTCCCGTGCGCCCACTGCACAGTTCAGCTAGTAGGCGAAAGACAGTGCATAGTGGCGCTTCAGACGGGACAGCGAGTCAGTGTCTCCGTCTCGCCTGAGAATGTTTCGGAACAATTGACACTCGGTGTCCTGGAACAGCGGAACATAACTGTGCACCGGCACAGTGTGCCGAAACAGGGACATAGTGGCCAACCCTAGCCACCGTAGCTCAATCGGTAGAATATCTGAAACGAAATCACAATAATCTGGGTTCGGTACCTACTAGTGTTCGACTGACCGGTTTTGTTATGTAGAAGAGTACATGTACGCGATTTTTTCAAAAAATCAAAAAGAATGTTTTGCTCCTATATCATTCCCCATTTCTCCCTGAATCCAGACGTATATCTTAAGTACATATTATTGTTTTCGACCTTTAACAGTCCTATTCTTAAATGCCTGCAGAGCTCTGCGACACCTCTAAATGTCAGATGCAATCATTCTTCATAATATACCTTCCTAACCTTCATAATATTTACTAAGATATTTTGGTGCAGTAAAGGTAATTGCCTAAGCAGAAATGCTAAATGGTATTTGCAGAAGAGGTTAGGCACTAGACTAAGGAAGCTGGAAAAAGACCTAAAAGGTCTGTGGTGGGAAGTACCTGACTGCGAGGGGTCGCCTCAATGATAGACAAATAGACCTACTACGGAAATATTATGGACTGGGCGTTAGGAAGAAGGAGGGAAACCTAGTTGCTATGAGAAAATCTGTAAGGACTAGTCTTATACACAAATCAACTGATGATCATTCCTGCCATGTCCACTGCCCAACAGGTCCTGATTCATGGCGCAAGTTCCAGAAAGCAAAGGCAAATTGTACTGAATATGAGCATAAGCATTCCCTGCCTTATTCTTTTGAGGCAAGAAACTCCATTTTCAGGGATCTAAGCAATCCAAAATTACTGGAGAATTTCCTTCATGGAAGGACTCAAACTCCCAACGAGTACTTCAATCGTTGAACCGGAGGCAGTGCTCCCTAAAACAGTTTTTGTGGATGTACAGACACTAAAAATAGGAGTTCTAGTTACAGTGTTATGTTTGAATGAAGGGACATCATACAGATGTATGGTTCTGGAGCTGCTAGGCACAGAATCAGGGTACAACATGAAGCATGCCCGCACTGATATTGACAGAAGAAGAGTTTCCGAGGCAGACAGAATGTACAAGAAGTGTTTCCAAGGAGGCAAGAACAAGAAAAACAAATACAAAGAGGAAGAAGGAAGATTAAGGACTTCTGAACAAAGATGATTATGAAGATGGAATGCTTAAACACATTAGGTTATGCCACAACTTTAGGTAAAAGCAATGTCCAACTTCAAGTCGATTTCCCCGCAAGTTTATTTTTCAGATACATTTAATAGATAAGTACTTGAACTACATAGCTGAAACTTTGCACATACATTCAGTATGATGATTGAGGGAAAGAAGACTACAATCATGGACCTGTCTGAAAAAATAAGCACATGACTTTAGTTACACCCATGAAAAAGTTCGTATATTTTAAAGCAAAATTTTTAATTAATTCTGTTAATTACTTATTTCTACATGTTCTCCATAACGGTCTACGTTATGCACACACACGCACATACACACACACACATACATTCACTGTATACAGTTAAAATTTTGGTGGATTTCATTGATAAGTTTCCAAGATATGGGTACCTAAAAATCCTTTTGCACTTCCCAAAACTAAATTCCTAATGAACGAAACGTAGGCTAAATACTGAAATATTTGTCACACTAATTCTTTTTGTCATTTTATTGTTGTAAAAGGTCCTGTCCAGTTGTAAAGTAAATTTCATGTGTACATGAAGCGTACTTGTCGAGATACTGAGCGTGTGACTTTTAGTTAAAATTATGGTCGTTCAGAGGCATGTACACTAACAAACATATAAACCAGGCGCTCTCAAACGTCCAAAATCTCACGCGTGCAAATCGAGGCGCAAGAGCTCCGTGCACTGTGCATCGGTTACACTCGGCTCGGAGCAACGCTTCGCCTCTGGACTACTGCACTAAACTCGGCTCAACTCGGCTGGGATTTGGAGCGCTACGGGGCAAGTGAAGAAGAGGGAGACAGGGGGAGCGAGCGAGACAGGCGTGGGGAAAGAGAGTGACAGCGCTATTGCTCCAAATCGAGGAGTGGGGATCTGCACTCTGGGCAACCAAGCGAAGTCGTCGTTTGCACGGTGCACAGTGCATGCACCAGGCGCATGCACACCGAGAGGCCCTGATATAAACTAACGAAAATAATATTCATAAAACAAACATGTAAATACATAAAGCAGCAACAACTAACACAGTGCCACTGCGAATAATATCACAAAAGTAACAGAGCAAGCCAATCCACGTGGCGATAGCTCCCTTAAACGTGGCATCGCTATTATCGTTGCCACAGCAACAGAACATTTTCGAGCAGTGTTAGTCAACTTTTCTCTCGCCTGTGGCGCTAAACGTCAGACTCCAACTCTCGTGGACCTCAGTATAGTCTGTCTTCTACCAAGCAAGAGTGCTAATCTTATTTGAAATAGGCTTAAAGCTTTTTAGGTCATGACGTATGGCACTGATATGGCCGAAGACAAGTTAATCAATGGCTAGCTGTACAGTTCTATTCTGTATTTAGCATGTGCATTTGTTGAGGTTATTGTCAGAAACCGATGATTTTGGTGATTATGAAATAATATATTTATCGACAATGACGTGTTCTGTTTTAAATTCTGGAATTATTTTTTTGCTAGGGGCTTTACGTCTCACCGACACAGATAGGTCTTACGGCGACGATGGAATAGGAAAGGCCTAGGAGTTGGAAGGAAGCGGCCGTGGCCTTAATTAAGGTACAGCCCAAACATTTGCCTGGTGTGAAAATGGGAAACCACGGAAAACCATCTTCAGGGCTGCCGACAGTGGGATTCGAACCTACTATCTCCCGGATGCAAGCTCATCTGGAATTATTAGCACGAGCTTTGAATTGCATTAGGCCTGCATATTGAGCCTGTATGAAAGGGTGATATGGTGCAGATGGAGGTAACTATGACAACACAGCATACTTTGTAGTTACTGCTTTTGCCGCTCAAATGTCGGACTCCCAACTCTTGTAACTCTTGTGGGCCCAACTGTAAGTCAGTGTCTCATGGACATTTATTCTGTTTCTGAATAGACTGTTTACGATTTATCACTCAGTTTGAATAAATATACTGGGTTGTTAATTATTTTTTTTTTTTTACAAATTTGATGCTTTAGAGTCTGTTCAACGATACAGCCAGCCTCAATTTAAATTTTGACATATTAATGACACTTAAGTAATATTGTCTTATTTACCACAATAAGAGTGTCTGGCCTGGAGCATTGTTTGTTCAGAACTAAACGTGCATAACATTTTAGAAGAACAACAAGTAACCTACTGTATTTACCCTATCCTCAAAATTTTGTTTACATATGTGGATGAGGTGATAGGGTTTACTATCACAATTTGATTCCCTAATCATTTTTGTGAAATCAGTTTAATTTGATTTTTTATTAGTAATCTGACCTCGCATCTAACAGATATTATACCGAGCTCGATAGCTGCAGTCGCGTAAGTGCGGCCAGTATCCTGTCTTCGGGAGACCCACTGTCGGCAGCCCTGGAGATGGTTTTCCGTGGTTTCCCATTTTCACGCCAGGCAAATGCTGGGGCTGTACTTTAAGGCCACGGCCGCTTCCTTCCCATTCCTAAGCCTTTCCTGTCCCATCGTCGCCATAAGACCTATCTGTGTCGGTGCGACGTAAAGCAAAAACGCATTTTTCACGCTTTTACGAACACACGCTATCTCTAAAGACTGAAGACAGTAGGATTGCGAATCTGGGCATGTGGTAGATAATATCCGTGTTTAGGTTTTCGCGGTCGATCACAGGGATAAACAATACCTCGAAAGCAATATAACCAAGCAGGAAATATTGTACGTCACAAAACCGCGACAGCACGAGGCAAATACGAGGAAGAAACCTCACACTGGCTCTGCAGAGCCAAAACCTTGAAGGGTATCACATATCGATTTCAACCGAAGCGATGGGCCGGTGGGCTTTATATGTATCACAAGAAATTTGATTTTCTAACCGAAGAAAAGGAACAATACAGAGCTAGGAAATACAAGATACTATCAAGAAATAGGGAAGGATGATGCTTGCTGTTTAAAGAAGCCTAACATCTAGTTCATCGGCCCCTAATGGTACGAAACGAGACGAGATGTAAAAGACCTAAATTCATCTACTGACCAGACCTCAAAAACGTGATGAAGAATGAATAGTTGAGTATGAATTTAAAATAATCAGCCGATCCATCTCACAATACTGAAAGTTAAAAATAATTCCAAAATCGATCCACTGACTATATTTCAAAGAGACGACGACGAAGAATGATTATGAACTTGAAACAATCAGTGGATCCGACCCTCATTCCCCCATCTTTCCAGAAAATATATTAAAATAGTATCACTGACGAAACGGCTGCTTCCAAAGCACAATCCTGAATCGATGATGCTTTTTTGAAGGGGTCCAAAATCCAGGTCAACGCTCCCTCACAGTGGTACTTATCGATAGGAAAGTAAGAACCATGGTATTTCTCATGTAGCGGTACTTATCAGGAGTAACGTAGACTGACAGTGTTCCAAACATTATGGTACTACTCACAGGTAATGTAATATGCACAGGTAACGCAGACCTATGGTGTTTCTCACATTATGGCGCCACTCATAGGCAACGCAAACCTATGGTGTTCCTCACATAGGTGTACTAACCACAAGGACTCTTACTATCCCGTGGTGTTCCTCACATAATGAGTACTAATCATAGGCAACGCAGACCCACGGTGTCGTTCGTGTAGTGGTACTAATCACAGACAACCCGTGGTGGTCCGCATATAGTGGTATTAATCACAGGTACTGCAAACCCACAGTGAAGCACTCTCTGCTGCTACTAATAAGAAACCTATTGTGTACCTAACATAATGGTACTACTCGCAAGTAAAGGCGACCCATAGTGTTCCTCACGTGATTATAATAATCAGAAGTAGTTTCATGGTTCTAATTCAATCATCCCTTGGTCGCCCCCTTACTAGAGGTGGGGACGGAGCGAGTAATACCGATGAGTAATCCGGTTGTAGCGGTACAGCGCTCCACCGATCCCCTCCGCTTACAACTGCGAGTACTCGCGGAGGACCTGAGCGCAGTGTAGCGCACAAACACGTACGAAAGTACCTGTATTCAATCTGTGTTGTTTCGAATGTACGTATATATTTCCTTCGCTTGTTATGTTTTGTAGATAATGTAAAGTCTGTTAGATTATATTTGTGGTGTTAGTGTGATATTTAAACATATTCGTAGATAGTAGTTATATATTTAGAACATTTAAAGGAATTTAAAGAAATTTTTACAGAACGTTGTTCCACAAATGCCACGAAAACCGTTGGATGCCTGGCAGTTTTTTGACATCACTGATAATAGGAAACACGCAAAATGCAAATTTTGTGGCCGCACATACGCGACGGGTGGTGGCACATCAAATATAATATAATATAATATAATATAATATAATATAATATAATATAATATAATATAATATAATATAATATAATATAATATAATATAATATAATATAATATAATATAATATAATATAATATAATATAATATAATAAATTTTAAGACACCTTGGACTACACCCCAAATTAATAAACATGATAAAATTGACTCTCACCAATACCAAGTCAAAAGTGAAGTTTAGGGGGGAAACATCAGAGACATTTGAAATTAAAACTGGACTACGGCAGGGAGATGGGCTCTCACCACTATTATTTAACTGTGCTCTAGAAATGGTAATGAGGGAATGGTTTAGAAAATGTCCCCCCAAAATAAAGATTGGCCGAAAAATCAAAACAAATTGCCTGGGTTTTGCTGACGATTTAGCATTACTAGCAGTGGACATAAAAGAAGCAAAAACCCAGATATCAGAACTTCAAAACATTGCAAATAAAATTGGCCTCAAAATATCATTTGAAAAAACAGAAATTATGCCCCAAAAACCAACACAGCTAAAAGAAGTCACCATAAATGGTAATAAAATCAAAATAGTAACTCAGTTTAAATATCTTGGAGAAGTAATAACACATAACTTAAATGAAAAAATCTCAATCCAAGTAAGAACAAATAGATTAGCTAAAGCACAAAAATTAACATGGGATATCTACAAAAAGAAATGTCTATCAATAAATACAAAAATAAAACACTACAACACAGTTATAAAACCGGAAGCTACATATGCAGCAGAAACACTCTTTTACCTGAATAAACAATCAAAGACTGACAGACTTCAGAAAATTGAAAGGAGGATTGGAAGAACCTGTATCAACAAAAAATATCAGAAAGATGGACAGTGGCGGTTAATACCTAACAAAGTCGTGTACAAAGAGCTAGAACCCATTACAGATACTATGCGTAAGAGGAGACTGGGATTCTTTGGACATATCATGAGGATGCAGGACTCGAGACTTCTGAAACAACTAGTACAACACAATCTCGTCTCAAAAAATACCACAACAGGATGTAAATGGATCAGAGAAGTAAGAGAGGATCTGAAGGAAATAGGCCTTACAACAGAAGACACCAAAAATAAGATAAAATTGAATACAAAACTCAAGAATACAAACCTCCGCTTTACCCTTACACAAAACAAACCAACAACACGCACATTTTCAACTGAGGAAAGGGCACGAAGATCGGAGCGTCTGAAGAAGTACTGGGAGGACCGCAAAGCCCGAACAATCCCTTCAAAGAGACCTGAACGACGGACTGACTAAAGTGATCCTATGTGGTCATAAAAGAAGAAGAAGAAGAAGAAGAAGAATATAATATAATATAATATAATATAATAACTATTTATAGAAGCATTCTACTGATAGCTGTTTGGCATTGGGACGTGTAGTAGTATGTTGTCAGATATGTTTTGTAATCACATTTGCAAAGAAGGACATTCCAGTCAACGTCCATTTACGTAATTACTTTTGTCATCCTGTAGATGAAATTATGTCAGTGTTTTTCATTATATTCTGATAAGATCTTTATATTCAGGTTATTCTTCTCATTAACAGTGTACCGTATCACATGAACTTACGAAATAATTGTTAATACATTACTTTTCTGTTAACTTCCAATCCCCTTGTACCCTTTCGGTAGGTATGCGCCATACTTTGTTTCACTATTCGAATGAGTTAACTATACGAGTTACTGACATTTATTCCACATACTTCCTCCTACTCCCTAGCAGTTACGTATATAACAATTATAGTGAATATATATGCAGTTATTTACAGTTGGTACGTTGTGAGAGAAGGGTATTAATAGGGGGATGCAATACCTTCGCAGTGCCATACCTATAACGTGTTTAAACGTCCCGCGTCAGGACATTCACTCGGTAGTTCACTCGGTACTACCGGGTGATGACGTCACAACAACTGCTCCGCTCCGCTCCGTCCCCAGCACTACCCCTTACGACAGTCAGGTGATACCGTGGGTGTATTCTTCGTCCGCGTCCCCTCCCACAGGGAGTGAAATACGAAGTACTCTCAACCAACAGAGAAGGAAAGTCATCACTGGTCTTCCGAGCATTTCTGTAAAAGATGCCACTCTGCTTGGTACGAAATCCCTATCGCGAGCGAAGCGTGTTTACTTGCTCAACATACCATTTAATTATTTGGAGTGTGGGTCGAAGACCCACCTTCAATTATCTCTGAAATAACAACCAAAAACAAATCGGAGGTCACTTTCTCGGACCATGGCGGATTCTTCCCATTTAGTTCTCCAACGTCATGATCAACACAACGAGATTACACTTTTCGTCATATTGCAACAAGACGTTCGGCGTACCAAGAGATGTTCAACTTGGGGAGTTCGGAGTGCCGATTGCGGGGGACATGCCTGCCTCTGTCACTGCTTGTACGTAGTTACTGGTGGTAATTTCCTCACTTACCTTATCCAAACTCCCTCCGCTAATTCTTATTTTCTTATGGCCCCAAAAGTACAAGATTTGCATCGTCTAAGAAGTAATCAGGGCCACGATTTTGATGACCTAAATATGTTTAAAATATTATCTATAAAATGACGGAAAAAATCCAGTAAAATGATCCGAAACTTCAAAAAGTGACAAATTTTAAACGAAATTTCACATATCGGTTTACTAATCGAATTGGTATAGCCTATATTTACGTTAGTCATGATATGGGCTTTAGAGCTTTTGTCATGTCAAGGAAACAAGGTGAAACTCTTTACGTTTTGCAGAGAACTTTGGTCCGCGTCTTCAGAAGAAAATCTCGACTGTTGACGAGGAAGAGTTCTCAAATTGCAGGCGTCTCTTGGTGAACTAAGTTTCTCGGATTGACAAAGCGTTCTGAAGATTCTTAACTCTCCGCATTCATCCTCACTTAAATTTGCGATCATATCCAATACCACACGTGGTAATGCTTTAAAATACTCAAACATTGTAACTGTTCGACCTCTCATCAAAACACTTGGGGAGATGAAAGTTATTATCTTGGGACACATCAATATCAAATAAACTATTTGTGGCTTGCCCGCAAATTGCCACGCAAATAGAAACAATTAACATTCCATGGTTTCCCATTCTTCTATGTAATGTTTGGGCGCCAGGGTTACAGTTTTAAACAAAACTGTAAACCAAAATTTATATTTACTAGCATAGAGACTTATACTTAAATCACAGGGGTAGGATTTTAAATAATTAACCATTAAGTATCGCTTAAGAAAGAAAATTAACGCAATATAAAATACAAATGAATTTATTATACAAAAAAAAAAGAGATGAATCGGAAAAGTTTCCTTAAAGCGTGGAGGAATTTATAATTTACTTTACTGAATTTACTAACTGCTTGCTTTATCTAATTGAAGCTCACCAATTGCAGCTTTCGTTGAAGTCATCTGGTTTCCGTGGTTACTCGTTCTCTTCTCGATGTAGTATTTGCTCCATGGGCATCCTTCCTTCCTTCTCTGATGTAGTATGGGCTATCTGGACTAACACTCCCTAATTGCCTAGTCTTTAAATTAGACATTGGCCCTATACTTGTAAAAACTGATCCGCGTTGATCGTATGAGGAGAAAATTCAGAGATATGAATTTTTCCATATTAGTGGAAATCTCAATCCAACTGAGCTATAATATTTATACGGTACAGACTTGTACCAAATTCCGTAGACTTGAACTAAACATAGTTCTTCGTCCAGAATATGTACTGAAAATAACAGAAGCCATAAGCTTGTTTCGTCTCACGTAGATCCGATAACATAACCGCACCTAAGTACTGTATCGAAGCGATAACACATTGTACAAAAATAACTATGTCGCGGAGCGACCACACACTGTTTCAAAAATCAAATAACGTCGTTCAAAGTAGATGTTCACAGTAGAAGTAGTAGTGATGGAGTATGCGTAAGTATCTCGCTCCGAACTTGATAATATCACCGGGCTCCCACACTCTTGGTAACAGTTCAATCTCAGATCTCTATATAACGAAACATCTGATTCGTAGATCGCATTATCTCCCCTTCTCTTCTTTCTTGTCGAGTCCAGTAGGCGTGGCGATGATGTACTCTGCTGGTATGCAAGCCTCGCGCGCGGGTCGCTGTTTACTGCCTTCGCCAAACCCATGAGTCACGCAAAATCCCAGCTTTAAGAGTAACTTTCCGTATACACAAATATGAGATGAAATGAAAACAACTATGTCTCAACATATTGACCGTATTTACAACATAATGAATTCCTATCCTACATAATATAATAATTTAAATAATAAAACGATATTATCATATACACAATATGATTCCAAAAAGGCCTTGATTACAAATGATTGACGTTGAATAAATATGTTATTACGAATAATTGCCGATGGCGGATAAACTTGATATCAAATGATATCGCGTAAAATGATATTGTATTAAATTAGTAGGGCTGGAGAAGCCTGGACGGTTACAACATGTAAGAAAATGACTCAAAAGTATAAAATCTATATATAAAAATGAATGTTAGTTTGTATGTTATGTTTGTATGTATGTTTGTATGTATTATCTGCGCACTTTTTAGCGATAGATTTACCCCCCAAGTGCTGAAGCGGTCGACCTCGGCAATCTTCGAGATTCGTACTGGCAACCTTTGAAACACAAACTATGAATCACAGTGCGACATCTGGCGTACACTTTACGAACTAGTACTGTTGTTATTTAAACAGCAAAGCCAAACTACAGAATGCACTCTAGGAAGAAGATTCGCATCGAGAAATGTTATATAATGTGTGTGTGACAAGAGTTATTGACTTAAGATAACAAAGGTTTAGAAAATTCATATCGATCGATCATATTATCGATTCAATTAAGATTTCATTTCCATTCAGTTGGCTGTACTAACGGAACCGGAAGAGCTCCCTGCTTACTCCTCAAACCCGTACCCAAATCTATCGCTAAAAAGTGCGCAGATAATACACTGACTGACAGAGCAAATGCAACACCAAGGAGGAGTGGTTCGAAAGGGATGAAAGTTGGGGAAAAAACAGAGACGGCACGGACGAATAATTTATGTTTATTTCAAACCGATATGCAGGTTACACAATGCGCACGGCATCGACTCAGTAGGATGTAGGACCACCGCGAGCGGCGATGCACGCAGAAACACGTCGAGGTACAGAGTCAATAAGAGTGCGGATGGTGTCCTGAGGGATGGTTCTCCATTCTCTGTCAACCATTTGCCACAGTTGGTCGTCCGTACGAGGCGGGGGCAGAGTTTGCAAACGGCGTCCAATGAGATCCCACACGTGTTCGATTGGTGAGAGATCCGGAGAGTACGCTGGCCACGGAAGCATCTGTACACCTCGTAGAGCCTGTTGGGAGATGCGAGCAGTGTGTGGGCGGGCATTATCCTGCTGAAACAGAGCATTGGGCAGCCCCTGAAGGTACGGGAGTGCCACCGGCCGCAGCACATGCTGCACGTAGCGGTGGGCATTTAACGTGCCTTGAATACGCACTAGAGGTGACGTTTAATCATACGCAATAGCGCCCCAAATCATGATGCCGCGTTGTCTAGCGGTAGGGCGCTCCACAGTTACTGCCGGATTTGACCTTTCTCCACGCCGACGCCACACTCGTCTGCGGTGACTATCACTGACAGAACAGAAGCGTGACTCATCGGAGAACACGACGTTCCGCCATTCCCTCATGCAAGTCGCTCTAGCCCGGCACCATGCCAGGCGTGCATGTCTATGCTGTGGAGTCAATGGTAGTCTTTTGAGCGGACGCCGGGAGTGCAGGCCTCCTTCAACCAATCGACGGGAAATTGTTCTGGTCGATATTGGAACAGCCAGGGTGTCTTGCACATGCTGAAGGATGGCGGTTGACGTGGCGTGCGGGGCTGCCACCGCTTGGCGGCGGATGCGCCGATCCTCGCGTGCTGACGTCACTCGGGCTGCGCCTGGACCCCTCGCACGTGCCACATGTCCCTGCGCCAACCATCTTCGCCACAGGCGCTGCACCGTGGACACATCCCTATGGGTATCGGCTGCGATTTGACGAAGCGACCAACCTGCCCTTCTCAGCCCGATCACCATACCCCTCGTAAAGTCGTCTGTCTGCTGGAAATGCCTCCGTTGACGGCGGCCTGGCATTCTTAGCTATACACGTGTCCTGTGGCACACGACAACACGTTCTACAATGACTCTCGGCTGAGAAATCACGGTACGAAGTGGGCCATTCGCCAACGCCGTGTCCCATTTATCGTTCGCTATGTGCGCAGCACAGCGGCGCATTTCACATCATGAGCATACCTCAGTGACGTCAGTCTACCCTGCAATTGGCATAAAGTTCTGACCACTCCTTCTTGGTGTTGCATTTGCTCTGTCAGTCAGTGTATGTATGTCTCGAATGGACTCAAAAACTACTGGACCGATTTCGCTGAAAATTTCACAATTTGTTCTTATTACTTCTGGGAGGATTTAGGAAATGGTTTGAACGAAATTTTATGGGTAGTTCGGCATAGGGAGTATGAATGGTGAAAATATAGGGGGAAGCTAAGTAAACTGCATGACAAGTCTGATGTTGCCTAACCTCCTCCTCCTCCTTCGTTTTCGTCTTCTATAAACTGTATATAAAAATGAAAAGTTCAATCCACATGGCATGGGGTGAGGAGTGAAGAAAGAAAATGTCGAAAATGACAGATTACGGGTGAATGTGTATGTATGCTGAAACATAGCTCTCAACCAAACTAGATGCACATATGAGTTACTATCTGAAATACTGTAGGGGCAAGAAACCCCTAGCACCCCTAAAGGAAGGGGTGAAAGGTAAAAATAGGAAAAATGACTGACATTAGTGGCGAGTTCATAGTCTTTGGGGGAGCCGAGATGAACCGTGACACTCTGGATGCTGTTTGAGCCAAAGTTCATTCCCAATCGGGATGAGGATTAGAAGGGGTGAAAGGAATGTCCATAATGACCGAGACCATGGATGTACGTGTGCATATTCCAGCATAGCTCTCAACCAAACATGATGCTCGTATGACTTACTGTTTGGGAAAGAAAACTGTAGGGTAAGACACCCTTACTGGCGGGGGTTGAAAGTGTTGTAAACAAGGTTGGGTTTACAAAAAGCACAACTTCTTTATTTGCTTCACATGTAAAATTACAATATTTACACTAACAAAACTGAAAGTTATCTCGAAGCAAATTGAACTATGAATTTGGAGAAAGAGTCTGTCTTTGTACACTATATACACGTTGGAGTATTCACTTTCACTACTGTTTCGGAAAGATAGTCTTTGTGACATGAAAAGTTCTTGATAGTCGAAAACTATCAGAAGCACTGACGTAAATATCTCAGAGAGTCCTTCCTTGTTGAAGTGTCTGAGTTCATTAACGTAAGTTCAATGACTGAAGAGTTCCTACTTAGCGAAACTAAGTCGATAATGGGAGCTTGCATTAGCTAGGGAATGATAGTGGCATATAATGGTATGACTGGGCATGGACAGCAGAATAGGCAAGAGGAGCGGTGACCCGAGGTGAGACCTCTTACTGCCAGAAATTCAGTCCACGTGGCCGAAGCACATTTTCAAGAGGAGTAGCCTCCGTGCTCGACGTAGGGTGTATTCTGGAGCTGGACACCGGGGTCAGTGGGCGTCTGAACAGGCTAGGAGCTCCTTTATATAGCACACACGACGTTCCAGGCACGCGCACTGAGGGCTGCGCGTCGAGGCTCGAAGAATAACACACTGGCACGCGTGTAGCTGGCTGGCGGATCGAGAAGGGAGCGACGGACATACAACAGAAAGGGGGGTGAAATATTAAAATAATAGAAAACTACCAATATTAAACGTGAAAACGATGTATGTCATTAAATATAGTTTTTCTTTTGCATTTAATTAAACGATTTAGAACAATCTAACGCGGTTGAATAAATAAACGCGGGCGAAGTAGTCGCAGAAATTCCATAAAATGACCTAAAAGTACAGAATGGCAAAAAAAATTGACAAAGATCTAATAAATTAGCATTTCGGGAACTATGATCTGGACTTCTGTACGTTAGAAATGTCTGTTGTGAACCAATTAAAAGTGACCTGTCATCAAAATCCTAGCCTTGGTAATAATAATGTTATTGTTTTTACGTCCCACTAACTACTTTTGACGGTTTTCGGAGACGCCGAGGTGTCGGAATTTTGTCCAGGAGGAATTCTTTCATTTGCCAGTAAATCTAACGTCACGAGGCTGACTTATTTGAGCACCTTCAAATACCACTGGACTGAGCCAGGATCGAACCTGCCAAGTTGGAGTCTGAAGGCCAGCGCCTCAACCGTCTTCCAGGGGTAGGGTCTCCTCTACCATGGATTAATAATCAGAGAGTTGTAAGTAATGCTCTGTAGTGGTGGTGTTTGATTTAAGAGGAAGCACAACCGGCAAACTATTCTCTGTTATCAGTGGGAAAATGGAAGAATGAAGGTATCGGCAAAAGAAAGAGAAGGTCCGTCATATTCGGAAGAGAAGAAAAGCTGACCAACTGAGGTCGGATGGGAAAGAGTAAAGCGTGGAACATGGCACAAGTGGAGACAATGCCCGACTCAGCTATGGGTCCGTGGTCGTTATCCACTCTCTCAAGAAGATAGCATCAGGGGGGCCCTTTCAGTCGCCTCTTACGACAGACAGGGATACCATGGTATTTTTCCACAGCCCCCACTTAAGGAGGGCTAGAGTGGTAGCACCAAGGGATGTGTTCAATACATTTCAATTTTTTTTTGCATTCATTTAAGGAAAGGCTAGGAAAACAACAGATAGGGAATCTGCCACCCGGGTGACTGCCCTAAATGCAGATCAGTAATGACTGTCATTGTCATTATGTCTGCGAGAACCAGTAGCGGCGCTAAGGAGCTCGGGGGGCGGGGGGCGCAATAATTAAAAGTGGGCCCCTCGTTTCCTGGTAAGGAGAGTTACAATTTCGCAGTACAAGGTTCTATATTATTACAATGAACAGCAACGACGATAATAATAATAATAATAATAATAATAATAACAATAATAACAATAACAATAATAATAAGATACACAATTTAGTTTTCAAATCCGAAGAAATTAAAATAAACTTGAAAGGTTACAAACACACACACACACACACACACACACACATGCATAACCCCTATTCCAATTATAGTAACAAACACGGTGACAGTCATAATAATAAAAAATAATGTCATTCCTAGGACCAAATAATTTACAACTATTTACAACTCGACCGTCAATCGTAGGCCTACTTAACTACACTGACTGCCAAGGGTATAAACAGGCCCGAGACTTTAGTATTTGAAGTTTAGATAAGGAGGATGTCTTTGTTATGGTATCTTCGCTGACTACTGGATTCTCAGAACTGGCTAATTACTACAAAAGCCTTGTTGATTGTTGTGAGTGGCAGCAAGAGATGGTTATTATTGGAACAGGTTGGGAAACTACATTCTACCGTACTTATATTGACGAAAGAAACTCTGCAATACGACGGCCTAAGTTTGGAATAACCGTCTGTAATACAAATAATACTGTGTTGTGTGCTGTAGTTTCATCAATATATAAAATCTCTCTTCAGCTATTGAATTAAGAAACAGTCATGGGCCCCTCACAAGACATGGACGCCCCCACCCGTCCCAAGGGATCGGCGGGTTCCTTATCGCCGCCACTGCCGAGAACAAAGATCACTATCACCAACGTAGCCGCACGGCTCCATGGCTAAATGGGTAGCGTGGTGGCCTTTGGACACAAGCGTCCCGGGTTCGATTCCCGGCAGGGTTGCGAATTTTAACCATAATTGGTGTAAGTGTCGTCTTTATCATTTCATCCTTATCACGAAGCGCAGGTCATCTACAGGAGTCAAATCAAAACATCTGCATCTGGCGGGCCGAACTTGTCCTCGGTCACTCCCGGCACTAAAACCATATGCCATTTCATTACCAACGTAGCCACATAATTCGTGTGAGGAGAAAAGGTATGTCCTGATCCAGCGGAACGGCAGAAATAATTGTACTACCGCCTTTATACAGCAGGTCAAGCAAATGAGTGGGCCGAGCAAGGAATTTCTATTAAAGTTCCTGCTATACCTTTGTTGTGACGAGTCACCGTACCTCTAACGACCGCGCCACAACTGCATTCCTTACGCACAGCCTGCCAGACCGAGCGTAGCGGCACACAGCCTCGCCGCTCGCACGTCTCATCTGCACCATCTTCTACAAAGCAAGCAACCTTTTAGATTTGATGGTGATTATTAGGTATAGGATTTTAAGGTGGAAAGTTTGGTCAAAAATGCGGGGAGAGGGGGGAGAGGTTCTGAAAATTTATATAAAAAGGTGCAAGAAAGGTGTTGATGAAATCACTTTTTTTTTGCTAGTTGCTTTACGTCGCTCCGACACAGATAGGTCTTATGGCGAAAATCACGTTATTAGGGATTAAACTAGTTATATGAACTTTCTCCTATCGCACTTACTGGGTTCTAATAATCTTCTTTTCTTTTTCTACCACTTTTCCCGCACCTGTTGGGGGGGTCTGACACACACACACACACACACACACACACACACACACACACACACACACACACACACACACACACACACACACACACACACACACACACACACACACACACACACACACACACTGTTTTACGGCCGGATTCCCTCCCTGACGCGAATCCTATACGGAGGGATGTAATCAATATTGCGCGTTTTCTGTGGTGGTTGGTAGTGTACTGTGTTGTGTGAATATGAAGAAGAAAGTGTTGGGACAAACACAAACACCCACACCCCGGGCCAGAAGAATTAATGAGAGGCGATTAAAATCCCCGACCCAGCCGGGAATCGAACTCAGGACCCTCTGAACCGAAGGCCTCAACGCTGACCATTCAGCGAATGAGTCGGACGGTTCTAATAATTAATAAACTTCTTATATTGGATTCCACACCACATTTAATGTTTCTGGCAGTAATTCGCTGGTGCTTTGAGCCCAACAGATCCTTATATAGTGAGAAACTCCGCTCGACACCAACAGGAACCAATGGACCATAGTATCTTGCGAGTACTCTATAATGAAATGTTATTTGCTTTACGTCGCAGTAGCTACTTTTACGGTTTTCGGAGACGCCGAGGTGCCGGAATTTAGTCCAGCAGGAGTTCTTTTACGTGCCAGTAAATCTACCGACACGAGACTGACGTATCTGTGCACCTTCAAATACCACCAGGATCGAACCTGCCAAGTTGAGATCAGAAAGCCAGCGCCTCAACCGTCTGAACCACTTAGCTTGGCTAGAAAATAGAACTCAGAGAATTAGAGAAGGTGAAGCTCCGACACATAGCCCAGAAGTCATTCCACTGAGTATTCCTTTGAGTTTAGCTACTCGACCGTGTTAAGACACTCAGCCTCAGAGTTTACCACAACAGTCCAGTCCAAAACCGTTATCAGCTCAATTTAGGCTCTTGAGACAACTTCAATCACCAGGTCAGTTTTGTTCAGAGAATAATAATCCCGGGCGAGTTTGCCGTACGGTTAGAGGCGCGAGGCTGTGAGCTTGCATCCAGGAGATAGTGGGTTCGAATCCCACTATCGACAGCCCTGAAGATAGTTTTCCGTGGTTTCCCATTTTCACATCAGACAAATGCTGGGGATGTACCTTATTAAGTCCACGGCCGCTTCCTTCCAACTCCTAGGCCCTTCCTATCCCATCGTTTCCATAAGACCTACTGTGTCGGTGCGACGTAAAGCCACTAGCAAAAAAAAAAAAATCTACGTTCTACCAACTACTTATACGTCTTTTCTGAGACGCCGAGGTGCCGCAATTTTTGTTCTGCAGGAGTTCTTCTACGTGCCAGTAAATCTACCGAGAAGAGGCTGACTTATCTGAGCCAGGATCTAACCTGCCAAGTTGAGCTACTCAGGCCGGCAATATAAATAATAAAGTAAGCAGTGAATAAACAGGAAGAATAATCTAGAGGATCTATAATTCAGTATGTTTAGGATTAAAACGACATTAAGAGGACAAAAAGCAAAAATTTTGATGGCCAATTCAGCGTCATAAAAGTATTTTCGATTCATCTTTCTAACGTACTGGAAACAGCCTATTCTTATTTAAGCTAATATCTAGTCCAGCGAGGCTGTCAAGACTAGTGTATCTAGTCATTTCTTGGGTCATGATGAAAATTCAATACTATCTGACCCTCGCAGACATTTAAGACGAGGAGGGATTCGGAAGAAGGCAGTATGTACATTTGCACGATGTTTCTCCAGAACGCCCTAATAGCTATTCTGGTCACGTACAGGACAAATTTGCAGAAAGTTGTTAAAGTGACGCCCAGTGCTAAGAAAGATAAGCCATGTGCTGCTTGAAATGAACAATTACGGTCTGTACAACACAAGAAAGGATTAGGCTTGTTTTAAAGGGATTCTATCCACGTTGACTGCGGAACACCACTCTCTTGCTCCCAATTTAAGACTACCAAGCTTTTCGGTATGTGCTTTGCTGGTAGTGGAAAAGCGTGGGACTGTCATCCAGGGCGGAACAGCTCGCATTCTTCGCACGCAAGAGTAAGGGATGAATGCCAGAGGATTATTCCCTTTGCGTAAAGGTCAAAGGAGGGGTAGTGCCAACATCTTCAGTGTTGGACAGAAAGAAACTGAAGAAAACCTGGTCTTATGTAACTGTTCATACTGTGATCATAACCACAGAATCTCCATTTTTACGCTGAATCTTACCCAGAGGGACACGACCAATCACACTTCCAAAATGCATCTTACATTGACCGAAATTCAAATCGCGACCATCTTAGTGAGAAGCCACTGGCGATACCACGTCGGCTATCATTCCCTTGTAAATTGTGGATCCTACGACTCAAAACACATTTTCACCGCACTTTCGGCCGGATCCATGGCTAAATGGTTAGCATGCTGGCCTTTGATAACGGGGGTCCCGAGTTCGATCCCGGCAGGGTCGGGAATTTTAACCATCATTGGTTAATTTCCCTGGCATGGGGGGGGGGTGTTTGTGTTGTCTTCATTTTCATCCTCATCACGACGCGCAGGTCGCCTACGTGAGTCAAATCAAAAGATCTACACCTGGCGAGCCGAACACGTCCTGGGATCTCCCGGCACTAAAAGCCATACGCCATTTCATTTTTTTACAGCACTTTGTATGCTTGGATATTCTGGGGCTAATTTTAAGAAGAATATATTTCACCCTCTTACAATCAGACTTTTAAGAAGACGAAATAGGACTTTCTGGGATTTTACGGTATTATACTTACAACAGTGAGCCTCCGTGACTCAGATGGCATCGCGCCGGCTTCTCACCGCTGGGTCACTCCATGTGAGATGTGTGCTGGAAAAAGTGGGAGAGGTTTTTCTCCGGGTACTCCGATTTCCTCATCTTTCACTCTCTCCAATATAATTTCATTTCATTAATCATTCATTAATCATAGCCCCAGAGCAGTGCGACAGGCTTCGGCAGCCGGCATATCTATCCTTGCCGCTAGAAGGGGGCTTCATTGATTCCATTCCTGACCCGGTCAAATGACCGGAAACAGGCTGTGGATTTTCGTACTTACAACACAGTATTCCGGTACCGGCAATAATTACGTTATTGGTAGTAAATACTATTGTGATTTCCGGAGATGCAGAGACGCTGGAATTTTATCCCGCATTAATAATGTCCGCCTCTGTGGTGTAGTGGTTAGTGTGATTAGCTGCCACCCCCGGAGGCCCGGGTTCGATTCCCGGCTCTGCCACGAAATTTGAAAAGTGATACGAGGGTTGGAACGGGGTCCACTCAGCCTCGGGAGGTCAACTGAGTAGAGGTGGGTTCGATTCCCACCTCAGCCATCCTGGAAGTAGTTTTCCGTGGTTTCCCACTTCTCCAGGCAAATGCCGGGATGATACCTAACTTAAGGTCACGGCCGCTTCCTTCCCTCTTCCTTGTCTATCCCCTCCAATATCCCCCCCCCCCCGCAAGGTCCCTGTTCAGCATAGCGGACGAGGCCGCCTGGGCGAGGTACTGGTCATCCTCCCCAGTTGTATACCCCGCCCCAGAGTCTGAAGCTCCAGGACACTGCCCTTGAGGCGGTACAGGTAGGATCCCTCGCTGAGTCAGAGGGAAAAACCAACTCTGGAGGGTAAGCAGATTAAGAAAGAAAGAAAGAAAGAAAGAAAGAAAGAAAGAAAGAAAAAGAATAATAACTAGGAATAACTACAGGTATAACAAGGAATATCAACAACAAAAAGGGTTTATCTAAAAACATCAAAATACAACACTACAACACAGTAGTCAAAACCGGAATATCTATACGCGTGTGAATATCTAGTACGGTACTGAATTACAAGCCGAATAAATTAGAAGTACTGGAAAGAAAAAATATATCGAAAATACTCGGTCGGCTAAGAACTACTGAACTCTAATAACCCAATGCGGAAGTGGCGATTTTTTAAAAACATTTATACAGAATAGATGGCAACAGGTTAACCAAACAGATCTTCAAAAATCGCCGGGCTGAGTGGCTCAGACTGTTGAGGCATTGGCCTTCTACCCCCAACTTAGCGGGTTCGATCCTGGCTCAGTCCGGTGGTATTTAAAGGTGCTCAAATACGTCAGCTTCGTGTCGATTCGGTAGATTTACTGGCACGTAAAAGAAAACTGCTGGACTAAATTCCAGCACCTCGGCGTCTCCGAAAACCGTAAATAAAGTAGTTAGTGGACGTAAAGCTAATAACATTTTCTTCAAATATCTTTGGAACAAGAAGTCAACAAGAACCTGGATTCATGAAGTCAATAAATATTTGGAAAGAAACAATATAAGAGAAGAAGCAGCAACAGAGAGATTTTTAAGAAAGGAAGTATTGAAAATGGAAGGACTCCAAGTTCGGGAGGAAACGAAAACGGGCTCAAAGTGGTCCGACAAGAGGAAAAGGGGACGTAGTGAGCGAATAACGGAGTATTGGAGGAAGACCAAGGAACAACAAAGGATGAAGCATTGAAATCGTTACGTGGTCGGTAGAAGACCCTAACGGACAAATAAGTAATAATAATAATAATAATAATAATAATAATAATAATAATAATAATAATAATACACTTGTACAGTGATTTGGGTTGTTCTGACTCAAGAGATCACCGCCTTCTAGAACTGATTTTACCTTATGTACAATTCATTATTAAACAATGGATCAAATAATTATATTACTAATTATAACATAACATCACTTAAGTATTCTGTTCCAAAAGGCGCTGAAATAAAATACGAAGAGTAATTTAATCAGAAAAAAAATATTTCTTTCTCTCTTTTTTAATCTGCTTACCCTCCAGGGTTGGTTTTGCCCTCGGACTCAGCGAGGGATCCCAACTCTACCGCCTCAAGGGCAGTGTCCTGGAGAGTGAGATTCTTGGTAGGGGGATACAACTGGGGATGATGACCAGTACCTCGCCCAGGCGGCCTCACCTGCTATGCTGAACAGGGGCCTTGGTGGGGGATGGGAAGATTGGAAGGGATAGAGAAGGAAGAGGGAAGGAAGCGGCCGTGGCCTTAAGTTAGGTACCATCCCGGCATTGGCCTGGAGAAGAAGTGGGAAACCACGGAAACCCACTTCCAGGATGGCTGAGTTGGGAATCGAACCCACCTCTCCTCAGTTGACCTCCCGAGGCTGAGTGGACCTCGTTCCAGCCCTCGTACCACTTCTCAAATTTCGTGGCAGAGCCGAGAATCGAACCCGGGCCTCCGGGGCGTGGCAGCTAATCACACTAACCATTACACCACAGAGGCGGACTATAAAAATATATCTGTTTAATTAGGTCACTTTCGTAAAGAACACAGTACGGTAACACACTTGGGGAAATGATCACTGCAAAAAATCGTATGCTAAGAGCAAGACCCAAGCGAACGCTGCAACTTTTCTACTCATTTTGCAAATAAAATACTTTCTGTGCTTACGAATACAATATACTACTACACACAGGACTAAGTTTGAGGAATACGTTAACAGAAAGTAAATGGTTGTGTGATACAGCAAAACTCACTACGTGAGTAATTTCACTTATGAAGAGCTGTTTTCTCATTACTTCGACAATTCGCTTATGAAGAGCTGTTCTAACTTGTGCGAAGGTGAATGCGCTAGTTGTCTCAAAGGAGATGTACACACACACAATCCTATCCCCCCAGGCAGTTCCTCTTTAATAGAGAAACTTTAATCTGTGGCCTGCTCCATTCGAACCGAAGAGCTCGGCTAGTTTATGTCAAACAGCAGCTGAAATAAGGACAGTAAGAGAGAAGAAATGCCGAGCAGTAATTGCATCAGAGGAATAGAATAGCACATGGCCTGTACATTCTGGCAAGAGTTATTTTAAAAGACCAAATACTGCACTATATGTTAAGCTGAAGTTAAAAGGAGTAGAGGAGAGAAATAAATACGTGGGAGGTGGTGGTGATTATTGTTTTAAGAGGAAGTACAACTAGGCAATCATCCTCTATATAACACTAATGAGAGGAAAAAATGGAAGGGATCCGACACTTCGAAAAATGAAGATGTAGGCCAAAGGAAGACAAGGGCCACGAAGGGCGTGAAATTGAAAGACTCCCTAGCCCTCGCAAACCTAATAGCGTCGGGGTCGGAAAAGAACAAGTGTTAACCAAGTGAGGTCGGATAGGATAGATGAAAGTGAGGAGCCTGGCACAATAAGTGGAAGCAATGCCAGGTCACAGCTGAGGGCCCCGTGGTCGCCAACCCACGCTCCAAAGTTCGGAGCCCCAGGGGCGTAAATACGTGGGAAGGGGCAGAGAGATTCTTACTGATAATGAACATTATTATATCGCGCGATATTACCCAACCCCACCTTTCGAACAATTCCTAGGCTATCAACCGGTGAATTTTTAGCTAAATGGTCAACTTCACCCAAACACAAAAATGGTTGGTCGTTCACACGTGTTCAGTTTAGCTCCCTCTGTAGATTGTCGGCTTTCGGATCCCAAGATCGTGGCTTCAAACCAAGGAGAGGCAATCGTATGTAAGAGCGAAAAAAGAGTCCATTTGATATTCACTGCCGTACGATGTCCACGTGTGAAAGATTTCTGGAGAGATTTTAGGTGTTTACCCGAGCAACTTAAAGTTCAGCTATAGATCGTCCAATAGATAAGTTTCGTCTTTTTATTCTTCCTCACCCGTGGGGTCGCGGGTTCGAATTGTCGCTCATATGAATTTGGCCCTGTTTTACGGCTGGATTCCCTTCCTGGCGCCAATCCTCTATGGAGGGATCTAATCACTATTGCGTGGATCTGAGGTAGCTGATAGTGTGGTGTCTGAATATGAAGAGAGTGTTGGGACAAACACAAACAGGTAGTCCCCGAGCCAGAAGAATAAATCAGACGCGATTAAAATCCCCAACCCGGCCGGGAACCGAACCCGCGACCCTCTAAACCGAAGGCCTCAACGCTGACCATTCAGCCAAAGAGTAGGACGTCAATTTCTCTGCCATCGGGTAGAGTAAAACGAGGCGTCGAAAGTGATACGAAGGTAGCCTAAATACTTTCGACATTTTTGGAGGCGCTGGGGTGCCGGAATTTCGTCCCACATGACCTCTTTTACATGCCTGCAAATCTAACGGCACAAGGTCGACGTTTTATTTGAGCACCTTCAAATACAGTCTGACTGATCCGGAAACGAACCCACCAACCTGGACTCAGGGTCACCATGTGTCCCACCACTTGGACAGATCAAACCTACAAAACCCATCCCTCGTTCATATCATCCATTGATTCAAACTCAAAGCAAGCAAATTTGTAGATTTTGCTTGACTGTTGATATCGTGATCATAACCACGGGATCGCCAACTTTACGTGGAATCAGCCAATGGGACGTGACTTTTCATTTCAAAACTCTCACATGCATTGGCCGGGATTCAAACCAGAGTCAACTTGGTGAGAGAAAAATGACAATCCTTCTCGGCTATGACGAACTATCTCCCACCCTTTCGTTGGAATTATTATTAATAAAACAGTATTCCAATTCATCATGGTCAAGAACTCTACAGCTGATTACTGGGCATTGAACAGCTGGAAGTAATCTGAAATAAATATTATTCACGAAACATTCATTCAAGAGGGTAGGGTAAGAAATATGATTCCAAAACAAATCAAGTATCACTAGTTGAGAACGCTACATGCAATTGTCCGCTTGTTCAATTAACAGCGACAGAATAAACAGTACAGCAGCTGATGTGATTATAGAGTAGAATTTGATATCTTGAAACTCGAGGTAAATATATGCAGGAAAACATTCACACAGTTCAATACGTTATCATGTTACAATGCCCGTCTTTATAACCGGAAAGTAACAGGACTCCAGAATGAGACTGGATTAACATCCTGTTCTCAGACGCATGGATGAGGCTTCACTGGAACACTACCGTTCTTGATTCATTGTACGGGCTAGAGACATCTAGCAACAGCCACTATTTTACATGCGTGCTTGTAACCTGTGTTATTTCAGTATCCAGTAGTGTAAACGAACATTAATTTACGTAAAATTCAGTAAAAACTCAAGAAATTCTCTTCGTTTAAATGTAATTAAAACTAACGTATTGCTCAGACGGTTGAGGAGCCGGCCTTCTGACCCCAACTTGGGGGTTTTCGATTGTAGCTCAGTCCGGTGGTATTTGACGGTGCTTAAATACGTCAGCCTCGCGTCCGTAGATTTACTGGCACGTAAAAGAACTGCGCGACTCAATTCCGGTACCTCGGCGTCTCCGAAACCGTAAAAGTAGATTGTGGGACGTAAAGCAAATGACTATTATTATTATTATTATTATTATTATTATTATTATTATTATTATTATTATTATTATTATTCATAAAACTACCGTAATTCTCGCTTCTACTATGAATTTAAAACTTTCTTATCTCTGAGGTGAAAAAATGAAATGAAATAGCGTATGGCTTTTAGTGCCGGGAGTGTCCGAGGACATGTTCGGCTCACCAGGTGCAGGTCTTTCGATTTGACTCCCGTAGGCGAACTGCGCGTCGTGATGCGGATGGAATAATGAAGACGACACATACACCCAGCCCCCGTGGCAGCGAAATCAACCAATGATGGTTAAAATTCCTGACGTTGCTGGGAATCGAACCCGGAACCCCTGTGACTAAAGGCCATTTAGCCATTGAGCCGGCATCTGAGATAAAGTAGGGACAGGCTATAGGCTATCATTTCGTGCCAGTTCAGAGTCCCTCAGTAACAATCCCTGTGTTCCAAAAATGTGTACACAAGACTTCCTTCAATAATTTCATATGTATAAAAGCTATCAAAACCACAATAACAGACTTCAAGAGAAATTTTCAAAGAGTCTACTCAAGTAGCTTTCAAGATCAGATGGCACAACGAATGGTAAGCGCAACCGCCATTTCGTTGTCAAAATCGGAGCCCGGAGCGAAACTAGTGAAAGTCAGGACGGCGATGTTTTAGTTTGCACCAGCAGGTGTCATTCGTTTCGTCGACGTGGGATCGATACCTGTAATATTTCTAAGAAAACGGGATTACCTAGATGAAAAATTGTGAAAATTTCCGAAATATTTGAATATCCTAATTTAACCCATATGTGACCCAGATATTTCCTGCTTGAAATTCTGATCATATTTCAAATTTTACTTCCGTTTCACCGCATTTTAGGCTGCTAAAAGCTTTCTAATTTTTAAATATTTCGCTCTGAATTTACTTTGGATGTTGTTAATATTGTTTATCGCCAAGAACTTGTTTTGAAAATTCGAAATTGTTCGTTTTAAACGAAATAACCGTGCGATTGGCTGCACGATTTGGGTAACGTAGCTGTGAGCTTGCATTCGGGGAGACGGTGGGTTCGAATCCCACTGTCGGCAGCCCTGAAGATGGTTTTCTGTAGTTTCCTATATTCACACCAGGGAAATGCTAGGGTTGTACCTTAATTAAGGCCACAGCTACTTGCTTCCCACTCCTGGCCCTTTCCTACCCCATTTTCACCATAGATCACGGCCCGTCAGGGCTGTTGGGCCATGCGGTATGGTTTTTTGGGCGTCACTAGATAGACTACTACTACTCCCAATTATCTGCGATCGGCACTAATGAGGATTAACATGTTGAGCGTCACAGAGGACACCAGTGCCTTTTTTTTTTTAATTTTCTGCCAGACCACGGTGTACACGGATGTTGGCTTGTGCAAGATAAAAATAAAGTTTCGGCCCACAGGGCAAAATTTCAACAAACAAACAAAATTGTCGCCCAACGTGTGAAGCCCAATTTTACGGTTTGATGCCAACCCTTCGTGAAGGGTCGTATTTATTATTGCGGTTTCTGTGATTGTTTTTAATGTGATATATTGTACGTAAACGAAGATGTGTTTAAAAATGATCGCCATCACCCAGCCCCCAAGCTAGAGTAATAAACAGGACGTAGCTAAAATCCCTGGCCCCGCTGGTAACGAAACCCAGGTTCCTGTGAATCGAAGGCAATTACGGTGACAATTTATCCAAGGAGCCGGACGTAGAGATGTCCACCCCACAATTTTTTAATCGACGATAGGTATGAGAATGTTATCCTAATTCTTGAAATGATCGTCTATTCCAGAGTTTGCAGAGTAGGAAACAATCTGAAATTTACGGACTCTGACCACAAATTAATCCACTCTGACTTCCGGTTTCTCTTATGATACATCAAAACGCACAACTATGGACATCGGTTATCTCCTCTTGCTGCTCACCCAGTCATGACGACCTCGCCCGTCAATGCCCCCGCAGGTAAACACACAACACTACCAGCATCTATACATTCAATAGCCTATTCATGGAGTCTTCCTCTGAATACCTGCATACAGCCATGCTACTATCAAATGCAACCAATGAACTCTAGGAAAATACTGACGTAGCCTTTGCTAAGGAATGCGTTCTGGAGGATAACAAATTAGCCCGTAAAAATGATCCCACAAGGAATGCTTCACAACAGGCATCATGTTTGTATGCCCGAAAATTCCAAACAGAATCAATATAAACTAAACCAATTAACGATATTTGTCAATATAATCCCTTCTTAGATCTTTTTTCGGTTATCCATCACCTATATCCCTGTAGTTGGAAGACAGATTACATCTTCCACATACCGAGCTCGATAGCTGCAGTCGCTTAAGTGCGGCGAGTATCCAGTATTCGGGAGATAGTAGGTTCGAACCCCACTGTCGGCAGCCCTGAAAATGGTTTTCCGTGGTTTCCCATTTTCACACCAGGCAAATGCTGGGGCTGTACCTTAATTAAGGCCACGGCCGATTCCTTCCCACTCCTAGCCCTTCCAGTCCTATCGTCGCCATAAGACCTATCTGTGTCGGTGCGACGTAAAGCAACTAGCTTCCACTGTAGGCCTATCCTCTGTCTGTCGTAAGAGATTGGCCCCACACCACCCCTTCCCTACAGACACATTCAACTTGGGAGCTAAGAGTGGCGGATACAGAATAATAATAATAATAAAACAAATATCTTAAAAACAGGCAAACTGTGATTACTTTTGTGGACCTCAAAAAGACATATGACTCGATAGACTCCGTGTACTGGAAGAATTCAAATTAGACAGAAAAACGAGAGAATTAATCATGCAAACGCTAACAGGCACAACGTCAAAGATTAAATTCTTACGTGAAATTACTGAAGCATTTGATGTTAAAACAGGAGTCCGACAAGAGGATGGACTGTCCCATTTATTGTTTAATCTTGGTTTGGAAAAGTGATTAGGACTTGGGAGAAATAAATTAAAGTAATAACCCTTGGTAGATTACGTGAAAACAAAATTAATTTATAGTGTTTGGCCTTCGCTGATGACTTAGCAGTTTTGTCCAATAAGAGACAGGAATCGAAAACATCCACTGAAAAACTCCATGAAATTGTATCTAGAACAGTACTCCAGGTCTCATATCAGAAAACTCACTACACAGAAGGATCTTTTCGGTACCTAGATGGACAACCAATGAAAACCCAATATGGAAAAGTCGCCCAAATTTCAGGACCCAATCGTGAAGCAAACTATATGCATCTGAAATACCGATTACAGATGTAAAAAGAAAGCAAGAAAGAAAACTCTTAAGGATTTTTTTTTCGATTCGTCTGTACAGCGGGGATCTGGATTTAATGAAATATCATGACCTGTACCAACACTCAGATAATATCTCAGACACACTTACGAAAAGACATTTGAAATTCTACGGACATATTCTCAGAATGAGTAATGAGAGATTGACCAAAAGAATTCTGAACCTTGCCCTATCAGGAAAATGCTGGGGCTGTACCTTAATTAAGGCGACGGCCGCTTCCCACTCCTAACCCTTTCCCGTCCCATCGTCGCCATAAGACCTATCTGTGTCGGTGCGACGTAAAGCAACTAGTAAAGAAAAAAAAATTGCTGCTCAACGTTGGTAAAGATCTTCACGAAATAGATCTAATGCAGTGTCATCTGTGATGCCTAAGTTCAGAAAATTAGTCTACAATCGCCGCTTTACACATCATCCACCAACAAAACCTGGTCAGAAGATCGCAAGAAAAGCCGTAGCGAGAAGATTAAGAGATTTTGGGAGAAGAAAAAGGCAACGTTCAAACGTGCTCCTTAGACGAGCATAACGAAGAAATAATCATATGCCTTTCAGCGTTCAGTCTGCAAGCCTATGTGAATTTACTAAACGTCGCTACAATTCTCGATTTGCAACTAGTGCTGTAGCCTCATTTAGAAACCGAGTCTAACCATCGTCGTCTTGGTCTCCCTCTACTTCTCTTACCCTCCATAACAGAGTCCATTATTCTCCTAGGTCACCTATCCTCCTCCATTCGCCTCACATGACCCCAGCACCAAAGCCGGTTTATGCGTACAGCTTCATTCATCAAGTTCATTCCTAACTTAGCCTTTATCTCCTCGTTCCGAGAACCCTCCTGCCATTCTTCCCACCTCTTTGTACCAGCAATCATTCTCGCTACTTTCATGTCTGTTACATTCTAACTTATTAAAAATATATCCTGAGTCCATCCAGCTTTCGCTCCCGTGAAGCATAGTTGGTCTGAAAACAGACCGATGTAAAGCGGTTCGTCTGGGAGCTGACTTCCTTCTTACAGAATACTGTTGATCGCAAGTGCGAGCTCACTGCATTAGCTTTACTATAGTAAATCTTGATTCAATCTCACTATATTAACATCCTGAGAGAACACACAACCTAAATACTTCAAATTATCTACCTTAATAATAATAATAAATGTACTGTTAGTTTAACGTTCCTCGAACTACTTTTACGCTTTCTGGAGACGAGGCGCCGGGAGTTTATCCCTAAGGAGCTTTTCGTTCCAGTAATCTTCCGACATGACGCCAGTGTGTCTGAGCACCTTCAAATACTACCGAACTGAGCCGAGATCGAACCAGCCAACCTGAGCTCAAGAGACCAGCGTTCTACCACCTAAACTGATCGTTCTTGCTTAAAATTATATATATATTCTGGAAACTTGAACCGAGGATTTTGTACACTTTGGACTCCCTGTAAATTCTGTTGGCTGTTAAGTTCAAATATCCAGAGTTTGCCCAAGCAGCTCTGTGGTACATAATAACCTCTTCAGCTTATCGCTGGGGTCTCTGAAGCCAGCCAGGCTCATTTTTGTTTTGGCAGGGATTTTAAGACCAGATGCCCTTCGTGAGGCCACGTGATTCTTGAGATGAAAATCTGGACGCAGGTTTGACCTGGATTCGAACCTCAGCCTTTCGGGTGAGAAGCCGGCAGCATTGGGAAGTCCAAAAAAGGAGGAGGAGGAAAAGAAGAACCACGCTTTAACTCCTCAAGAATTATTAAGTTCAAAAATAAAAAGCAATATGTATGTTTTCATCATTTTAGATTGATTTGACGATCCAGAAGAATATTAACGAGAAATGTATTAAAAACCCACTATCGCTGCTTTTTAACAAGGACAGAAGAGAATTCTACAATATTTTCTACAAGTACGTCTATTATGCGGAAACCTAGCCCAATGGTTTTGTTCTCGACTCTGTAGAAGAAGCTACTGCCGTTGTCCGTAGTCAACCAGTTCGTGGGATGACCAAGCTGCCGATATTCGACTCAAAAAATCTCGTGATAGAATGTGTGACAAGCCTTTTGGAAGGAAGACTGAACTTCGGCAGTCCACCTATACACGATGCAGTTTATCAGGCCAAGTCACATAGGCCAACAGCAAAAACTATGCGATTTCACCAAATCAGTCAGGGGCGTAACGTTTGGGAGCCCGGGCCATTAAGAGGCCCCGCAGACACCTCACTCAAAAAAGCCCACATAAAATGTGTGTATCTAGCCAAATGTCCCTGTGCACGGAAATAGTACGGCCAGTTTTGTAAATTGAGTCTTAATAGTTTGTTTTACAATCTATACGTAGAGGAATTGCCATTTGGTTGCATCTAGAAGCAGTTATTGTAGCATAGCTGTGAATAGCTACGGAAACTAGTACCAAAATATCACATTATAGTTAGAAAATGATGATCGTATTATACACAACTTTGGCTGAACATTTGATCACACATTTATTCAACAACAAAGTATAATGCCAATAAGAAATAGGTGTAGTAACACTGTCAATTCAGTTTCGAACGAGCTCTTTTTTGCGCTGTTTGACATCTTTCAAGCTTTATTTGAACAATTTTTTCATTATTTAATTTTGTTCGTATATCTTCCTGTGTTGTAATCGAATAAATAAATTACTGTAACTGAGACTTTGGTATCGGTTACAGTGTGTAGTTCCGTAGCCACAGTAAAATAAAACTAGTTTTAAGTACGAACAAGTAAGTGGTGTATGTTTCAGAAGCTTAGCCGTTAAACCAGGGAGGCAGCCAAATACAACATATTAAATTATATTTTAATAATCTTACAATAGTGGATAATTCCTTTGTTTATATAATTTAACGATATATTGCATATTATCTACCAGCTGTAATCAATTTTTCAGTAGTTATTTGTATGTTTTACATTTTATTTGACGGGGCCCGAACCACATTCGTTATGCGCGCGCCCCTAAAATTAGTCTATATTATGATTATTACGACAAGACAATGCTTAAGAGTTTGAAGGTCCTCAATTTAGTATTTACTCACCGTTAAATGAGTTAACAATTCTTTAAACTAAAACATCTCCAGTTATCAGTGTATTTAGTGCAAAAATCGGATTTCTTGCCACTGATGTGTGGCTGTCAGGAGTCGCTCGGATAGACGCTGGGTCACTCGCAGGAGATGAGCGGCTAGTACTGACGTCACAGCCAAGAAGGGACCAGGTGCGGCCATGGAACGTCTGAATGTGGGCCTGCACAAGAGTCTTTTGTTACTATTGTTGCCCCTTCAATTGTATCCGAGATTTCTAAGAAATAGCTTCTTCTTTCCTAGAAAGCTGAAAACACTTCCAAAGAAAACTTAGGAGCACTCCGGGGAAGGAAAAATATAAAGGAATGCGAAGTGACACACCCTCAGAATTCTGAATATACCACGCCCTCAATGAAAAGAATGGTAATTAAAAAATGCGGGTGGGTTTAGGAGTGTAGTCAAAACGCGCTGTGGATCATCAGTAGAGCGTCTGCCTCCGGATCAAAACATAGCGAGTTCAAAACTCGCAGAGGCGGTTAGACTTCCGGAGCTCATTCGACATTCCATGTCATACGACGTAGACATGTAAAAGATCTCTGGTGACACATTCGGTGTTTACCGAGAAAATTAATTAAAACTCATCCGCGGATCGAACAACAGAGATCCATTTCCCTGGCACCTCGCAGAGGAAAATTAATGTCGAAATTGACACCGTGCAGCCTAAAAATGCCTGCACACAGTAGATCACATATTATTATTATTATTATTATTATTATTATTATTATTATTATTATTATTATTATGAAAAGAAGGAATTTCAAAGGTGTCGAGTAGATTGAACAAGAATGGACAGTGAGAAACGAGTTTGGGAAATTGTAAATGATTATGATGATGGTGCTTGTTTAAAGGGGCCTAACATCTAGGTCATCGGCCCCTAATGGTACGAAATGAGACGAAATTAAATTAAAAATTAAAAGCCCAAAAACATCCACTGACCACAATTCAAAACGTGAGGACGAAGAATGAATGGCTGGCTGGATATGAATTTAAAACGATCAGTGGAAGCGAGCCACAGTGCCTCACATACACAGAAGCTGGCGTAGAACAATAGTATTACTGACCAAGGGACTGCTTCTATAGCACTATACTGAATCGATGATACTTGTAATCGAAAGGGGTCCAAAATCCCAGTGAGCGGCCACTCACAATGGTACTTATCGCTAGGAAAGTAGAACCATGGTATTTGTCATGTTGCGGTACTAATCAAGAGTAGCGTAGACTCGCGGTATTTCACACATTATGGTACAACTCACAGGTAATGAAATTCGCTCATGTATTACAGACCTACGCTGTTTCTCACATTGCAGCGCCATTTACAGGCAACGCAAACCTATAGTGTTCATTAGATAAGGGTACTAACCACAGGGACTCGTACTATTCCGTGGTGTTCCTCATATAGTGGGTACTAATCATAGGCAAGCCAGAACCATGGGTTCCCTCATCCCATGGTGTTGCTCATATAGTGCTACTAGTCACAGGTACTGTAAAAGCCGTCACGTTCTCGTTTGCTACTAATCACAAACCTATTTGGTACACAACATAGTGATACAACGCGCAAGTAAAAGCGACCCATGGTGTTCCCCGCGTGGTGGTACTAATCACAAGTAGTTTCATGGTTCTAATTTGTTCATCCCTTGGTCGCCCCTGTTAGTCATCTCTTACGACATGCAGGGGATATCGTGGGTGAATTCTTCGTCTGCGTTCCCCATCCACAGGGGGTAATGGTAAAGGAAAAGATGGGAAAATCAAGGCTGCAGCGGTATGGACATGTTACGAGAATAGGAGAAGAGATGTTAGAAATGGAGTTGAAGGGAAGACGACTTAGAGGAAGACCGCGGGACAGATGGCTGAAAGGTGTAAAGGAGAGCATCGAGGCAAGAGGATGGAATTTGACAGTGAGAGAAGGAAAGTGGTGGATACACAGAAAACGATGGAGAGGCTTATGTTCCAAGCAGACCCAGTCTGTAGTTGGAAACTGTTCCAGATGATTATGTATGTATGTATGTATGTATGTATGTAAGGCTGGTTGGATCCTCAACAGCTCCTAGGCATCACTGAAGAGGCGTACTAGGGAAATGAAGAGTGAGGAACTTTCCCGTTGCTTTCCTCACCGAGCCAGAAGTTGCTATTACATATCAGTCTGCCAAGCCCACTGAAATGCACGCACCAACCGACCCTATGAGTAACATTTTTACACTATTCATAGCAGGGACTGGCTGCATAAGGAATGGAATTACTAACATAATACTCATAAATCAGTCACTTTCACATTGTCAAAGCCAAGGATAAGACAGACAGGACAATGAAAGTAACAAATTTATTCTAGGCCACACCAGAAGACATAGTGCACTGTAATTACTAAGTCTCGCCAGCAAAGGCATGATGATGATAATGATTAATAGGAGGATTCCTTTCTATGATCAATTAACACGAAGAAGAGCAGAAAGAATGTACACTCGAATCTTTGCCTATTTTCTGAATAAGAAAGTAAAAGGGGTCTAGCTCATCGAGGTGGAAAAGGATTTACAAAAATCGGGGATCTTACGTGATGACATCTTGCAACGCGACCCTTTAAAGAAGAAACTGGAAGGTCTACAGAGTTTTCGAACAAAACCTAAAATGAAGACAGACAAGACGTGGACCAAAGAACGGAAGAAAGCTCACCGATGATGGATGCGCGAGTACTGGGCAAGTGTTAAAGCTCAAGATAGAAAACAGTTGACATAGCGTAGACGACAGCTGGCCGAAACGAAATAATAATAATAATAATAATAATAATAATAATAATAATAATAATAATAATAATAATAATAATTTCAATTAATGTCAAATATGAGTCACAAGTTTAAGGCCTTTCAATTGCTATCATTTTAAGAGCCGACGGACAGCAGGAATTTCCAGCACATAATAATGCCTATTGACTGCTAAAGGACCTGATCCGGAAATCTCAACATACAAAGATGCTGTAATACTTGCTGTAGCAAATAGGAAGTGTACACTCTTTCAGGAATGGTAAGCTGAATTAATTTCTGAATAGCAATTAGTTCCAAAGATTAACACCACGGGGAAAGTCCAACTCAACATCTTATATTCTGTTAAATTAGTTTTCTGCACATAAGTTTACTGCAAACATAATTACGCCATTTTATCTGTAATTCTTTCTTAATCTGCTTACCCTCCAGGGTTGGTTTTTCCCCCTCGGACTCACCGAGGGATCCCACCTCTACCACCTCAAGGGCAGTGTCCTGGAGCGCGAGTTTCTGGGCCGGGGATACAACTGGGAAGGAGGACCAGTACGTCGCCCAGTCGGCCTCAACTGCTATGCTGAACGGGGCCTTGTGGGGGATGGGAAGATTGGAAGGGATAGACAAGGAAGAGGGAAGGAAGCGGCCGTGGCCTTAAGTTAGGTACCATCCCGGCATTTGCCTGGAGGAGAAGTGGGAAACCACCTACAACCACTTCGAGGATGGCTGAGTGGGGAATCGAACCCTCCTCTATTCAGTTGACCTCCCGAGGTTGAGTGTACCACGTTGCAGACCTTTTATCACTTTTCAAATTTCGTGACAGAGGTGGGAATACAACCCGCGCCTCCGGGGGAGGCAGCTAATCATACTAACCACTACTTGATCAGATGTCACTAAGTCTGGAGCAGCACACATCAACATTCTTGAAATGAACCATATCTTCCCGTTTCGCGCTCAGTTTTCTTATGTCTCTTTCCAACCGGCATCACTTTGGTCTTGCTTTTGGTATCACACTCACTGATTTCAAGTTTCAATATCATAGCAGAGAGAAACGTTCCCGAAATTATTCTTAGCCTTGGACATACGAGGGCTGTACATTAAGTACTGGCAATATTGGCAGAACGCGATATTTAATGAACTAACTAGTACATTTGCATTACATTCATTCAATGTAGTCACCCGCAAAGTCTCATCTTTTGCCAAATGTCGGGAAGCCGTAGGAGACAATTGCAAAGGCGTTCTCTATTGGTGACAGTGACTGGGCATGGAGTACAGATGCCACGTAAGAATATCGGCGGCCTCGGAGGGGTTCGTTCACTTTCGGAAACAGGTCGAAGTCTGGTGAATACGGAGGATGTTTCAAGACCTCCTCATGCCACCGTTGCAATAAGAGCTTAGCATGCAACATGATAGGGCGATCGTCTCTCAATAAAAGTGGACGTTTGCGCGCAGAGCCGGACACAGATGTCGTTCAAGAAATCAGCAATAGTAGTCGCTGTTGCCTATTTGTCCCTCAGGCTCAGCATGCGTAAGAATATCATAAGCTTCACCCGACTGGGTTCCTGTCGAAATTTCTCTGGACGTGACGAAACTGGATGACGCCATTCATTGGATTGGCGCTTTAATTCAGGCTCGTGGCCACGTCTCATCAATGGCGACAATACGCTGCAGATATGCGTCTCATTCGTTGCGATATTTGTCAAGGGGGATGCCAACCAGTGCACTTCGGTGCCATTTCTATAGGTCGGTGAGTTGATGTGGAACCCAATGGGATGCAATTTTCCAAACGTTAAGACATTTCGCCAGTATGTGCCACAATGTTTGATGACTGAGACCAACCTCTACGGATAATTCCCGGACAGTCCATCGATGGTCTACAAAAACGAGACCACTCACGATGTCAATCTGATCTTGAGGAACTGACGGCCGACCTGTGCAGTGCAAATGCGCAGTCTCATTCCGACCCGCTCTGAAACACCTTGACCCATCGTGGAACAGTCTTATACGATAATTAATTCTCGCCATAGGCTTCACGTAATCCTTGACAACATTCTAAAGCATTTTTGCCACGGGCAACCTCGATTTTATTCCACGAACGCTGGTCACCTTTTGAAAACATACATTATAGCGGGGAAATAGACACTCTTCCCTTCAACGCCACACAGCAACAACACTGCCAACTGAACGCCCGTCAAATGCCCACTAAACATCGACAAGAGCGCCACCTCAGCGCTCCCATATCCTACTTGCACATGTCCAATCTCTGGCGAGTGTCTGGACTACTCTGCTACTACGTCATTTGTAGTCTTCGTATTCTGATGAACAGTCCGAGGCTATATATCTTAATTAAATCGTCGATGTTATTTTTCACTAAAACACAAAGGGAAAATTACATTTTAAACTACAAATATGGTAAATATCGTACGGTCGATGCAATCAGCATTTCCGCTGCATACGAAATGACCTAGGTGAGGGTCATGAGTCAGTTGTGGCATTTCAAAGAAGCAGTACAATAATAGGAATAGATTCAGAAATGTATTGGACATTCGCTCCTAAAAACATTCCGTGAACAGAACTAAACACGACCGTGTTACAGTTTCGACTCACGCTATAGCAGCTTGGAATACACTTATTTGGATGAATGCTCAGTGAAGGGAGAATCTGCAGGAAAATTCGATGCACCATGGAGATCCTGCTCCGCTTTCTCAGAAGCAAAAACAATTATTTACTTCTAGTTTTCTTCACAGGGAGTAAAGAAAGTTGTCACACCGAGCGAGATGGCTACGTGGTTGTGATCATATATTTGAGATCTTGCATTCGGGAGATAGGTTCGTCTCCACTATCGGTGGCTCTGAACAGCTTCCGTGGTTTACCATTTTCACACCACGCAAATGTTGGCTGGGACTGTGCCACAATTAAGGCCACGGTCGCTTCCTGCCCGCTCCTAGAATTTTCCATCCCATAGTCGAGATAAGACCCATCTGTGTCGGAGCGACGTAAAGCAAACTGTACAAATGGCTTGTGAGTATGACTTTATTTACAACCCCACTTCATTTGCCTGGTGTGAAAATGAGAAACCCCAGAAAACCACCTTTAGTCTGGCGACAGTGGGGTTCGAGCCCACTATCTCCCGGATGCGAGCTCACAGCTGCGCTTCCCTAACCGCACGGCCAACTCGCCCGGTGGGCTTTGAAAAAGAGTCAGCAATCTAGAAAGGAGTAAGGCAAGGCTGCAGTTTGTCCCTTCTCCTTTTCAATGTTTACATAGAACAGGCGATAAATGAAATCAAAGAGGAATTTGGAAAAGGAATCAAAGAGTGAGAGGAAATCAAAACCCTGAGATTTGCCGATTATAGTTATTTTATCTGACTCTGCAAAAGATCTGGAGAAATTGCTTAATGGTATGAACAGAGTTTTGGAGAAAGAATACAAGATGAAAATAAATAACTCCAAAACAAAAGTAATGAGGTGCGGTCGAACAAAGTCGGGTGATGCACGAAACATTAGATGAGGAAATGAAGTCCTCAAGAAGTAGACGAGTATTGTTACTTCGGTAGTAAAACAGCTAATGATGGTAGAAGTAAGGACATAAAATGCAGACTAGCACAAGCAAGGAAGACCTTTCTTAAGAAAAGAAATTTGTTCACCTCTAACATTGATATAGGCATCAGAAATATGTTTTCGTCTGGAGCGTGACATTGTATGGAAGTGAAACATTGATCATAACGAGATCAGAAAGAAAGAAAAAAGAAAGAAAGAAAATAGTAACTTTTAAAATGTGGTGTTAACAGAACAATGCTCAAGGTGAGATGGGCAGATAGAATCACGAATGAAGAGATACTGAATCGAATTCGTGAGAGGAGATCGATTTGGCTAAATTTGACCTGAAGATGAGACAGAATGATAGGACACATCATAAGATACCCAGCACTTGTACAGCTGGTTTTTGAGGGAAGTGTAGGTGGTAAGATCGGTGGGAATAGACCAAGGCAAGAATATGACAAGCAGATCAGAATAATAATAATAATAATAATAATAATAATAATAATAATAATAATAATAATAATAATAATAATAATAATTCCGTGCTGCTATTTCTAGCCGGGTGTAGCCCCTGTAAGGCAGACCCTCGATGAGGGTGGGCGGCATCCGCCATGTGCAGGTAACTGCGTGTTATTGTGGTGTAGGATAGTGTTATATGTCGTGTGTGGGCTGTAGGGATGTTGGGGACAGCACAAACACCCAGCCCCCGAGCCAATGGAATTAACCAATGAAGGTTAAAATCCCCAACCCAGCCGGAAATCGAACCCGAGACCCTCTGAACCGAAGGCCAGTACGCTGACCATTAAGCCAACGAGTCGGACACCAGATTATAGCAGATGTAGGATGTAGAAACGAAACGGTTAGCACGGGATAGAGTGTTATGGAGAGTTGCATCAAACTAGTCTAAGGCCTGATTACTCAAAAACAACAATAACACATTTTCTATTTTTAAGTGATGGTTTCAATCCTGCTCTGGAGAGCTGCCCACTTCCTTTCGATTTTCGTAGTACAAGAACTTATTTCCCCCAAGTGAATTCCACCAAGTTCTGGTATGATACTGTAAATTATTCTGTACATCACCCATCTACATGGTACTGAAAAATGAAAACCTACTGCCCATTTTCCAGTCATTGATAGGGTCGGGGATGAAATTAATGAAGCCCCGATCTTGCGGCGAGAATAGGAATTGTGCCGGTTGCCGAGGCCTGTCGCACTCCTCTGGGGCAATGATGAATGACTGACAGATGAAATGAAATGATATTGGAGAGTGTTGCTGGAATGAAAGATGGCAGGGAAAACCGGAGTACCCGGAGGAAAACCTGTTCCCCCCTCTGCTTTGTCCACCACAAATCTCACAGGGAGTGACTGGGATTTGAACCATGGAACCCAGCGGTGAGAGGCCGACGCGCTGCCGCCTGAGCCACGGAGGCTTCATCCACATGGTACTACAAACTCGAAATCAGGATCATTCTGAAGACGTAATACGCAGTCTTAGTCTACTAAGTATGAACACCTACTTAGTCATTGTTATTGTATTCCACAGCAGAATATTTCCCTTTGTCAGTGTTTAGTAAGGACCTATATAAGGGAATAAAAGGCCTAATAACCATTACAACAGCACAATAATTAGCTTTAGCCACTATTGATGCAAGACGCAAATATCCTTTGTGGCCTCTCAATGCTGAACTATGCTATCCTCGGTTTGACGCCAATACCGCCCCGCCTCATTCATCATATCGGCTCCCGACCACTGACGTAACACAGGCGATAAATACATTATCCGGCCAGCACACAATTGTCTAGTGTCTACCTCACTTGAATGGCTCGGTTCCTGGAAAGCTGTCCACTATTATGTACTTCAATGGACGAACTATTTCAGATTTCCTACTGCTAAGTCATAACTAGAACACTAACCCCTACACAAAACGTTATTCCAGAAACATTAAACGTTAGAAAAGAGAGATCTCTAACAAATTAAACGAACAGTAGTTCTTATTGGTCTGGCTTTGAAGAAACTCTCCATATCGTGCGTTTATAAGCAAAAGGTATTTAATCAATAACCTTACTTATGAGAAAACACGTTTCAACAAGTTCAGGTCTTTTTTCGCCAATACCTGCTATTAGAATGTTTATCTTTAAAAAAATTAAATGGGCGTTTTTGTGTATCTAGAACAGCGCTGTGTAGCTGAAATTTTAGGCTATTATTGTCATCATCATTCCCCCTTATCCAGCTCCTGCCGGGTCGGGGTATTTATGGCATTTCTTGATATTCCTCCTTCCTTCCACCAATCCTCTTCCACGTTCTTGTCAAAGTTTTTCGTCTTCTTATGCCGCTCTTCACCGATTCAATCCGCCTTGTTCAAGGTCTTCCTCTTGCTCTCTTTCCCTCGCACTTTGCCTCCAGCATCTGTCTTGGAATTCTATTCTCCTCCATCTTTATTGTACGCGCACTTTTTAGTGCTAGATTTTTGTACTGGGTTGAGGAGTAAGGAGGGAGCACTGCCGGTTCCGGTAATACTGCCAACTGAATGGAAATGAAATCTGAATTGAATCGATATGATCGGTCGATATGAATTTTCTAAACCTTCATCATCTTACGCCAACAACTGTGACACACACACAATATATAACATTATATAACATTTCTCGATGCGAAACTTGTTCCTAGCATGAATTCTATAGTTTGGCTTTGCTGTGTAAACAACAACAGTACGAGTACGTAAAGTGTACGCCAGATGTCGCACAGCGATCATAAGCGATTCTTAGTTTGTGTTTCAAAGGTTGCCAATACGAATCTCGAAGATAACCGAAGTCGACCGATTCAGCACTAGGGTGTAAATCTATCGCTAAAAAGTGCGCAGATAATACATGTCCAAAGCACCTTATTTTATTCTTTTCAGTTCTCTCATTTAGCTTTCCTATTCCAACTTCCTTCCTGACATCTTTATTTCTCACTCTGTCTTTCCTATCATACTACTTAGGAATTTCATCTCACTGGCTTGAATTCTACTCTCTTGCCTGCTAGTCAAAGTCCAAGTCTCAGCTGTATAAGTCAGTATGGGCACATAGAATAATTCTGAACATTCTCTCTTTACTTGTCCTTGGTACTTCTTTGCTCCAAACAACTCTGCCTGGGAGACTGATTACCTCGGATCGAGTAGGGGTATTTCAGTCGCCTTGACAATGAATACTGCAATGTATTCGAAACGTCGGCAAACTGTACGTGATATGCATACAAGTACAACACGGTTCAACCCGGAAAATAAATTAAATAAGTTTTCTTACACTTTGGTAGAATGCATTGTCCTGCTGTACTCTCCTGCTAATCTCCATGTCCATCCTAGCATTTTGCATTAATTCACCTCCTAGGTATTTTAAGCTGTCCACAATTTCCAGACATAGTGCCCTTTCCTTGCCTTTCCCCTCTCGACTTCACCATAGTCTTGCTTTTATCTGTACTGATTTTCATGCCGTATTTCTCATTTTTTCGTTCAATACATCGAGTTGTTGCACTTCTTTGCTGTTCTTTTCCCAGATCACATCATCATCTGCAAATAGCAGTTTCTTCAACTCTATCTCCATATGTTTCCTTTACAATTTCGTCCATGACCATAATAAATAAAAGAGATGACAGCACACTCCCCTGTCTTAGTCCAATCTTACTCCTCAACCATTCTGTCTTTCCAACTGGGGTCAGTACTCTGCTAACACAGTTGTACATTGCTTGCACCATTTCTAACATTTCTCGTCCAAGTCTCTTTTTAACCATGGTTTCCGAAACCACCTCTCTGGGGACACTATCATATGCCTTTTCTATATCTATGGAAGTCTTGACCAGATCCTTTCCATATTCCCAGTTCTTTTCCATCAACTGTCTCATGCTAAAAATTGGGTCCACTGTAGATCTTCCACTCCTGAAGCCATATTGTTCCTCTTGTAACTCTCTTTCAATCTTTCTTCTCATTCTTCTAATATCCTTTCCAGTATTTTAACTACCTGCGATGTGCGTGTGATTCCTCTATAGTTACCACAAACTTTCTTAAACACTGGTATTATTATCCCTCTTTTTCCAGTCTTCTGGTACACATTTGTGTTTCCACATACACTTTAGTAGTCAGTACAACCATTGCATACCAACAGGTCCAGCAGCCTTTAGCATTTCCACACTGATTTCATCTATTCCTGTTGCTTTTGCCCATCTTCATCTTTTGTACCACTAACTCCACCTCCAGCATTGTTATATCAACCTCTGTTGTTGAGTCCTCACACTGTATTGCTTCTATCTCCGCTGTACAGTTGTTCACATTCAATAGCTTATCAACATACTCTTTCCATCTTCTCTCTATTTCTTCTGGGTGTGTTAACAATTCCCCATCTTCCTTTTTTCACTAGCTTTGTGATTACTCTTTCCGTCTTCTTACTTCTTGTAAGTCCCTTTACTGCCACTTACCCACTTCCATTTTTTCTGTAAATTCTTCCCAAATCATCTTTTCTTCTCCTACCACCTTCTTATATCTCCGTTTGCTGTAGAGATACTTCCTTTTGCTTTCTTCTGTTTGATCTCTGTTCCATTCTCGCCTGACTGTCTTTTTTTCTTTCATCACTTTCCTCACTTCCTCATTCTACCACGGTGTCTCCTTTTCTTTCACTCTTGTAGATGCCCTGCCAGAAGCACTCTCTGCTGCGCTAACAAATGCCTTTTTAAAATTGGCCCACTTATCTTCTACATTTCCCACATGATATGGTACTAGTAAATCAGACTATTATTGTATTTTACCTTCATGTCATTCCCTTCATGAAATTGCAAATTAGAACGTTCAATAACTAACATGACCTCGTACGACTTAATGGATATTACTGGAGAACAGAGCGGGAAAGGTCACATACGGGAGTGTGAAAATGTCAACAACAAAAAACGGCGCGGCAGGCTGTGCTAGTACAGCCAAAAGCGTAATTTACATGAAACCTCTACCGTGTATTGTAATTACAAATAATCAACAAGTTTAATTTTTCACTTCGTTTTATTTTCCTTTCGCCAGACTGAGTGGCTCATAAGGTTAAAAGGCGCTGGCTCTGAGTCCAAGTTGGCAGGTTCGAGCCTGACTCAGCCCTGTGATTTCTCAAATACGTCAGCTCCGTGTCGGAAGATGCGAGACAATTTTCGTCCTAATTCCTTCAATAACTAAATCTTCCCACATCATTCGTCCATTTCCGTTCCTACCAGAAACTATGGCACATGCAGTAGTATTCCAGATTAACAGTCCTACCTTTTTAATACCGGTTAATAATAAATTTTCTCTTCCTCGTCAGCTCCCCTTACGCGAATATGATTAACTCCTAACACATCCAGACACATCCTCTTTGCTGAATGAGCTAGCTCCACTTTCTTCCACAAGCACCATTAATATCGATAGCTCCCCATCGAATTCCCTTTCGTTCGCCGAGTTGTTTCCAAGGTGTCCCTCGCCTGTCAAATGGAAGTAGGACTCCGTTACTCGCGTAAGTCCGAGGCAAGCTCAAAATGTTCTGAGCTCTGTAAATGCTGTGAAGCAAGATGCTACCCTATTTACACAGTGCCAGTGAGGATATCTCCTCAAACGGTTTAGGGACAGAAAGGGCCATTACTCAATATGTCCGAGATACCCACTCCCATTGCATAACAACTGGTATCCCGACTCTCAGAACCATTTACTAGGCCACTCAGCTGTTGCCCATGATTCACGAACTAGGACGTGACTACAGTAACCCACACCACGAACTACTCGCGATATTTTTCCTGAACAATTCAAACAGCTTCTACCTCAAACCGAAGAAGGCCTTCTGCTGGTGGACATAATTCTGAAAGCTTCATCAGCAATGACTGACCGATGTCAGGAAATCGGAATAATTCTGTTTTGGATTGATACTGATTCAAACACATTCCCAAATGAGAAGATACGTGCGCTGTTCTTAATGACTATGTTCGGATCAAGGTACGTGTGTAAATCGGCCTTTCTGATACTGGGATTGTCTCAGGATTGCCCCGACATCACTTGAACCTCAATTTGCGAACTTAGAAGAAAAATCCCCACTTCTCATATTAGCTGGATGCCACTCATATGCATAATTTGTAATTGAGCTTTAGGAGACATTTCGCCTACTTTTGAGAAGCTATCCTGGCTGAAAATCTATCCACTAAGAAATCTACATACTGTGGCACAAATTGTTCGACTTCCGAACGAATTTACACCTGAATACCTATCCTCACATTTTAACTTCCTCTTTTCTATCCATGGACATAATACCAGATCAACTCCTACCCTTATGATACTAGTTAATCACTCATCTGTATACAGCCACTCATTCCAAGTGTCTGGGGCAAGGCTATGGAACACACTCCCTGTCAGTATACCTAACACCGGGCGAGTTGGCCGTGCGGTTAGGAGCGCGCAGCTGTGAATTCGCATCCGGGAGAAAGTGGGCTCGAACCCCACAGTCGGCAGCCCTGAAGATGGTACGTTAATTAAGGCAACGGCCGCTTCCTTCCAATTCCTACACCTTTCCTATCCCATCGTCGACATAAGACCTATCTGTGTCGGTGCGACGTTAAGCAAATAGCAAAACAAAAAGTATACGTAATAGCACTTCAATAGTCTCATTTAAACGGTCTTGTCGAGATTTTCTCTTAAATGCGTGATCAGCTTGTATGAATATTAGTGTGTATGAGTGCAAGTATGATTTAGAGCTAGGTGGTGTAAATAGATACTATTAATCATTAAAAATAACAATTATAATATATTATAATATTACTCCATTAATTTAAGTAGTTTCTAGAGATTGTTAACAATATTTTTCCAAATCATGTGACTATCTGCTGTATGTTGTGGTTAAGTGTAAGAGAGGGCCGTGAGCCCTAACATCGCCACATACAAAGGCATAAAATAAATAAGCGGCCCGATGGGAATGCTAATTGAGTAACACTGGGAAGGAAGCAGCCGTGGCCTTCATTAAGGTATATCCCTAGCACTTTCCTGGAAAAGAGGAAACCACGGAAAACCATCTTCAGTGCTGTCAAAGGTGGGATTCGAACCCACCATCACCCAAATGCAAGCTCACAGCTACGCGACCCTAATCGCAGGCCAACACGCTCGGTTGCTCATCATCATCATCATTCACTGTGGAGCAGAATCCTGACCCATGCTGACTTCTGCTTTCACTCAGCCGGTACAACCTATCCGTGCTCTTTAACACTCTTTTAAGATATAAACGCATAGAAGTAAACTTGGCTAGCGCGGGTGAGGTTTGGCCACCTCCACCTGCCACGCTACATGTGCACACAACACAGAACGTAGGGATATCCGCCAGCCTTTGTCTGGTCGTCTCTGAACTAACTCTGTGCTCAGGTCACCAAAGAAACAAGAAACTTGCCCCCCGGCCCCAACCAAGGTTTGGGAGAAAGAAGAGCCCGAAATTGGTTTTTGTGGCAGACGAAGCGCTAGGGTCGGGTCGGCTCCACTCTGCTTCTTCTTGCTCAATGCCTCTGCCAGTCTGCTGTATTCTAGTGGAAACCCAGCCTGTGCAGCTACTAGCCGGCTGAAAACATCGAACCGGTTCACTTAATACATCCGGTATCCTGTGACCAGGCACCATGTGTGTGGTCATGTTGAATTCGGTTCCCAACAGTAAAATACGAGGATTTCTTGGATCCTCATACAACAGTTCCTGAAGTAATATTTTGAAATAACCTTTCAGTGAAATATAGGTTCAAATACCACAGACATTCAACATTAATGGACTAACTTTAGGACCTAGAGCAGCGGTTCTCAACCACAGAGAGACAACGGCGTGGTAAGTTCTTTTCTATAACAGAGGGTCTGGCCTGGTCCTGTATTCATAAATACGTTTTTTTTTAGTTCATTCATTTAACTAACATGTCCGGGTCCTTCACTCAACGGCCAGCGTACTCAGTCCGGTGGTATTTGAAGGTGCTGAAATACGTCAGCCTCGTATCGGTAGATTTACTGGCATGTAAAAGAAATCGTGTGAGAAAATTCCGGCACCTTGGCGTCTCCAGAAACCGTCGAAGTAGCTAGTGGGACGTAAAAGTATTATTATTTTTTCTTCGTTATGCCCAACTAAGGAGCACAACTGAACTTATTCAGCTGATATCGTTGCTTTTTTTTTTCTTCTCCCAAAATCTATTCATCCTCTCACTGTGGTTTTCCTTGCTATTTTCTGACCTGGTTTTGTTGGTGGGAGTGCTTGGATGATGTTTAAAGTGGTGAGTGTCGACTAATTTTCTGAATTTAGATCTGTCTTAACACAACGTCATCTGTGATGCCTATTTCCTGAAGATCTTTTCCAACTTCGAGCAGCCAATTGGTTTTTACTTGCATTGATAGGGCTAGGTTCAGAATTCTTTTCATCAATCGCCGATTACTCATTCTGAGAATATGTCTATTAAATTTCAAACGTATTTTCCTAAATGTGTTAGATTTTCTCCGAGTGTTGGTGCAGGTCATGAGATTATTTCTTTGTCATCCAAATTCCCCTTGTACAGACTGGTCCAAAAAAATTTCCTTAAGATTTTTCTTTCTACATCTTTAATCTATGATCTCCCCCAATGATCGGTGTTTCAGATGCATATAGTGCTTCAGGCTTGATTACAGTGTTATACGGTCGGGATAGAGATGTTTAAGAGACCCTTTCTATGTCTGCTTCACGATTGAGTCCTGAAGGTTGGTTGGCTTCTCCCAGGTATTTGAATTTACACACCTGGGATATTTTGGCATGTTGGATTTTCATTGGTTGTCCATCTAGGTACCGAAGAGATCCTTCCATGTAGTGAGTTTTCTGATATGAGATCTGGATGCAATTTCATGCAGTTTATAAACTGATGCAATCGCTTCCTGTCTGTTATTGGACAACACTGCTAAGTCACCAGCGACGGCCAAACACTGTAAATTAATTTTGTTTCCTCGTAATCTGCCAAGGGTTATTCCTTTAACTTATTTTTCCCAAGTCCTGATCAATTTTTCTAAAACAAGATTAAACAATGAAGGGGACAACCCATATTATTATTATTATTATTATTATTAGCAACTCGGGCTCCAAGATCATCTGGAATGAAGAAGTTATGGGAAGAGAGGAAATTATCAAGTGTTGAAAAATGAACTTAATTTTTGATGTACTTATTTTTTAAAGATTTTATTCCATAAGCTTGACTTTGGTGCTCCAATGTGGGCGTAAACAGTGTAAATAAATAAATAAACAAACTAGCACCACAAACACGCAATACAGAATAAACTACTCCACATAGGGTTGGCATGAGGCAGGCCATGTGGCCGTGGAAAAGCTAGGAAAAACAAGACAACCCATTTAGCTTGACTATTAATAAGCAAGGAATAATCTTAAAGGATTTCTGACCTCGTCACATCCATAATATGCGTTCAGTAGGAATAGTGAGATCTCACATCTACAACCTATGAATATAACTATTAATAAGCAAGGAATAATCTTAAAGGATTTCTGACCTCGTCACATCCATAATATGCGTTCAGTAGGAATAGTGAGATCTCACATCTACAACCTATGAATATAATTTATAATCCACATTCCGGTTCTTGATTAGTAACCTGCCTTTAATTAGCTTACTGATAAGGCATTCTAGTTCCACTTTTCATTTGCCTGTTGTACACTTTGCCCATAGTTGGCAACTCGTGCAAACGGGAAGTTGATGTTTAATAAATCGTATTTTATTCTACACTATTAAAACGGCGTGCCGAGCTGAGTGGCGAACAAAGCTCTGCATTCATAAGAAGCGTGGGTTCGAACCCCTCCGTCGGCTGTCCTGAGAATTTTTTCCGTGGTTTCCAATTTTCACTTCCAGGCGAATGCCCGGATAGTTCCAATTCATAACCCGCAGCAGATTCCTTTGACCTCCGCAACCAATGTGATTCATCATCAATCATTTCGTCTTCATTAGCTCCTCAACTGAGGGTGGCGTTGGGAAGGGCATCCAGCCGTAAAACATGCCATATAAATTAATCTCACCTTATCCCCAACACAAAAAACAGGACTAAAGAGTAAGCAAACGAACTATTAAAACGGTGTGGTATGTGATAAATAAATACTCACTGGATTAATGAAATCTGATAGCATATTGTAGTTTCCTCAAGCCAAATTATTAATTAATGCTCGTTTTAAGTGACATCATTCTGTCCACTGAAGACTGATATTTGTTTTTGTTTAACGTTACACCGACTCATCGAAGGTTTTGGGCGACATGGGAAAACGCGAGGAATGGGAAAATAGCGGTACGCAAGGTACAGCCCAGTATGAACATGGGAAACCACGGAAAACCATCTTCAGGGCTGCCGACAGTGGGATTCGAACCCACCATCTTCCGAATACAAACTCATAGCTACACGACCCTAACCGCACGACCAACTCACTTGATAAATGATTTTAATAATGTTGGTTCGAAACAGAAATAATAATGGGAGGAAATTGGCTTGCAGGCCATGTTTACGATCGGTCATACCATTTACAGATGCCTTTGCTGGCAGGACCTAGTGTTTACAGTGCACTGTGTCTTCTGGTATGGGCTAGGGCAATTTTGTTACTTTCATTGACCTGTCTCTGTCTTATCCTTGGCTTTGACAATATGAAAGTAACCGAGGCGTGAGTGATGCTAGTAATGTTATTCCTTCTGCAGCCAGTCCCTGCTATGAATGGTGTGAAAATGTTGCTCATAGGGTCGGTTGGTGTATGCATTTCAGTGGGCTTGGCAGACTGATAAGTAATAGCAACTTCTGGCTCGGTGAGGAAAGCAAGTGGAAACTACCTCATTCTCATTTCCCTAGCACGCCTCTTCAGTGATGCCTAGGCCATCTATGACAGCTGATGGCAGAGCTGTTGAGGATCCAACCAGCCTTAGGGCTGAAGGCTGAACATACATACATACATACCTACATACATACATACATACATACATACATACATACCCTTTACAGAATGTTGATAGAATTCTGTCTGAAAATTCCCATCATTCAAAGGTAAGTGACTATCACTCACATTTAGTACACAAATATTTAGCTGGATTTTGGATTTTAGAGGTTAGAGTCGACTTGAGTCTGTGCTCTTTGGCACAATAACGGAAATTGTTCTACTGCAAATATTTCCACTGTTATAAAATATATATTGGTGAAAAATACTTAGTAAAGTAAGTTTACAAATTCCAGGAGAATATTTCACTTCCCCAGAGGTGCCAACCTTTGATGTGGGTTATCAGAAATTCCCGCCCCCAGAAAATCTTCGAGTCAAATCGAAAGCATGCTCCTTCCTTAATAATGACACCTACGATGTTCTTCCTGAGAGAAACCTGCCCTAAAATTTATATTACACAATCAAATTTGCGCATTACTGTGGAATCAAACATTCTTTGTAGCTTGTTTCATACCCAGCAGCTGATTTTCGGTGTAGGTTTTCTTGAAGCATTATTTCCCGTGTGATGATATTTTTGATCCATAAGCGATACTAGTATACATGCAAGCACAGAAATGGTATCCGACGTAAACAACACTGCCCCACTCCAGTGCCGAAAAGGAGGGGAGAGAGTGATCGGGTAGTGTTGAAGGCACAGTGTGTGTATTGCTAAACATCCACCACTGCGCCCATTTCAATCACAACAGTCTTGTAGCGGGCTGTCTACCTGCAGCAATGCCTTTAGCGGGGACGTGGGGGTATACCATGCTTTGTTTATACCTGGACACCATTTCTGTGCTCGCGTGTACAAATGTTTTAATAATGTTATTTGCTTTACGTCCCACTAACTACTCTTAAGTTTTTCGGAGACGCCGAGGTGCCGGAATTTTGTCCCGCAGGAGTTCTTTCACGTGCCAGTAAATCTACCGACACGAGGATGACGTATTTGAGCACCTTCAAATACCACCGGACTGAGCCAGGATCGAACCTGCCCAGTTGAGTTCAGAAGGCCAGTGCCTCAACCGTCTGAGCCACTCAGCCCGGCTTACAAATGTTTAATGTAGGCCTCATTTGTCTAATATTTACTACCAACATTGTTTTATTGTTAGTTGTTTTACGTCGCACCGACACAGATAGGTCTTACGGCGACGATGGGACAGGAAAGGGCTAGGAGTGGGAGGGAAGCGGCCGTGGCCTTAAGGTACAGCCCCAGCATTTGCCTGGTGTGAAAATGGGAAACCACGGAAAACCATTTTCAGGGCTGTCGACAGTGAGGTTCAAACCTACTATCTCCCGAATACTGGATACTGACCGCACTTAAGCGACTGCAGCTATCGAGCTCGGTCTACCAACATTGTAAACTCTTCCTGTCGGAGGGTTACTGTCAGGTTGCGGTGGAGGAGACCAAGCAAGAGCAAGCGTGGTTTGGGGTATTCGAGGGACAGTGGGTTCGAACCCCACTGTTCGCAGCTTTGAAAATGGTTTTCCGTGATTTCTCATTTTCACACCGGCCCTTTCCTATCACTTCGTAAGTCACATCTGTGTCGGTGGGATGTAAAATAATTTGTAAAAGAACACAGTTACAGTGGAGAAGAGCAGAGCAGAGCTCCTTCATTCACAATTAATTTCACAACGCTCACGAGTATCGATCGAATAAGTATTCGTTGCCAACTCAGAAGCAGTGAAAGGAGGAATTTTAAGCAGTAATGCTCGAAAGGAGTGGATGTTTTTTCCTTCTGCCCTTGGTTTTCATAGACAAGTGTTTTCGTCATGTCGATTTCCCGTAATAATTTCCCCTTTCACCGTAATCGCGAGATAAAATCCGTAATAATTACGGACAGTCTAATCGTTGGCACCTCAGCTACCCAGTATAACTGACTGGGCCAAGAACTGCTTCTCAACGCGCGCGCGCGCGCGCGCGCGTGTGTGTGTGTGTGTGTGTGTGTGTTTCGGAGTATCTTAGACATATTTAACTAAATCCTCGGAACTCTGGTTGCCTGCCACACATTTTCACCTGGCGTAAAATATTAAAATAGTTTTGTACAGTAGACGAGCCAAAAATTCGTATATTTTCAACAAATTTCGTAACATTTCTTTAATATTCTCCACAGAAAGGGATTCACTTTAAACTTACAACTCATTAAAGCTGTTAACAGGAGCAGTAGGCCTATTTCTATATATACGAAAACCATTTTAAATAAAATAATATTAATACTGTATCTGTGAATATTTTTAAAGTAGCAGGCCTAAATAGTTAAAAAGATAAACAATTCTATAAATGACGACATGGTTCTGGGCACTCACGAAATCGAGTTACAAAATGTTACCCATGCTCTAAGGGCAGACAACAATGGCTTACAAGTTAGTTTAGAGAAGACCGAGGACATGATGTTCATATATCTATATACAATTTGCTTCACGTCGCACCGACACAGATAGGTCTTATGGCGACGATGGGATAGGAAAGGGCTATGAGTGGAATGGAAGCGGTCGTGGCCTTAAGGTACAGCCCTTGGGATTTGTCTGGTGTGAAAATGGCAAACCACAGGAAACCATCTTCAGGCCTGCCGACTGTGGGGATGCAAGCTCACAGCTGCGCGTTCCTAACCGCACGGCCAACTCGCCCGGTCACATGATCTTCAGGAAGGGTGGACGTGCCAATCAAGCAATCACTGCTGATCTGCATTTAGGGCAGTCGCCAAGTAGCAGATTCCGTATCTGTCGTTTTCCTAGCCTTTTCTTAAATGATTGCAAGGAAATTGGAAATTTACTGAACATCTCCCTTGGTAAGTTATTCCAATCCCTAACTCCCCTTCCTATAAACGAATATATGCTCCAATTTGTCCTCTTTAATTCCAACTTTACCTTCATATTGTGATCTTTCCTACTTTTAAAGACACCCCAGCCTCCCCAGAAGACAGCATATTTTTCCAAAGCAAATCTCTAAAACCTTAATAGTTTCAAATATCTGGGTGTAACTCTACAAACGACAATGAACTCGTTCTGTATCCATAAAAAACAGCGAGCGACAGCAGCTACAACGGCTGAATTTGATATCAGAGCCATTACAAGACTGTCCCTGAGGTCTGCCATAGCCCTCTTCGACGCCAAAATCGTCCCATTACTCACGTATGGCATTAAAATAATTAGGGATAAGTTAAGCATGGAAAATCTACGAACAATGGAACAGGTAAAAGCCGGATACTTAAAGGTGGTCCTTGATATATCTAAATACAGCCGCTCAAGATTGGTATATGAGCTCGCTCGGGAGCCCTTCAAAATGGAGGATCTGAGATTCCGATTTGTTCTGCCTCGTGCGAAAAACTGGCAGAGGGTGCAGGAAGAAAGAGCACTGAAAGAAGAGAAATCTGGTCAGAGTTCTACTCGACCGAGGCCATAATGAACAAAGCATGGATGGACGCGAATCAGGACGTTACCACGTTACGATGAAAATCTATCATACCACTGAAAAATGAAAACCTACAACCTGATTTCCAGTCAGTGACCGGGTCAGGGATGGAATGAATGAAGCTCCCCATCTTGCGGCGAGGATGGGGATTGTGCCGGCTGCCGAAGCATGTCGCACTCCTCTGGGGCAATGATTACTGACAGATGAAATGAAAGGACAGTGGAGTGTGTTGCTGGCATGAAAAATGACAGTGAAAACGAAAGAAAAACCTGTCCCGCCTCAGCTTTGTCCAGCACAAATCTCAGATGGAGTGACCGGGATTTGAACCACAGACTACTGCATGAACTGAAATATATAGGCCTACTACCTTTTGTACTTTTAAGCTTATTCTGTACAAATTGTGCGCATTAATAACAGGATAATAATTCTGTTGAAACAAACAGTTAAATGGAATATTTGAGCTTGTCGCATCGATTTTTTTTTTGCTACGTTGATGCCGAATCGTCAGCATGCAGCATCCACTGCATATAGACTATGGTTGAGCTCTGACTAAAAAGGCAAATTCAGTTTCAATCTGGAGAGTAATTTAAATCATGACGCCGTAAGTGATATTTTCTTTTCCTACCTGGCTCAATTAACTCCCGATTACAACATATCAAAAGGTTTCATGCCTCAAAAAAAAGCGGGAACTGTTAAAGAACTGTTAATCCCAACGCAATATATGCCCTAAAATACAGATTTTTTGTAGTAATAGTACGCGAGGTTCGTGCGGTTTTTTAAAAAACTAAACCATTTTCTTTTAAAAAGCTGCAATTGAACCGAATCTAAGGACATTCCATTCCAGTCTAATTCCTTGCAGATAGCCACGACAAACAAGTCCCATCTCGTTCATTGTAGGCTTGTGACTTGTACAGTAATAAAGAGCAATAATACAGTATTGCTAACGTTTATTATTCTTAAGAAACTGAAACTGTTGATTATTCCAAAGAGAAAATTGAAACATGTCCTTAGTTACTCCTTTATACTTTACTATTCAATGCTTTTTGCTAGTGGTTAACGCCGTAATAAGAGATGGAAGGCGCAACGATTTTGTTCAACTTCCATTGCTGGAGGCTCTGATATTTCAAAAGTGAGTTGGTCAGCAGAAGGTTCGCAATTTAGAAGGTCTTTGAAATGATCTGGATTTTTTTTTTTTCAAGTTGCTTTACGTCACTGACACAGACAGGTCTTATGGCGACGATAGGATAAGAAAGGGCTAGAAGTGGGAAGGAAGCAGCCGTGACCTTAATTAAGGTACAGCTCCAGCATTTGCCTGGTGTGAAAATTGGAAACCACGGAAAACCATCTTCAGGGCTGCAGACAATGGGGTTCGAACCCACTATCTCCCAAACGCCAAGTTAACATCTGCGATCACCTAACCGCACAGCCAACTCGCTCGGTGACGGAAGGATAGGAAAAGGATAGAATTTGGAAGGTAACGGTCGTGGACTAATTAAGGTACAGCTTCCAAAGCGCTTAAAATATCCACCACTAACAATAGCCTAAGTTATGAGGCTGAAATGGCGAAGTTCAAGATCATCAACATTAATTGAAAAATAATTAAAATCAAACATGTTATTATCAGCAGTCAAGTAGGCCTACTCCACGAGGTATGTAGAAGGTAAGCAAATTATTCTTTTGTAACTACAGCCATGCAGCAGATCCATACAGTAAGCAAAGAAGTTGTAGGAATGTGTCAAAGTTCAAAGCGTGTTATTTTCTAAATAATGTTCATGTCATTTCTTTCTCTTTAGCGTAAAACCACCCAAATCTAATTCAACGTGAGGAAAGGAAACACGCTAGTTTATTGGCGACCAGTACCATATCAGGTCCTCAAGGTCAATTCTAATACTGCTCTCTGGCTTAACATACAGTACTTCAGTCGCAATACCGTAATATTGAGACTAACCCTTAATTCTATACTGGTGCGAGCTGACGAACAAACCAGCCTCTAGTTTGATAAATATTTATCTCCAACTTCGTTCTCTAGTCTGCAGTCACTGCTAGCACGAACCATCTTCAGTGTTTTATACTCATGAGATATCAATATGACCACTTTAAAGAGTAAATTTCCTCCACAACCAAGCGATAATCCTCAAAGTCCTAATTTATCTCCAATGAAGAAGCCTACAAAATCTTAAAATTTTCTGTCGGAAACATCAGTAAACTTAACGTGATTTTGAAATACAAAGTAAGTAGACATATCAATTAGCAGATCAAGAGAAGGAAATTTTACTTGAGTGGAGATAGATTGCGAACATCTGGCATCATCTACAAACCGCGTCTTTAACGGAATCTGTAAGAAGGAAGACCTAAAAAAAAAGAGGGTCAACAGCTGGGTTATGGTTGCGGAGTTGAATCATATAGCTAAGCGCAGAACCAGATGGTGAAATCTGGTTTCGCCCCTACGTCCTTTTCAAGGGTTTAAGGAAACTAAGTACTGTGTACAGCAAATGCTGTAAGAAAGTCGTGAACGAATAGGCCTACAGCGTACGTACTGGAAGGGTGAAGTTGACTATGGAGGAGTTTCAGTTTAATTCTTTGCTTTAGTCAAGAAGAAAACTCATCACAGCAAAAATAATTAATCGAGTAATATATCATGGTAGACAGTTTTTGGGGATTCATTTGTTTTCAGAGCTCATATTTCACGAGATCTGAGAGAAAACGCATTACGGCATTAAAAGAATGCAGACATTCTAAATGTTTATCTAACGGGAAATCATCCGTAGTGTGAGGTATCCCACATTTCCAAGCACGCCGAGAACAGCACATGTCCATTTAAGCAATTTATATGGGTAACTGACATATGAACTGCATTTTACACTCCGGTAAATAATACATTTACGATGACCAGCAGAGGGCATTAGGGGATCCCCGGATGTTGCTGGTTCATTTGCGAAAACAAGAAAACGCAATAAACAATGTTCTTACCAGGTAGATACATGATAATATCACTGCTTTAAGGAGGATGATCTAGCAGATCACAAGCAGAATCTCCAAAAGAGCCATTCAATTTTTAACTTCTGCAGTTACACGTCCGTTTATCCACAGTACATACTCTTCTAAAATATAAGAATTTACTTAGTTATGGGCAGTAGGCTATGCCATCCTACACGCTATGTATTTTCTTACATAAAGCGACGCCTGCCTGGAAATTCACGACACCATGCAATTTATTTGTAGACACTCGGAAGACGGATCGAGTAACAGAGACTGGCGCCATACATCCTCAAGGATTGCTTGCCTCCTCCAATGTCTGAACATTTTCTCACGCACTGAACATCTGTTCAAATATTTACCGTACCCCCATAATACAATTTCAAGGGAATGAAATAGCTCGGCTCACCTTTATAAATTAATACAATGCAGGTAATTATTATTTAAAAACCTCTGCCCTTATTGACAGTATACTTTGAAGTTAACTCGACATTCAAACGGTACCGACTTAAATAAAAGCCAATATTCAGAGAGCAATAGCCTAGGAAAAACATTATGGTACTGAGAGTCGAGTAGTAAGGATAATACAGTAAAGGAAGTGCTACGTTCTCAAGAGTGCACTCAAGACTTAACACTTCGAATACAGAAAGGATTTGAAACAGTAACGTGAGAGAACGCAGAAATTCAATTGAAAGGACCTCGCCACTTACATACGACGGAATGCGTAAAGGTAAGTATATTGAAGTGAGTTTCTAGAGCCTCTTCAAAGAGCTAGCGTGTTACTTTGGGCAAGTACTCAAGGAATTCAATTAAACCATTCGTCTTGCCTTCTGCCTTGGGGTGGGGGATGGAGTAAAAGGAACTTGCAACAGTTCTCAAAAGGCAGACTTTCCACTTGTACGAATCCTTCCATTTCTATTACTCATGCAAAGACTAATGCTTCAGAACAGCTTGACCACATAATGTATAAACGTACATTAGATGCGTTAAGTTGTTTAACGGCCGTTCCCTGTCACCCCCTCCTAGTTTTGCCCTCCCCCCCCCCCCCCTCACTCTTCTTCCGGAAGACTAACCAGCTGCTTAAGTACTTCCGATTTTTTTCTTACTCCATCTCTCTTTATTTGTAAGGTTAAGAACAGTACAGACGACAAAGTAAAGCTGTAATAAGAAAAAAAGAAGGAACATCACCAGCTAGCGGACCGAGCCTAAGGACGGTCTAATGAGCAGAACTGCACTTAACACGTGCCGAGCGGTCACTACAATCCTCCACTCGGCAGCGAGTAAGTAAGATTCTTTCTGTACACAGGGGTCAAAGGGAAGGAGTAGGTCCCTGTCTGCGTTCCCGTTTGCCAGCCGGGCTTTCTCACGAAAAATACAAGTTCAGTTACCCACCACCAGAGTCGCTGTGTGCGCTAAAAATGACAGGCCCATGATACAAAGAAACGAATGGAACGTGAGTCCTGGAGCTATTACCGACATGTACTAGCACACTAAAAACATCGACCCGTCACGAAAGGAAGATTATTGTACCTTTAAATACGTCAAAGTGGACATTCATTCTCACTCGCATTAACACGAATGCTATCAACAAAAATGTGAGAAAAAATATATCTAGAAAGAACATCTTTGAACAAGAGTTTAATGAACCCAGTGAATAATTAAATACCCCACTCAATGATCAGCTCATTGTAAAAGAATCGGCCCTTAGTTAGAAGACACGGGACACATTTGTAGCACAATCAATCACTAATATGTCACCTTCCTTTGAGTATGCGAACAGTTTAGTCACATGCTTCGCTCTAAACTGAATATAATCATGTTGAAAGCACTCACCGACTTGAAGGACATTATCCACACAACCGGATTCCAAGAGTTTTAATCCTTTATAAAACGACAAATTTTGATGTTCACCACTCGAGTTCACTGGAGGCACTCGCGATAGGGAAGAGTACATGCAGATATCACGTTCATCCCGAGGGAACGACCAGTAGATGATCCGCCTCTGCACTGGTTCAGGAATGCGATCATACCGCTCCTCTATCCGCTGGAACGGAATGTTTTCTGCCACGATCTTGGCTGTAATGTCCAGTAATGTGTCCGGAGAGCGGCCGGCAACAGCAAGAAGACGCAGATCTGATGCCAAGAAGGATGACCCGCAACCGCCATGATCCGTGGATGAGGAAGGCAGAAGACGCGAGCAGCAGAGCCTCTTCACACCAGACATATCCACTCGCGTTTGAAGCAGGCGAACTCAGCCGCACAAATTCGACCCCCCTCGTAGGAGCGCCAGCCAAGTGGAGGGGAGGAATTGGTAGTGGGGAGTGTAGACATTTACGAGACTGAGCATGCGCTGTTAATCATGCCCCACTAGTATACCTCACGGTGAGGAGAAGGGAGGGAGGGAAATGGTAATGCTCACTTCAGGGCGCGCACCACAGCTGATGTTCGCCCCGAAAGAGCATAATAACGTTTGTTTATATTCTCCACATGATATGCGTGCAGCAAGGTGCGGTGCCGACAAAGCAGAGGGGCGGTGGGAATCAGGGGCAAGGTGGAAGGAAGAGGGGCTGGTATGGTAGTAGCGTGGGGCGCGGAGAAGAGGAAAGAAGGCGCAACGTCCCGTAAATTTTCGCCTTCCCCCCAGATCCTCTGTAATGTGCCCCGGGATACGCCCGCACAGAGCAGAGCTGCCAAAATTGGAAAAAAGTCTACTTTCTTTACTTTTTTTATTTTGCTGAAATTATCAAGCACCAGTGTCCCTCCTGAGGTCGCCAGAAAAGTTCTTTTGGTGCACTCCCGAGTATTAGCTAAGTCCTGTAATTGGGGAAGTATTTTGGCGAAAGGCCTGCTGGATGCGAGGGTGGGGGCTAGGACTCTAGACAGGGACGGGGGGAAGGGGGGGGGGAGGGAGCACTTGCCTGCATGAAATGACATTAGAACGGCGGGGGCCGCGTCGAAGAGATCAATAGTCTGCTCTGGCCAATTCAGTACAAAGTTATTTTTTTTTGTTAGTGAAACATCCCAAAGTAACACATCTTTCAAATCATAATTTTAGGGTCCTTGGTAATTTTCTCCAATGAAGATCATTAATGAAAGTTTAGCAGTAGAATGGTTTCTTTTCGGAAAACTTACTTTCAATATAAGTGATTAGTGAGTTATGTCTGGTGAGAGAAGGGAGTTTCAGTTTCTTATTTCTCCAGATACGCGGATGGGATGAATTTAGCAATCAATAATATAGAAACTCCTGTAAACTGTATATCTAGCCATTTTCAGCTGCTCAAAAAATATATATATATATATATATATATATATATATATATGTTTAGGACAATTTCCAAGAATTTAATATCTTGGAATAATTTTCGTAGTTAATAATTATATTTAATAATACAAAAATGGATAGAACAAGACAGGTGTTGGTGTTGATTATTATTTTAAGAGGAAGTACAACTCGGTAACCATCCTCTATTAACATTAATCGAAGAGAACAGAAGAAGGGTTTTGACACTTCGAAAAATGAAGGTATCGGCCACGAAGGGCGTGAAAATGAAAGACAGCCTAGGCCTCGAGTGCTCTAATACCGTCGAGTTCGGAAAAGAACAAGAGTTGACCAAGGGAGATCGTATAGGATAGATGGAAGGAAGTAACCTGGCACAAGTAAGTGGAAGCAATGCCAGGCCTCAACTGAAGACCCCGTGGTCGCCAACCCACGCTCCCAATTTGAGAGTCCCTCGAGCCCCTATTAGTCACTTCCTACGACAGGCAGAGGAGACCGACTCGTTGGCTGAATGGTCAGCGTACTGGCCTTCGGCTCAGAGGGTCCCGGGTCCGGGATTTTAATCTTCATTGGTTCATTCCAATGGCCTGGGGGCTGGGTGTTTGTGCTGCAACTCACACACCACACATAACACTATCCTCCACTACATTAACATGCAGTTTCCTACACATAGCACATGACGCCCACTCTCATCGGAAGGTCTGCCTTACAAGAGCAGCACTCGACTAGAAATAGCCACACTAAATTAAAAATTTAAAAAATATGCAGGGGATACCGCCCCATCCAAAGGGGGTAAAACAAATAATAATAATAATAATAATAATAATAATAATAATAATAATAATAATAATAATAATAATAATAATAAACAAAACAGCATGGGTTTAAAGTGAAGTCCATGGAATACGTCCTCATTTGAAATAACTATGTTAAATAACCTAAACATTAGTTGTATTGTAAAAGTAATTATTTTACAATTGGCTTTACGTCGCACCGGGCTAGGAGTTGGAAGGAAGCGGCCGTGGCCTTAATGAAGGTACAGCCCTAGCTAGTGCTGGGATAATCGAATAGAAAATAATAGCTCATACAATTATTTTGTCCATTCCATTATTTTTTTTCGATTATTCATTTGGATGTCCATTCGAATGATTGGGGCAATTCAGTAGCGAATGCCTTCGAAAGAATGGAATGAAAAGTAATCCTAATGTTGTCATGAAAGCATCAATCTCATCACAGTGAAATTAAAATTGCCCATCTCCTTTCCCTTACAGGAAGCGTGTGGGTAGGACGAACGGTCTCTGATAAGCTTTCCGACAATAATGAGAACTCATGCTACACCCCGAGCCATAGAAATTAACGAATGAAATTTAAAATCCTCGACCGGACCGGGAATCAAACCCGGGACCCCCTGGAGCACCGGCCAGCATGCTAACCATTTAGGCCTATGCACGGAGCTGGACGTCAAAGTGAAAGTAGGTATATTGCCTGCTGCTACTTAACACACACACTCAATAAGATGACGATCAAGTGGCCAAGAGACGAGAAAATCCGCAGTCTATAAACCGTCGGGGAAAGTTTTAGATCATTCATGAATAATCAAAACACACCCGCAGAATTTTATTGGTAGATTTCAAAAGTAACTCTCAGGATCGAAGAAGAAGACTGTGATTGGTGGACAATTAATTACATAAATTAGGGATTGGCTAGATTCATAACTGGCGGAAAGAAAATATAAATATTGCCAACCCAAAAATAAATGAATATCAATTAGTAAAAAAAAACGTATGAATACAAAACGTCTTTAAATCAAAAGTTCTTTCACTTCGCACCAGGATGCATGGTCATAGTTTTTTGTAGTGACATCTATGGAAGCAAGTCCAAACTTCTTGATGAATGGCAAACAAAACAAGTAGAAATACAGTCAGTTCAAGAAACTTCACAATAACAAAATTACATCAGATTTCTGTGCTGACATCTTCTGAGTAAATTTATAAGTTGGTCTAGTTTCAATTTCACGGTTTCTCCAGTAGAGGAGTTCTTTTGGGCGCAAGGTTTAAATGCGCGGCGTTGGGGTGTACCTCCCGGTACAATTATTATTATTATTATTATTATTATTATTATTATTATTATTATTATTATTATTATTATTATTATTATTATTATTATTATTATTACGGGGATTTTGTGATGGGCAGAGGTGAAAGAAGGTGCGGGCATGAATGGGTCGATATAAGATAGTCAAAAGATTAATTTAAAACTTTAAAATTAGAGTTATATTAACTCCCTTTTTTCAGATGTTAAATTTTAACAAACAAAAAAATCGCTAAGCGACAAAACAATATTTCAGGGTACAGAACAATCTCGTTAGCTTAGGTGCAAAGTTGGAAAAATCTACAAATTGCCAAATAACAATCTGAGCTTAGAGTTCCCACATTTACAATCTGTAATCGGGAGATTGTGGGTTCGAACCCCACTGTCGGCAACCCTGAATATGGTTTTCCGTGGTTTCCCATTTTCACATCAGGCAAATGCTGGGGCTGTACCTTAATTAAGGCCAGGGCTGCTTCCTTCACATTCCTAGGCCTCTCCTATCCCATCGTCACCATAAGACATATCTGTGTCGGTGCGACGTAAAGCAAATAGCATTTACAATCTTTACCTGAGCACTACTGCTCCAATCACACAACAGTCAAGGAGACGGATCTCTCAATTACTGTTACACCAAGGTAGCCTCCCTACTCTACAAGTTTGTCTGGGAAACTACTCTCTAAACCTTATATAAAATTACAGCCTTCCAAAGACACCATTCAACTTTTACATTAATTTGCTCTATAGAATTTACATTTTCAAAATATGTCCAGGTCTATCAAAGGCACAACCTGCATTTTAAAATTCTGACAGCATTTACTGTCTTAGATGCTCAACAGTCTAACATCTTAACATTAAAGGAATGAAAATGTTTAACAGGGGTATCGAGTACCCATCCTGTCAGGCCTTTGTGAAAAACAACAGGTTAAGTTACTGGGCCAAAACTCAAAATGGTGAGGAGGCGGACACTTGTGCTCCTTGAAAATCGAAATTAAGGTTTAAAACCTTATTTGGGCTTATAGCCAGAAGTTACAGAGGCTAATCCTATATTACTGAGGTGACTAGATGGAGAAAATAAGTTACAGAGATTACAAACGGTTATAAAATCATAGTCGCCTCAAACTTAAGCTGATAGGGAACGCGAGAGGGTATCGCACTCTCTATTCCCTGATTACACTTAAGTTCCTTTGGTTTGTTTGAGATTTACATTAGAAGTTTGAAATTTAGAAGTTTTGATATTTACATTTCAGAAAATTCAATTTACATTATTAAAGATTGGAAACCTTCCCCTTGAGCTAGCTTTCAAAGATTATAACTTAGTTAAACCAGGACTTCCTTTATCGTAAGCTGATGGACTTCTCGACGATGGACGAGCCACCCCCCGCCTCCCTTTGCAATCACACATACTAGACTGGAGAGAAGAATAAGACCACCTGGTCCGAAAAATGTGCCAGCTTTTATACCCGAGAAGACGGTTCCAGAATGCTCGGGGCTAAGGACCGACACACCCCTAATTTTCATTGGGTAATTAAATAAATACAAGACACAGCTTATTGGCTGAAAAATAAATATACAAAATTTTCTATTGGTCAACATTTGAAGTTGGCGGGCGGAGATAGAAGTGTTGTAAACTTTAACACACCACAAACAAAGAATAATCAATTTAGTCTAGGAAACCTAGGGATACAAAATTACTTAATAATTTTAGTAGTCAATCTTCACACCATAGGGCATAACATAAATTTATAGTAGAGATCTCTGTAGGGAAATGTCCAAACTTATAGTATTAGTTGTTGCGCGTTGAAGTTGTAAATCACATTATTCAAGGCGCTTCATTATTATTATTATTATTATTATTATTATTATTATTATTATTATTATTATTATTATTATTAAATCCGTTTATCGTATAGGGTTAGTTTTCCCCGCGGACTCTGCGAGGGATCCCACCTCTACCACGTCAAGGGCAGTGTCCTGGAGCGTAAGACATATGCTCAGGGATACAAAGGGGAGGAGGACAAATACTTCGCCCAGGCGGCCTCACCTGCTGTGCTGAATAGGGGCCTTGTGGGAGATAGAAAGAACGGATGAGGTAGGCAAAGAATAGGGAAGAAAGCGACCGTGGCCTTAAGTTAGGTGCCATCTCAGCATTTCCCTGGAGAAGAAGTGGGAAAGCAGAGAAAACCACTTCTAGTTGCCTGAGGTGGAAATCAACCCCCCTTCTACTCAGTTGACCCCGAGGCTTAGTAGACCCGTTCCAGTCCTCGTACCAGTTTTTAAATTTCGTGGTAGAGCCGGGAATCGTACCCGGGCCTCCGGGGTGTGTGGGGGTGTGGGGCGAGCAGTAACCACTACTCCACAGAGAGGTACTCATTGAACAGGTAAAAACACAAAATCGGACAATATTTTGGAGCGAAATTTCACGGTTTGTAATGATCGTTTCGTCCCTTGGTAGTGTTGATATTTCTCAGTTTATGTAAAATAATTGTAAATAGTAGACCCGTGCTGCTCTGTAGCATTCCTTATACATCGGTCAGATAACTCGTCATGATACGCCTGTCGCAGTCATATACAGAGTCCGCCAGAAAAATGTATACACTCTTTGTTAGACGATATCGGGATATGGACATTGTCAACTGTTATCATTGTTTTTAAATGTTGTAGTGGGGTCTTTCCCTCAACAGATGTCGGTACTTGCATCACAATTGTGAGAAAATAAAATGGATGGAGCACGCTTGACTTTCGATCAACGAAAGTACATTCTGAAGTGGTTTATCAGATTTGATAATGCCGTGGAAGTGCAACGTCAGTGCAGAAGGGAGTTTCAAACAGAAACCCCAACACGCCTAACAATTAAACGCATTACTGGGAAGTTTGAGACGCATGGAACGATTTGCGATATTCACAAAGGAAGATCGGGAAGAACGTGCACAGCTAACAGTCCTGCTTCTTCGGCTCACGTGTTGGAATGTTTTGCCAATTCCCCACAGAAGTCTGCTACGCAATGTACATGGGAAGTGGGGATTAGCAGTACAAGTGTACGACGAATTTTGAAAACAGCTAAGTGGAAAGTTTTCATCCCACGACTACTGCATGCGCTTAATGAGGACGATCCCGATCGAATGATATCAGCTAATGCTAACCCAAGATGTACAATTTCTGTCGAAGTTAGTGTGGTCTGATGAAGCCCAGTTTAAACTTAATGGAACAGAGAATCGACATAACTGTGTCTACTGGGCTCCGGAAAATCCGCATGTTCATGTGGACAAGGCGGTCAATCTACCAGGGATTAATGTCTGGTGTGGACTGTCATCGAGGTGCTTACTAGGACCCTTTTTCTTTGATGGCATTGTCACTGTAGCAGTGTACTTGGAAATGTTACGCACATTAATTTTACCAGCTGTACGTGCACTTTATGGAGCCGATGATGAAGTCTTCTACCAACAGGACGGGGCGCCACCTCACTACTATGTAGTAGTACGAGCTTTACTGGATGGCTATCTGCCGGGACATTCGATTGGACGACGAGGGCCCCACGGTCACCAGATCTTACCCCTATGGACTTTTGCTTGAGGGAAACTGTGAAAAATGAAGTCTATCGACGTAAGCCACGGACGCTGGAGGCCCTCCGCCAGGAGATTACAGCGGCATGAGCAGAGATTCCCATTCAAACATTGACGGACGTAGTTGCAGCGACTGCTCGTCGTTCTGCTATGTGTCTGGCAGCCAACGGTGAACATTTTGAACATCTCATGTAACCATATGTTTAACTGAAGACAGTACTACATGTGTAATCAAAATTTAAATGTAAAAGCACACACAATAAATAGTTTTTGTTCCGTAAAGAGTGTATACATTTTTCTGGCGGACCCTGTAGTTTTGCTTGCCCATTTCAATAGTTTTACGAACATTTAATATCGGTATATAATAACTGATTCGTTCGTAATGTAGTTTATAACACTTCTTTCACAATATCCTTTGTGCTTTGACCATTCGGCCGTGTCTGGATCTTAACATTTTCAAACAATTTTGCCCCAGATAGTGCAACATACGGCCGCGGCTGAAGACTGGTTCAGGTAATTAAACTGTCCACTTTTTCAAGAGTTTTTCCGTGCGCTTTATTAATAGTCATACAGAAGGCTAATGGACTTGATACCTTCCCGTCTGTACGAACGTAGACCGTTTATTCTTAGCAGCATGTGAGTTACTAGGAAAGTTGATGATGATGATGATGATGCTTGTTGTTTAAAGGGGCCTAACATCGAGGTCATCGGCCCCTAATGGTACGAAATGAAATTTAAAAGGTTCAAATTCATCCACTGACCAAAATAAAAAATGTGAAGAATGAATGGATGGACAGGAAACAAACAAAAAACAAAAAACAGTGGATCGGACTCAAAAAAAGATCGTAAATAATAGTACTACTGACCAAGGTGGTGGTGGTGGTGATTATTGTTTTAAGAGGAAGTACAACTAGGCAACCATCCTCTATATAACACTAATCAGAGGGGAAAATGGAAGGGGTCCGACACTTCGAAAAATGAAGGTATCGGCCAAAGGAAGACAAGGGCCGCGAAGGGCATGAAAATGAAAGACTCCCTAGCCCTCGCAAACCTAATAGCGTCAGGGTCGGAAAAGAACAAGAGTTGACCAAGGGAGGTCGGACAGGATAGATGAAAGTGAGGAGCCTGACACAAGTAAGTGGAAGCAATGCCAGGACTCAGCTGAGGGCCCCGTGGTAGCCAACCCACGCTCCAAAGTTCAGAGCCCCTGGAGCCCCTTTTAGTCGCCTCTTACGACAGGCAGGGGATACCGTGGGTGTTATTCTACCGCCCCCACCCACAGGGGGACTACTGACCAAGGGACCACTTATAAAGCACAATGATGCTTGATGTCTAAAGGCGTGCAAAATCCACGTCTAAGGCCCCACAGAATGGTACATGTCGCGAGTAAAGTAAAACCATGGTATTTGTCATGGTGGGGTACTAATCAAAAGTAGCGAAGACTCACGGTGTTCCACACAAGATGGTACTACTCACAAGTATTGCACTTCGTACATGGAACGCAGACCTATGGTGTTTCTCACACATTGGCGCCACTCATAGCCAACGCAAATCGATAAGGTTCCTCACCTAGGTATACTAACCACAGGGACTCGCACTATCCCGTGGTGTTCCTCACATAGTGGGTACTAATCGCAGGCAACGCAGACCCACGGTACCGCTCATATAGCGGTACAACTCACAGGCTACGCCCAGACCCGCGGTGTTGCTCACATGGGTACGACGCACGGGTACTGGAAACCCCCAGGCCAGCCTCTTTACTGCTACTAATCACAAACCTATTTCGTACCTAATTTAGTGGTACTACTCGCAAGTACAGGCAACCCATGGTGTTTCCCGCATGATGGTACGAATCAAAAGTAGTTTCATGGTTCTAATTCAATCATCCCTTGGTCGCCCCTTTTAGTCGTCTCTCACGACAGGCAGGGGATACCGTGGGTGTATTATTCGTCTGCGTCCCCCACCCAGAGGAGGTAGGAGAAAAAAGGAGAAAGAAGGGATCCGTCACTTCGAAAAAGGAAGTAACGGACGAAAAAAGGCCCACGAAGGGCGTGAAAATGAAAGACTCCCTAGGCCTCGAATGCTCTAATACCGTCGGGGTCGGAAAAGAACAAGAGTTGACCAAGGGAGGTCGGATAGGATAGACGAAAGTGAGGAGCCTGGCACAAGTAAGTGGAAGCAATGCCAAGACTCAGCTAAGGGCCCCGTGGTCGCCAATCCACACTCCCAAGTTGAGAGCCCCTTGGACCCCTTTCAGTCGCCTCTTAAGACAGGCAGGGGTTACCACGGGTGTATTCTACATGTGCGTCCCCCACCCGCAGGGGGTACTAGGAAAGTTCTGCCATCTGTTGAGTATATTCAGAAGTTGGAGAAGGTCAGAGAATCAAAGAGTATCTAGCAGATAATAGTATTCTTCAATGACCACAGGAAGTGTATACTCTCTGGCTTGACAGGTAGTAATTATTAATGAAAGTGTTGGTCACTTAGCCTCCTAAGTACAGAATGTATTGCGCACTAGGTTAAGCCTTCACCTGCAATTATTGCAGTGATCATTTAATGATTTGATCTTGAAAATAGATATATTTTCGTTGACTTTTCAAGAAATGCAAGATTTTTTCCTGTACTACTGAGGCGATTTGTAAGATTTTGGTACAACTGCACCTTTTAACTCTCTCTGGTTTAGGGACTTGAGTTATGTGAAACAAACTCGTTTGCGTTTTACATAATAGATGTTTCATGTGAGATACTTATACTTTACAACTTCCTCTTACAATATTACTCAATTTTAGGTTCATTGACAGAGTTATTTCAACTGTTAACATTTCAAATTAAGACGTATTCCTTGAATTTACTTTTTACCCTTTCTGTCTGACGTGTTGTATCCATTTTTAATTAACTTAATATAATTACGAATTAGGAAAATTTACCCAAAACACTGCATTTCCCCTGAAAATTGTCCTGCAACTGTTCTCTTGAAAATTGCCCTTTAACAGTCCTCGGCTTATTATAAGGAGGCATGGCCTGCGACTCATCCTCCCAGAGGAATATTAAGAGATGTCTGTGCTCATCTGAAAAGGAAAAGTAGATATCATTAAAAATGCAACAATTACAGTCGAAACCGTTTACTGCGACATCGCTTTTAACGACGTATTGGATATAACGGCGAAATCTAACGGTCCCGTCTAAATCCTATATAAACACTGTATTTTTTAAAAAAATCGTTTAGTACGACAGCACTTATTACGACATATCGTGCAAAACGGCGTATTTTTATCACATTGTTGGAGAATTGTATCGTCCGATGTTGATTTTTGTTTGTTACGTGTTTTGGTATTGTTAACAACAATGTAAAGTTTATTTTTAAACTCTACTTTGTTTTCAATAGATAATAGATTTCAAATCACTCTGTCTGTTAAATAGTCAAGGCAAGCATGGCTGTGAAGATGTCGCAAAAGAAAGGGTCAGTGGCGTGCACTGAACCCCATCTACCCCATCTAACGTTGTATTAACATATTTTTTATTATTCCTTAGAACCCTTTTTATAAAGTTTACAAAACTGCGAACATCTAAGTCAAACCAAGTATAGCTGTCTCGACAGTCCGCTCGCACTACCGCAGTTTAGCTTCTCTAGCGAGCTGGGTTTCCTTGCTGGCGCGAAACAGAGCTACCCCAGCGAAATTTAAGTCGCTTGGATGACACATGCACTTGAAGCTTCCTTGAAGCGGGGCGGGGCTGTGGGCCTTCCCCCGACAGCATTTTACGGCGACAGGCCAGCTAGCTTGGGTAGGGTATGTTCGTTTTAATACGTCACACTCGAAGTGTTCAGCGCCACACACTAGAAACTTCAAGTAAAATATCAACGTGCTAACAGTATACCCACTATGCACATCGCCTTGCTAATAAAAATAGAGCCAGTTTATGGAATCAGTAGCAATACAGAAGAATATATTGAATTTTTCGATTTCGGCATGTATAAAGTTTCTTCGAGCACTTATAGAGTATGTTTTACGACAGCCGCAGGTTGTCCAGCATGAACACAGGACTAAGCGCGAAGTAAAATAATTTTGTATTTGATTGTCTGTGATGGTGGTATATAGTGAATTTTTGGAGTGTTCCTCTTGGAGTATACTGAAGGCGAAGGTTTCGCGAGTTCTGTGGCATTCATTCTTCATTAATATAACGTATGCTATGTGCGAGTGTGTGGTTGAAACTATTCTTGAAAGACCTTTCTCAGGTAGACCTTTGCATGAAAAATGGAGCCTTATAAAATAGTAATGTTGACTTTAGGGAGTGTAGTTGGCTACGATTGCGTATATATAGTTTTTTTTTTTTTTAATTTCCAGCTGGGGTAAAGCATGTGTTTACCGTACGCCACTGGAAAGGGAAAGTGTTTAATATTGAAGAAAAGTCACAAATAATATGGCGATTACAAACTGGGGAAACAAACGTCAGCGATGCCGAGGAATTGGGTGAATCACACTCAACGATTTCTACAATTTGAAAGGACAGAGAGAACATCTAATTTATTAGCCAAGACCGTGTGCGACATTATTGTTCGATTTACATTGTTGCTACTTCTTTCCTCATTTTTCTAAATTTTGCGGGCATATTACTGCTGTACATACCCTACTATGTAAACATTAGAAGAAAACTTCGTCACAGTCCCATTCGATAAATACTTGATTGCAAATGCAGAACTTATTATTTTTTATTTATTTATTTATTTATTTATTTATTTATTTATTTATTTATTTATTTATTTATTTATGTTTGCTATTTGCTTTACGTCGCTTCGACATAGATAGGTCTTATGGCGACGATGGGACAGGAAGGGCCTAAGGGTGGGAAGGAAGCGGCCGTGGCCTTGATTAAGGTACAGCCCCAGCATTTGCCTGGTGTGAAAATGAGAAACCACGGAAAACCATCTTCAGGGCTGCCGACAGTGGGGCTCAAACCCACTATCTCCCGAATACTGGATACTGACCGCACTTAAGCGACTGCAGCTATCGAGCTCGGTCAGAACTTATTTAATTCATTCTGTTGATTTGATCCTTACTGACTTGTCTAAATCTATTAAAAAACTATTTGTGTTGGGTCCACCTTATCAATACACTTTTAAAAAACGCCATGGCGCAACAGCCCTGAAGGGCCAAGGCCTACCAAGCGACCGTTGCTCAGCCCGAAGGCCTGCAGATTACGAGGTGTCGTGTGGTCAGCACGACGAGTTCTCTCGGCCGTTATTCTTGGCTTTCGAGACCGAGGCCGCCATCTCACCGTCAGATAGCTCCTTAATCACGGGGTTGAAAAGAACAAGAGTTGGCCAAGAGTGGTTGGATAGGATAGATGAAAGTGAGGAGCTTGCATAAATAAGCAGAAGCAATGCCAGGACTCATCTAAAGGCTTCGTGGTCGCCAACCCACAACCCCAAGTTAAGAGCCTCTGTGGCCCCATTTAGTCGCCTCTTACGACAGGCACGGGACGCCGTAGGTGTAGAAAATCATTGGAGATAGGGCGAATATGTAAATAGCATGTGGATGCGTTGGTAAAATATAACTCAGTAAATTCTGATCATACGTAAAACGAAATTTTGAAGGCGCTAGCTGAGGAGAAATTTAGGCTAAGTGATTGTTGAGTATTCAGATAAGAAGATAACTGATGGTGTTATTATTTAAGCCTACAGAGACAGAGCAGAGGTAAGAAATTAGAGCACAATGCGGAAGTGGATGAGAAATACAGTAGCACTTACAGCAAACGCTTTACGGTTTGAAATAATGGGTTAGACTCCGCGGTACTGTTCAAAAATTAACATACACGCTGGTGCTGTTTAAGACGACTGTAACGGTATTCTACACATATCCCGTAGCATGGCAGCTTGACGCTTCTCTCACCTACCCAACGAACAACCATGCGTTTACACGAATGATGAGCGAAATGGCATTATGTTACTTCCCTGCTGGCAGACTGACTGAGACGTTGCCATGGCGACCGGTAGACTCGCACTCTCTCTGTGAGGTTGTCGGTCACTCGTTTCAGAACATAAACACCGTAGAAAACAGTAATTTTCTCCGTCTTTTGACGAGTAAGCGAAATTATGTATCAAACAAAAGAATTTAAAATGAAGCGACGTTTCGCATATAGTCTGAAGATTTTATAGAAAATAAATAGTATATAAGAAAATACAAAATGACTCATTTGATCTCCTTATAAACCCCCAGTCCATTCCGTGAATTTTAAATCATATACACATCAAAACCTGCTCCTGGATGAGTATAATCGAAGTATGAAGTTTGGTCGAGATCTACCGAGCCGTTTTGCCGAGATGGTGGAACAGACAACCAACACGAAAGCAAACATAACCGAAATCACAGACAGTGGACCCCCTACAACTTTATTTATACAGGTTAGTGCAGTATATAGGAGCCTCCGTGGCTCAGACGGCAGCGCGTCGGCCTCTCACCGCTGGATACCGTGGTTCAAATCCCGGTCACTCCATGTGAGATTTGTGCTGGACAAAGCGGAGGCGGGACAGGTTTTTCTCCGGGTACTCCGGTTTTCCGTGTCATCTTTCATTCCAGCAACACTCTCCATTCTCATTTAATAGCATATATCAGTCATTAATAAAATCACTTTGGGAGTGGCGACCCCATCGTACTAATAGCCTATATATGATTCATTCATTTCATTCCTGACCCGGTCAATGACTGGAAAACAGGTTGTAGGATTTTCATTTTCAGTGCAGTATATGCACGCAGCAAGAATACCAGTCATGATCAGGATTTTATATGCATCTAATATGAAGAATCAATAATAACAGCAACAGTATTATTGTAAATGAGTAACAATAGGAGAATCAAAGAGTGACTGGATTCATGCAGATGGGCTGAATGGCTCTGGCTTCCTGGGCCCAATTTGGCGGGTTCGAACCCGGCTCGCTCTGGTGTCATTTGAAAGTGCTCAAATGCGCCGTCCTCGTGTCAGTAGATTTATTGATACATAACAGAACTCTTGCGGGAGAAAAAAAAATACGGGTGAGATATTGTCCCGCTGGGTTTTCGTGACAACGTCCCGAGACACAAATCTTGATAATGATGATGATGATGTTTGTTGTTTAAAGAGGACCAACTGTTAGGTCATCGGCCCCTAATGGTACGAGGTGTAACGAAATGAAAATTAAAACTTCGAAATGTATCCACTGACTGGAATCTAAAACGAACGGTGATGAGAAAATGATCGTGAAACAAAAATAATCAGTGGATTCAATTCAAAATGCCTTAATTACTGGGATGATGCCTTATCTGAAGGGGTCCAAAATTCAGGTCACCGGCCCCTCACAATGGTACTAATCACTAGGAAAACAAAACCATGGTGTTCTTTCTACAGTGGTACTAATCAAGGTAACGTAGGCTCATGGTGTTCCTAGCATGGTGGTACTAATCACAGGTAATGTAGACTCATGGCGTTTCTCCTACAGTGGTACCAATCACAGGTAATGTAAACCCATGGTATGTCACACATAATGGTAGGGGAAGACCGGGCAAAGCGAAGAGCCCGGGCAAAGCGAATAAGTAAAATTTACGGAAAATTACGCTAGGTGTCGCTGAGTTGCTTCTGCAGGAAGTTCTACAATCTGCTGGAGACATAAGAATCACTGGCACAAAGACTGCAGTGGTGAACAGAATTAGACTGGAAGTGTTAGAAGATTTTTGCAACATTTCTTAAAATTTTATCAAGGTAAGAAACACACTGTTATTCATAGATATTTATAACTATTTTAAAAGTGATTACATTGTATTTTAGTGTTATTCCTAGCCACTTATGGACACACTTTGCTTGCTTTTTGCTACATTACATATGAACGTTTAGTCACGATTTCCTTAATGGAGCACAGCTGGGCAAAGTGAATAGGGCAAAGCGGATATTTATTCACTTTGCCCGGGCAGGTTAATGTTGTTGAATACGTTGTCCATAATTACTTTAGAGTGAGTAATAGTTTATCTTTATAGAAATATCAAACTATTAATTAATTTATTAATTTATTTATTAATTTATTTATTAATTTATTTATTTTTATTTATTTTACCACGCAGACCAGTGTAAACTGGTAGGTCCAGGAGGATTGTAGCCTATCAAAACAGATTAATTTTAACCATTACTAAATAACACGAAAAAGTAACATATCAAGTGTATCAATAATAAACTAAATATTGTAATTTTTGTTTGCAGATGGTTTATAATTACAAACGATCCAGTGATCAGGGCAGCTGATCCGAAGAGACAATGAAGAAAGCTCTGGAGAAATATAGTACAAATCCTATTAACTCCGTTGCTACAAAATACGGTCTGCCCTTTTCTACGCTCTACCGGCACTGAAAATCCGGCTCTAGCAAGAAGCAGTTAGACAGATTTAGGATAGTTTCCAGTGATGAACAAGAACTCGAACTGGTTGACTGTTTGAGAGAAATGGACAGTCTTTTCTACGGACTTACAAGAAGGGAATTTATGAAATTGGCATATGATTTTGCCAATAGAAATAAAGTCCCTTGTCCTTCAAGATGGAAAAAATGTTAGTGCTGGAGCTGACTGGCTGAAGGGGTTTCAAAGTCGACATCGCGATATTGTATTGCGGACTCCAGAACCAACATTAGTTGGAAGGGTTTGGTGGTTTAATCGTCCTCAAGTAAATCGATTCTACGGTATTCTATCGGAACAAATAAACAAAATCAATATAACGGCAAGCACTCTGTTCAGTATGGACATTGTGATATAAAGTTTGGATTTCACTCAAAGGAACAGAATAAGAATTATTAATTTTCAGTGTATTGAATGTGTCCTTATTTTCTCCCTTTTTATCCTTAAATTAGCTATAACATGTAAACTGTGAACGCTATAAAAACTATTGAAAACAAATTTATGAATTCCTTTTGTATACAAATATCTAACATATCGTTTCTTAGTAACAACATTCTCACTTTTAAACAATTCATTTCGTTATCCACTTTGCCCGCATGTGAATATTCACTTTGCCCGGCTATGTGGGCAAAGTGAATAATTTGATATAATTACTTAATACCGAATTTTAACTACGAATAGTTTAACAATTGATTCTGATTTTTATATCAATTAATTGGAAAGATAACCAGGAACAATTACAGTGAAGATCATGTCATTGTCGTTCGTAATTATAGAAATAAACTGTTATAAAATTAGTTTATTCACTTTGCCCGGACTTCCCCTACCACTCGCAGGTGGCACAAACCCATGGTGTTTCGCACCACTCACAAGCAACACGGACCCAAGGTGTTCCTCACCTAGGTGTGTTAATCACGGGCGCTGGTATTCCCGTGGTGTTCCTCACTTAGTAGAACTACTCACAGGTCACGTACATTAAAGGGGTCGCTCACATAGTGGTAGTAATCATAGGTGATGCAGACACACGGTGCATTACACATTATGGTAACGCCCGCAGGAAACACAATCCCATGGTATTCCTCACATAATAATACTCCTCTCTGGCAACGCAGACCAATGGTTTTCCTCAAACAGTGGTACTAATCACGGGGATGAGCCAAACCCATGTTGTTTCTCACATACTGTAGTACTAACCGCAGGCAACGTAGACGCATGGTGTTGCACATAAAGTGGTACTACTCATAGGTAACGCAGACCATGCTGAACACAGTGGAACGGACCAGTGGAATACACATGACGACCTCTTTCACAAGCAACACTCAGACCCATGGTGTTCCGCACGTAATGGTACTGATCACAAGGAATCCCATGGTTCTAATGTCATCATCCCTTGATCGCCCCTTTTAGTCGTCTCTTACGACAGGCAGGGGAGATGTAGTCTACGTCTGCGTCCCCCACCCACAAGGGGTAGAGAGAGAGGGGGAAATGGAAACAGAAGGGATCCGATACTTCGAAAAATGAAGTACCAGACAAGGAAAGACATGGACCAGGAAGGGCGTGAAAATGAAAGACTCCTTAGGCCACGAATGCTCTAATACCGTCGGGGTCCGAAAAGAATGAGAATTGACCAAGAGAGGTCGGACAGGATAGATGAAAGTGAAGAGCCTGGCACACGTGGGTCCCGTGGTCGCAACCCACGCTCCCAAGTTGAGAGACCCTAGGGCCCCTTTTAGTCGCCTCTTACAACAGGCAGAGGATACCATGGGTGTATTATTCATCTGCGTCTCCCGCCCACAGGGGTACACAAATTTCAGCGAAATGATTTTATCTTTACAGCTGTTATGTTTTTAACGTTACTTATTGCATAGTAACTTGATGATGATGTTGATGCTTGTTTAAAGGGATCTAACATCTAGGTCATCGGCCCCTAATGGTACGAAATGATACGAAACGCAAAGACAATTTTAAAGTCCAAAATTCATCCACTGACCAGAATTCAAAACGTGATGATGAAGAATGAATGGATGAATATGAGTTTAAAACAATCAATAGACCCGACCCGCAATGCCTCACTTTCCCAGAAACTATATTACTGACCAAGGGACTGTTTCAAAAGCACAATCCTGAATGGACGAAGCTTCTTTTCTAAAGGGGTTCAAAATCCAGGTAAACGGTCCCTCATAATGGTACTTATCGCTAGTAAAGTAGAACCATGGGATATCTCACGTTGCGGTACATATCAAAAGCAGCGTAAACTCATGGTGTTCCAAACATTATAGTACTACTCACAAGTATTGTACGTCGCGCTAGTGACGCGGACATGGTGTTTCTCACACAATGGCGCTACTCGTATGCACCTCACATAGGTGTACTTATCACAGGGATTCGCACTATCCCGTGGTGTTCCTCACATAGTGGGTACTAATCAAAGGCAACGCCCAGCCCCGTGGTGTTCCTCACATAGTGGGTACTAATCAAAGGCAACGCCCAGACCCGTGGTGTTCCTCACATAGTGGGTACTAATCAAAGTCAACGCCCAGACCCGTGGTGTTCCTCACATAGTGGGTACTAATCAAAGGCAACGCCCAGACCCGTGGTGTTCCTCACATAGTGGGTACTAATCAAAGGCAACGCCCAGACCCGTGGTGTTCCTCACATAGTGGGTACTAATCAAAGGCAACGCCCAGACCCGTGGTGTTCCTCACATAGTGGGTACTAATCAAAGACAACGCCCGGACCCGTGGTGTTCCTCACATAGTGGGTACTAATCAAAGGCAACGCCCAGACCCGTGGTGTTCCTCACATAGTGGGTACTAATCAAAGGCAACGCCCAGACCCGTGGTGTTCCTCACATAGTGGGTACTAATCAGAGGCAACGCCCAGACCCGTGGTGTTCCTCACATAGTGGGTACTAATCAGAGGCAACGCCCAGATCCGTGGTGTTCCTCACATAGTGGGTACTAATCAAAGGCAACGCCCAGACCCGTGGTGTTCCTCACATAGTGGGTACTAATCAAAGGCAACGCCCAGACCCGTGGTGTTCCTCACATAGTGGGTACTAATCAAAGGCAACGCCCAGACCCGTGGTGTTCCTCACATAGTGGGTACTAATCAAAGGCAACGCCCAGACCCGTGGTGTTCCTCACATAGTGGGTACTAATCAGAGGCAACGCCCAGATCCGTGGTGTTCCTCACATAGTGGGTACTAATCAAAGGCAACGCCCAGATCCGTGGTGTTCCTCGAAATGCAGACCCATGACGTCCACAACTAGATGATGAAACACCTCAGCGAGTGCAGCCTCGGGGTGTACCAACCGAGCCTGAACAGAGAGGAGCCTCCACCATAGTGGTGGATACTATACACGGGTACAGTAAACCGAAAGTGATCCACCCAGAGACCATGGAGAATTATTCGCCCAGATGGGGTGGGACTAAGGGTGTCCTCTGGCGCTGATGTTATTTCTTTGGACAACCTACCGAACGCTCTCTGTAATCTCGTCGCTTCCCTCCACCATACAGTGTATATAATGTCGAATTAGGATCCTCTACATTCCCCTCAGCCAAAGCCTGGCTGTTTGCTTTTTCATTTCACTTGTTCCCTATCCCTCCTTCCTCAGAACCTGTCTCCAGATAATTGCACGCTACCGGTATAAATGATGGGGTTGTTAAGGGTTGCCAAAAGACTACTAGATGCATATAGTTTGGCCAGCAGCCGCATGACCTACGGTACAGCAACTAACAATACAACAGTCTCCATTGTGTGAAAGAGGATTAGTGGTTCTATTCTAAAAGGATTCAGATGCGTATTTTAAAACTGAAATCCACCTTAATAATTCAATTATTTACGTAACAACTAACAAGTATATATTTCTCAAATATAAAACAAACAAATACATAGCTTGGCTCTACAGAGCACATGGACCTGCTAATCGACAACCGTCTTCTTCGGAACAAACTTGGATATTCATCCCAAGGTACGAAAATGGATTCCTGTCATTAATGACTCTTTATTAGACGAGAATTGCAACCTTCACAGATCATAGTCCACTCAAATCTCTAGGGAATAAAGAAGAAGTACTGGTAGGAAACCATTCCCTCCTAATACTAATCAGAAGAAAATGGAGGAATTCCGACCTTTCAAACAACTAGAATAGTGGCAAAAGAGGGGCGTGAAAATAGAACTCTCTAAGCCACGCAAAGTTAATGTCGTCGGGGTCAGAAGAGAACTAGAGTTGACAAAGAAAGGTAAGACAGGAAAGACAAAAGTGAGGAGACAGGCAACTGCAGGCTCAGACTCAAATAACGATCCCATAGCCGCCAACCCACGTTTCCAAGTTGAGAGCCCCTGGGATCCTTTTTAGTCGCCTCTTACAACATGCAAGGGATACTACTGATGTATTCTACCACCCCTATCAGAAAGGGAGACGTATATATTGCGCAGATATAAACAGATACCTTGGCTCTACCGAACTCCTGTAGGCTTGACTTACTAGCCGACGACTGTTTTCCTCCAGACGGACATGGATGTTCGTCCTTTGATAGATTTGTCGACTGTCATCAATGCTACTTTATTCGATAATAATCGCAACCAGCTTGTATCAAGCAGCTTCTAAATTTTCTTCACGAGACTCATTACAATTCAGTCTTCTGTACTCTCAAGGCAAATTCAGATCAGAAATCAGAGTCTTAGAACAGCAACTCTCTATGGAAACCTCTTACGTGGTCTACGTAATTAACTTCAATACTTATTATTTCTACACCAAAATCTAGCTATATTGCAAGGAAATAGCGATGATTTTTGTCCTGGAAACAAATAAGATTATCCACAACATTATTTTGTAACACAACTATCTGTTATACTCGTCGTTGGCCATCTAGCGGAGATGAATATCAGCAGAAGAGACAGAGCACACCTCAACTAACGATAGTCAGTAAACTGCAATAGGCCATCATATTTTATTTTCTCGGCTCGGCGATATTAGGGCATCCGAAGTGATCGTTCCTTCACACTTTCCTTATCATTTCCGTGCTCACATTCGTTAGCTTCGGGATCGATATGGGCTGATGACCAAGTGCTTTTGCATCGTACAAAAGCAATCATGATACCATCACCAGTTAACTCGTTACCATGAGTGTCTGTAACTCTCAGATCATCAGCCCAAAGGCTGGTTGGATCCCCAAGTAGTACCAGCAAAGGTTATGCAGTTATAGGGAAATAGCAAAAAACGATGGCAGCGCCAAAAATATATTAGGCAAGACGAGGCGTGAGGTAGTTTGCCATTGCTTTCCGCACTGGGACAGAAAGTGCTATTGCAGCAACTGTTTTTATAACAATCAGACACACTGGTCGTGCTCTAAATGTCATTACTTAGCACCACCCTTACCCCAACAGCTTAAATATGACAGCCATAACTGAGACTGGATGCAAAAGTACTGTATCCATCAAGAAATGGCAGTAAATATCTCTATGTCAGCGATGTTTAATGCTGGATGTTGGACTAAACAATGAACATTTTAAGGCGTTAATATTTCCATTATCATAGCCGGTATGGGAATAACGCACAGGGTCATCGAAAAACAATACCCGTAATTAAAGAAATTTCTGCTTCAAGTAGGATAAACATGTTGAGGCGATTATGCTCTTAAACTAAAGAGGAAAGATGGGAGTTCCTTTACATGCATTTTTATATGCGCTTCATTAGTGGTACGGCAGACATCGAATCGATAATCAGTTTCTTGCTTCATACGCTGGAGAATGTTTGTGGTGATAGTTTGCGATGGCAGCTGTGATCCTTTTTCTGTGATGCTATAAGTCACGTAAAATTATCACCATAAACAATGTTCTTAATGTATCCCCAGAAGTAGAAGAAGTCCACTGGAAAGGGATCAGGCAATATAGGCGGCCAGTAAATAGGGCCAACTCTACCACTCCAATCATTCGGAAACTGAGCGTTCAGTGCGTTGCGTACATTGTCCGGCGCATCTTAATACTGAAAGTTATTCTAAAGTTACAGTGTAATAACCGCATTTGATCTGAATTCCACGAACCAAAGTACGCAAAGAAGTTTCTGCTGGACGGTCCAAATCGTATTGGCCTCGCCTGGCTACACACCACAAATGCCGACGCGCTATTAATGGCGAGGGTTATATCACCCGGTCAAGGTCAAAGTGAGGCAACCAGTACGACGACTACTAGCAGTGGTTTCAAAAACCAAAAACTCCCTTAATTTATCTTCAGTTTTAGACCATGGTAGCTCCAATATGTCTATCCTACTTAAAGCAGCATTTTTTTAAATGACCCTGTATTATACATAAATAACTAGGGGCCGGTTTCATCAGACTCCGTTAAGGACCTAACGCCACGTTAAATTGCTTTAACGGAATTGTTAACAGAATGACTGTTTCATCAACTTCCGTTAACGCTAACGCGCCGTTAAACTCTGCGTTAATTTAACGCAGCACTCTCGTCCCGTTAAGCTGCTTAACGTCGTGTTAAAATAAAAATGGCTGGAAGAGATTTTGTGTTTCGTGCTCAGTTGTTTTACTTATTAGACTGTTTTCTCAATGCTGAGAGACAAGGAGTTTTACACAGAAATAATGATACTTTTTTCCTCACAAGAAAACCGTTTACCGAGTGATAGGCCTATAGGTTATCGAAGTCAGTCGTGAGAAAAGTGCCCGAAGAGATAAAAGAGAGGTTAGAGTATCCCACAGAAAGAAGTTAATCTCGATCTCTAATGTAGCAATTGCTGATTACACTGACATATTATGCAACGGTGTCATTCAGACCATTACGGGAGATATTACTTATTTGTTTATTAGTGCCCTATTCAGTGGCGAAGTTAAGGGTCTAAGCACTCTCTTACACTTAACCACATTTTGATTACAATCTAAAATTAAATTACATACATACATACATTATCATTATAGACTGTTATGCCTTTCAGCGTTCAGTCTGCAAGCCTCTGAGAATTTACTAAACGTCGCCACAATCCTCGATTTGCAACTAGTGTTGTGGCCTCATTTAGTTCTATACCTCTTATCTTTAAATCGTTAGAAACAGAGTCTAACCATCGTCGTCTTGGTCTCCCTCTACTTCTCTTACCCTCCATAACAGAGTCCATTATTCTCCTAGGTAACCTATCCTCCTCCATTCGCCTCACATGACCCCACCACCGAAGCCGGTTTATGCGTACAGCTTCATCCATCGAGTTCATTCCTAAATTAGCCTTTATCTCCTCATTCCGAGTTCCCTCCTGCCATTGTTCCCACCTGTTTGTACCAGCAATCATTCTTGCTACTTTCATGTCCGTTACTTCTAACTTATGAATAAGATATCCTGAGTCCATCCAGCTTTCGCTCCCATAAAGCAAAGTTGGTCTGAAAACAGACGATGTAAAGATAGTTTCGTCTGGGAGCTGACTTCCTTCTTACAGAATACTGCTGATCGCAACTGCGAGCTCACTGCATTAGCTCTACGACACCTTGATTCAATCTCACCTACTATATTACCATCCTGGGAGAACACACAACCTAAATACTTGAAATTATCGACCTGTTCTAGCTTTGTATCACCAATCTGACATTCAATTCTGTTGGATTTCTTACCTACTGACATCAATTTAGTCTTCGAGAGGCTAATTTTCATACCATACTCATTGCACCTATTTTCAAGTTCCAAGATGTTAGACTGCAGGCTTTCGGCACAGTCTGCCTTTAAGACCAAGTCGTCAGCATAGGCCAGGCTGCTTACTACATTTCCACCTAACTGAATCCCTCCCTGCCATTTTATACCTTTCAGCATATGATCCATGTAAACTACAAACAGCAAAGGTGAAAGATTACAGCCTTGTCTAACTCCTGTAAGTACCCTTAACCAAGAACTCATTCTACCATCAATTCTCACTGAAGCCCAATTGTCAACATGAATGCCTTTGATTGATTTTAATAATCTACCTTTAATTCTATAGTCCCCCAGTATAGCGAACATCTTTTCCCTCGGTACCCTGTCATATGCTTTCTCTAGATCTACGAAACATAAACACAACTGCCTATTCCTCCCGTAGCATTTTTCAATTACCTGGCGCATACTCAAAATCTGATCCTGACAGCCTCTCTGTGGTCTGAAACCACACTGGTTTTCATCCAACTTCCTCTCAACGACTGATCGCACCCTCCCTTCCAAGATGCTTGTGAATACTTTGCCTGATATACTAATCAATGAGATACCTCGATAGTTGTTGCAATCCTTCCTGTTCCCTTGCTTATAGATAGGTGCAATTACTGCTTTTGTCCAATCTGAAGGTACCTTACCAACACTCCACGCTAATTTTACTACTCTATGAAGCCATTTCATCCCTGCCTTCCCACTATACTTCACCATTTCAGGTCTAATTTCATCTATTCCTGCTGCCTTATGACAATGGAGTTTATTTACTATCCTTTCCACTTCCTCAAGCATAATTTCACCAACATCATTTTCCTCCTCCCCATGAGCTTGACTGTTTGCAACACCACCATGATGATTTCCTTTTACATTGAGAAGATGTTCAAAATATTCCCTCCACCTCTCCAGTGATTCCCTGGGATCTGTTATGAGTTCACCTGAATTACTCAAAACACTGTTCATTTCTTTTTTCCCTCCCTTCCTAAGATTCTTTATTACTGTCCAGAAAGGTTTCCCTGCTGCTTGACCTAGCCTTTCCAGGTTATTACCAAAATCTTCCCATGACTTCTTTTTGGATTCAACAACTATTTGTTTCGCTCTGTTTCTTTTATCTACGTACAAATCCCTGTCTGCCTCGGCCCTTGTTTGGAGCCATTTCTGATAAGCCTTCTTTTTACGTTTGCAGGCTGCTCTCACTTCATAATTCCACCAAGATGTTCGCCTTTTCCCATCTTTACACACAGTTGTTCCTAGGCATTCCCTTGCTGTTTCTACTACAGCATCCCTGTATGCCACCCATTCACTTTCTATATCCTGAATCTGCTTACTGTCTACTGTTCGAAACTTCTCACTAATCATATCCATGTACTTCTGTCTAATTTCCTCGTCCTGGAGATTTTCTACCCTTATTCGTTTGCAGACAGATTTCACTTTCTCTACCCTAAGCCTAGAGATACTTAGTTCACTACATATCAGATAATGGTCTGTATCTTCGAAAAATCCCCGAAAAACTCGTACATTCCTAAAAGATTTCCTGAATTCAAAATCTGTTAAGATATAGTCTATTATGGATCTGGTACCCCTAGCCTCCCATGTGTAGCGGTGAATAGCCTTATGCTTGAAGAATGTATTCGTAACAGCTAAACCCATACTAGCACAGAAGTCCAGCAAACGCTTCCCATTCCCATTAGCTTCCATATCTTCCCCACATTTACCAATCACCCTTTCGTATCCTTCAGTTCTATTCCCAACTCTCTCATTGAAATCGCCCATTAGCACTATTCTATCCTTGCTGTTCACCGTGACCACGATGTCACTCAATGCTTCATAAAACTTGTCAACTTCATCCTCATCTGCACCCTCACATGGTGAATACACGGACACAATTCTTGTCTTAATTCCTCCCACCGACAAATCTACCCACATCATTCGCTCACTTACGTGCCTAACAGAAACTATGTTGCGTGCAATGGTATTCCTGATAAAGAGCCCTACCCCAGACTCTGCCCTTCCCTTTCTAACACCCGTCAATTACACTTTATAATCTCCTATCTCTTCCTCCTTATCTCCCCTTACCCGAATATCACTTACTCCTAGCACATCCAGATGCATCCTCTTTGCTGACTCAGCCAGTTCTACCTTCTTTCTTCCATAAGCCCCATTAATATTGATAGCTCCCCATCGAATTCCATTTCGTTCGCCAAGTTGTTTCCAAGGAGTCCCTCGCCTGTCAAATGGGAGTGGGACTCCATTACTCCCATAGGTCCGAGGCTTGCTTAAAGTGTTCTGAGCTCGGTAAATTCATGAAGCAGGATACTGCCCTACTTGCACATAGTCCAAGTGAGGATCTCTCCTCTAACGGGTTATGGACCACCGGTGAATTGTGTAGTCCTAGCCGCCTGAGCACAAGGAGGGCCACGACTCAGAATATGTCCGAAATGCCCACTCCCATTCCATAGTTGTAAATTGTACATGACAGATAGGTGCATACATATACTGATATTTCATTAACTTCTTAACATCTAACAAACATTACATTTTGTAGTGAAATATAAACTGAAAGGAAGGAGATCAAAATTACATGTAACCCACACCATGTAGAGAAGGTCGTACGAGATCTCTAGTGACGAGTTTGAAGATCACTGACGGAGCTGTTATTAATTTGAGCACGTCAAAACGGGGAGTGATGATGAAGCGGTGAGGAAAGTGAAGGCCCTTGTCTCAAGTGCTGACCTTGCCCCCCAAAGGACTATCGCACATAAGTATGTGATGTCTGTTTGAACAGTTAACACCATAATCAACGAGGACCTGCAATTAGAAAAGCGGCAAGAGCGACGCTTGTGATGCCTCGTTATATTTCAGAACGTCGGACTAACGCAAGAAAACTGTGTGAGGGCTATCCGGCAGGGGGCCGATGGAAAAATGTGATGGCATTAGACGAAGTATAGGTGTATCTTAGTGACTGTAACAAACCCCGCTCGATTTACTACCACACTAGAGACAAGAATGTATCAAACATTGTACACTCATGTTCATAAAAACCAGAACACCCTGACAGACTAGATGTAGGAAGTTCATATTCACAGGACATGTGCATTGGTATGTTCTGAAGAAATGATTAGCATTTTAACCATGTCGGCCATCTCGGTTCAAGGTCCACATAGATATATCGGCGCACCACCATCGACTGGTAAAATATGCCTCAGGCTCTCGTTGTCGCTATACACTGAAGATAATGGATCAGTGTGACTTGAGCAGACGTGCAAGATGCCTCTCGGACGTATGCGAGAACAGTACCGTCAAATAAGTGAGTTTGAAAGACGGCGCATTATTGGCATGAGGGAACGCGATGCATCTATCCGGGAAATTGCTGCTCGTGTGGGACGAAGTGTGCAATGCAACGGGTGCGTACAGAATGGTTCACAGAAGGCCGCAGAACACGACGAGATTGGTCCGATCGCACCACCCAAACAACCCCCCGAGAAGATCGACACTTCATTCGACTGGCATTTCAGGACAGATCTGCGTCCTCCTCGGCTCTGGCGCAACAGTGGAACATGTAACACATCGTACCACTATCAGGGGTGACCTTCCGTCGCCGTTTATTACGGTCTGGTTTACCGGCGCGTCGTCCACTTCTGCGACTACCTTTAGCTAATGTGCATAAACATGCTAGACTGCAATGGTGTATGGAACGAGGTCAATGGGGACAGGAATGGCAGCAGATAGTGTTTTCGGACGAATCCAAGTTCTGTTTGTCTGAAAATGATGGCCACATTTTGGTGCGCCGCAGAGAGGGCGAGAGGCATTACACTGACTGCATTCGCACCAGACATACAGTGCCAACTTAAGGTCTTATGGTGTGGGGTTCTATTGGGTACAACCACAAATCACAGTTGATGCCGTGTCCAGGGCACTGTAACCGGTTTGACCTACGTGAATGACATCCTACAACCCGTAGCCATACCCTTTCTGCATGACACCCCAGACGCCATATTTCAGCAGGACAATGCGCGACCACATGTTGCTGCACGAACACGTGCCTTCTTGTTGTCACAGGATGTCAGACTGTTGCACTAGCCCGCCCGATCACCAGACTTGTCGCCAATCGAAAATGTGTGGGACATGGTGGAACGACGGGTGCGGCGCTGTGACCCAATGCCAACCACCAAAGATGAACTTTAGAACCAGGTGAATGCAGCATAGGTGGCTATACCCCAGGATACCAATCGCGCCTTATATGCGTCGAAACCATCACGCATGGAAGAAGTTATCAATGCCCATGGAAGACCCAGTACCTACCAGGCTAATCGTTTCTGCAGAACGCACTAATGAACATATCCTGTGAATGTGAACTTCCTATCTCTAGTCTTTCAAGGTGTTCTGTTTTTATGATCATGAGTGTACAAAGAATGCCAGGAAAGTTTTCCAAGGGGTTTCATGATCATCGCTGGATACTGCTACAATGGGGAGTTAACCATTCGCCGTGTCGCTAATAATGTGAAGGTGAACTCCACATACTATCAGCAAGAGGTTTTTACACCCATTTACAACACAGATATCCCAGCATTGTATGGGAGGTCGAAATATCATGTACGAGTACATTAAAAATAAAGCTCCAGCAACATCTCTCGTTCGATTCGTCTGTTCTTAGAGACAATGGAGATGGAAACTGGAATTTGTGCAATTCCCTTTAATGGCATTGTGGTGAAGGTACCTGATGGGTCACCCATGGACTTCTGTGCATTTGGACTCCAAAAAGGGTCATAGGAAGTAGACGTCCACGCACTATCAATGACCTCTGGAAATCCTGTCAGGAGCAGTGGGATAGATACATATGCTAGCTCTACAACAACAACAAAAAAAGTCGGCTGCAATGGATATTACGTTGTCGGGCGATAGCTAGAAATGCTGGCTTTTCAATTGAGCATGATCGTTGGTGGAGACATGGTTTTTCATAAGCTAATTACTCTGCAAACATCATCCCCAGAGATCCCGAACGACCTTCTGTATAACATGGTAGGCCTAATTTCTAATATGATTGTGTTACTGTACATATGGTATTTGCAGTGTCTTAAATTGGACGATATGTCATTCACAAAGAGTGCGAAAAGAAGAGGACCAAGTACAGAGCCTTGAGGGACTCCTCTCTTCACGTGGCGCCACGAGGAAACGATTCCATTATTACCTTATTATTATTACCTTTCCCAATGATAATACAAAAGATATATTTCACTCAACAACAAAAATGCTCTAAAAATCAAAGCATCATTTCACATAATGACATTTCTAATGTCTCATGATAAAGAAATAATGGTGGACTGCCATGATATTCCGCACCACAGTCAAGGTCATTACGAAGAGACTCAACTTCGTCGCCGATTAATGCAATTAATTAAATAATCTTCGAAGTCATCTATTTAATGCTGGAATAAATGTACCGTATCACCTCACGTCTTGGACAGCTCCAACTTGTCCTTCCAATAATTGTTTTCTTTTGTGCTTCTCTTCAGGCTGTCGTACACGTATTCTATTTGTTTTGCTGACAGCGTTGTCGCATTCGAATGACTATTGAATTCATTTACTAACTCATTGCACGCCTTTTATTTTCTATGTAAGGTTGTACCATCCGTCCCTTTTACCTCCTATAACGCTCCCACATGTCTTCGAAAGTAAAGTGACAATCTTTTTCTCCAGTGAAGTAAAATTACTTTTTTTTTCCCGTGACCTTCCATTATGATTACTTGTCTTCTCTGCGTAGTCTAATGTACTATCTCTTTCTGTCACCAAGTAAGTTCGATTTCAAATGGAACCTCTTATTCCGCGCACAAAGCGGACAGGAGAATGGTGACAAATGAATAACATCATGCCCGGCACCGTTCAGAAGTGCGAAATAATATAAATGCTACACACTGCTGACTTGATCGTTAACGTTAACGCCACGTTAATTAATGAGCTGTCCGGCTCAATGGCTAAATGGTTAGCGTGCTGGCCTTTGCTCACAGGGTCCCGGGTTCGATTCTTGGTAGGGTCGGGAATTTTAACCATCGTTGGTTAATTTCTCTGACACGAGGACTGGGTGGGGATGTATCGTCTTCATCATCATTTCATCCTCATCATGACGCGCAGGTCTCCTAAGGACGCCAAATCGAAAGACATGCACCTGGCGAGCCAAACATGTCCTCGGACACTCCCGGCACTAAAAGCAATACGCTATTTCATTTCATTAATGAGCTTGTTATAGTGCTCAGTGAAACGCGATTTCCGTAATACCACGTTTAAATCTTAACCAAATATTAGTTACTAACGCTCGGTTAGCGGATTTTTAACAGTGATTGATGAAACTGGACCTAAAAATTGTAGTTTCTATAACATTTGTTATATACAGTTTTGGATTAGAACGAATATATTCGGGTATATTTGGAAGTTCGTTAAAATGTACCAACTGCGAATATCTCCGTTACTCCTCGAACAGTAAAATAGCATGAAATATACAAGATATATTACATAGCATTTATTGTTTACACACTTTCGACACAACTAATTTTAATAAAGGTGGCATTTCCTGGTTTTGACCCTTGATATTCCTCTGCCATTGTATATCAATCAATCAATCAATCAATCAATCAATCAATCAATCAATCAATCAATCATCTGCGTCCAGGGCTGTCACCCAGGTGCCAGATTCTCTTCCGAACGTTTACTTAGCCTTTTCTGAAATGTTTTCAAAGAACTTAGACTTTATCGGACATTTCCCTTGATTCATTATTCCAGTACCGTACTCCTCGTCCTATAAATGAATATATGCCCCCAACTTGTCCTTTCAAATTCCAACTTCATAATATTATGATCTTTACAACCTTGAAAAGCTTCACTCAAGCTTATTCGTCTACTAATGCCATTCAATGTCATCTCTCCATTGACAGCTCGAAACATACCACTTAGTCCAGCAGCTCGTCTCCTAATTTCTAATATGATATATGGCATTCTGGTGAAGGTACCCGATGGGTCACCCATGGACTTCTGTGCATTTCGACTCCAAAAAGGGCCATAGGAAGTAGACGTCCACGCACTATCAATGGCCTCTGGAAAGCCTGTCAGGAGCAGTAGGATAAGGTAGCCATGCTAGCTCTACAAAGAAAAAAAAAAGTCTGCTGCAATGGATATTACGTTGTCGGGTGATAGCTAGAAATGCTGGCTTTTCAACTGAGCACGATCGTTGGTGGAGACATGGCTTCCAGTACTGTACTCCTGTCACCCAAGTCTTCCCTGCCGAAAGTTCGCAACATTTTCGTAACACTACTTCTTTGTCGGAAATCACCCAAAACAAATCGTGCTGCTTTCCTTTGGATCTTTTCCAGTTCTCGTATCAACTAGTCCCATATAAGGGCACCATACTCTAATTGGGGTCTTACCAGAGACTTATACGCCCTCTCCTTTACATTCTTACAACCACTCACTAAATACCCGCATAACCATGTGAAAAGATCTGTAACCATTATTTACAACCACGTCAATGTGATTCGTTCTTTGTATTAAGACCTAGGGGCTGCCTGGCCGAGGCGGTAAAGGCGTGTTCGGTTCGCCTGAAAGGACGTCGGTTCGAATCCTCGCCAGGAAGTCGTAAAATTTAAGAAAAGAGATTACCGGTTCCGGAGGTGCATATGGCCTTGAGGTTCACTCAGCCTACACCAGAAATGAGTACCAACCAAGTTAATTCCTGGGGGCAAAGGCGGCCGGGCTTAGAGCTAACCACTCTACCCCATCACGTGCCGAGATTACTCTAGCCGCTGCCTTTCATTATAACCTTTCTGGCTACAAGCAATCAATGTTCCTCATACTCACTGGCTTTCTGGATCTTCCGAGGAAGGAACGCTGGAGACTTTCCCGACATCGACAGCTTGATGCAGCCTTTGGGCGCCATCTATATCACTCTTGAAATGAAAATGAAATGTCGTATGGCTTTTAGTGCCGGGATATCCCAGGACGGGTTCGGCTCGCCAGGTGCAGGTCTTTCTATTTGACACCCGTAGGTGACCTGCGCGTCGTGATGAGGATGAAATGATGATGAAGACAACACGTACACCCAGCCCCCGTGCCATTGGAATTAACCAATTAAGGTTAAAATCCCCGACCCGGCCGGGAATCGAACCCGGGACCCTCTGAACCGAAGGCCAGTACGCTGACCGTTCAGCCAACGAGTCGGACTATATCACTCTTGATCTTCATCAACATAATGGATGTCCTGCAGTCGTGGTACATTTGATGCATATGTTTCAGCGGCTAACAAGGATACTAGAGACTTAGAAATCACTTCAGTGAAGGAATATTCCATACATAAGGTGACCAAATTCCTCAGAAAAAGAGTCCTACTTTTTCCCACCGAACTGAATGGCATTGTAATTATGAGTGTTTCCAAAGTATTTGGTTTGCATTATGTTTATAAATATCTAATTATATATATAATTCGCTGGGGCCATCAAGGACCACGGTAAGTCTTGTTGCATTTGACGCTGAACTTGGCCTTCTTTAGAGCCCAAATTTCCCTCATTCTTTGTGAGTGGGCCTGCTTACGCTCCTCTGTCCAAGGGGCACCGTGTCTTCTCTTCGGTTGCTCGTCTCGGTTTAGCCCGTTCGTCAATATTTTCTTGCGGAAGAGATCTCTGTTAAGGGCGTCTTCAGCTGAGATATGTAGCATTTGCAGGTCTTCTTTGGTATTCCTAAACCAGGGAATTGTGGTTTTGGGGTTTGAATAAAAAAAGTGAAATATTTCTTTAGTTAACTTTCTTCCGTCCATTCTTTTCAGATGAAATTATATTATATAAAAAATATAAAAAGTGCATTTCTAAAAAATAGAAATTGTATTTGCTACTTTCCTATTTTTTTATTATTACTACTGATATTTTCATTTAATCTTTCTTTCTTAATCTGTTTTCCCTCCATTTTTGGTTTTTCCCTCGGACTCAGCTAGGAATTCCACCTCTACCACCTCAAGAGCAGTGTCCTGGAGCGTGAGATATTGGCTCGGGGGATACAACTGGGGAGAATGACCAGTACCTCACCCACGCGGCCTCACCTGCTATGCTGAACAGGGGCCTTGTGGGGGATGGAACGTTTGGAAGGGATAGACAAGGAAGAGGAAAGGAATCGTCCGTGGCCTTAAGTTAGGTACCATCCCACCATTTGCCCGAAGCAGGGTTCAGAAACCACGGAAAACCACTTCTAGGATGGCTGAGGTGGGAATGGAACCCACCTCTAATCATTTGACCTCCCGAGGCTGAGTGGACCCGTTCCAGCCCTCGTACCACTTTTCAAATTTCGTGGCAGAGCCGGGAATCGAACCCGGACCTCTGGGGGTGGCAGCTAATCACACTAACTACTACACCATAGAGGGGTATTTTCATTTAATACGATATTATTTTTTGCACATTATATTCATAGTGGTTTATTGTTGTTGTTTCTATTTATTACTATCTCCTGATTTTGCAGTTAATTTGTATTATTCTCATTTCCTCATCATTGATACATTAATGTATTTGTAGCTGTTTGTTGTTACTTATTCTTACTATCATGTTATTTTCTATTTTGTATTTTGTACATTGTAAATAAAGTGGTTTAAAAATAGTGGAAGCCTTTACCTTCCACCCCTCCAAGGGCTTTCATGGCCTGTACGGAGATGACTTTGGTTTGCTTTTCTTACATCCCCATGAGGTACTTTCACCCCCATCATCACAATAATTAAAACTGAGAGGACTTTTCCCCTTGGTGAAACGTACAACCTGAGTTATATCCGACTTATCAACATACACTTAAGAAAATGGAAATTGCAACACCATGAAGGCAATGGTCGTTTGTGTTGATTTTCAAGATGTGGAACGATGCCATGTAGGTATGTAAAGGATCAAAGTTTCAGACCCATTGGATTGTTGTTACAGGTCTCCCCACGTGATTGGTCGCGGAGGAATCAACTCCAGTATACGGACTCTGGTGTAGCGTAGTTGACTTGCAGTCTGTGCAGTGAAGTGTTGTTCCCCGTCAAACATGCCTCGACGACAGAGAAGAGCACGCTATCAACAACTGTCGCCGTTTGAGAGGGCTCGGATAATTGGGCTGTGTGATACTGGATTATCGCTAAGGACTGTCGCTGCACGTGTTGGCCGACAGGCATCTACGGTACAACGTGTATGGCAGCAGTGTTCAAATGAAGGTAAACACACTCGTAGACCTGGCACAGGCCCAGCGCGACAGATAACTGTGATAATGGATCGCCGCATCATTCGGATGGCCCGTATGGAACCCCATGCAATAGCAGCGCAAATTTGAGTAGCTGTGGCACCCCAGGTTACACAGCAAACAGTTGGTAATCGCCTGCGTGCAGCTGGCTTACGAGCCCGTGTCCCTGCAGAAGGTGTTCCATTGACCCCACAAGAGCGACGTGTAAGGCTGGCCTGGTGTCGAGAAAGATCGACGTGGGTCGACGAATGGCATAGGGTCGTCTTTAGTGATGAATCGCGCTTCTGTCTTGCCCGCAGTGATCGCCGGAATCGTGTGCGCCGACGTACAGAGGAGCCGCCCAGATCTTATTGTCGAGAGGCACACAGGGCCAACACCAAGCATTATGGTCTGGGGAGCTATTGGCTTTAACGTGAAATCACAATTAGTGCTTATTGAGGGCACTATGACTGCTCGACAGTACGTTGATAGGGTGCTCAATCCAGTGGTTGTCCCTATGATGGCGAACATTGCAAATGGGATGTTTCAGCAGGACAATGCCCGGGTCCACACTGCACGCATCTCCAGAGAAGCTCTCCGCGACATCACAACTCAAAACATTGTTTCAAGCCTATAATATGGAAATCTTACCTCTCTCTCCGACTCACCATACATCTCATTCGAAAACACTATTAGATCTTATAGTTACCAGCAACTCAGACAGAGTCCTCAATGTTGGTCAAACCTCCGTACCTGGTATATCTGCACATGACGCAATATACATCTCGTATAATCTCCGGCCACCGAAACCCTCACAGAAATTTATCACCTATCGACCATTGAAAAATATAAATAAAGATAGACTCTTAGAGGACGCAGGCAAAATACCCTGGCATGACATAACGAACTATAACAATCTAGATGACAAAGTTGATTTCTTTAATAGCAAAGTAACGGAACTATTTGACAAGCATGCCCCAAAGCGGCGAGCGAGAATATCGAAAGGACCCTCCCCGTGGTTAAATGACAAAATTAGACAACTTATGAAACAAAGAGACTGCGCTCACAGACAGTACAAAAATGACCCAACCGTACAAAACTTTGAGAATATAGGAAGTTACGAAATAAGACAACACAACAAATACGAAATGCTAAATTGCGACACACTTGCAGTTTAATTACGCCTGACGGTAGAACAGCGACGACATTTGGAAATCTATTAATAAGCTTGGACTTACGAGGAACAAGACCAGAGAAGAAATTACAGTACCTCTCGAGACTCTTGATGTGTACTTTACTGCTAACTGCTCCGAAGTACATGACGACAAACAGAGACTTATGAATTATTATGGTACACACCCTACTCCTGACAGAGAGAAATTCTATTTCAGTCACGTGACGCCCCTCCAAGTCAGAAAAGCAGTCCTCAGAATAAGCACGAAAGCAAAAGGAATTGATGACATAGGGACTGACATGGTCAAACTAATTCTTGATTGTATATTACCAACCTTAACTCATATAATCAATTTCTCTCTTCTATACTTCACATATCCAACTCTCTGGAAGAAGGCTATTGTGCTACCTCTTCCGAAAAGTAAAACGCCTTCGAACGAGGGAGACTATCGTCCAATCTGTATTTTATCAGCTTTATCAAAAATCTTAGAATATGTAGTTCATACACAAATGTCTGAGTACCTTCGAACGCACAATCTCCTTAATCCTCTCCAGTCCGGTTTCCGACAAGGACATAGTACAACTACAGCCTTACTTAAAGTGACTGAGGATGTTAGACAAGCAATAGACAGAGGACGATTCACAGTTCTGGTACTACTAGATTACAGTAAAGCTTTCGACAGCGTAGACATTGACATTTTACTTGTAAAACTGAAGGCTCTACATTTTTCTCAGAGTACGATTGCTTGGATGCATTCTTATCTTCACGGACGTCAACAATGTGTGAAAGGTAATAATGGAATCGTTTCCTCGTGCGCCACGTGAAGGGAGGAGTCCCTCAAGGCTCTGTACTTGGTCCTCTTCTTTTCGCACTCTTTGTGAATGACATATCATCCAATTTAAGACACTGCAAATACCATATGTACGCTGACGATCTTCAACTCTACACCGACTCTACAGCACGAGACCTCCAGGAAAATATCGACTTATTAAATATTGACTTACGGTCTGTTAGTGATTGGTCTGCTGCGTACGGCCTGAAATTGAACCCTAAAAAGTCGCAAGTAATCCTTCTTGGCCATCAAAGTCAAACAACAAGTATAACTAAACGTCCATTGCCAGGAGTAATCCTGCAGGATGTTCCAATTCCTTTTGTATCACAAGTGAAGAATCTCGGTGTTATCATGGACGAACGCATGACTTGGTCTGCACATGTCTTACATATCTGTCAAAAAATTTACTCATCTTTACATTCTTTATATAAACATATATTTCCAATAAAGCTTAAAAATAGATTAATTGAAGCCCTTGTAATGCCACATTTTGACTATTGTGATGTTGTCTTCAATGACGTCAGGCCGCAATTTTCCCTAAGGTTACAGCGCGCTCAAAATGCGTGTGTGAGATATATATGCAGTTTAGGAAAATATGACCACGTGTCACCATCTTTCCTAAAATTAGAGTGGTCGCGACTCCATGTTCGTCGTAACCATCATACTTTGTCTCTCCTCCATCGAGTTCTTACTACATCTTCCCCATCCTACCTTTCTTCACGTTTCCATTACTTCTCAAATGTTCATGACAGACATACAAGGGCTCAAACATCCAACCTGCTCATCATCCCTCACCATCGAACTGCCGCATATAACAGCTCATTCTCGGTGTTTACCGCACGAGAATGGAATCGTTTACCGGACTACGTCAGGGGAATACCAACTACAGTGTCATTTAAAAGAGCTTTAAGAGGTGCAACAGGATGCGAGTGACCTGTGAATTTCTGGCCTTTCAGTGATCGTGCTACTACAATATCATTACTAGCTATTATTATTATTATTATTATTATTATTATTATTATTATTATTATTATTATTATTATTATTGCTGTTGTATGTATGTCCTACTGTGGTGGAATTTTATTTCAGCTGTATTTTGATTGTGTTTTAATTGTGTCTTCCAGTATTAATTACGGTAGTGTTACTTATGACTTTAATGTATACTAATTGGTTTAGTGTAAGAGAAGGCCCAATGGCCTTAACTACGCCAATAAAGACATCTATCTATCTATCTATCTATCTATCTATCTACCTATCTATCTATCTATCTATCTAACCTTAGAATGGCCCGCCAGATCCCCGGACCTCAGTCCTATTGAGCATGTGTGGGACATGATGGGTCGACAACTGGCCAACCGTCCTCAGCCACCCACAACTCTGGAACAACTGACCCGTGCAGTTGAGCAAGCATGGGCCACAATTCCTCAGGAAGCGATCCAGGGCCTTATTGACTCTATGCCTCGACGAATTCATCAATGTATTGCAGCTCGTGGTGGGCACATCCTGTATTGACTGTTGTCCAAACTTGCGGTCAGAGGGACCTGAAAGTGTAATCATCGAATCATAACCGAACACTCGTCCTGCATGTTCAATTGCAGCAATGTAGCACCACTCCTTCTGGGTGTTGCAATTTCCATTTTTCTTCAGTGTAGCATTGTCTGCTGCCCATCTCACAACACTGTCTAGGTCTTTATCGCAGTCGCCCACAATTCTCTAACTTATTTACTGCTCTATAAGTACATTATCACAAATAGCTTTTTCTGTGGTTCCAGGCCTTTACTCATATATATAAGAAAACATTGTTGTTGTTGTTGTTGTTGTTTGAGTCATCAGTCCTTAGACTGGTTTGATCCAGCCCTCCATGCCACCCTATCCTGTGCTAACCTTTTCATTTCTACGTAACTATTGCATCATACGTCTGCTCTAATTTGCTTGTCATATTTATACCTTGGTCTACCCCTACCGTTCTTACCGCCTACACTTCCTTCAAAAACCAACTGAACCAACTGTCTTAAGATGTGTCCTATCATTATATCTCTTCTCCTTCTCAAATTTAACCAAATCGATCTTCTCTCAACAATTCGATTCAGTATCTCTGCATTCGTGATTCGATCTATCCATCTCACCTTCAGCATTCTTCTGTAACACCACATTTCAAAGGCTTCTTTTCTCTTTTTTCTGAGCTAGTTATCGTCCTTGTTTCACTTCCATACAATGCCACGCTCCAGATGAAAGTCCTCAGAAACATCTTTCTAATGCCTATATCAATGTTTGAAGTGAGCAAATTTCTTTTCCAAAGAAAGCTCTTCCTTGCTTGTGTTAGTCTGCATTTTATGTCCTCCTTGATTTTGCCTTCGTCAGTAATTTTACTACCCAAATAACAATATTCATCTACTTCCTTTAAGACTAATCTAAAATTTCCTTCATCGCCTGTCTTCGTTCGAATGCACTCCATTACTTTTGTTTTGGACTTATTTATTATCATCTTGTACTCCTTACCCAAGACTTCATCCATACCATTCAGCAAATTCTCGAGATCCACTGCAGTCTCGGATAAAATAACAATATCATCTGAAAATCTCAAGGTTTTGATTTCCTCTCCTTGGATTGTGATGTCTTTCCGAATTCCTCTTTGATTTCCTTTACTGCCTGTTCTATGTAAACACTGAAAAAGAGGGGGAACAAACTGCAGCCTTGCCTCACTCCTTTCTGGATTGCTGCTTCGTTTTTAAAGCTCTCGATTCTTATCACTGCAGATTGATTTTTATACAGATTGTAGATAATTCTTCGCTCTCGGTATCTGGTCCGAATCACCTTCAGAATCTTAAATAGCTTGGTCCAATCAACATTATCGAATGCCTTTTCTAGATATACGAACGCCATGTACCTGGGCTTGTCCTTCTTAATTAGATCCTCTAAGATCAGACGTAAAGTCAGGATTGTTTCACGCGCTCTTACGTTTCTTCTGAAGCCAAATTGATCTTCTCCCAACTCCGCATCAACTTGTCTTTCCATTCTTCTGTAAATAATACGTGTTAACTTAAACATAAAGGTTCAATAATACTGCCCTGTGAGATCAGCCTTTTAATCGTTGAAGGATTAGATAACACTTCACCTACTCTAATTCTCTGAGTTCGGTTTTCTATAAATTTCGCTACCCACTCTTCTGTCTAGTCCAGTAGCCCTCATTTTCGTCAGTAATATCTGCTATATCTCGCTGGAATCCTACAAGTTGACCCTCACTGGAATAACCCTTCCTAAACCCGAACTACCTACAATCAAAACAGTAATTTAGCAAACGTATATGATATAATCAGAATGAATGCTTTCCCAGGTCGTACAAACGATGCCAGCCTTTGAAGTGGATTATCATTCATCGCCCTCCGCCCTCCGAGAAAAATTTGTAGTCCAAAAGCATGCTCCTTCCTTCTCGATAATGACACCTCTTTTGCCCTTCCTCTCTAGCACTCTATTTGAAAGTATATCATATTACACAATAACATTTGCACACAACCTGTTAGTTCTGTGATAAAACATTCCTTGTAGCTTGTTTCTCACGCAAGAGCTGCTTTTCATGTGTAGTTTTTCTTGAAGCATCCTTCCCACTATGATGATATTTTGTCTTCTGAACCATAAGCTATTCCAGTGCAGATGTGCTTAATGTAGGCTTCAATTTTTTCTCAATCTTTCTGTCAACTGTCAGGTACACTTAAAACAGCAAATACAACATTACTGAAGGATTTATAGTGGAGAAGAGCAGCGCTTGAGCTCCTTCATTCAACGCTTATGGATAGCAAAAAGAAGTCACGATCGAATAAGCATCGTTGCCAACTCACAAGCATTGAAACGAGGACGATTTAGGAGAAAGGCTTGAAAGGACTGAACATTTTCCTCCTTTTATTTTTTCCGTAGAAAATTAATTTTGTGATAATGTCAGCTTTTCCGTGATAATTTCGCCTTTGACCGTAATTCCGTAATCGTTCCGTGAAATCCGTAATAATTACGGGCAATCCGTAACAGTTGGCACCTCTGCATGATGAAATGAAATAGCGTGTGGCTTTTAGTGCCGGAAGTGTTCGAGGACAAGTTCGGCTCACCAGATGCAGGTCTTTTGATTTTACCCCTGTAGGCGACCTGCGCGTCGTGATGAGGATGAAATGATGATGATGAAGACGACACATACACACAGTCCCCGTGCCAGCGAAATTAACCAATTAAGGTCAAAATTCCCGACCCTGCTTGAATCGAACCCGGGACCCCTGTGACCAAAGGCCAGCACGCTGACCATTTACCCATGGAGCCGGACCTCTACATGATATGTCAAGGTGACTAGCCTGTAATTATGCGCTTTGTGTTTATCACCCCTTTCCTTGTACACTGGGGCTACTGTAGCAACTCTCCATTCATTTTGTATCACTCCTTCATGCAAATAGTAATCAAATTAGTATTTCAGATATGGCACTATATCCCAAACCGTTGTCTTTAATGTACCTCCAGAAATCTTATCAATTCCAACTGCTTCTCTATCTTTCAACTCTTGTATCTTTTTGTAAAGGTCTTTATTATAATAGGTAAATATCAGTAATTCGCCAGTATTAGTCGCCTCCTCTATCTGGACACTATCCTCATATCCATCTACCTCTACATACTGCCGGTAAGTAAGGTGGTGTTGGTGATTATTGTTTTAGAGAAAGTAGAACTAGGCAACCATCCTCTTTAAAGCGGTGATTATTGTTTAAGATTAAATTTAAAAAAACAAGGCAACCATCCTCTATATAACACTAATCAGAGAGAAAAAAATGGAAGGAATCCGACACTTCGAAATCGAAGATATCGGCCAAAGAAAGGCAAGGGCCACGAAGGGCGTGACAATGAAAGACTCCTTAGGCCTCGAGCGCTCTAATATCGTCGGGGTAGGAAAAGAACAAGAGTTGACCAAGTGAGGTCGGATAGGATAGATGAAAGTGATGAGCTTAGCACAAGGAAGTAGAACCAATGCCATGACTCAGATTAGGGCCCCGTGGTCGCCAACCCACGCTGCCAAGATAAGAGCCTCTGGGGCCTGCTAGTAAATAAACTCCTGTTCTCATCCTGAGGTGGTGCTGCTCTTTTCAGGCACACCCCCAATGGAGGTGAGCTGCATGTACCAGTTCAATCACATACCAGCTCTCCTGCCATTCTTTAATCTCTGACAGTACCGGGAATCGAACCCGGAACATCGAGGACGGCAACTAATAGCACTAACCGTTACTCTATGACCCAGTAGCTCTGCCTTCTGTAAGTACTCAGTTTACGACCAAAATCACCCAAATACGTTTATCCTTCTTGAGGCAACAATTTTTAAAAAAGTGTATTATTTTTCGATGACCCTGCATTATACATAAATGATTCGAAACTGTAGTTTATATAACATTTCTTATATGCATTATATTAATCAAGAACAGAAATAATGCAGTAATTTATAATGCCTACTTGGCTATCTTGAACTTCGAATTTCGAGAATCTGTTACTAAGGCGTTTTCGTATGGTATGGTTACAAAAAGGAAAAAGTGAACTGAACCTGCTTTCGACTTTAATCTACTAAATCCGAGATAAAAACAAGAGGCAGACAAAACATTGTATTATAACAGACTAATACAGTATTTTGTTTACGTAGACGCCTGAGAGATATGTAGTAAGTGAAACGAACCTGTTGTGCAAGTTGCATTTCAAACAAGAATATTACTAGGGGTGCAAAGCTATACCGTTATATTCCATGGAAAGGGCGTGATAGCTGACGTGACATCGCCTCCGCCTTCTCACCAAAGCACAGACGTTTCAAAAGCAGGTCAACATAAATGCGAAGTCACATCCTTGTGGTTCGGATTCGGTGTAAAACTGGAGGTCCCTTGGCTTTCTTCATGATATCAAAAGTCGTATTAAACCACAACGTTGTTTGCCTTTTTTGAATTCTCAATACATTCTGTCGAGACGTTGAAGATACGACAATTGTTAAAGGTTATATAAAGTTGCTAAATACCTGCTTCATAAAATTATAGGCTTGGCAGGAAAAGCAATCTAACACATAGAACACTGACAGTCATGTTAAGCTATATTTAAGAATAGCGTATTCTTCTTCTTCTACAGATTTTCCCACATCTGTAGGATTGCGGGTGCAAACTTCGTCGCACAGGTGGATATGGCCCTGTTTTCCTGCTGCCTGCCTTTCCTGAAACCAACCCTATATGGAAGGATATAATCACTATTGCGTGCACCGGTCGTGTTGGCCGTGCTGTTAGGGCCTCAGCAGCCCCGAAGATGGTTTTCCGTGTTTTCCCATTCTCACGCCAGGCAAATGCTGGGGCTGTACCTTGATTAAGGACACGGCCGCTTCCTTTCTATTCCTAGCCATTTCATATCCCATCATCGCCTTAACACCTATCTGTGGCGGTGCGACTTAAAGCAAATTTAAAAAAAAAAGATTGCGTGTTTTGTGTGGTGGTTGGTAGTCTAGAGCGTTGTCTGAACATGTCGAGGAAAGTGCTTGGACAAACACTAACACCCAGTCCCCTAGCCAGAATAATTAATCAGACGTGATTAAAACCCCGTCCCTGCCGGAAATCGAACCCAGGACCCTCTCTACCAAAGACTTCAACGCTGACAATTCATCCAATGAGTCGGACGAAATAGCATTTCTACGCAATGTCATATGTTTTCAAAATAGTCACTAAAAGTATGATAGATATGGTTTTCCACGTGAACAGACATTCACACGTTTGATTCACGTTAAAGAATAGTAAACATTTAATGTGGCAGAATACCGAGCTCGATAGCTGCAGTCGCGTAAGTGCGGCCCGTATCCAGTATTCGGGAGATAGTAGGTTCGAACCCCACTGTCGGCAGCCCTGAAGATGGTTTTCCGTGGTTTCCCATTTTCACACCAGGCAAATGCTGGGGCTGTACCTTAATTAAGGCCACGGTCGCTTCCTTCCCACTCCTAGCCCTTTCCTATCCCATCGTCGCCATAAGACCTATCTGTGTCAGTGCGACGTAAAACAAATAGCAAAAAAAAATGTGGCAGAATAAGCAGTCTACGGTGTCGAGAATTAGTAATGAATGAGGGAAAATGTTCCCAGGGTTGGTCACATAAAAATATTTATTATACAATACGTTATGTCAATATTATTATCAAATTGTAAATATGACAATAACCGTCACATACCTAGGTGGGTTCTATTTGATACCCTCTTAAACAAAGGTTAATTCCAACCTACGTTTTCGAAGTAAGTTCTTGACAATTGATAAGGATAAGAAAAATGGAGAATAGATTAGTAACAGAGTCAACATATGTAAGGTTCCTAAGTCACCAGGAAAATTATATTCAAACAATGTAACGTGCTGGACAAGCCCATTCCGTTCTCTCATTCTGGTTCCAACTAACAACAAGTCCGGCTTCATGGCTAAATGGTTAGCGTGCTGGCCTTTGGTCACAGGGGTCCCGGCAGGGTCGGAAATATTAACCATCATTGGTTAATTTCGCTGGCACGGCGCCTGGATGTATGTGTCGTCTTCATCATCACGCAGGTCGCCTACGGGAGTCAAATAAAAAGACCTGCACCTCGCGAGCCGAACATGTCTTCGGACACTCCCGGCACTAAAAGCCATACGCCATTTCATTTTACTAACAACAATTTCGAGGAGTAAGCCAAATACCACAAGGTCGAAAATCTTACGTTGTAATAATAAAGGCTACATGTCCCTTCGACGATACCCGATAGACGACCATCACATCACAGTCGCTTCCTTCCCAGTCCTAGCGCTGGCCCATTTAATCGTCGCCATTAGACATCTCTGAGCGGGTATGACGCAAAAAAAAATCCTTGAAAAGCTGTGAATTGTGGATTTTACACACAATAGTTACACTGATCTTTGAAGTTCATGAGAATATTTACAGAAAAGTAAAGTCACCTCTGTACAGGCCATGAAGGCCCTTGGAGGAGTGGAAGGTAAAGGCTTTCACCATTGTTAACCTCGGCACGTGATGGGGTAGAGTGGTTAGCTCTACGCCCGGCCACCTCTGCCACCAGAAATTAACCTGGTACTCATTTTTGGTGTAGACTGAGTGAACCTCAGGGCCATATGCACCTCCGGAAGTGGAAATCTCGTTTCTTAAATTTTACGACTTCCCGACGGGGATTCAAACCCAGGTCCTTCCGGGCGAACCGAGCACGCCTTTACCGCCTCGGCCAGGCAGCCCCTGAACATTTACAAACCCACACTTAATTAACTCAAATAAAAGAAAGGAAAGAAAAGAAAAGAAAACAAAAGAGATAATAACAAAAATAGCTTTTAAAACGCACAACATTTACTATAATGTAATATCTGTCACTGCTATAACTACTTTGAGAGATTCAGTGATCCTAGTTAGGAACAATGGGTCTGAGTTTCGAAACTTACACATATTACAATTTTGTTTACAATTTGCCTTATGTTGCACTGACACAGACAGGTCTTATGGCCACGATGGAGCAGGAAAGGCCTAGGAGCGGGAAGAAAGTGTCCGTGGCCTTAATTACAATACAGACCCAACATTTGCGTGGTGTTAAAATGGAAAACCACGGAAAACGATCTTCAGGGCTGCCGACAGTGGGGTTCGAACCTACTATCTCTCGAATGCAAGCTCACAGGTGCGCGCACATACACATTTCCCAGCAGAATATTCTGATTTGTTTACTGCCATCTAAATACTTGAAGAATAGTACGCATAGCATACATACATACATACTAAGCGTGTTGTCATTTCTTGATGGATGCAGTACTTCTGTGACTGTCCCTTGCAAAATGTAGCTTCCACCGAAGTCCCAGTCTCGATGATGATGCTTGTTGTTTAAAGCGGCCTAACATCTAGGTCATCGGCCTCTAATGGTAAGAAATGAGACGAAATGCAATGACAATTTAAAAGTCTAAAATTTATCCACTGACTAGAAACGTGATGACGAACAGTGAAATGATAAATGTGATTTAAAATAATAAGTAGAGCCGACTCACAATACTGAAAGTTAAAAATAATTCCAAAAACGATCCACTGGCTAGAATTCAAAAAGATGACGATGGACAATAATTATGAACTTAAAACAATCAGTGGATCCGACCCGCAATGCCCCACCTTCCCAGAAACTATATTGAAAACATATTATTACTGACCAAGGGACTGCTTACAAAGCACAATTCTGAATTGCTGATTCTGGTTGTCCAAAGAGGTCCAAAATCCGGGTCAACGGCCTCTTATTATGGTACTGATCGCTAGTAAAGTATAACCTTGGTATTTCTCAAGTTGCGGTACTATTCAGAAGTAGCGCAGACTCACGGTGTTCCAAACGTTATGATACTACTCACAAGTATTGTACGTCGCACAGGTATCGCAGACCTATGGTGTTCCTCATATAATGGCTGCACTCGTAGGCAACGCAAACCCATGGTGTTCCTCACATAGGTGTACTAATCATAGGAACTCGTACTATCCCGCAGTATTCCTCACATAGTGGGTACTAATCACAGTCAACGCAGACCCACTGTGTCGCTCATATAGTGCTACTAATCACTGGCAACGTAGGCCTGTGGTGTTTCGCATAAAGTGATACTAATCACGTGTACTGTAAACCCATAGTGACCCACACACTATTGCTACTAATCACAAAACTATTGAGTACCTAACATAATGGTACTACTCGCAAGTAAAGGGAACCAAAAAAAAAAAAATACTGAACACTGTTCTTCCTCAGTGCAAACAGAGAGTGACGCGGCCATTTTTACGTCACAACAGCGCAAGCTGTACTGATCTGATAACGCTGAAACCTACCACAGACGTAGACAACGGTGTCATCTAGCTCATGGTGACTACAGGACGTCATAGAGCCAACCTAAAGACACTTAGAGCAAAATTGTAGATACTTATTGACTTGATTAGTATAATTACGTCAATTCGGATTTTCGAATTTTCGGATTTTTGAAGGGCGGAAAAAAGTCCAATCGACACTCCATGTCGTACGATGTCGGCATGTAAAAGATCTCTGGTGATAAATTTGGTATTTACCCGACAAAATTAATTAAATCTCAGCCATAGACGCCCAAGAGAGATCCGGTTTACTCTAGGTCCGCTAGATGGCAGACAGAGTAAACCGGAACGTCGAAATTGACGAGCAGACAGCCAGATGGCGTCAAATCGAAATGTCTGCAAACGGTAGCTGAGGCCATATTATTATTATTATTATTATTATTATTATTATTATTATTATTATTATTATTATTATTATTATTATTATTACGTCAATTGTCTCGCTCAACATTGGCTGACCCTCATACTACTTGTACTACTCATACTACTACTACTACTCGTATTTTAAGTCTGGGTGCCACTTCATTTTTAGAGGAAAAAATCAGCTCAGGATTGATGTACAATAACACTTAATTATTTTCATCATCATCATCTGTTTATCCTCCAGGTTCGGTTTTTCCCTCGGACTTAGCGAGGGATCCCACCTCTACCGCTTCAAGGGCAGTGTCCTGGAGCTTCAGACTCTTGGTCGGGGGATACAACTGGGGAGTATGACCAGTACCTCGCCCAGGCGGCCTTACCTGCTATGCTGAACAGGGGCCTTGTGGAGGGATGGGAAGAGTGGAAGGGATAGGCAAGGAAGAGGGAAGGAAGCGGCCGTGGCCTTAAGTTAGGTACCATCCCGGCATTCGCCTGGAGGAGAAGTGGGAAACCACGGAAAACCACTTCCAGGATGGCTGAGGTGGGAATCGAACCCACCGCTACTCAGTTGACCTCCCGAGGCTGAGTGGACCCCGTTCCAGCCCTCGTACCACTTTTCAAATTTCGTGGCAGAGCCTGGAATCGAACCCGGGCCTCCGGGGGTGGCAGCTAATCACGCTAACCACTACACCACAGAGGCGGACCTTAATTATTTTAAATATTAAAACACATCAAATATTTCCTTGAATATTGAATTTTCACGACCGTATTGTAATCGAAACCGACTTTCAACCTATTAGGTCGTGTTACGCACTCTACAGTGTGATGGTAGTAGTACCAGACCTGTAGCTTAGATCCTTTCCAACAGAACAAAGATGGCCTAGGCCACCATAGCTCAATTGGTAGAGCAACCGACGCGAAATCGGAAGGTTGTGGGTTCGGATCCCACTGGTGTCTGGTTGGCCATTTTTGTTCTGTACTTAACATCTCTTCAACACGTACTAAATGTACGTAACACGACCTAATAGGTTTAAAGTCGGTTTCGATTAAATATTTCCTTGTTATATAATGTTGCTAAACTTTGCCATATGGCAACATCTGATGGGAAGAAGTTCAATAATATTTTTATTCCAGGATGTAATTTTCTTTCTATTTCCTGATTGACTGGAAACAGAATAGGAGATATGTAGCAACCTGGACGAACTTCTTGACTGACAGGTACAGTATGTTTTCAGTTAGCTTAGAGTCTAGCCTCAAACGAATTTCTTTCTCTACTGTTTTTTTCTTTCAACGTCATATTAACAGTTTAGTTGTGGTCGGCATTGCCCTAAGGCTCTATTCAGGTCTTGTTCGGGATGTTAAAACCGAATGCCCTTCCTAGCGCCACGCATTGGTCCTACTGAAAATTCCACCTGATGACATATAGGATACGAACCCGGAACTTTTTCAGCGTATCCCTGGCTTATTCTGTGATAGCCAGATATTTTAAGGTTGAATGTCATTTGATTTTTCAGAGGAAAAATTCAACCCAGGATTGAGCAGGATTCGAACGTCGGCCATCCAGTTGGAAGGCTAACAACTTAATAATTTAATTTAATGTTATTTGTTTTACGTCCCACTAACTACTTTTTTACGGTTTTCGGAGACGCCGAGGTGCCGGAATTTAGTCCGGCAGGAGTTCTTTTACGTGCCAGTAAATCTACCGACACGAGGCTGTCGTATTTGAGCACCTTCAAATACCACCGGATTGAGCCAGGATCGAACCTGCCAAGTTGGGGTCAGAAGGCCAGCGCCTTAACCATCTGAGCCACTCAGCCTGGCTGCTAACAACTTAACCACTGAGCTAATCTCGTTCTCACCTTCTCAGTTTCTGTTATAATATAATATAATATAATATAATATAATATAATATAATATAATATAATATAATATAATATAATATAATATAATATAATATAATATAATATAATATAATATAATATAATATATAGTCGAACCTCGATATCTGGAACCTCCATCATTCGAATGTTCAGTATCTCGAAGTAATTACAATTTCCCGGCCGTTTCTCCTAGCGATGTGACGAGTCGAATACTTCGTCAACTCGAGTCACTCGTATTCGGAAACACTGCCACTCGAGTTGACGAGTCGACCGGGTAGGACAGGGAGAGCGAGACAATCGCAATGTCTCCTGAAAGAAGCGAGTAGGGAACTCGAGTTGACGAGTCGGGCAGGAAGAACAAGTCAAGACGCCGAGGCCATCGCGAGTTATGAAACTCGAGTGCTTTCTGTGTGCGCTGAGTTTACTCGAGTCTATGTTATGACTGTGAATATACAGGTTGCACATTTCAGGCATGAAAACGAAGACAATTGTATTCGTAATAGTATAGTAATCGAGTAATGCATTTCCTACCAGAAAGCACATACTTGTTAAATTAACACTGTCTGGCAGCTAAAGAAAATAATGTTTAATAAATATGGAAACAGAAATACTGAGCTCTTCTCAAACGTAAACCAAATACTAGTCTCAACCCTTTGTGAGGAAAACTAGTTATATAACAAATTATACCAATGCTAAAGGGAAAAATGCTTAATCATATGCAAAAATAACGTTAATACTGTATCTGGTTTTTTGCTTAGGTTAGGAATTGATCAAAGAACAGAAAGCACTCGTCTGAACTCGGGGCTATTCGGAACATATTGTATCTTTGACCTCGTGTAGCAAATGAAGAGTTGAATACTCGTCAACAGAAGCACGTCGGTCGTGACAGAAGTAACTCCTATTCGAAAACACTGCCAACTCGAGTTCGCGACAATCGCCATGTCTCGTGAATGAGATGGGATGTGCTATAGATATTCTATGCCTTTGCTGGCAAGATGTAGTGTTTACAGTGCACTATGTCTTCTGGTATGGGCTATATCAAATTTGTTACTTTCATTGATCTGTCTCAGTCTTATCCTTGGCTTTGACAATATGAAAGTGACTGAGGTATAAGTGATGCTAGTAATACCATTCCTTATGCAGTCAGTACCTGTTATGAATGGTGTGAAAATATTGCTCATAGGGTCAGTTGGTGCTGCATTTCAGTGGGCTTGGCAGACCGATATGTAATAGCAATGGCTGGCTCAATGAGGAAAGCAACGGGAAACTACCTCACTCCTCATTTCCCTAGTACGCCTCTTCAGTGACGCCTAGGCTCTTGGCGGAGCTGCAGAGGATCAAACCAGCCTTCGGGCTGAATACCCAACATACATACATACATACATACATACATACATACATACATACATACATACATACATACATACATACATACATACATACATACATACATACATACATACATAGATATTCCAACTAGGTAAGGCGTGTAAGGGAACACGAATACTTTTTGTATTCACTGAGTTTACTTGAGTCCATGTTATAACTCTGAATATAGACTATAGGATGCTCAATTGAAGTACGAAAAATTAAAGTAATCGAACTCGCAGTAACTTATTCAAATAGTAATAACGTATTTTATACCACAGATAATATACATGTTAGACTAACACTGGTCAGTAGCTGAATAAAAAGAATTTGATAAAATCAAGGAGAAAAGCTCCGAATTATTCTTAAAATATAGACAAAATATAGTCTCAACCCTCTGATTTAAAACTAATTGATAACACTAACAATATTAAGACTACAGGAAAACTATAAATAATTAAGAAAAAATGAAGAAATTTAATATCATTACGCACACTTTCTAAAAAAATCAAGCGTAATATTTTTGTTGTAATCACAATATGTTCTCCTACTTATGATTTGTAGGCTGCAGCACACCAACTATTGAGAAATAAAATTTTGTCCAACTTCTTTGGTGACAGTCTGTTTCGTCGCTCATTTGTGAGCATACCAGCCTTGGAAAATAACCTTTCCGATGGGACCGATATCGCAGGTATACACAAGTACTTATTGGCCAATTTGTAACGGGAAGGAAAAATGTTTTTTTTTTCTGTCCTCCCAAAACTGTAAAGGATTATCTTTCCTGTCTAAATATGGTAATTCCAAGTATTGTTTCACCATTATTGTAGCTGAAGAAGCCGGAGTTTGTTGAGTTGTCATTTCCTTAATCTTTTTGTCCAATGTTTCCCAAAGATCATCTTCGTCGTTTTCTGTTGGTGTAGATTCTGTTGATATAGATTGCACCTGCTGTGGGTGCGAGACTGTGAGTTGATTATCTACCACAAGTTCTTCGATCACCCACTTCTGAGCATTATCTGCGTTCGACTCCAAGCCAAAGCCTTTTTTCTTGAAGCGAGGATCAAGGAAGGTTGATTTCGACGCCGTTCTGTTGTTTTCGTAGACATTTAGTCGTTTGTCGAGCACCTCAACTAACGATTTTTGTAAATGTCTTCCTGCATCTGTTCGAGGTTTCTTTTTGTTTACTGTGTTTTGCAGTCCCCTTATTAGTGGGATCACACAAGATAAAGTCGGATAAGATTCTCCAGCTAGGATTACAGTCATCTTTTCCACAGGACTTAAGAGAGCAGTTATGTCTTCGAGTATAAGCCATTCGGAAGAATCTAAGTTGGACACTGGTGACTGTATGAGTGGTAATGTTGCTGACAAAGGAACCTTTACTTTTAACAATCTTTCCAACATATATAAAGTTGCGTTCCATCTTGTGGGCACGCCCTGTTTCAGTTTAAGTTCTTCAAGGCCCATTTGCTTTTGAATCTCTTTTAATTTGTAAGATGATTTACTGCTGTGCTTGAAATGTGAAACTATAGACCGACATTTGGTGATAAGTTCAATCAACTGATCATTTTTTAAATGATTATTTTCGTCACTGTCTTTTGTTATGCAATCTTTAACAGCGAGATTCAACGTATGGGCAACACAATAGTGGTTACGTTTGCGCAAGTAGTCATTTACTGCCTTTTTCATGCTGCTGGTATTATCTGTAACAATAGCTACAATTTTACCCTATATTTGCCACTCGCCTGCAATTGTTCGTATAGTGTCGGCTATGTTAAGAGATGTGTGTTGTGAAGGCAACTCCGTAGTGGACAGAACCGACGAGTTCAATTTACAGTCGTGGATGAAATAAGCTGTTAGGGATATAGAGCATTTGTTGCTATCAGACGTCCAAATATCAGTTGTTACTGCTACATTTTCCACCATTTGTAGTTTTTGCCTGGGAGCTCCTGAACATATATTGTATCTGTCATCGAGCATTTTATCTGACAATACTTTTCGAGTGGGTAGCGTATAGTCAGGGTTGAGTTTCTGAGTGTACCTTTTGAAACCCACATTTTCTACAGTTTGTAGGGGCTGATAATCTAAAACTATCATATCTAATAACGCTTCGTCAATAACCTTTTGATTCACTTTTGCAGGAGGAATTAATCGCATTTGTCTCTGACGTTTTGGACGAGGTTCTGCATTACTTGCCGTGATGTATTTTCCTCTTGCGATGTGGAAAAGAAGTCTTCATTTAATTGAATCCCAGTCGTAGTACAAGTACTAGTAGGCCTACTTACTGCGATTCTGGATTGTTCGTCTAGTCTAGGCTGCACTGCTTTATTTGTACTGTTAGTATTAGACACTACAGGATCTGAACTTTCTAAAAACTGGATTGGATGCTTCCTTTTCAAATGCGATATTAAGTTAGTTGTGTATCCGAAATGCTTATAGGAACACGAACACAAGTCACACTTCAGTCTATTATCCCCCGTCTTTTTGTAACAGATTTCTTATTTTCTCGAGGCATGACGTAAAAACATTCAACTAGTATAAACACACCAACACATCAACAAGTAAAAGTAAACAACCATTACGATTATAATTGAATGATTACTCGAAATTGAATTCGAGTATTCTTCCCGGCATATATTAGAAATCGATCAGTCAGGAACAGAAAGCACTCGATCTCACTCGGGTTGATTCGGGCGAGTTCGTGTCTCTGACTCGGGCGACTTGGGAGCGAGTCAACGAGTCACGAGTGAGGTCTTACCACAGTCGGCCATGGTTCATGTGGACATCCGTCGATTTCTTTACTCGAGTTACAACAGGAAGTCACTCGAGTTGACTCGAATACATGCTTGACTCGAGTTAAACGAGTTAAAATATTCGACTCGTCACATCACTAGTTTCTCCTATTCTTCACGTGTATTTACTTCTCTATGACTCGAAATTCGGTTACACGAATTTCTCGAATTCTCGAAGCAAACGTTTCCTCCCTTGAAGCAAAAAACACTCTGTAATTCGAATTTTGTACATCAACTGTGCGTTAGAGCATTTGCGGTTTGGAGGATCAGTTAACCCAGCAGCACTGGCGTTCTTCGTTGTGACTTGAGTGCTGGCGCCTAGTCTCACAGACCCATGTATATTTTAAAAATATTATTCTGAATTATAAGCAATAAGCAGTTTTAAATATTTTAATAGTTTGAGTGGTTTATAAATAACAAGTAAAATTATAAATCAAACACTTGTGTTACATTTTACAGATGCACTTAATATTATAATAGTTACAGTAAAAATGTGTATTGGTAGTATATATTACATAACAGAAAATATACACTGACTGAACAAATGTCATGGGATAGCGGAGCACTGATGCGCAGGTGTTGTCTGCGCACCACACGCCCCCTGTGCCAGCGACAGTTGTATAGGAGACCTTGTGAGCAGTGGCTGTGCATGTGACAGGTGTAACATGGAACGTCGTCGTGAGCTGACACCGTTCGAACGGGATATGGTGGTCGGTGCCCGACGGATGGGAAGTGCAATTTCGGAAGTGGTGCGGGAATTCGGCTTCACATGATCAACCGTGTCCAGGGTGTATCGTGAATGCTTGAATGCGGGTGTCACCGTTCACAACAGACGAACGACCGGTCGTCCAGCCACCCTCGATGACCGTAACCGGCGACATCTGAGACGGATTGTCAATAGTGACAGACGGGCAGCCGTGCAACAAATCACGGCTCAATTCATCACAGGTCGTGCTTGACACGTCTCCCAGTGGACAATCCGTAGGAACATGGGTTCTATGGGGTATGGCAGCCGGCGCCGCACACGGGTGCCACTGTTAACCCAATGTCATTGCGCACAACGACGCGCATTTGTCGCCAGTCACCAGGGATGGACACTGGAACAATGGCGTAACGTGATATGGTTGGACGAATCACGATTTAAACTGCACCATGCCGATGGGAGGCACCGTGTATGGCGCAGACCACATGAAGCGATGGATCCCGCCTGCCTCGAAGGTGTGGTCCAGGCCGCTGGTGTCTCTGTTATGGTCTGGGGTGTATTTTCCTGGTATAGAATGGCCCCCTAGTTGTTCTGGAAAAGACTTTGAATGGTACGCGGTATGTTGAGCTGCTTGGAGACCACCTCCACCCATTTTTGGCCTTCCAGCGCCCAGACGGTTCTGCGGTGTTTCAAGATGATAACGCGCCGTCACATCGCTCCCATGTCACCCGGGAATGGTTCCAGGAACATGCAGCAGAGGTGTAACGACTGCCATAGCCACCCAGGAGCTCCGATATGAACCCTGTCGAGCATTTCTGGGATGTCCTGGAACGCAGGCTCCGTGCCATGGATCCTGCACCCACAAATAGACCAGCATTGGCGGCCGCTCTGCAAACGATGTGGTGTCAGCTGCGTCCAGAGGACTACCAGGGACTTGTCGACTCACTTCCACGGCGTCTCACTGCAGTTCGCAGGGCCAGAGGAGGCCCCACACGCTATCAGGTGACTATCCCATGACATTCGCTAAGTCAGTGTAGTGTCTGGCATTTGAAATTATTTGATATTAAAATATATTATAAAATAGCAAAACACCAAACGCAAAACATTCCCTCCAAAAATAATCACTCTGGGCTCGAAATTCTATGACTGAATTTGCTAGTCATAAACTATTTGGGAATTGGACACCCCTGGTATGAACATTCGGCATGATTTACGACATAAGACATAAAGACTTTTTACAAAATTTGCAATAGTTTTATTCTCTATTTTGCTATGAATCACATTATCTTCCTCTTCCTTGTCTGATTCGTCAGGTTTTGATTCTAAATCGCTTTTACAGTCTTCTTCCAGTAACAGTTATACGCTCACCATCTTGTTCACTGGTTGTAATTCACTAAATAAAAAAATGAAATGGCATATGGCTTTTAGTGCCGGGAGATCCCAGGAAGGGTTCGGCTCACCAGGTGCAGGTCTTTTGATTTGACTCCCGTAGGTGACCTGCGCGTCATGATGAGAATGAAATGATGATGAAGACAACACACACACCCAGCCCCTGTGCCAGGGAAATTAACCAACGGTGGTTAAAATTCCCGACCCTGCCGGGAATCGAACCCGAGACCCCTGTGACCAAAGGCCAACACGCTAACCATTTAGCCATGGAGCCGGACCACTAAATAAAATTTCATCAATATAAAAGTTCACACTAAACGCATCAAGAAAGTGATAAACATTTGAAACATTCTTTTTAATACCCTGATGCGCGTAAACATAATTTTATAGAAATGTGCGTGCACTTAGATGTGTAATACGGACACTGGCGCCAAGTATGACAGACCCAAACGGGTATTATTTCCGGTTCTATAAGTGATCACGCAATCCGAGAGTGCGAAGTCAAACTAGTTAAGGGGAGAGGAAGGTACACAAGGAAACAGGATTGCAACCCCCATCATTCGCCCACCAATTACAAAAACATGTGGCATGGGTCTGAGAGACTAAGCGCCAGTGCTGAAGGGTTAAGTAAAGAAAGGGTTACAGTGATGCTGGGAGCTGATAAACTAAAACCTCTTGTGATCGTAAAATCGAGGAAACCTCACTGTTTCTCGGGTGTGAATTAATTACTGGTCACGTACAAAAGCATCCCCCGAAGCCGCGGATGATAAGCTCCATTTACGAATACTGGATGCGTGGTATTGACGAGAAATTTCAACCTGAAGGGAAGAAAATCCTCCTTTTCGCAGACAACTGCCCTGCTCTTCCCAAGGTGCTCGTTCAGGAGTTCAAGACAGTGCGCGTTGTCTTCATGCCACTGAACGTAACATCCAAAAAGTTAAAGCATTTCCATAGGAAGGGGGCTGTTCAGAGAATTCTGAGAGGAACTGAATCTGAGGACTCATTAACGGACATTAATCTACTACAGCGGATAAGAATGCTGAGTAAATCGTGGTCTGATGTGAAGCAGGAAACAAACTGCTTCCGCAAAGCAGGATTTTTGAAAGGTGACTCAGGAGATTCAGAACACGAAGAGGAAGAAGTCACTCTTATTCCTGAAGAATGGGTGGAGTATCAGCAGCCTGTTAACTGCGAAGATAATTTTGAGGCTTACATAAATGTGGACTATGACGTTATAGTGGCCGAGCCTCCTAAGGATACGTCAACGCTGCTGCCAAGCAACAACAACAACAAGAAGAAGAAGAAGAAGAAGAAGAAGAAGACTCCCAACAAAAATAGTTGGAGGTGCCTTCTCCTGTACCGTCAGCAGACCAGGTGATAAGTGGACTGGCTATTCTTCGATCCTACATACAGAGTCAGTCGAATGAAAATCATAGCAATAAATGTTCCTGAAATGTATGTGGAAGCAAATAAGGTTAACAGTAAAAAAAGAAGAGATTAACGAATTTCTTCCAAAGGTGTGAACGAAGGTACATTTCTTGTTTCACTACTGTATGTATTGTACTCTGTCTTCTAAAAAGTTACTATAATAAGGGTTATAATTAAAGTGATACCGAAAAATAAGAGTTTGTTTGTATATTTTTAAATAAAAGCAAAGCAAAGCAAAGTCACCTCCGTACAGGACATGAAGGCCCTTGGAGGAGTGAAAGGTAAAGACTTCCACCATTGTTAACCGCGACACGTGATGGGGTAGAATGTTAGCTCTACGCCCGGTCACCTTTGCCCCCAGGAATTAACCTGGTACTCATTTTTGGTGTAGGCTGAGTGAACCTCAGGGCCATATGCACCTCCGGAAGTGGAAATCTCTTTTCTTAAATTTTACAACTTCCTGACGGGGATTCGAACCCACGTCCTTCCGGGCGAACTGAGCACGGCTTTAACACCTCGGCCAGGCAGCCCCCTGTATATTTTTAAATACTGTTAAAAATACTGCATTTAGTTTATGCCCATAGATACATATGATTCAGTTATGTACCATACTTGCTCCCAAACGGCATTCTCGATAACTCGAAATAAAATTTAGCTTCCGAGGTGATTCGAGATATCGAGGATCCACTGTATCTACTGTAATTATGTCAATTTCTTCTCGCTCAGTATTGGCTGACCCTCATACTACTCATCTGTGAAAAAAAAAATTGCCACAATATTATATAACAGTAATAACCTGAAGTGTTCGAACTCATGTTTCTTCTGTTACAGAGTTTCAGAAGAAAACTGAAGGTGATATGGATAGATCGGTTTACAAATGAAGAGAAACTGAATCGAGTTTCTGTGAAGAGATCAATGTGACGAAATGTGAGCAGGAGATACATTTCCACTTCTTGTAATAGGCATGACTCGTTTCTAAGCTTGAGCGGACCAGTGGTGATTGTTGTCGCAAGGGGCAAAAGAACGGCATAATCAACCCCAGGTAACAATACTCTAAGGAGAAAAGGGATAGTTCTCGACCGTGCAATGACTGAGGAAAATAGGTAGAGAAAGAGGAGTGCCATGAAGGGCAGGAAAATGAAAACTTTCTAATCAGAACCCAAGAATAATTAATGAACACGTGGAGTGTGTATGCGAGGATCTTCATAAAGCAGAATTATTCAGTCTGCAGTATGTAAAGATTGTTGGTTACAAGGATAATGTCCGGATTGGGGAGGTGACTAATACTAAAGAAGTACTAAAATGTACCTGTGATAACAACGACATTTACAATAAGATACAAAAGTTGAAACCTAGAAAAGCAGCTGGAAATGATAACATTTCTGGGGATATACTAAAGACAATGGGTTGGGATACAGTACCATATCTGAAGAACTTATCTGATTATTGTTTGCACAAAGGAGCTATACCAAATGAATGGAAAGGTGCTATAGTAGACCCTGTGTATAAAGGAAGTGGCGATAGATATAAACCTGAAAATTACATGCTAGTGAGTTTGACACGCATTGCATGTACGCTTTGGGAAAGCATTCTTTCTGATTATATTAGACATGTTTGCGAAATATATAACTGGTTCGATAGAAGGGTTGAAAGTTGAAAGTTAGGTTGTGAGTTTCACAAACAGGAAAAGTCCTCTCAGTTTTAAGTACTGCGTTTACGGGGTGAAAGTTCCGTATGGGGCCCACTGTAAGCAGCTAGGTGTTAATGTAAGGAAAGATCTTCTTTGGGGTAATCATATAAATAATTATTGTAAATAAAGGGTACAGATCTCTGCACATAGTTATGCAGGTATTTAGGGGTTGTAGTAAGTATGTAAAGGAGAGGGCATATATGTCTCTGGTAAGATCCCAACTACAGTATGGTTCCAGTGTATGGGACCCTCACCAGAATTACTTGATTCAAGAACTGGAAAAAATCGAAAGAAATGCAGCTCGATTTGTTCTGGGTGATTTCCGACAAAAGAGTAGCGTTACGAACATGTTGAAAAGTTTGGGCTGGGAAGATATGGGGAAAAGAAGACGAGCTGCTCGACTAAGTGGCGTTCACGGTATCCTCTGCCTGTCGTACGAGTCGACTAAAAGGGGACCAGGGGCTCTCAACTTGGGAGCATGGGTTGGTGACCACAGTTCTCCTAACTGAGTCTGGCAATGCTTCTAATTACTTGTGTCAGGCTCCCCGCTTTCATCTTTCCGATCCGACCTCCCTGGGTCAATACTTGTTCTTTTCCAACCCCGATCCCCCTGTGGGTTGGGGCGGTAGAATAACTCCCACGATTGTAAGACTTGGATTGCCAAGAGGACTAATGCTCAGCCGAATGACCTGCAGCTGTTGGAATGCACGAGACAACGCGATGTCTCCTTCAGCTGCATTGCTTGGTTTTCGTGATCGGGTCCACCGCCTCTCATATATGACAATTGTTTTCAGTTAGCCTCACGAGACTGAGTGAATTCTGTTCCAATTATTATATTATATTATATTATATTATATTATATTATATTATATTATATTATATTATATTATATTATATTATATTATATTATATTATATTATATTATATTATATTATATTATATTATATTATATTATATTATATTATATTATATTATATTTGAACTGGCCGGTCATCAAACTAGAGGTCTCCAACTACTTTTAATGGGGCTGGTCATTGTGATGAGATGCACAATATTTTTTCAATGTATCACAATTGATGTCCTAAACAGCGAGTTTCGAAGTAAATATCGGTTAGCCCTAAAGCTCCTTATTATTTGAGGTACACAACCCAACGAACATGTATTACAGTCAACCTAAAAACATTTCCACTGCCTTAGTATGAATGTACCGTCGAGTTCATGCTCGAGAATATAGATAAAATCATTAGAGCCATTTTTATTTCACTGACGTAGACTATAAGAATGTTTAAAAAAAGATCACAGGTGCGAATAACACTATCTTACCTATGGACATGATGTGTCTATTAGCACCACGGACAGATTCCGTAGGTGTCAGTCATAGCCCCGGCTCCCCACAGCTAAGGTGGCAACATGACGGATCGCTGCTGTTGCGGAGCCAAATTTTCAGGAAACAGGTTCAATTTCCAGGCTGCTAGAAATTTTTTTCCGTTTTAATCCACATACAATGAATGTGATATGGCCACATACCTGTTTGCTCCAAAGAGGACTGTTTTTAATCGGATGTTACGTAGCCTGGCTGGACTGCGAGATGATGTTCTTTAGGTAGGAAGCACGATACCCTGCTGCAAGTGCTCGAAACTTTGACCACCTTGGTTTATACAGATTTAAATACTACGCTGTAAAGACATTCTTGTTCTTTGTAACATGCGAGGTAGAGCAGCATGGTATGCCTCGGTGATCAGTTGCCGAAGGTGATCAGAATTTTCAGGCCCTGGTGCATACACTACATGTTTTTCACGACCCCACAGGAAGAAGTCAAGTGGCGTAAGATCGGGTGATTTGGCGGGCCAGAGAATGGGTCCTCCCGTTCCTAGCCATTTATTAAGTTATTGCTGGTGGTGATAACTGTGTTAAGAGAAAGCAAAACTGGGCAACTATACTCTGTTAACACTAATCAGATGAAAAACTGGAAGATGTCCGACACTTCGAAAATAAAGGTATCGACAAAAGAAAGACAAGGGCCACGAAGGGCGTGAAAATGGAAGACTCCCTAGGCTTCAAGTGCTCTAATACCTTCGGGGTCGGAAAAGAACAAGAGTTGACCAAGGGAGGTCGGACAGGATAGATGGAAGGGAGGAGTATGGCACAAGTAAGTAGAAGCAATGCCAGGACTCAGCTGAAGGCCCCGTGGTCACCAACCCACGCTCCCAAGTTGAGAGTCCCTGAAGCCCCTTTTAGTCACTCCTTACAACAGGCAGGGGGGGGGGGGAGCAAGACAGCATGGGTTTAAATGAAATTCAAGGAATATGTCCTCATTTGAAATAACTATGTTAAAGAACCTAAAAAATTAGTTGTATTGTAGAAGTAATTATTTTACAATTGGCTTTTCGTCGCACCGGGCTAGGAGTTGGAAGGAAGCGTGAAAATAAGACTCCCTAGGTCTCGAGTGCTCTAATACCGTCGGGGTCGGAAAAGAACAAAAACTGACCAAGGGAGGCCGGATAGGACAGAGGAAAGTTAGGAGCCTGATACAAGTGGAAGCAATGGCAGGACTCACTCAGCTGAGGGCCCCGTGGTCACCAACCCACATTCCCAAGTTAAGAGGCCCTGGGGCCTCTTTCAGTCGCCTCTTTCGACAGGCAAGGGATATCGTGGGTGTTATTCTACCGCCCCAACCCACAGGGGGATCGGGGTTGGAAAAGAACATGTACTGACCAAGGCAACGAAGGGAGGTCGGATCGGAAAGATGAAAGCGAGGAGCCTGACACAAGTAATTGGAAGCATTGCCAGACTCAGTTAGGAGAACCGTGGTCGCCAACCCATGCTACCAAGTTGAGAGCCCCTGGTCCCCTTTTAGTCGACTCTTACGACAGACAGAGGATACCGTGAACGTTATTCTACCGCCCCCACCAACAGGGGAAATTTATTAGGATGCGGACCATGAAGGTGGTTCCGGACGACTACTGATCCATGAGGTGGAGCCCGGTCCTGTTGAAACCAGTTCGTAATCGGTTGAACAGTGGCACGTTCTCCATCAACTGTGAGAGTTCATTTTGAAGAAAATTAAGGTAGCGTGCTCCCATCAAATGGCCGTCGAAGGAATATGGTCCGATTAGGTAGTTATCCAAGATCCCACACCAGACAATTACGTCCCACTGCGCTTGGGGATTCTCCACGCTCCAACAGTGCATAGTGTGCCGTTTTACAGTCCCATTGATGTGAAATCTTGATTCATCTGAAAACAGAACTCTTGACAAAAGAAGGTCGCATCATTCATCACACTGAGTAATGCCCATTTACAAAATGTTGTTCGAGCATCGATATGGCGTCCGTGGAGATGGTGGTGTAATTGCAGAAGTTATGGATGAAATGTAAGGACAAATATTTACTCACCCTAGTGCGCACGCAAAGATGGATCGTTAAGCCTGTACAGATGGCTCAACGAACAAGCCCTGTGCTCAACCGCACACGCACTGCCTCTACGTGAGCTTGAGGCAGTAGCGATCGGTGAGAGATGAAAGTTTGAAGCGGACAATGTACGTCAAGATGGGTAGATGTAAGGATGTGACAGTGTTGCAAAAAGAGGGCAATCGTGTTTGGCCATAAGGTGCGTAAAGTTGCTGGATTTGTTGGTGTTTCGCAGCGGACTGATCAACGTGTCTACAAGCAGTGGTGTACTACACGTGACCACGAAACACGACAGAACTGTGGTCGGAAAAGGATCCTGACAGAGAGATCGAAGACGCGTTTCATGGCTTGCGAATCAAAATCGCTTCCTAACCCGACAGGAATTGCAGTAAATAAAGGTCTAACCTGTTAGCGAGAGAACATTGCGATGGGAACTGCATAAAATGAACATTTGGAGTCGGTCACCTCCCACGAGCCATTGCTCACAGAGTCACATGAAGATGCGCGTCTTCAATGGACTAGAAATAATCGAACAGTAGCTGAATCGCCGAACGTAATGTGGTATGACAAATCACATTCTTGTCTGTATTCCAATGACGCACGTCACCGAGTGCACCAAATGCCAAATGAAGCATTTCATCCTGGATGTGTCCAAGGTCAGGTTCAAGCGTAAGGTGGGTCTGCGATGTTTTGGGAGTGCCAGTAAAGTTAATCGGGCTTGACGCATAAGGGACTGGTTTTATGGATACTCTCCCATTCTATTACATCTCGATCGGTCTACAAAATCACCAGATTTGAAACCCACTGAAAATCTGTGGGACTTGTTGAAACAGCGGGTAAAAGGCCCACGTCATGAGTCTCGCAATTTGGTGGAACTGCGCCATCACATCCTCAGCGAACAGCTTAACCTGGATGCAACGTACCTGCACAACGTTTTGGACCCACTTCCTAACCGAATCCAGGTTGTTATCAAGTCCAGAGGCGGAGTTCCACGGTATTGAATGATGTTTGTAATTATTTCTCCAGGTGTGATAATTTTTTTTGTCCGATGAGCTTAACAGACGAACGGCCGATGTTGGTCTGTCGTGTAACTGTCCGGGTACTAATATGAGAATTATTAATAGAGTCCGGACATTCATGCAGGTTAGAATGCAAAGTTACTGAAGCGAGCACAAAGTATAGTCTACCTTCACAACGACCATGCTATGTGAATTGCATAAACATTAGGGGTACGGCCCATCAGAACCCCTATAATTTATGTTACTCTTGCTACATTGTGAAAGAGCGGGTGGCCGACACTTTCTACTAATCAAATAAGTTTGCAATCTAACCTGTTACTGCATAAAAATCCGGGCTTTAATTATTAACAACCTCTTCATTTGGACCGTAACCATACCAACTATACAGTTCAAAAAATCAGGGGAAGATGTTTTTGAACTACGCCATGCTTCACAAAACAATACCTCACACGCAGGTAAATTACCAACTAAACCTTTCTTCTTTACCGTCAAAGTATACAAAAGAACAACGATGGATCCGCGTTCATTTTCAGAACACAAACGGAAATGTCCAAATAGGGGCGAAAACAAGGTGATAACAGTCCTCCAAGGTGGATTTTTATCATAGTTGGAGAGCTTCAGTACGGTGTATGCCCTCCACGAGCACTTACCACAGCTTGGCACCTACGTGACATGCTTCGTATAAGTCGACGGAGGTCACATTGCGGTATCAGGTCCCATTCTGTTCGAGGTCTTGGAGAGTCTGTGGTGGAACAGGCACGCACGAACACTTATATCAAGCCTATCCCACACATGCTCGATGAGATTACGGTCGGAACTCACTGCTGGCCATTCCATCTCTTGAATGTCCAGTTCTCGCAAAAGACAGCTCTGCTGATGCGCGCTACATGAGCCCAGGCATTGTCGTGCATGAGTACGAATTCAGGGCCAACACGGTATGCAGCAACCAACACATGCTATTGCAGTATCTGTTCGATGCACCCCGCAGCGGTAAGATTACCACAGACGACAAGATCCGTACGGCCATCAATACTGATGCCACCCCACATCATCACAGAACCTTGTCCGAATCGGTCTTCTTCCTGGACAACATCTGGCATATACTGCTCACCACGGCGTCTCCATACACGTTGACGTCCATCACGCTGCGTCAGAGGAAATCTGGACTCGTCTATGAACAACACAGGTCTCCATTGGTGAAGTTACCTGTTGACTTGGGTACAGGCAATCAGAAGGTGAGTTGCGTGATGTTGCTGCGTTAAATGGGGCACTGGAACCGGACGTCTGGGTCGTCAGGACACTTCTCTTAACCTGTTCCTTACGGTCTGGTCAGGCACCATGACTCCAGTGACACTCCTGCGGTCTTGTTGCAGTTCTTTGGCAGTTGCTAAACGACGCCGTAACGCGCAGATGGTCACATATCGGTCATCCTATGGGGTTGTCATGCGTGCACGACCTTGTCCAACCCTTCTTGTGAACTGGCCTGTCTCGTTGTAGCGATTCCACAAGCGGTGCATAACTGACGGAGAGACATTGAGATCCACAGCAACACGACGAAAAGTCCATCCTTCCAGGATCAAAGTGACGGCCCTTGCGACTTGAACCTCGTTAAGATGTCTCATCGGATGTGCTGGTTTACATACAACGTGCTCAAATGACCACAGTAGTTTGTGTACCTCAAGACGATACACTGACGCACCGTGTTTTCAGGGGTCACCTGACGGTTTAATGCATGGCTACGGCTACAACTAAGGTCTCAAGGTATGCTGTACGACCATTGGAACCCCAACTACCAAATTAACACTCACATATCAGACGTTACAAAACATGTTCCCCTAATTTTTTGAACTGTGTTTTATAAGGGAATTCATGAATTTAGCCTCTTGTTGCTTAGTCCATATCAGGGCGGAGCACTTCTAACACAAATACTGTTCAATCGTGTTATCTGGTGATGTTTTTTTCTTTTTCATGATTGTCTTAAGGTATAAAACCGCGTTGACATCGGTCCGTGTCGACAAATAAAATAATGAAGATGATTATGAAAAATGAGGAAAACATCGTAAAGGGACGATCACTTGAAGAACAAGACAAGAGAGAGTCATGAAAGAAGGAAGGACGGGAACATTACATGCACTGGCGTGCACTGAACCCCATCTACCCCAGCGGTGCTGGGATAAATAACTTTGTGTTAACATTTTCTAATTATTCCTTAGAACACTTTTCATAATATTTAAAAATTTGCGAATATCTAAGCCAAGCCAAGTACAGCTGTCTCGACCATCCGCTCGCACTACCGCGCTTCAGATTCTCCAGCAAGCTGAGTTTCCTTGCCGGCGCGATAGAGAGCTGCCCCAGCGAAATTTAAGGTCGCTTGGGTGACGCATGCACTTGATGATGATGATGATGATGATGATGATGATGATGATGATGATGTTTGTTGTTTAAAGGGGCCTAACATCGAGGTCATCGGCCCCTAATGGTACGAAATGAAATTAAAAAAGTTCAAATTCATCCACTGACCAAAATAAAAAATGTGAAGAATGAATGAATGGACAGGAAACAAACAAAAAACAAAAATCAAACAAAAAACAGTGGATTAGACTCAAAACAAAGATCGTAAATAATAATATTACTGACCAAGGGACCACTTATAAAGCACAATGATGCTTGATGTCTACAGGGTGCAAAATCCACGTCTAAGGCCCCACAGAATGGTACATGTCGCGAGTAAAGTAGAACCATGGTATTTGTCATGTTGGGGTACTAATCAAAACTACCAAAGACTCACGGTGTTCCACACAAGATGGGACTACTCACAAGTATTATACTTCGTATAGGTAACGCAAACCTATGGTGTTTCTCACACAATGGCGCCACTCATAGCCAACGCAAACCGATGAGGTTCCGCACCTAGGTGTTTTTTTCTACTGACTAGACTATCCCGTGGTGTTCCTCACATAGTGGGTACTAACCACAGGCAACGCAGACCCACGGTACCGCTCATATAGTGGTACAACTCCCAGGCTACGCCCAGACCCGCGGTGTTGCTCATATAGTGGTACAACTCCCAGGCTACGCCCAGACCCGCGGTGTTGCTCACATGGGTACGGCGCACGGGTACTGGAAAACCCCAGGCCACGCTCTTGGCTGCTACTAATCACAAACCTATTTCGTACCTAGTATAGTGGTACTACTCGTAAGTACAGGCAACCCATGGTGTTCCCCACGTGATGGTACGAATCAAAAGTAGTTTCATGGTTCCAATTCAATCATCCCTTGGTCACCCCTTTTAGTCGCCTCTCACGACAGGCAGGGGATCCCGTGGGTGTATTATTCGTCTGCGTCCCCCACCCACAGGGGGTAAAGAGAGAGAGAAAAGAAGAAAGAAGGGATCCGTCACTTCGAAAGATGAAATAACGGACAAAGAAAGGCAAGGGCCGCGAAGGGCGTGAAAATGAAAGACTCCCTAGGCCTCGAATGCTCTAATACCGTCGGGGTCGGAAAAGAGCAAGAGTTGACCAAGGGAGGTCGGACAGGATAGACGAAAGTGAGGAGCCTGGTACAAGTAAGTGGAAGCAATGCCAGGACTCAGCTAAGGACCCCGTAGTCGCCAATCCACACTCCCAAGTTGAGAGCCCCTTGGGCCCCTTTTAGCCGCCTCTTACGACAGGCAGGGGATTATCGTGGGTGTATTCTTCATCTGCGTCCCCCACCCACAGAGTGTAGTGTGTTTGGTCCGCGAGAGGTATTTTAATTCCCTCAAGTCCGCCGGCAAGCCGGTTAGGACCCCCCTATCCACCACCTGGGACGCGCCACGTGGGAGTATCACCTCTCCCTCTGCTACACCAGCGTAGTAGGTTCGTGGACGCATGCACTTGAAGCTTCCTCTAGGCGAAGCTGTGGCCCCTCTCCCGACAGCAATTTACGGCGACAGGCCAGCTATCTTACGTAAGGGGTGTTAGTTTTAATACTTGACACTCGAAGACCAGCGCCACGCACTAGAGACTGTAAGAAAAATATCAACATCTTAACAGTATAGGCACTTGCACATCATCTTGTTAATAAAAATAAAGCCAATATATGAAATCAATTGTAATACAGAAGAATATATTTTAGTCTTGGATTTCGGCACGTATACAGTTTTTTCGGGGAATTCATTGATGGCATGTGTAGAGTATGTGTTCCGATAGCCGCAGAAAAGTATTTAGGTTGTTCAGCATGAACACAGAGTTAAGCTCGAATGGTTGTCAGTGATGGTGGTATGTAGTGAATTTTTGTAGTGTTCCTCTTGGATTATAGGTGAAGGTTTCGCGATTTCTGTGGCATTCTTCATGAATATAACATGTGTTATAGGTCGTGACAAATATTTCCCCTCGTTTGTCTTGATGCACGCACACTCAGTATGCGAGTGAAACTATTAAAACTTCAGCGACGGTAAAATACCAGTTAAATTTTGCTGACCGGGCGAGTTGGCCGTGCGTGTAGAGGCGCGCGGCTGTGAGCTTGCATCCGGGAGATAGTAGGTTCGAATCCCACTATCGGTAGCCCTGAAAATGGTTTTCCGTGGTTTCCCATTTTCACACCAGGCAAATGCTGGGGCTGTACCTTAATTAAGGCCACAGCCGCTTCCTTCCAACTCCTAGGCCTTTCCTATCCCATCGTCGCCATAAGACCTATCTGTGTCGGTGCGACGTAAAGCCCCTAGCGAAAAAAAATTTGCTGATTTGTTTAGTTAGGCTTTTTAAGTAAAAATCAAATAGTTAGTCCCAGTGTATTTCTGTGATTGGTGGTGGTGATTATTGTTTTAAGAGGAAGTACAACTAGGCAACCATCCTCTATATAACACTAATCAGAGGGAAAAAATGGAAGGGATCCGACACTTCGAAAAATGAAGGTATCGGCCAAAGGAAGACAAGGGCCACGACGGGCGTGAAAATGAAAGACTCCCTAGTCCTCGCAAACCTAATAGCGTCGGGGTCGGAAAAGAACAAGAGTTGATCAAGGAAGATCTGATAGGATAGATGAAAGTGAGGAGCCTGGCACAAGTAAGTGGAAGCAACGCCAGGACTCAGCTAAGGGCCCCGTGGACGCCAACCCACGCTCCAAAGTTCGGAGGCCCTGGGGCCCCTTTTAGTCGCCTCTTACGACAGGCAGGGGAAACCGTGGGTGTTATTCTACCGCCCCCACCCACAGGGGGATGTATTTCTGTGAAAACCATGACTGTACTATCACTAAGCGTCACCGGATGAAACTGTAAGTACATTGTTTAAAATCTGCTATAGATTAAGTTATGATGATGTCGTCACTGCCATGAATATCAATTTGGAAGTATGTGCGAGCGTGTGGTTGAAAATATTCTTGAAACACCTTTCTCAGGTAGACCTTTCCACGAAAAATGCAGCCTTTAGTGCGTGTAGTGGGGCTACGATTGTTTATAATTTTTTAAACACTTTTTTTCAGCTGGGGTAGGCTGATGAATATGTTCACCACACGCCACTGGTTAGATGCTCGAATACTACAAGAGTGTGAAGAAAACTAAATGTGAATGCCTACAATATAGAAAGCTAAAACTTATTTTTAAAAAAAACATTTCATTGACCATTCTTGTGATGCGATGCTGCCACTCAGTTGGTGGTGATTACTGTTTTAAGAGGAAGTACAACTAGGCAACCATTCTCTACATAACACTAATCAGAGAGAAAATATGGAAGGGATCCGACACTTCGAAAAATGAAGGCATCGGCCAGAGGAAGACAAGGGCCACGAAGGGCGTGAAAAGACTCCCTAGGCCTCCATGCGTAATACCGTCGGTCGGGGTCTGAAAAGAACAAGAGTTGACCAAGTGAGGTCGGATAGGACAGATTAAAGTGAGGAGCCTGGTACAAGTAAGTGGAAGCAATACCATGACTCAGTTGAGGGCCACGTGGTCGCCAACCCACGTTCCAAAGTTCAGAGCCCCTGAGGCCCATTTTAGTCGCCTCTTACGACAGGCAGGGGATACCGTGGCTGTTATTCTATCTCCCCCACCCACAGGGGGATGCTGCCACTCATCTCCGATAGATGGGATAATTGCTGCGCCCCGAGTAAAACAATATGTCTGACTGATTTTTTCCTGTAGCTTTCGTGATAGTTCCCTGTCTATAACATAAATATTTGAAAAGAGCTGGTTTTTATGTAGAACGTCCGTTGGCGGCAGCACTCTCGTATCGGTAGGTTGGTATAGATGGGCCCATGCGAGTTGAAGCCTGACGTTTAGCGCCACCGGCGAGAAAAAGTTGACTAACGCGGCTCGAAAATGATCTGTTGCTATGGCAACGATAATAGCGATGCCATATTTAAGGAAGCTATCGCCACGTGGGTTGGCTTGCTCTCAGTCGCTTTTGTGATATTATTCGGAGTGGTACTGTGTTAGCTGTTGCTGCTTTATGCGGTTATTTACGTGTTTGTTTCCTGAATATTGTTTTCGTTGTTAGTTTATTTCTTTGTAAGGTAATCAGAGGCTAGTTGAACAGTTCTATTCTCCATTTAACATGTACAATTGTTGAGGATATTGACAGTTTAGTGAATATGAAATCTCATATTTATCGGCAATGACGTGTTCTGTCTTTAATGTCGGAATTATTAGCACGAGCTTAGAAAAGGGTCAAATTTATTGAATTGCATTAGGTAACATAGTTGATTAAATATTCAGCCTGAATGAAAGGGCTATATGCGGCAGATAGAGGTAACTATGACAACGCAGCGTACTTCATGTGCTTTCGCCGCTCAAATGTCAGATTTCAACTCTCGTGGGTCTTGGAGCGTGGGTTGGCGACCACGGGGCCCTCAGCTGAGTCCTAGCATTGCTTCCACTTTCTTGTGACAGGCTCCTCACTTTAATCTATCCTATCCGACCTCACTTGGTCAACTCTTGTTCTTTTCCGACCCCGATGCTATTAGGTTTGCGAGGGCTAGGGAGTCTTTCATTTTCATGCCCTTCGTGGCCCTTGTCTTCCTTTGGCCGATATCTTCATTTTTCGAAGTGTCGGATCCCTTCCATTTTTTCTCTCTGATTAGTGTTATATAGAGGATGGTTGCCTAGTTGTACTTCCTCTTAAAACAATAATCTACACCACCACCATGTCGTGGGTCCAACTATGGTAATGCTCTGTTGTGTAGACGCTACGTGCATTTCGCATACCAGACAATGGAGGTGACGCGAGAGGAGCAGTACAGCGCAATCAAATTCTGTTTTCGTTTAAACCACACAGCCACTGAAACTTGTGAAAAGCTGAGGCATCATTATGATCCTGAAGGAAAATAAGGCAGCACAGTGGGAAAATCACCAAAAAAGGCAAAAGTTGTTCCATCTGTAGGGAAAGTGATGGTGATCATATTTTTTTACTGTAATGGAGTGATTTACCAGCATGCAGTTCCCCTTCACACTACTGTTACTACACGTCAGTATTGGCTATACTGAGGAAGGACATTGCAAACAAACGATCAGAGCTATCTCGGACTGGGTGGCGACTTCGTCATAACAATGTACGGCCTCACGCCGCAAATCGTCGTGCAGTTTCTGGCTCGATTCAACATTAACTTTGTACCGCATCCTCCTTATATCCCTGATCTTGCACCCTGTGATTTTTTAAAATTCAATTATTCCTTGGTCGCCCCTTTTAGTCGCCTCCTACGACAGGTAGGGGTACTGTGAGTGTATTCTTCGTACACGCCCCCCCCCCCACCCACGCGGGTCATATTTATGTTCCAAAGTCCTCCAATTTCATTAAAGGCAAAGTTTAGGAGCTTTCGATTTGAGAACTCTGAAGCAGTGCTCAAGAAAAGTGAGGCGATTCTCAAGGACCTGACAAAGAATGGTTTGCAGCATATGTTCAAGGACTGGCAGAGACGCTATAAAAAGTGCATTGAAGTAGGAGGGGACTACTTTGAAAAATATCATATAAACATTGAAATGGAGCAATAAACATCTGTGAAAAAAAAACAGTCTCAGTCTTTGTTGGCCAGCCTTCGTAGTAGCAAAATATCAACGTACTTGTCTATAGCAGACGTCATCACGTAGTTGCTCTAGGGAGCCTGTGTTACTTGCTCCGCTCGGGACGGCTGTTTGTCACGTGACAAGAGAGCAGCAGTCAGGCGGGTTGCATACCGTGGCGTACTGTACTTGTAGCTCGGAAATGTTACCATACGAACAGCAGCTTTTATAATAATAATATTAATAATAATAATAATAATAATAATAATAATAATAATTTGGAGCGTGGTTCATGTGAGACGAATAGGATACAGATTACAGAGTATAACAGGACAATAAAATTATTCATTGACAAAGGAAATATACAGCAGTGTGCAATATTTCCTGAATAAATACATGTTCACGATTAACTGAAGTATTGAGGCACGTACATTTACCGAAAGAAAATACAATGTATGGATTTGTACACATTCTTTGCACTCTCATTAACATACATTTCAATATTTGTATGACATTATGACGACAACAACAAATTAAACACGCGAACTGAAACATATCACTGGTGTATTCCTCCTTCACGAGACTTTTGGGCTTGTTTACATAGTATTGTATCAATGTTTGGTACTAAACTTATCGTTTGCGTACTGGCAAGTCGCAAAACGTGGAAAACGAACATAAAATTCAGTCAAACTGTTTGTGTTTGCAAACCTATCTTTCATTTGAGCATCGCACTGTAAGTCAATAAGTTCTAGCTGCAGTTCTTGTCTTAACAGTTTGCACTGAGAAGGGCATAGCGAACACCTTGCACATCCTTTTCTAATGCCTGAATATCGTGAAACGTACTCTCAAAATAGTCATTAAAACCTCTTTATATTCTTCTAATGTTTTTTCATGTGATACAATATTTTATTACATATTAAACATTTTACTGTGTTATTTTCTTCGGCTATTAAATACTCTTCTTCCCAGGAAGCTTTGAAACTTGTTGGCGTCGATGGCCTACGCTGTGCTGAACTCTCTTCCATAGTAAATGCAACATTAACCGACTAGATTTGAACGTCGCGTGGTGTGAGGATAAAGACAGAAACACACTACTGTCACCTCACATGAGTTCACGCGTATCGTGTCGCAATATAATCTTCCAGAAAGATGTGCTATACCTTTGCGGCACTGGCCTGCAGTACGTTCTACGTCATGCTCTTCCCCTACTTCCTCGCTAACCTGCTCTCGTTACTCGAGAGCGAGGAGCAAACTAGCTCTCGATTGACGATGCCTGGTCTATAGAATACATCGCAAGTGAAGGAATAAATGCTTTGGTGTGACTTGATAGATGTGGATAAACAGTGTGACCGCGTTACAATAGGTCACGATCTGTCGTTCAAAAGAATACTGAGCGTTGGATTCAAATCACTACACTACCGATATTCAGATACTATTGTGTAGTTAAAATAGCGGTACTATTCGCAAGTAAAGGCAACTCTTGGTATTCCTCGCGTGATAGTACTAATCACAAGTAGTCTCATGGTTCTAATTCAATCATCCCTTGGTCGCCCCGTTTAGTCGTCTCCTACGACAGGCAGGGGATACCATGGGTGTATTCTTCCCCTGCGTCCCCCACCCACGGGGGGTCATATTTTTGTGCCAAAACGTTATAATTTCATTAAAAGCTCCTCTATGTAAGGGATTTACACGGCATGACTCTTTTCTTTTTTGCTAGTGGTTTTACGTCGCACCAACACAGATAAGTCTTATGGCGAAGATGGGGTAGGAAAGGGTTAGGAGTTGGAAGGAAGCGACCGTGAACTTAATTAAGGTTCATCCCCAGCATTTGCCTAGTGAGAAAATGGGAAACCTTGAGAAACCATATTCAGGGCTGCCGACAGTGGGGTTCGAACCCTCTATCTCCCGAATGCAAGCTGATAGCTACGTGACTCCAACCGTGCAGCCACATCCTCAGAAATTTTATTTTCAATAAAATCTCCCGTGTGTCAACCGTGTTTCCTTTCTTTGTACGAGTCCTTTATAAATATGTGCGTAGGTCGGCGGATGTAGAAACGGGGTGTGCATGGCTAGTCCGTGGCTCTACAACTCTGCACTGCACTCTGACTGACCAATCGAGCAGAGTGAATGAATGAATACACTACTCTCCCAGTCACGGATACCCACCAACTGGAAGAAAGTATTTGTTTATTGTCTAAATGATTACACGGAGTTAAGTTTTGATAGTGCTACACAATACCAAAGATATTCTAATTCGTGAAATGTTACAATAATGTATGAAATATATGTTACGTACCCAATACATATTATACAACCTCATTTATACTACATATGAATGGACGAACACAATGAACAGAATCCCTCCCCCCACAAGTCACGGATGACCACCTACCGTGGGAGAGAACACCCGCCCACTGCAATAATGACAATCACATGCAACCGAGCAGAGGAGGGGTGGCCACGGCTTTACCGTGCTCTACACCTCTGCATTCGGAAGACGGAGAGGGGCTGTTCCCCACCATCAGCTGTTCTGAGAATGGTTTTCCGTGGTTTTCCATTCTCCTGCACTACGGCGAAAGCCGGAACAGTTCCTAGTATAGGCCACAACCGCCAACTCCTCCATACTTCCTATCACCTCCTCAAATCTCCTTGGTCTGAGAGAGAGCGTAACCCTATAGGAGGCCCGCCGTACCCCTTTAGGGTGCGGAATGAAAACATTTTATTAGTAGTTGTTTCTAAGCTGTCTTGAGTAGTATCCCTAAGGAAAACGAATGTGAATTTTAGCCTTTTTTTCTTTATTTTGCTTCGCATCGACTCAGATAGGTCTTATGAGGACAAAGGTATAGACAGGGCTAGAACTGGGAAGGAATAAACTTGGTCTAAATTAAGATACAGCCCCGGCATTTGCCTGGCGTGAAATGAGGGAACCGCGGAAAGCCATCCTTATGGATGCTGAGGGTAGCGTTCGAACCCAGTGTCTTCCAAATGCAGGCTCACAGCTAGGTGACTTGGCACCGCGCAACCAACTTGTTTGGTCCCCCGAGGAATGACCGTATGTGCAAAGGAAAGTATCAATTTCTTTCTTTCTTTCTTTCTTTCTTTCTTTCTTTCTTTCTTTCTTAATCCGTTTACCCTGCAGGGGTGGTTTTTTCCTCGGACTCTGCGAGGGATCCCACCCACATCGCCTCAAGAGCAGTGTCCTGCAGCGTGAGACCTTTGGGCCGAGGGATACCAATAGGCTGGAGGACCAGTAAATCGCCCAGGCGGCCTCACCTGCTTTTCTGAACAGGGGCTTTGGAGGGAGGGGGGATGGGAAGATCAGAAGGGATAGACAAGGAGGAGGGAAGGAAGCGGCCGTGGCCTTAAGTTAAGTACCATCCCGGCATTTGCCTGGAGGAGAAATGGGAAACCACGAAAAACCACTTCCAAGATGGCTGAGAAGGTAATGAAACCCCCTTCTACTCAGTTGACCTCCCGAGGCTGCGTGGACCTCCAGACCTCGTACGACTTTTCAAATTTTGTGGCGGAGCCAGGAATTGAACCCGGGCCTCCGAGAGTGGCAGCTAATCACACTAACCACTACACCACAGAGGCGGACAAGTATGAATTAAATACAGTAAAACGGTTTCTCTATGCAGAACTGTTGAAAAGGCGTGATGTTTCGGAATGTAATAAGGTCAGCACGGTTTATATTAGAATGACACTGTTTATTACATACGGAAATCACAGATGAATACAGTGAAAACAATAGACATGGAGATTGCAATCGTGACGTGCCCTAATTGACGGTGGCTCAGCCAGAGTCATATGAATATATATAAATATTCTCAACAAGAACAATCCTAATAAAGTTCGTGTCCGAAAAGATCAACAGAAGGAAGGGCTGAGTAGACTATATGAGATTAATCCTAATGTAAACAAATAGGCGGAGCACCTTCCTTTGCATGTGGACATAGACATAGTTCATTGGAAAATCAACCGTCGCACTCACTCAACTGTATGCGAGCTCGAAGAAAAGTAGTACGTAGCATTAATTTTATTACATTTAGAGAGTTTGGAAGAGTCTCTTTTTTTATTTTGATATACCTATCCAAGACTCACCATATGGAAACTTTCCGGGCCCTTTAGCCCTTCAACTTTCGGCACAATTTCCTTAAATTCCTATTTCATAGTGAGCGAACCATTGATTCACTATTTCTATAATGGCTAGATATGGTAGAGAGTTCAAGAAACTAAATAAGGCGCATATAAACAATTTTCGGAAAGGAACAGTCAATGTCGAGGTTAGGAATGTTACCGCAGGACCTCCTATCAGTGCTTCACGTATAAAAAAAAAAAAAAAAAAAAAAAAAAAAAATTGTCAACCTTCGTGTCATGAAAGCAGATGCTGCTATCTTAAATAAGGCCAGATGGATAAGACAGAAGAAGAGGGGCAACGAGAGAGGTATAGAGGATCAGAAGGGAGGAGAATAGTACAGTAATAGAGGCTTTTAGACAGTGTACAACTAAAGAAACAAACTTACAATTAAGTTTTCTTGTTTTTCTAAGTTTTCCATTTTCATAGTGTAAGTATATTTTCTTCTAAACTAATTATAGGATTGAAATGAAATTTGACACCCCGTATCCATATTCTGTCATGTGAAAGCAACTGGAACGTTGTTTGATATGTTCGTTATTTTCGAAACTGGGGTTGTAACAATTAATATTTTGAGTGTGAAAACAAAACAATAATTTTAGAAACCTCGTCTAAATCATCTAATGAAACAATTAAGCAATTGTTCCAGCAAATGAAGGCCATGATGCCTTAAAATGTCTATGTGAGATTTTAGAGTGATGTCTCCATGGGTTTTAGAAAAATATTATCCTAAGTGGTTTCACTTTTTTGGGGGTGGGGTAAATTGGTTTACAAGTTGCTTTACGTCCCACCGATGCAGATAGGTCTTATGGCAATGATGGGAAAGAAAAGGGCTGGGAGTGTGAAGGAAGCAGCCGTGGCCTTAATTAAGGTACAGCCCCACCATTTGCATAGTGTGAAAATGGGAAACCACGGTAAACCATCTTCAGGGCTGTCGGCAGTGGAGTTCGAACCCACTATCTGCCGAATACTGTATACTGGCCGCACTTAAGCGACTGCAGCTTCGAGCTCGGTGAGTAAATTGGTTAAAAGGTTAAAGTATTAACCAAAAATTGTATAAATCATCAAAAACAACGCTTATATTATTATGTATGTGTGTGCAAATTTTCATATGGCTATCTTAAATATTAGAAAAGTTATGCCAATATATAAATTTTGATGTTTTGATGATGATGATGCTTGTTGTTTAGAGAGCCTAACATCTAGGTTATAGGCCCCTAATGGTACGAAATGAGACGAAATGTATTGTCAATTTAAAAGTACAATACCATCCACTGACCAGAATTAAAAACGTGATGACGAAGAATGAATGGATGAACATGAATTTAAAACAATCAGTGGATCCGATCCGCAACGGCCCACGTTCCCAGAAACTATCGTGGAACAATAGTATTGCAAATCAAGGGACTGCTTCTAAAGCACAATCCTGAATCGGTGATGTTTGCAGTCTAAAGGGGTCCAAAATCCAGGTCAACGGCCTCTCATACTGTTACTTATCGCTAGTAAAGTAGAACCATGGCATTTGTTATGATGCGGTACGGATCTAAAGTAGCGTAGACTCGCGGTATTCCACACATTGTGGTACTACTCGCAGATAATGTAATACGCACATGTAACGCAGATCTATGGTGTTTCTCACATTGCGGCACCACTTACAGCCAATGCAAACCTATGGTGTTCCTCACATAGGTGTACTAATCACAGGGACTCGTACTATCCCGTGGTGTTCCTCACATAGTGGTACTAATCACAGGCAACGCCCAGACCCGTGGTGTTTCTCACATAGTGGCACTAATCACGGATACTGTAAACCCCATCCTGATTCACATTCTGTTGCTACTAATCAAAAACCTATTTTGTACCTAACATAGTGGTACTACTCGCAAGTAAAGGCGAGCCATGGTGTTCCCCACTTGGTGGTACTAATTACAAGTTGTCTCATCGTTCTAATTCGATCATTCCTTGGTCGCCCCTTTTAGTCGCCTCTTACGACAGGCAGGGGACAGCGTGGGTGTATTCTTCGTCTGTGTCCCCCACCCACAGGGGATGTGTGTTTGGTCTACGAGAGCTATTTTAATTCGCTCAAGTCCGCCGGCAAGCCGGTTAGGTCCCCCTATCCTCCACCTGGAACGCGCCACGTGGGAGTATCACCTCTCCCCCTGCTACACCACCGTAGTAGGTTCGTGGCCTTAATGTTTTAAGAGGAAGTGCAACTGGGCAACCATCCTCTCTCAACACTAACCAGAAAGGGAGAGAGAGGAGCCAGAAGAGCATGAAAATAATAAGACTCCCTAGGCCTCACACACTTAGTACCATCAGGGTCGGAAGAGAAAAAGAGTTGACAAAGAGAGATCGAATAGGACAGACGAAAGTGAGGAACCTAGCACAAGTAAGTTGTACCAATGGCAGACTCAGCTAAGGACATGCGGTCACCAAACCACGCTCCCAATTTCAGAGCACCTGGGGGATCCTCTTTCAGTCACCTGTTACGACAGGCAGGGATGATGGTGGTGGTGATTATTGTTTTAAGAGGAAGTACAGCTGGGCAGCCTTCCTCTATATAACACTAATAAGAGAGAAAAGAATGGAAGGGGTCCGATACTTCAAAAATTCGAAGTATAGGTCAAAGAAAGGTAAGGGCCACGAAAGGCGTGAAAATGAAAGACCCCCTGATGCTGTAATACCGTCGCGACGGGGTCGAGAAAGAACAATAGTCGACCGATGGAGGTCGGATAGGGCAGATGAAAATGAGGAGCCTGGTACAAGTAAGTTGTACCAATGCCAGACTCAGTTAAGGGCCCGTGGTCACCAACCCACGCTCCAAATTTCAGAGCCCCTGGGGCCCCTTTCACTCACTCACCTCGTAAGACAGGCGGGCATACCGCGGATATATTCTATCTGCAGGATAACAACTGAGGAACTGTCTTATACTGGAGTCGGTCACGTAAGCTAATGGTTGAGAATATCTGCAGACCATCTGGCGGGACATTAGCCTTCTTCATAGGCCAAGTCCGTTACTTGGCTGCACAGTATATCCCACGTATTCCCGCTTTACGAAAGGTGAAATGGAAGCAATGAAAGCAATGCTGAGCTTCACAAAACTAATATCGTTGGGATCGCTGATGATGATGATGATGATGCTTGTTGTTTAAAGGGGCGTAACATCTAGGTCATCGCCCCCTAATGGTACGAAATGAGATGAAATGTAATGACAAATTAATAGTCCAAAGTCCTCCACTGGCCAGAATTCAACACGTGAGGATGAAAAATGAATGGATGGATATAAATTTAAAACAATCAATGGATCCGACCCGCAGTGCCTCACATTCACAGAAACTGATGTAAAACATTAGTACGAGGTATTACTGACCAAGGAATTGCTTCTAAAGCATAATACTGAATCGATGATGCTTGCAGTCTAAAGGGATCCAAAATCCAAGTCATCGGCCCCTCGTAGTGATACTTATCGCTAGGAAAGTAGAACCATGGTATTTGTCATGGTACGGTACTAATCACAAGTAGCGTAGACACTCGGTATTCCATACATTATGGTACTACTCACAGGTAATGGAATTCGCACATCTAATACAGATCTATGATGTTTGGCACATTGCGGCACCATTTACAGGTAGCGCAAACCTACGGTGTTCATCACCCAAGTGTAACAGGGACCCGCACTATCCTGTGGTGTTCCTCGTATAGTGGTACTAATAACAGGTACTGTAAAAGCCGACAGTGCACTCTAAGTGGGGAGCTGACCGCATGCTGCTCCAGCGTGCTACTAATCACAAACCTATTTGGTACCTAACATAGTCGTACTACGTACAAGTAAATGCGACTCATGGTGTTCCCCGTGTGGTGGTACTAATCACAAGTATTTTCATGGTTCTAATACAATCATCCCTTGGTCACCCTTTTTAGTCGCCTCTCACGATAGGCAGGAGATACCGTGGGTGTATTCTTCGTCTGCGTCCCCCACACACAGGAGGTTGTGTGTTCGGTCCGCGTGAGGTATTTTATTTCCCCGAAGTCCGCCGGCAAGCCGGTTAGGACCCCCTATCCGCCACCTGGGACGCACCACGTGGGAGTATCACCCCCCACCCCCACCCCCTGCTACGCCAGTGTTTAAGTTCGTGGATCGTTGGGATCAGAGACGTACAAAGTTTGATCACGCGAGACCAGATAGACAATACGAAAGAGAGATTTGATATAAGTAATGCCAGTCGTGTATCTGGGTAGTGCTGGTGAGGGTCCCATACACTGGAGCCATTCTCTAACAGCGGTCTTACCAGAGACTTATATGCCCTCTCCTTTACATCCTTACTACAACCCCTAAATTCTCTCATGATCATGTGAACAGGTCTGTAACCTTTCTTAACAACCTCGTTATTGTTAACCAAGTAGTAAATGTTGGTTTGTTTAGGAAGAAAAATGGTTTCTGTGTCACAAAGAAGTATTTTCTACATGGCATTGATGCGAAATTATTAAAAGTCAGTTTGTTAGAAATGTAATTTACTGAGTCACAACTAATTAAATTAATATCGCTCCTTCACCATCAGAAGCAAGAGATTTAAACATTTCAAATTGTTGTACCTGTATCATGGAAAGTGTACATTTACGAACACGGCTTCCTATTCAAAACATTATCTGCTCAGGCCCTTAACAAGCCCTAGGAGGTTGTAATGGAAATTCCAAAACATGTGGGCGGTAACAGAATCAACAGAAACAAATCCCGATAAACATATGCCCTACGGTCGATCGTTTAGAGTTACAAACTTTCCAATTTTGTACGGGAAGTATTGGCAATAGCCAGAAGCATTATTTTTTCGCATTAACGGTAAACGCAACAAAAACTATTTTGAAGCGATTTTGAGAGGTGGTGGTGGTGATTATTATTTTAAGAGGAAGTACAACTAGTCAACTATCCTCTATATAACACAAATCAGAGGGGGAAAATGGAAGAGATCCGACACTTCGAAGATGAAGGTATCGGCCAAAGGAAGATAAGGGCCACGAAGGGTGTGAAAATGAAAGACTCCCTTGGCCTGGATACCTAATACCGTCGGGGTCAGGAAAGACAAGAGTTGACGAAGGGAGGTCAGACAGGATAGATGATAGTGAGGAGCCTGGCACAAGTAAGTGGAAGCAATGCCAGGACTCAGCTAACGGCCCTGTGGTCGCCGACCTACGATCCCAAGTTCAGAGCTCCTGGGTCCCTTTTAGTTGCCTCTTACGAGGTGGTGGTGATTATTGTTTTAAGAGGAAGTACAACTGGGCAACTATCCTCTGTATAACAATAGTGCGAGAGAAAATATGGAAGGGATCCGACACTTCGAGAAATGAAAGTATCAGCGAAAGGAAGACAAGGACCACGAAGGGCGTGAAAATGAAACCCTCCCTAAGTCTCGAGTGCTCTAAGACCGTCGGCATAGGAAAAGAACAGGAGTTGACCAAGGGAGGACGGATAGGATAGATGATAGTGAGGAGCCTGACACAAGTAAGTGGAAGCATTGCTAGGACTCGGCTAGGGGCCTCATCGTCGCCAACCCACGCTCCAAAGTACAGAGCCCCTGGGGCCCTTTTAGTCGTCTCTTACGACAGGCACGGGATACTCTGGGTATATTCTCCGTCTGCGTCTCTCACCCACACGGGGTGATTGTTTATTAAATAAATATGGTAGTAATATTCCTTGTTTACCAAGCGGAGTGGCCGTGCGTCTTAACGCACTCGGCTATGGGGCCAAGCTCTGCTTTCGGGAGACGAGTGGACTCAACACCACCGTCGGCTGTTGTTTTCTGTAGCTCCCTACTTTCACTTCGAGGCAAATGCCGGTACAGTTGCTATTCAAGGCCACAGCCGACTTCTTCCACCCCCTTACCAAATTTCATTCAATATCATTCATTTAAACATCATTCGCTCCCCAACTGAAGATGGGATCAGGAAGGGCATCCAGCCGTAAAAATATATCATATAATTTCATCTCAGCTGATTCCTGACCCCGTATCTGGGCAACGGAACTAAAGAGTAGACATACAATATTCCTTGTTTATGTACTATTTTTATTCCTGTTTTCGTTGGTTTAATCCTACGTTAAGCTACCAGTTAGAGATTTTGTATCAATATTAAGTGATATTTCAAAGAAAGGTACTGATTTTTTTTTTTGCTTTACGACGCACTGACACAGATATGTCTTACGGCGACGATGGGATAGGAAAGGCCTAGGAATTGGAAGGAAGCGGCCGTGGCCTTAATTAAGGTACAGCCCCAGCATTTGCCTGGTGTGAAAATGGGAAACCACGGAAAACCATCTTTAGGACTGCCGACAGTGGGGCTCGAACCCACTATCTCCCGATTACTGGATACTGGCCGCACTTAAGCGACTGCAGCTATCGAGCTCGGTGGTACTGATTTTTTTTTTTTTTTTTTTTTTTTTTTGCTAGTTGCTTTACGTCGCACCGACACAGATAGGTCTTATGGCGACGATGGGACAGGGAAGGGCTAGGAGTGGGAAGGAAGCGGCCGTGGCCTTAATTAAGGTACAGCCCCAGCATTTGCCTGGTGTGAAAATGGGAAACCACGGAAAACCATTTTCAGGGCTGCCGACAGTGGGGTTCGAACCTACTATCTCCCGAATACTGGATACTGGCCGCACTTAAGCGACTTCAGCTATCGAGCTCGGTGGTACTGATTTATGAAAGGCAAACTGGATAATACAGAAAACAACATACGAATCAGGAGCTTCGTGAAGAAGGTATATGATAAAAAGAAAAATAATAATTTTAAAGCAATGTTTTCGAAACTTTAATTTTATCATAAGAAATTAGTTACAGTATAACAAAATAATCGCGCGAAACACTTCACATTTGGTAAAACTGTTCAGATACAACTAATTTTAAGATGATCCAAAATAATCACATATAATCAAATAAAATATGATGGGAGTACACACCAAAATGATTATATGATGAAAATGAGGAGCCTGCCACAAGTACTGTAGGTGGAAGCAATGCCAAGACTCAACTAAGGACTCCGCATTTTCCAGCCTACGATGGTGCCAATTCAGAAGGTTTCCGAGACCAAACGATTACGATTACTATTATTATTATTATTATTATTATTATTATTATTATTATTATTATTATTAAGAGTATTTCAATACTTTTAAGCGACATTCAGATGCCGGAAATCACGGCTGAATGCTACCCTGCTTAAGCCCAAGTCGGTCGATTCGATCCCCGCTCAGTCCAGAAGTATTTGAAGATGCTCAAATTCGTCAGCGTCGCAGATTTACTGACACGTAAGGAAACTCTTGAGGTGGTGATGGTGGTGATTATTGTTTTAAGAGGAAATACAACTAGGCAACCATCCTCTATATAACACTAATCAGAGAGAAAAATGGAAGGGGCCCGGGACTTCGAAAAATGAAGGCATCGGCCAAAGGAATACAAGGGCCACGAAGAGCATTTAAATGAAAGAGTCCCTCGTCCTCCATAAGCAATACCGTTGGGGTCTGAAAAGAACAAGAGTTGAGTAAGGGACGTCGGATAGGATAGATGAAAGTGAGGAGCCTGGCACAAGTAAGTGGAAGGAATGCCAGGACTCAGCTGAGGGCCCTGTGGTCACCTACCCACACTCCATAGTTCAGAGCCCCTGAGGCCCATTTTAGTCGCCTCTTACGACAGGCAGGGGATACCGTGGGTGTTATTCTACCGCCCCCACCCACAGGGGGTGAAAATTTGAGGGACAACATACCGGCACCTCGGCGTCTTCGAAAACCAAAAATGTAGTTAATGGGCGTGAAATTATTATTATTATTATTATTATTATTATTATTATTATTATTATTATTATTATTATTATTATTACAAATGCCAAATAATCATAGATTCGGGCAGGAAGTACACTCTGTTCCAACAATCAAACTTACTTCAAATAATAATAATAACAAGGAAGTCTACAGCAAAATAGAGAAAATTACCGACACAATCAGAAAAAGACGGGCACGATTTTATGGTCATCTGAAAAGAATGGACGGAAGAAAGTTATCTAAAGAAATCTTTCACTTTTTTGATTCAAACCCCAAAACCACAATTGCCTGGTTTAGAAATACCAAAGAAGACCTGCAAATGCTACATATCTCAGCTGAAGACGCCCTTAACAGAGATCTCTTCCGCAAGAAAATACTGACGAACGGGCTAAACCGAGACGAGCAACCGAAGAGAAGACACGGTGCCCCTTGGACAGAGGAGCGTAAGCAGGCCCACTCACAAAGAATGAGGGAAATTTGGGCTCTAAAGAAGGCCAAGTTCAGTGTCAAATGCAACAAGACTTAACGTGGTCCTTGATGGCCCCAGCGAATTATACATAATAATAATAATCATAATAATAATAATAATAATAATAATAATAATAATAATAATAATCGTATTGACTTTACTTCCCATTAACTACATGCTTTTACGGTTTTCGGAGACGCCGAGGTGCCGGAATTTACTCCCGCACGAGTTCTCTTACGTGCCGGTAAATCTACCGACACGAGGTTGAACACCTTCAAATACCACCGGCCTGAGCCAAAATAGAATCTGCCAAGTTTACTTGAAAGAGTTTTCGATGTTTTATCTGAACGCCAGCTTAATCCTGAAAAACTGCCTTCTTAGTTGCACAAGACTCTTCCCTTCCATTCCACAGTGGAAACTACAGGTGAAAACAACATAACGGAGAGGTAATATTCTTTCTCATACATACCGTAAAACAACACAGCTGAAGACTACGATGTTACAATCCACTAGAACTTCACATAAACTACAAAATGACGGAGAACAGCAACCACAACACACGCACACAGAGGAACTCCGAGCTGCACTAGCTTCTTGGGGGAAGCGAGCATAGAACTACGCAGTGTCACGGCTCGGAACAATAGCATTTCACAAACTACGCATAATAATATACAATACGCTTGGTGTGCCTCTACCCCCACCACACCCCGGTAACTGCACCCAGAAAACTCGTCTTGGTAGTTCGTGGAATTACCTGGACAAACCGAGCTGATTTTGATTTATGGTCCAAATACTGTACAGTGGAGACCTGCTAACCGAACTGTCGTACTTGGAACCGAGGCGTGTAACAATTGACGAAGTTTCAGATTATTCTGTACAGAGTAATAAATAAGTTACAAGATTGTGAGCAACTGCAAAATGACCTCGATAATGTTGTGAGATGGTCAGCAGGCAGTGGTATGACGACAAACGGGGTTAAAAGCCACGTTGTGAGTTTCACAAATAGGATCCCCCTGTGGGTGGGGGCAGTAGAATAACACACAAGGTATCCTCTGCCTGTCGTAAAAGGCGACTAAGAGGGTCCCCAGGGGCTCTGACCATTGGAGCGTGGATTGGTGACCACGGGGCGCATAGCTGAGTCGTGGCATTGCTTCCACTTACTTGTACCAGGCTCCTCACTTTCATCTATCCTATCCGACCTCCCTTGGTCAACTCTTGTTCTTTTCCGACTCTGTCGCTATTAGGTTTGCGAGGGCTAGAGTATCTTTCATTTTCACGCCCTTTGTGGCCATTGTCTTCCTTTGGCCGATATCATTTTTTGAAGTATCGGATCCCTTCCATTTTTCCGTCCGATTAGTGTTATATAGAAGATGGTTGCCTAGTTGTACTTCCTCTTAAAACAATAATCACCACCACCACCACTTTCACAAATAGGAAAAGTCCTTTCAGTTTTAATTACTGCGTTAATGGGGTGAAAGTTCTTTTAGGGGATCAGTGTAAGTACCTAGGTGTTAATATAAGGAAAGATCTTCATTGGAGTAATCACATAAATATGATTATAAATAAAGGGTACAGATCTCTGCACATAGTTATGAGGGTATTTAGGGGTTGTAGTAAGAATGTAAAATCACCTTATGAGTGGCGACCCCATTGTAATAACAGCCTATATATTTTATTCATTACGTCCCTGACCCGGTCAATGACTGGAAAACAGGTTGTAGGTTTTCATTTTCAGTAAGAATGTAAAGGACAGGGCATGTAAGTCTCTGGTAAGACCCCAATTAGAGTATGGTTAAAGTGTATGGGGTCCTCACCAGGATTACTTGATTCAAGAACTGGAAAAAAATCCAAAGAAAAGCAGCTCGATTTGCTTTGAGAAACTTCCGACAAAAGAGTAGCGTTACAAAAAAGTTGCAAAATTTGGGCTGGGAAGTCTTGGAAGAAAGGAGACGAGCCGCTCGACTAAGTGGTATGTTCCGAGCTGTCAATGGAGAGATGGCGTGGAATGACATCAGTAGACGAATACGTTTGAGTGATGTCTTTAAAAGTAGGAAAGATCACAATATGAAGATAAAGCTGGAATTCAAGAGGACAAGTTGGGGCAAACATTCGTTTATAGGAAGGGGAGTTAGGGATTGGAATAACTTACCAAGGGAGATGTTCAATACATTTCCAATTTCTTTGCAATCATTTAAGGAAATGCTAGGAAAACATCAGATAGGGAATCTGCCACCTGGGCGACTGCCCTAAATGCAGATCAGTAGTGACTGATTGATTATCCAAAATTACTCTCCAAATGCCGCCTTGTGTTAAAAAAATTTTAGAGCACACTTCAATACGTTCGTGTGAGCGTAGGCATGAGCTACCGATATGGAAAATGAAAATCCACAGCCTATTCCCAGACATTCGACCAGGTCGGGAATGGAATGAATGACGTCCCCATCTAGCGACGAGGATAGGAACTGTGCCGGCTGCCGACGCCTGTCGCCCACCTCTGGGGCAATGATTTATGCCTGACAGATGAAATGAAATTATATTGTAGTGTGTTGCTGGAATGAAAGGCGACAGGGAAAAGCGGAGCACTCGGAGAAAAACCTGTCCCGCCTTCGCTTTGTCCAGCACAAATCTCACATGAAGTGACCGGGATTTGAACCACGGAACCCAGAGTTGAGAGGCCAGTGCGCTGCCACCTGAGCCACGGAGGCACAAATAGCAATAATAATAATAATAATAATAATAATAATAATAATAATAATAATAATAATAATAATAATGAGGCCTACAAGCTAACGTGGGCTCACTACAACAAGAAAAGCATTTCGATAGATGCAAAATTACGGCACTATAAAACAGTAATTATTCCAGAAGCAACCTATGTAGCCGAAACGATGGTGATTGACGGTCATTCTAATATTAAGGACATGGAAAAACAGGAACGAAAGTTTCTTCGGAAGATTTATGGGACAGTCAAGATAAATGGCATCTGGATGAAGAGACCGCAGAACGATCTCTATGAAAAGATGAAATCATAAAACGCCGAGCAAAGTTTTACACACACATTTACAGAATGGACAACTCCTAAACGGCAAAGAAACGACTCAACATCGTAACAAAGAGTAAATGCGGTACGGAATGGCTAAAAGAGGTTCAGAGGGACCTACAATAGATCAACATAGTGAATCTCAAGGACCGCACCGAGGGCCAAAATAAAATCACAAATGTAAAATTTGAGTCAAGTATATCACGACAACCTGGAAAAAGCGGACAGAGGAGCGGAAGAGGAAGCATTCAGAGAGGACTAGCAATTTCCCGCTGGCTCCGCCCGCAATGTACAAAGTATGGTGTTGTTCGTTACTATCCTCATGGATGTATTTGCAAAGTTTCGAGTTAATGAAATAAAGCACATGATCTGCTGTGGTAATACAATGTAATATTATGTCAACAAAACACTTATAAATACATCACACAAAGAAATTGAATTAAACGTTCCTTGGAACAACACTACGCACCGAACTGTTAAAAAGTCCTTCAAAGATCTTCGTCATGGAGACAAATGTACTCATAACTTTCCTCAGAATCTACCAAAAGAAAGCGCTTGATCCACTGAGTGTTTTGAGACCAAAACGAACTGCGTACCTCAATTAAAACGAAATATATGATTGCTAGAACAAACGTTGAAGAAATGAGACGTCAAATTGAATGTGGACTCATAACTTTCCTCAGAACCAACCAATTTGAATAGTTAAGAGCTGAAATGAAAGAGCTTGATCCACTGAGTGTTCTTATGCCAAAACGAACTCTGTACCTCAGTTAGAACCAAAGATATGACTGCTTCAAAGAGACAAATAATTGAAAAATCAAATAATTTGAGGAAGGCAGAAGTTAAGTGATTTATAGTACCTGATGACAAATCTGTGCATGAATACCTTTCAGTTAAAAAATTTAAGGAAATCGGCGGGATAGAATGGCCAGACTGACTGACTTCAGTTTTCATTTTTTTTTTAAATTTAATATATAGATGACGAGATTTTGGGAAGAAAAGAGGAAAAAACCCGAAGATCACATTATGTATTCAAGTTCAGTCGCTCTTCTTAAGGGGAACAATAGTGTAAATATAATAATAATAATAATAATAATAATAATAATAATAATAATAATAATAATAATAATAATAATAATAATAAAAATAATAATAATAATAATAATAATAATAATAATAACCGTGCCCGGTCAGCTTGCGTGGGGTTTAGCTCTGAATGTAGTAAGAGCTAGATATAATCCTGCGTAAGACACTGGGGTGGCGGCCCTCAACCCCGACACGGCGCGTCCCAATGGCTGATAGGGTAAGCTCCTGTAGATATGCAGGACAGGTGTGAATAAGACCTAGCCAAATAAGCACCCGCGGATCAACTGAGGTGTCAAGAAAAATGGTCAACGGCTTCAACGGCAGAAGAGGACATATCCCAGTGGCAGAGAGGGCGGAAGAACCGACCCAAATCCACTTTGCGTCTGACTTGCAGCAAGCGGCAAAGTGGTCAGCGTCTGTCTCCAATGGAGCGGCTGAACATCACATCACCTGGCTGTAGGTTATAAAAAGCAAAACTCAACTATGAAGAGTTCTAAAACTGTGCCTCGGAAAATGCTACTGCCTGGGTACGCCAGGGCATCTCTGGAGCCATCGCTAGGGATGACAGCATGCGAGCCGGTGGTGGTGGGAGCGTAAGCTGCTGGCCTCCCATCGGGTCACCCGAACAAGCTACAGTAGCTCAAGACGATCATGGCGGAACACAAGAACCTGATTATCATACCGCACCTGGTGCGAGTGCTTTTGTGCCAAGTACGACCTCTTGTATCAGTAAGCCCAAAAAACGCATTAAATGGAACAATGATATGAACGAATTCATCATGCGGGCATATCTTCGAATAACTCGTCTTGAAACTGAAATTGCAGGATATAGGAAACAACTACACGCAGCCTCTATAAATCAGTACCCAACAATGAAAGTTACTGAACAGCGCATTGCCGATCAACGAAGATCAATCATCAAGAACAATTTGATCCCGGGTCCTGTTCTTAGTAGGATCAGACAAGAAGTAGCACAAGAACTCTATCCACATCTTGAAAGTACCGAGTCTGACTCGACGGTTAACAGTCCAGCTGATACTGATATAACAGTACATACAAGTACTCCAAAAGTAATACTTTCAGATAACTCTGACCTCCATGACAAGACACGTGTTGAATTCCACAAGGCCCTTCTAGAATATTCTGGTACCGATCCTACACAACGTCCCATGCTGCCAAGGCAGCAATCATCCAAAACGTTTGGAGAAATCATTGAAGATCTTAATTCAAAAGTCTTACCAGAATATCTGAAAGAGCATCAGACGTTCCCTGAAGTACGTGCTGCTATATACTGTGCAGCACTTGCCGCAGTACGATTGAACAATGGAAAGCCATTTTTGCCGAACAATAAGTCTGTCAAGAAAAAATTGAGAGAACCAAATTGGGCAAAACGCCTGAAAGAACGCATCATCCAAATCCGCCAGGACGTGAATCGCCTGCAGCAATACAAGAATGGAGTAAGTGGGAAACGCCTAAATAACAAAATTATTCGAATTCTAAAAATCAGCTCAAGGCAGAGTCTGGAGGAACCTGGAAGCACAGTACTGCGAAACCCTTCAAACAATGAAGCAAAAGTTGGCCGCATTATCCAAGCGCCTCAAAATATACCAAAACACGACACAGAGAAAATCACAGAACGCAATATTCGAAAGAAATGAGAAACAGTTCTACAACAATCTGAACGAGAGAACACAAGATGCAGCACAAGATGGAAATACGCCCAGCGAAGAAAAAATTCACAACTATTGGTCGGGAGTATGGTCGAACCCAATAGAGCACAATGCTGAAGCCCACTGGATCAGTGAAGTGAAAGATAGAACTAATGAGGTGAAGCATATGGCAACCAAGGCTGATGAGATCGGAGAAATACAACAGAGCATCAAGAAACTGCAGAACTGGAAGGCCCCAGGTATTGATCGTATACACAATTATTACTACAAGAAATTTACATGTACTCATTTCCTCCTAACTCAACATTTCCAGAAATTTTTAGACAACCCGGCAACATTCCCGGCTTTCCTGTGCACTGGCATCACATACATGAAGCCAAAAGGTGAAGATCTGCAAAATCCAGCAAAGTATCGGCTTATAACATGTCTATCCACTATACATAAGATATTTACATCTATAATAGCCAACAGAATTCTGAAACACTGCGAGGAAAACCACATCATTGCCGAGGAGCAAAAGGGTTGCAAGAAGAATACCAAGGGGTGCAAGGAGCAACTGATTATCGACACTGTGGTCCTGGAACAAGCACACCATAAATCCAGGAACCTATACACGTGCTTCATTGACTATCAAAAGGCCTTTGATTCAGTACCACACACTTGGCTCATACATGTTCTGGAACTATATAAAGTTGACCCCTCAATCATTCACTTCCTGAAGACGGCAATGGCAGACTGGAACACCTCACTTCACGTTTCTCTAAGAAACTGCAGTGTTGCAACAAGACCCATACCAATAAGACGAGGGATCTTCCAAGGGGACTCACTGAATCCATTATGCTTCTGCATGGCATTAAATCCACTATCCTACCTCCTGAATACAAGTGGGTATGAATTTAGCATTAAGAACAAGCGAGAAGAGCTATTTAAAATCAGCCACCTACTCTATATAGATGATATTAAGCTGAATGCCTCTACAAAACCCCATCTCGAACATCTCTTCTCAATTACCAAAACGTTTTCTTCAGATATAGGCACGCGGTTCGGATTGGACAAATGCAGAACCCAAACTGTAATCAGAGGATCCTACTCAGCACGAAGGACACCTTCTATTTTAAGCTACGAATCCAAACAACAGCTCGAGGAAGACGAAATGTACAAATATCTCGGTTTTCATCAGAGCCGACATCAAGAGAAATGTCACGCAGCAATACATAACACGCCTCAACAAAGTACCATCATCAAAACTGACAGCTAAACATCTTACCAAAGCAGTCAATACGTACGCCACACCACTGCTCACATACTTCTTTGGCGTCATAAAATGGACCCAAACAGAACTTCAGCAGTTAAAAACAAAAACAGCAGTTTCACTCACCCGGTACCATATGCACCATCCTAAATCTGCAACCGAACGTCTTACACTCCCGAGATCAGAAGGTGGTAGGGGCTTCTTATCCATTGTCAATTTACACAGCAATCTGATATCAAGTCTAAGAGAATATTTCCATTCGAGAACTGATATATCGTGTCTTCATCAAGCTGTTTGCAGAGCTGATATAAACTATACGCCTCTCAATCTGTCGTCGCCAGAAATGCCTGTTTCTACTCCACCAACAAAGGAGATGAATATGGCCACGTGGAAGCAAAAACCTCTTTACGGGAAATACCCCCATGGACTGGATCAGCCTCATATCGACAAACCTGCGTCGCACGCTTGGCTGACCTACACTGGTCTTTTCCCAGAAACGGAAGGATTTGTTCTGGCCATCCAAGATCAAGTAATTGCTACCCGTAACTACCGTAGATTTATCATAAATGATCCAACAATTGTCTCAGACAACTGCCACCGCTGTTCCGGAACTACAGAGAGCATACAGCACGTCATATCTGGCTGCCCACACTTGGCCAACACCGATTATAAGCACCGACATGATCAGGTAGCAAAAATCATTCACCTGAAACTTTCTGTAAAATGTAGATTTCTTCAGTCATCAACGGCATATTAGAAATATACACCTCCACCCGTTCTCGAAAATTCTTCATACAAACTACTATGGGACCGAGAAGTCACCGATGTCACGCTCCCTTATAGAAATTGCTTGTCCAAATACCTCCAATCTGCAAACAACAATAGCCGCAAAGATATCAAAATACACAGAACTGGCAATAGAAATACAACGCCTGTGGAAACTAGAATCAGTCACCACAGTTCCAATAGTAATATCGTGTACCGGTGTTATTCCAAAAAGCTTGCACAGCTCTCTGGCCGCATTAAACCTGCATCATCACACATACGTCGAACTACAGAAAGCCACCCTCCTGAGCACCTGCCACATTGTGAGAAAGTTCCTAGGAACGACTTTTCCTCTGACTTACTACAAACAGCATGAAGTTCCAGGCCGCAGTTCCAGTAATACTGAAGAACAGATTCCCAAAACGGGGAGATAAGAAGTTGTTCGAAGTTGTTTGTATTTATTGTATAAATATATATGCTGTAATTATTTCTGTTGTAAATATTTGTAGATGTATGTACCTATAGTTTCACAATCTAGAGGGTGACTCCTTGCTTAGGCCGAGTCAGTCCATTATGCTACCGGCACAAGCCGAGCCTTCCTAAAATGATATAATAATAATAATAATAATAATAATAATAATAATAATAATAATAATAATAATAATAATAATAATAATACCGAGCTTCTAATTACAAATGTTATAAGCTGTTGCTCAGTTCAAAGGTTGGGTAATGTAGCTCAGAGGACAGTTATTCAATTTCAGTTGAGAACCCGATCTGGATATAGTATAGGTGACTATTGATTTGGTGTTACAGCTTCATGTGAAATGTGTAAATCGTAAATTAAAGAAACGTTTCTGCAAAGCGGCTGGAAACATAAACTGTAACGCGCGTTTCGTATGAGCAACAATGCACTATCATTTGTAGTTCGAGTCCACCAATGGCTACACATTAATTTTTAAAAATGTGTGCGCTTCATTGCCAGTATTATATCTAAAATAATATATCACGTTTGAGGTTGATGCAGTATTAGTTGTACAATGGCGAACAGCCGGGCTGAGTAGCTCAGACGGTAGAGCGCTGGCCTTCTCAGCTTAAGTTGGCGGGTTCTATCCCGGACCAGTCCAGTGGTACTTGAAGGTGCTCAAATATGTCAGTCTCGTGTCGATAGGTTTATCGGCACGGTAAAGAACTCCTGCGGGACAAAATTCCAGCACCTCGTTGTCTCCGAAAACCGTAAAAATAGTCAGTGGACCATAAAACCAATATTATTATTATTATTATTATTATTATTATTATTATTATTATTATTATTATTATTATTATTATTATTATTATTATTATTATTATTATTCAATGACGAAAAGTATGTTTTCTAGGACAAAGCGATATTGGCTAATTGGTGGTGGTGGTAGCTGAAAGTTAGCTCTGTATTATCTACCTCACAGATTCCCTTTCCCGCGAGATGTAGGTAACCCTCATGGTTGGAGACCTCTGGACACGTCACTGGGTGGAAGTGTCATGTTCTCTTTAAGAGAAGTTATGGCTGAAATATCTGTGTCTCAGGGCAGGAATAGAAGCCGTGATCAAGAGAAAATGAGAAGAAGACATCAGAAATGGCAGAAAATACCCAAGGAAAAAATGGATTAGGAGGGCTGAAGGGGAGGCATATGGTGCAGGGCATTTCTGAAATGAGTAGATATTCTTTGTGGTTTTTTTCTCACTTTGCAATTCTTCAATATTTTGTTCTGTACGACATCAGAATTTTAATTAATCTCAAAGGTACAAGTATTTAAACTTGTAGTGGGTTTTATAATACTTTACTTTTTAATATGAATTTTGATGTTCAATGATGGAAATATATTGAATTAAAAATTACAGTTTTTTAACATTTCTGGACAGAGAAGTATTCATCTCATACTAAAACCCATTACTATTTCTACATACTGTCAAAAAAATTTTAGTGTGATAAAATGAAAACTGTTACGCAAGGGACCTTTTTTACGGAACTAGTTTTTATGTTTAAAAATTGAAATAACATTTGAACCAATACAGCTACATACCTCTAATTTGGTTAATTATGTGTTTATTTGTACCTAAATGCAACAACTCAATTTGGTAAAATGGAATAAAAACTGTAGACGTTTCAAAATTCAGTCCTAACTCCCCGCAAGACTCAACATAAATGTTAGTAACAGTTATACAGTTTATTCCACCGTACATAATTAAAAACCTATCTTTAGCTTATCCCAATTACTGCTGCGCCATCCTGACTCACTTTCCTTTGGTTTTGGTCGAAGATTTAAGGCCAGTGGTGTTCCTAACGTCACGTGATTTTGAGGTCATATGGTGTGATGTATGGCCACTGGAGAGACATGGCGAAGGTCTTTCTAGTTGACACCCATGGGCGACCAGCCCGTCTGGGTATGTGATGAAAATGATGATGAGGAGGGTGAAGCCCGATGTCGGCACATAGCCTCATCCTGTCAAATAACACGAAGAGGCCTGCTCAAGGCTTAAGATATTCCCTCACTCCATATGAACATTGCAGAGAGGCTTTTAGCATGCAATCTAGTGATTAGAAATTGCATACCACCAACTTTTCAGACTCGGTTCATAATGCCGAGCGCATCGTGTCGTCACAAGTCCCGCTCACTTTTGATTTTTGGAGAATCTTGGAGTGAAATGATTAATTAAGTTAGTGCATTATTTAATTCTAAAATAGTCATGAATAACTTGGTGTGCTCAGTATGTTCTATCGGAATATCCTTTAATTATAGACAAGACTTTCTTCCCTTTCTTGTAGTGTATGCATTCTCGAAGATCCCACGCGAAAGATGCTTTCTTTCAATCTGCAATCTGTAGCTTGCGGTAGTCAGACGAAGTTCATTAAAACGTGGACTTGAGTCTTTTCTTTGAGAATTTTGGAGTGAAATTATTAATTAAGGTAGGGTATTATTTATTTCTAAAGTAGTCATGAATAACTTGGTGTGCTCAGTATGTTCTGCATGCTTTAATTAGAGACAACTGAATCATCATTTTAAGATGAAACAATGAAGCAGTGATATTTACATTGACTTCTGTATCTACAATATTATATGGACTTCCATCATAACGATATGATAATATGAATATTTGTGAGAAGGTGTATGTCTTTCATGGTAATATTAGCCACTTATTTTCTCTTTAAGATGTTCGAAATAATGAATGTGTACCAAGTTGCATTAGAACCGATTATAAACAGGGCACGCAATAGACTGTCAGCGTTCTATTATATCACTGAGCCTGCAATTCTGTTCACAATACACTGAGCTCAGAATTGGTGGTGATTTTTGATGATGATGATGATGATGCTGATGATGATAATAATGATGTTTGTTGTTTAAAGAGGCCTAACAGCTAAGGCATCAGCCCCTAATGGTACGAGGTGAACAAAATGAAAATAAAAACCTCAAAATGTACCCACTAACTAGAATCTAAAACAAATAACGACGAGGAAATGATCGTGAAACAAAAGCAATCAGTGGATCCTATTCACGATGCCGCAAGTACAGGGCTGATACTTATCTAAAGGGGTCCAAAATCCAGGTCACCGGACCCTCATAATGGTACTAATCGCTGGTAAAGCAGAACCATGGTGTTCCTCCTATAGTGGTACTAATCACAGGTGATGTAGAGCCATGGTACGTCACACACGATAGCACCACTCACAAGCAATGCAGATCCATGGTGTTCCTCACATAGTGGGGCTAACCATAAGTAATCACATGGTTCTAATATCATCATCCCTTGGTCGCCCCTCTTAGTCGCCTCTTACGCCAGGTGGGGTATACTGTGGGTGTATTATTTGTCTGCGTCCCCCACCCACACGGGGTTGTGTGTTTGGTCCGCGAGAGCTATTTTATTTCGCTCAAGTCCGCCAGCAAGCCGGTTAGGACCACCCCTATCCGCCACCTGGAACGCGCCACGTAGGAGTATCACCTCTCCCCCTGCTACGCCAGCGTAGTCGATTCGTGGCGATAAAGGTGAAAATCCTTAATTTTGAAAGACTCAAGCATGGCTAAATATGCTGCCACGACGATCATGCACGAACTTAGCCGATGAGGGCTCCTGAGTGACGGGCGCTAGAACAAAATACTCTCCAGCCCCACCGGCTAACATTCTGATAGTGATTTCTTTTTTCCACCAACGGGACTCGAACGAGCTAACCACGGTGTCAGGGTATGATGACTGGACTCCTTAACGATCATTAGCACCAGGCGAGCGTACATGGCCCTGAGGTCCACTCTGCCTACACCAAAAATGAGCACCAGGTTAATTCCTGGGGACAAAGGCGGCCACTATTCCCCACCAAGTACAGAGGTTGCGGATAGTGGAAGCCTTTACCTTCCACCCCTCCCAGGGCCTTCATGGCCTGTACAGAGATGATTCTGCTTTGCTTTTGCTTCTACCACCAGGCGAGCTACTTCTCACTGCTCCTTGTTCTTTGACTGAACCTCGCCACTTTCAGAATTATACAGTACCGGTCAAAAGTATATGACCACATAAATAAATCATGAAATGTCATCTCGAACCTAAAATTGTGTACTAGACCTAAGTAATTTTCTTCTTGAGCTCTCGCATTTAATATTATATACGTCGCCTTATTTCACTGAGTTACGCTAAGTATTGTAGAAGTTATACATTTTTAACTGTTGGGAAGTCACATCAGAAAGTCAACATTTTTGGAAATATTTTGTACTATATACTCTAATTGGCTGCAATTTTCACCACCAGAATTCTTTTGTAGACTTAGTAATAGGTGGGATTCATTTTAGTATAAATATAAAAATTCCGATAAAAAAAAGGGGGCACCGTATTGTCCCCGTTAAAATTGGCGATATTATGAATATTGTCAACAAGTGGAAAGTGAAAATTTTATTGTCTGCTTGGAACTGCAGCATATCATTTGGGGAGTAGTGGCGAGCTAAGAACGAGTTTTTTTTCGTCGTTCAGAGGGGTGATACACCGGCAGGACTGTGCCAAGGTCAGAGCAAGCCACGTGACTACCGCACGCGCGCAACTCAGTCTGTTTCTGGAATAGTCTGCGCCAATTAAATGAGACCATCAGCCAATTACCGTTCTCGTTGAAGATCACACCTCCCAGGCTGATAATATAAAAAGGCCTTGTTTCGAGTAAATCGCTCTCTTGAAACTCTTACTCTGAAGTTCTGAAGCTCTTACTCTGAATATCCTTCGTCGTGTTGTGCTGCACCACGTTATCGGACCACGTGGAGAAGTAATTTCAGTTCAAGTCGACGCCGTTCTGCTAGAATTTAGAGAAACCATTAGTGAATTCCTATGGAATAAAAACGCTTTAAACACCAAGTTAAGTGTGACTGTGTAGACAAGCTAACTATATTCGACGTGCGCTTGTGGAATATACTTAATTTTGTCATCTCAGTTACAGCTTGTGACCGGCGTTCTACCGAAGTCGTCTTGGAAGTTGAACACCTCAAGATGGATAATTCCGCAACCACCGACATCATAATTTCATCGAGGGACACCTGCTACGGAGCCTCCATGGAGCTGTAAAAATGTGAGGCGTGTCTGGTAATTGGAAGGAGACTGACCGGAGGAAAATGCTGAAATAATTGACTGTCGACGGGAATCGAACTCCATCAAAACTTGAGTACCTTTTTAATTCAATTTATCTGTCTTACCTTTTGTACAACTAGAGGTCTTTCTTCTTTAAGTCGTAGATCTATTAGTTTGTTGTAGTTAGAAATATTTCATTTTTCCACTTCTTAAGGTGTCGTGGTAGACTAGGTACGTGTGAATGAAATTTTTGAATCTAATAGAGTAGACATGTAGGTTGTCTTTGAATGATTTCCCATGCTTAGGAGCTTTATACTTAATAATCACTGACCACGCGATAAATCTACTTTCCTTGTAATGTTGGAAGTTACTGGACTGAAATTTACGTGTACATTTTGAGTGAATAGGGTCGAACCTAGTGTCTTTTAAGATCACTTGTTGTATTTATGATGAAGTCATCTAATTTTACGATATTCCACGAGGATCAGTAGATGTAATGATCACTTAAATAATAATAATATTGACTAAAGATCGGGTAAAACAGAATTAAACGCTCGTGAGCCATAAGATTACTGTAGAGTCCTTATATGTGAGATTGAATGTGCTCTGTTCATGAAGGGTCTGGAATATGACCAATCCTGAGGGATACTTGTTGTATAATTGTGCAATTGATGATTTAATGGTGATATTTGACTTATTCTTGTGTATTGGGAACGCAAGATAGATTATAATTGTTGGAGCATGTGTTGCGAGTGTATTTCACAAGTAGGGAATAAAAATAAGACGATTAAGGCTCACGCTCGCGATAATTTCAACCTGTAGCCCAAACGATGGTAGTGCTTATGGATTTTACTAGAATCTTCCATTAAAATTTCATGAGTTAGATGAACTTACGTTGATATGTGAAATGTGTTTCTACCAAGTGATACCCATGACTTCGATCACTAGCCACTATAAATGAAGGATAATTTCAGTACACAGATTATTTTTGCTAGATATTACGCGACCTGACCAACTCTAAAAATCATGAATAAACTTGCCAAAACAGGATTCGATGTAAACAATGTACATAAAAGACGTGTTTCCTAGTGTGAATGTGTGTGTGCATGCAAGTATGTATATTTTTCTTGTATCATGTTGGTCCCATTTAATTTGATCTGGTCGTGCACCTGCTGCGACGCAGATTACACTCATCGTTGTGTGTTGCCTTAAGAAGTAATTTTCATGCCCTTAAAGGAAAGTTTGGTTAACTTAAGTCGAGGAAGACTAGGAAAGGATTTATTTTCTTCGTTATCGAGATTTAAAAGGAAAGATCATCTCGTTATTTTGCGAAGGCACTCGATTTGTAAATAAAATTTATTTAACTTGCTCACACGTTGGTAATGTAAATTTATGACTCATTTATAGTTGAACTTTGAAATATTTTAAGATTAATTTGAATAGAAATGAAATACAAAGATCAGAAGTGTAGTTCGTTAGCCGCATGATTACTTGGAGTTATGGTGAAACCAAGTCATTAATAATTAATTGAAAATAATTATTCTGAAATGCTAATGACGATCATTAGGTAAATAATGCAGTGGAAATTTAATGAGAACACGATCGTGTGACGATGAAACATAGGTGAATTAAATGATGAGAAATTAATAATAATAATAATAATAATCAGAATAATAATTAATTAATTTTGAAAATTTTGAAATCAATTTTCATTTTCTACTAAAGTTCATGTTGGTGTCATTGACTAATGTTAAATGTTGTAAATGATAAATTCAGTTGAGTACATCTTAAAACCACGTGTTGAGACTACTTTGAGTTGGTAAAGCTTTGAACACATTTATTGTAAAACACTCGTTAGCAAGACAGCTGTTTATGATTTTATGAACTTCTATGTTAACTTATTTAATTTTTTCAATCAAATATTTTGATTCGGAAAGGCAAGAGGCCTAATTTTTCTTTGGTTTTCATTACAGCACAGTAAGGCTGGAGATTAAGAGCACGTGTTACCATAAATGAAGAAATGCAATATTATGGAAGTTCTATTTTTGTAAAACACATCAGCAAGAGTATTTTATTTGTTGTTTGCTTATGTGAATAAATGTCAGAGTGTTGTTTTAATATTTCTTTTTATCCTGCTTGGTCATCAATCCTTAACATCCCTTAAATGCCTCTAGAAAGTGATAGCCAACGATCGAACGGTCCACCTTGGGATCTCTCGCTCGATGGCTGGGCTTAGCTCGGGAAAAATGGGGGCAGTATTTTGTGCGTTTATTTTCTTTTCAGCGCTAAAATGTCAATTTTTCCTTGTTCTTATCATAGGTCTCAGTGTGAGCTATCGGCGTCAGAAAGGCCATCCGCAGAGTGCAAATGAAACTATCAGGGCAGATAAGTCTGTCGCCGATAGCTCGCCCCAGACCTTGGGCCATACATGACAACGACAAAGAAAAATTAACCTATTGCTAAGTCAGTAAAAAGAAATCTTGGCGGTAATACTTGCAACCAATTAGAGTATAGAGTACATTATATACCAACATTTTTGATTTTTGTTGTGACTTTCCAAGAGTTAAAAATTCATAACTTCTACAGTACTTGGACTAACTCAATGAAATCAAACGACATATATCATATTCGATGTGAGAGCTAAGAAAGAAAATTAAAGAGGTCTAGTGGCATAAATTTAGGTTCTAGATAACATTTCGTGATATCTCTACGTGGACTAAACTTTTGACCGGTACTGTATATAATCATACCTCCATGTGCAAGAACTAATACGAGTCCCTTTTTGTGCTTGCTTTTAGAGAGGGACGACCGTCGAATGAACATCAATAACTTGAAAGGAGCCAATGCTATGAGCGCGGAGATAATGTTTATTACTAGGGCTCGGAAGTTGAGGAAAAGTCTTTTTCTCGAGTGTCCGAAGACGAGGCCCAGCATAATATACGGGGTGTATCCACGATGATGTTACAAACTTTCAGGGATGACGAAGGACTGCAAATGGATCAATTTGAGATAAGGAACCGTAGTTCTGAAAGGATCGAGTCAAAATTTAAACAAAATTCTACTCATTTAAGTCCGTTTACCTGCACAAGTTTCACAAGCTGTTCAATTTACAACAAATGTTCGAAATGGCGCCCACCTGTGTCAATGCAGGCATGGCATCGTCGCACAAAGTTCTGTCGTACCCGTTCGAATATTCCCAGTGTCGTTTGAACAGCGTCGCAGGCAGCGAGAATGTTTGCCAAGAGATCCTCTTCAGTCTAGACAGGTATCTCATACACAACGCTTTTCACATGGTCTCACAAGAAGAAATCAAGTGGGGTGAGATCAGGTGAACGAGCGGGCCACGAAACACGACCTCCTCCTCCTATCCACTTTGCAGGAAATGTCAGATCCAGGTGTTGACGAACCCTTAGTCCAAAGTGAGGTGGGGCTCCATCATGTTAGCATCACGTCCGTTGACGAAGGGCAAGTGGGATATGTTCCAGGAACGTGGGTAGTACATTTATGAGCACCACTGTGTACACTGCTGCATTTAGGCAGGCAGGAAGAAGAAATTATCGAAACAATTAATTATTAATAACTTTTGACTCGAACGCTTCCGGACTATGGTTCCTTATTTCAAATTGGTCCATTTACTGTCCTGTATCATCCTTGAAAGTTTGTAACATCATCACGGATACAGCCTGTATGTTCATTCTGGCTCATTGTAGGTCACAAAATGGTGGGTTTTATTTGTTCTTTTTTCCATTTTCGGCGTAGTTTTTTTCCTTATTGGTCCTTTTTTTAGCCCGTTTTACGTCTTAACTGCTTTTTTTTGTAACCACCTTCTTTTATCTACAGTTTACTGCCCAGTGGTGGTGGTGGTGGTGGTGTTGATTATTGTTTTAAGAGGAAAGTACAACTAGGCAACCATCCTCTATATAACACTAATCAGAGAGAAAAATGGAAGGGGTCCGGCACTTCGAAAAATGAAGGTATCGGCCAAAGGAAGACAACGGCCACGAAGAGCGTGAAAATGAAAGACTCCCTAGCCCTTGCAAACCTAATAGTGTCAGGGTCGGAAAAGAACAAGAGTTGACCAAGGGAGGTCGTATAGGATAGATGAATGTGAGGAGCCTAGCACAAGTAAGTGGAAGCAATGCCAGGACTCAGCTAAGGGCCCCGTGGTCGCCAACCCACGCTCCAAAGTTCAGAGCCCCTGGGGCCCCTTTTAGTCGCCTTTTACGACAGGCAGGGGATACCGTGGGTGTTTTTCTACCACCCACAGGGCGATTACTGCCCAGTCTCAATTGGAATCATCATTAGTAAATTTATTCGATTTTGGAGTGCAATCCAGTGTCCTTGAGGAAGATGATGACTTGACTCAGTGCTGGAGAAGCCAGTGTCACTTCCATTTCCTTAGGTATGTTGTGGTGTTGGCGCCAGACTCATTGGCTGAATGGCTAGCGTACTGGCCTTCGGTTCAGAGGGTCTCTGGTTCGATTCCTAGTCGGGTCGGGGGTTTTAATCGCTTCTGATTAATTCCTCTGGCTCGGGGACTGGGTATTTGTGTCCGTCCCAACACTCTCCTCTTCATATTCACACCACACTACCAACCAGCACAGAAACACGCAATAGTGATACATCCCTCCATATACGGTTGGCGTCAGGAATAGCATTCGGCCGTAAAACAGGGCCAAATGCACATGTGCTACGCAGTTCGCACCTGCGACCCCACAGATGTGGGAAAAGCGGTGGGAGAAGAAGAAGGAGAAGAAGACTGTTCTTGTTGATCCCAAATATGTGTAGGTACGCCTACCTACCTCCGTTGCACATGAAATATTGGGTCTCATCAAATCTTTGTCAGAGCTATTGACGAAACATTACATGCATTCAAGTAATCGCGAGAGAAGTTCCCTAGGATCAGTGAAGCAAAAATAAAGGAAGGAATATTTGTAGGACCGCAAATTACTGATAAACATTTCCTTGATTGTTGAGTGGTGTTGAAAATATGATGATGACCATGATGATGATGACGATGTTTGTTGGTTAAAGGGTCTAACAGTCTACGGCCCCTAATGGTACCAAGTGAACGAAATGAAAATTAACACTTCAAAATGTACCCACTGACTATAATCTAAAACGAATGATGATGAAAAGAAATTGTGAAACAAGAGTAATCACTGGGTCAAATTCTCAATGCCTTAATTACTGGGATGATACTTATCTAAAGGGGTCTAAAATCCAGGTCACCGGTCCGTCATAATGGTAATAATCACTGGTAAAGCACAACCATTGTGTTCCTCCTGTAGTGGTAGCAATCACAGGTGACGTCGACTCGTGGTGTTCCTCGCATGGTGGTACTAATCACAGTTAATGTAGTAATGTATGTCACACACAATGGCAACATTTACAGGTGACACAAACCTATGGGGTTTTGCACATAAGGGTACTACTCACAAGCAACGCAGACCTGTGGTGTTCCTCACATAGTGGGTACTAAGCGCAGGCAGCGCAGACCTGTGGTGTTCCTCACTTACTGGGACGAATCACGGACGCCGGTATTCCCGTGGTGTTGCTCAGATAGTGGTACAAATCATAGGCAATGTAGACCCACGGTGTATCACACATTATAGTAACGCCCACAGGCAACACAAAACCCATTGTGTTCCTCCACTTAATGGTATTACTCTCACAAAACGCAGACCCATGGTTTCCATCACATAATGGTACTTATCACGGGCGGTAGCCAAACCTGTGGTTTTTCCTCACACAGTGGTGCCAATCACAGGCAATATACATCCATGGTGTTTCTCATAAAGTGGTACTACTCATGGGTAACGCAGATCCATTCTGAACACAGTGGAACCGACCGGTGGAATGTACACGATGATACTTATCGCACGCAACGCCCAGACCCGCAGTGTTCCTCAAATAATGGTACTGTTCCTATGTAACGTAGACCCATGGTCTTCCTCGCAATGGGGTACTAGTCGCAAGTAACGTCGACCCATAGTGTTCCGCACGTAATGGTACTTCCTAATCAGAAGTAATCTAATGTCAACATCGCTTGGTCGCCCCTTTTCGTCGCATCTTACGACAGGCAGGGGATGGTGGTGGCGATTACTGTTTTAAGAGGAAGTACTCCTAGGCAACCATCCTCTATTCACAGGCAGGGGATACCGTGGATGTATACTTCGTCTGCGTCCCCCACCCAGAGGGGGTGAGTGGTGTTGAAAAAATGGTGTGGCTGTTTTTCACAAGTGTCTGTAAGAATTTTTTAGGCAACCACAAGGCAGAAAATAATCGTGATATTGTACAGGAACTACTGAGATCATACCGCCGTGTGAGATGTAACATGTCACTTAAACTAAATTTCTTGAACGATCATTTGGACATCTTCCCGGATAACTCGGCGCCGTTAGTGACGAACATGTTTTCTTTTCTTTTTTTGCTAGTTGCTTTATGTCGCACCGACACAGATAGGTCTTACGGTGACGATAAGTGACGAACATGCTTGCTGATGATGATGATGATGCTTGTTGTTTTAAGGGGCCTAACATCTAGGTCATCGGCCCTTGATGGTACGAAGTGAAATGACAAATTAACAGTTCATAATCATCCACTGACCAAAATAAAAAATGGCATTTAAAACAATCAGTGGACCCTACCCCAAAACTACCATCAAAAATAGTATTACTGACCAAGAGACCACTTCTAAAGCACAATCCCGAATCGAGGATGCTTGTTGCCTGAAGGGGTAAAAAATACAGGTCAACGGCCCCTCATAATAGTACTTACGGCTAGTAAAGTAGAACCATGGTATTTGTCATGTTAGGATACTAATCAAAAGTAGTGTAGACTCACGGTGTTCTACATATGATGGTACAACGCACAAGTATTGGACGTCGTACAGGTAACGCAGACCTATGGTGTTCCTCACATAATGACGCCACACATAGGCAACGCAAACTGATGGTGTTCCTCGCCTAGGTGTACTAATGACGGGAGAGGGTAATCCCGTGGTGTTGCTCACATAGTGGGTACTAAGCACAGGCAACGCAGACCCAATATGCCACTCATATAGTGGTACTAATCACAGGCAACGCCCAGACCCGTGGTGTTGCTCACAAGGGTACGACTCACGGGTACTGAAACCCACAGTAACACACTCTCTGCTGCTACTAATCACAAACCTATTTCGTACCTAATATAGTAGTACTACTCGCAAGTACAGGCAACCCATGGTGTTCCCCGCGTGATGGTACTAATCAAAAGTAGTTTCATGGTTCTAAATCAATCATCCCTTGGTCGCCCCTTTCAGTCGTCTCTTACGACAGGCAGGAGATACCGCGAGTGTGTTCTTCGTATGCGTCCCCCACCCACAGGGGGTAGACAAAGGGAAAAAAGAAGGAAAAAGTAGTGATCCGTCACTTCGAAAAATGAAGAAACGGACAAAGAAAGGCAAGGATCACGAAGGGCGTGAAAATGAAAAACTCCCTGGGCCTCGAATGCTCTAATACCGTCGGGGTCGGAAAAGAACAAGAGTTGACCAAGGGAGGGCGGACAGGATAGATGAAAGTGAGGAGCCTGGCACAAGTAGGTGGAACCAATGCCAGGACTCAGCTAAGGGCCCCGTAGTCGCCAACCCACGCTCCCAAGTTGAGAGCCCCTTGGGCCCCTTTTAGTCGCCTCTTACGACATGTAGGGGATACCGCGGGTGTATTCTACATGTGCGTCCCCCACCCACAGGGGGTGTGACGAACATGACGAACGGTTCCTCTAGGATATTTCTCAAATGGAGAAATGTTATCAAGGCAATTGGAGTGCCGCAAAGTTGTCAGACTACTGCTGGACCTTACAAAGAGACGTTCCTGAGGCAAAGTATAGCAGGAAATCGGGCAAGAAACACTTTTAGGTACTGTATGTTTCTGCACTTTTTTTTACTCTTATGTTGCTCACTGCTTTGACTCCTGTGTACTGACACAGATCTTTTTGCAGTTTACATTTGGAACTCTTGTTGAGAGAGCGTATCATTTAGCAAGACAATTATATAAGGCGTGATCAAAAAGGTTCCGTTTGAGGGTGTTGCTGCAGCAGACATGATAGATAGATAGATAGATAGATAGATAGATAGATAGATAGCAGTGGCGGCGCGTGACTTTCATCACTGGGGGGTTCAAAAGAAGAAAAAATTGCCTCCCCCCCAACCTCTCCTCTCCCCATCTCCGCCAGCTTCTCTTCTATCGTGGGCCGTAACCTCCTAAACTAAGATGACATAAGTTCTAGAAATGTGATCAAATACGAGAGGAGCAGAAAATACGGTAGGCCTACATGCCGAGTTTTACCACATGCAAAATAAGAAATAACTGCTTCATTGAAGTCCGCAGAGTCTCGAACAAAGTTCCTTTCAATTGACAACATAGCAAGAGCAATAAGTCTATCATCGGTCATTGTGCTGCGCTAGAAAGTCTTTATTCTCTTCAGGGTAGAGAAACACCTTTCTGCTTCCGATGTCATAGGAATAGTAACAACTATATTTAAAAGTTTTCATTGGTATTACCTTGCCGCTATTCTTTGCCTCAATGATTTTTGAGTTAAGTTTCTTTCCAAAAGGTAATTATTCCAAAGAAGGCAAATTAATAGGTGTTTAGTAAGTAATGATATATTTGGGACAAGATATTAATTGGAATTTGACAGTTTAATGTGACTTTTGGTAGTAACGATGCTTTTCAACACTAGCGCTAGTTACGTGCACTGTTCTCTGTTGCCTAGTCAAATTCCCGCAAGGCCAACAGATGGCAGGCACATACCCCAACCCCAACAACACGACTAGCTAGTCTTGAGACAGTGGCCTATTGCACATGCGTAAAGAACAGAGATCCGTTTCTGCGATATCCTGGTCTTGCCTTAGTGCTGGCTTTCGTCCCCCCGCACCTCGCCACTCCCTTCGCCTATGTACGGACGGAGAGATCGTCTTTACAAGGGGGTTCATTCCAGACAAGTATCCAGCAACAGACCTTGCGCAGCTCACATGAATTGAAAGCCAGTACGAGTATATTACGGATAGAGGGACTTAGCAAGAGCTTCGAGATTGACAAGGGAGTTATGAAAATTACGTAGTTGAGTACCATTTGATATAAACTGGAGGTTCATTGCTCCACTGCGCTATACCAGAAACCGCCACTGATAGATAGATACATAGATAGATAGATAGATAGATAGATAGATAGCTAGATGTCTTTATTGGCGTAGTTAAGGTCATTAGGCCTTCTCTTACACCGACTCCGGTGCGGGTATATAAGCACGGACATGTAGGCAGATGTATAAGAATGGCAGTCGTGTCGTGCGTTAAATGCGGCCACGTAATCTTTGGCGGCGTTATTACCAAATGCGTCCAAACAGGACCAACGTGCTGTTATTCTGTTCTTGGCTGCCGAAGGACAAACACCGGTGAACACCCACCAGAGAATGAAGACTATGTATGGAATACCTTGTCTGTCGAAAACCACCGTAGTTGAATGCTGCACCAAGTTCCGTACGGCTCGCATTTCGACACAAGACGCTGTTCGCCGGTCCGCCAACTCAAGTGGGAGACACTCAAGCACCCGCCCTATAGTCCTGATCTCTCCCCGTGCGAATATCATGGCTTCGGTCCCCTCAGAAACGCCTTGAAGGGTCGACGCTTCCTGTCGGACGAGGTGGTGGTGGTGATTATTGTTTTAAGAGGAAGTACAACTAGGCAACCATACTCTATATAACACTAATCAGAGAGACAAAATCGAAGGGGTCCAACACTTCGAAAAATGAAGGTATCGGCCAAAGACAAGGGCCACGAAGGGCGTGAATGAAAGACTCTCGAGCGCTCGCAAACCTAATAGCGTCGGGGTCGGAAAAGAACAAGAGTTGATCAAGGAAGGTCGGATACGATAGGTGAAAGTGAGGAGTCTGGCACAAATAAGTGGAAGCAATGCCAGAACTCAGCTAAGGGCCCGTGGTCGCCAACCCACGCTGCAAAGTTTAGAGCCTCTGCGGTCCCTTGTAGTCGCCTCTTACGACAGGCAGGGGTTACCATGGGTGTTATTCTACCGCCTCTACCCACAGGAGGATTCCACTTTTTAGTCACCTCTTATGACAGGAAGGAGATACTGTGGATGAATTCTACCATTCTGCAAAGTTTAGAGCTTCTGCGGTCCCTTGTAGTCGCCTCTTACGACAGGCAGGGGTTACCATGGGTGTTATTCTACCGCCTCTACCCACAGGAGGATTCCACTTTTTAGTCACCTCTTATGACAGGAAGGAGATACTGTGGATGAATTCTACCATTGTCATCCACCCGCTCACTGAGAGATAAATAGATACACAGTACGCTGGTATTGATTTCAGTACTTTGTACATTGTAAACGGTCGAAATGAACTTTACAATGTTATACATTGATGAATGAGCTATGCTTCAGTAGATCTCCTATTGTGTTCAAAATTTTTGTTTGCGACTTTTGTAATACAAGGTGCTACTGTTTCCAGTCACTACTTTGTACGCTGCTGTTTTCTTTATGCGGTTCAAAATTAATATTTGAGGGGAAAATAATCCTCGTCTGCCACCCTTCCATTTGAAACCGTTTCGAAGCCCGCGGATGAAAATTCATGGGTTCCAAATTGGACTGAATTAATTACCCCTCCTCTCTCTCCTGTCTGCTAGGGCTCTGTATTTTTGTGTGGGCATTATTTCCATTTCAGCCGCTAGGTTCGCTGCCGGCGCGACAAAGAGCGAGAGTAAGGCTTCGCGTCTCATATTTATCACCTAATTTGAAGGTACGATATCCCATTTTAAATGTTAATGGAATTTACCTGATGGATTATTTGTGAGACGAAAATGAACAGAAGCTGAGGAGCGGTGTGTCTGAGTGAGAGAGAGAGGTAGGTCTATCAGAGCTGGAGCCACTGAGGCGACCCGCTACCAAAATTATCCCCCCTATTTTCCTTCTTCAAAGTTGACAGCTAACCTGGATAAGTTATTTATTGCAATTCTCCTGCCTTCAGACAAGCGCCACAGCGGCGCGGATGGATATCTGACCACCACTTGAAGCGTTTCAGTATGCTGGATTGCAATGAATAAAGAAGCTGAGTTCATTGATCTAACCTGCTTCGGTTGATATATTAATTAATAACTGATGATTAATTAACACAGTTCAGCCAACTATCTGCTGCATGACATCCTGTTCTGTTTAATCCCAGCTTCACCCGCAACGAACGGGAGGGTGAGTGAAGTAGTAACTCATCTCACTTCGTCTAGGCCTTAGATTCGATCGTGGGGAAGTTCTGTTACTTCAGTTAGGGACGGAGTAGTGGTGGTGATGATTATTGTCTTAAGAGTAATTACAACTAGGAACGATCCTCTATACAACAATAATCAGAGAGAGAAAATGGAAGGGATCTGATACTTCGAATAATGAAGGTATCGGCCAACGGAGGACAAGGGCCACGAAGGGCGTGAAAACGAAAGACTCCTTAGGATTCGCAGCCTAATACCGTCGGGATCGAAAAGAACAAGAGTTGACCAAGGGAGGTCGGATAGGATAGATGAAAGTGAGGAGCCTAGCACAAGTAAGTGGAAACAATGCCAGGGCCCCGTGGTCGCCAACCCACTCTCCCCTAGTTCAGAGCCCCTGGGGCCCCTTTTAGTTGCCTCTTACGACAGGCAAGGGATGCCATGGGTGTTATTCTACCACCACCACCCACAGGGAGATCATTATTTGACTGAAATGGGACGAAACTCATATTGTGCATTGCCATCAAACATTTTAGCACAGGAATGAAACACAAAAATGGTCCTCTTTCATAGCGACTGTCTTAAACTACACGGATTAAAAAACCCTGTCTCCTAAGGACCTTGCGCTACCAAGACAACCACTTCTCCATTGTGTGCGAGGATCTCTCTCTGTCTGCCGGAAACACTCGAACTCATACCAGCCGATGACGAGACTAGTGCAGATTTCGCTATTCGCTTTATATGTGAGTGTGTTCTGTAACTCAGGTTACATGCGTTCCCTTTTGATGTGTTTAAAATCGTCTTTTAAAATTCATTTATGTGTTCTTTCCCCCTTCACTTGCAAAATTCATTCATTGAATATATTTAATTATTTTCGTTTACATTTAGTTATTTAAGAGGGATAATCACGTAGTTTTGTCTCGTAAAATAACAATCACCACAATCACCACCGGCAGATGGCCTGCAGATGTGTGTCATATGGTCACGACTATCTCAGGCGTATCGCTTGGCTTTCTTGACCGCGTCCGTTGCATCTCATAATAGATTTTTCCTCTTCCGGCAATGGGTGCAGGAAAAACTCATGAACCAGTCGGGAATCGAACTCGGGATATCTGGATAGAAGTCAGGCTCTCTTCTGCTATAGAGTAGAGAATAGACGGCAGGAAAACTTAATATTTGCTAGCGAATATATTCCAACAAGTGACGAAAGATGACTCTTCCCCCTGGACAGTGTTTTAAACCCGTGCTTGATAAGTGCACTTCTACACACCCATCTTGCTATAATAGGACGTACTGTAGCTGCAGGCTCAGTGCTACTCAACCGTCATCTTCCGGATTCAGCGTGCAGACAAATTACAGTGATCGCTTTAGATCGACCGCTCCACATTATTTCGGTAGTAAATTGCCCAGTCTACCTCAATTCCCAGGACCCTTTTTATTCTTTCCTACCCCTCTCATTCCAATTGGAGTAATTTTACGAATTTCTAGTGGTGAGTTTGTTGGAATAAAGAATTATTTGAAACTGTTCTTATTTTATTCCCGCAAGTGGAAAGAATTAAATGTTTACGATTTATAAATATATTTTAACGATTTTCATAACGAACTTTGCCCTTAGTATGCAGCATTCCCTGAATCAGAAATTATCTATATATATAAAGTAGCTTGTCCTGACTGACTGACTGACTGACTGACTGACTGACTGATTCATCATCGCCGAGCCAAAACTACTGGACATAAAGAAATGAAATTTTGGGGATATATTCATATTAAGATGTAGGTGCTCGCTAAGAGAGGATTTTTGGATATTCATTCGCTAAGGGGGTGAAAAGGGGGGTGAAATTTTAAAATGAGTGTATCTATATCTCAAAACTTTAAAAGTTTACAGATGTAAAAATTGGTATTTAGAATCTTCTTTAAAAATAAGGAAACACGTATTCTTTTGTTTTCAGAAAATCCAATAGGAGGGGTGAAAAAGGGTGAAAATGGGGGAAAATGGGTTGAATGCCTTTAATCAGGATACCGGTACTTATATCTCAGAAACTGAAGATATTACAGATCTGAAAATTGGTACTTTTGATCTCTTTTAAAAATAAAGAAATACGTATTTTTTTGTTTTTGGAAAATCCAATTAATGGGAGGGTGAAAAGGGGGTGAATTTTTAAAATGAGTGAATCTATATCTCCAAACTTTTAAAGTTTGCAGATGTAAAAATTAGCATTTAGAATCTTCATTAAAAATAAAGAAACATGTATTTTTTGTTTTCGGAAAATCGCAATAGGAGGAGTGAAAAGGGGTGAAAAAGGGGTTGAATGCCTTTAATGAGGCTACTTATATCTCAGAAACTGAAAATATTACAGACCTGAAAATCGGTGTTTGGGATCTCCTTTAAAAATAAAGAAACACGTATTTTTTTGTTTCTGGAAAACCCAATTAAGGGGGGTGAAAAGGGGGTAATATTTTAAAATGAGTGTATCTATATCTCAAAACTTTTAAAGGTTATAGATGCAAAAATTGGTAATTAGAATCTCCTTTAAAAATAAAAAAGACGTATGTTTTGTTTTCGGAAAATCCTAATAGGAAGGGTGGAAAAGGTTGAAAAAGGGGTCGAATGCATTTCATGAGTCTACTTATATTTCAGAACGTGAAGATATTACAGACCTGAAAATTGGTGTTTGGGATCTCCTTTAAAAATAAAGAAACACGTATTTTGTTTGTTTGTGGAAAATCCAATTAATGGCGGGGTGGGGGAAATGGGGTGATTTTTTAAAATGAGTGTATCTATATCTCAAAACTTTTAAAGTTTACAGATGTAAAAATTGGTATTTAGAATCTCCTTTAAAAATAAAGAAACATCTATTCTTTTGTTTTCGGAAAATCCCAATAGGAAGGGTGTAAAAGGGTGAAAAATGGGTTGAATGCCTTTAATGAGGCTACTTATATTTCAGAACCTGAAGATATTACAGACCTGAAAATTGGTATTTTGGATCTACTTTAAAAGTAAAGAAACACGTATTTTTTCTTTATTTGGAAAATCCAAACATTGGGGGGTGAAAAGGGGTGGTGAAGTTTTAAAATGAGTGTGTGTACAGCTTAGAACTTTAAAATTTACAGATGTAAAAATTGGTAGTTAGAATCTCCTATAAAAATAAAGAAACATCTATTCTTTTGTTTTCGGAAAATCCCAATAGGAAGGGTGTAAAAGGGTGAAAAATGGGTTGAATGCCTTTAATGAGGGTACTTATATTTCAGAACCTGAAGATATTACAGACCTGAAAATTGGTATTTTGGATCTACTTTAAAAGTAAAGAAACACGTATTTTTTCCTTATTTGGAAAATCCAAATATTGGGAGGTGAAAAGGGGGGTGAATTTTTAAAATGAGTGTGTCTACATCTTAAAACTTTAAAATTTACAGATGTAAAAATTGGTAGTTAGAATCTCCTCTAAAAATAAAGGAACACGTATTTTTTTGTTTCCTGTAAATCCTAATAGGAAGGGTGTAAAAGGGTGAAAAATGGGTTGAATGCTTTTAATGAGGATACACATATCTCAGAAACGAAAGATATTACAGAACTGAAAATTTGTATATGGGATCTCCTTTAAAAATAAAGAAACACGTATTTTTTAGTTTTGGAAAATCCAATTAATGGCGATTAAACAGGAGTGACAAATTGGGGTGAATTTTTTGAAAGACTATATCTACAGAATATCTTGGAAACGTAAAATGTTACAGACGTAAAAAGTGGGTGTTTGGAGTCTCCTGTAAATGTAAAGAAACATAAGTGATTTGTTTTTGGAAACTCCACTTAAGGGGAACTGAAAAGGGGTGAAATTTTAAAATGAGTATTTTTACAGTATATCTAAAAACTTAACATGTTACAGAAGTGAAAAATGGTATTTTTTATCTCTATTAAACATAAAGAAACGTGCACTTTTAGTTTTCGCAAATACCACTTGGGTGGTGGTGGTGGGGGTAAAAGTGACTGAAAATGGTGTTGAATTCTTTTAATTAGGCTACTGATATTTCAAAAATGAAGATGTTACAGACGTGAACATTGATATTTGAAATGTGCTTTAAAAGTAAAGAAACACGTATTCTCGGAAAATCCAATGAAGTGGGGGGGGGGTGAAAGAATTGAAAAATTAATTGAATTGTATGAGAATACATACATCTAATAAAAACTAAAGTTGTTACAGACGTGAAAATTCGTATTTGGATCTCCTTAAAAAAAAAGAAAAACGCGTTTTGGTGGGGAAACCATCTTGGAGGGAGGGAGTGTAAAGGAGTTGAATTCCTTTCGTGAGGACACATACATCAAAAACTGAAGAAGTTAGAGTCGTGATAATTGGTATTTAGATAATCCTTTACTATTAAAGAAACAAGTATTTTTTGCGGGAAAATTCACTTGGGGGGGGGGGGAGTATTGTGAACTGAAGTGAAAAAAGTAAATTATTTTTATGGGGATACTTATATCTCAAAACTGAAGGTAATAGACGTGAACATTGGTGTTTGGAATCTCCCTTAAACATAAAGAAACAAGCATTCTTTTAATTTCGTTTTATTGGGGGGGGGGTGGCGGTAAATAAACTTAACGGCGGTGGGGTGTAGAAGGAGGTGAGACCAATTGATTTTACTGTTATTAATGTACTTATAAGGATCCTCCGTTGCTCAGGCGGCAGCGCACCGGCCTCTCACAGCTGGGTTCCGTGGATCAAATCCCGGTCACTCCATGTGACATTCGTGCTGGACAAAACGGAGGTGGGACAGGTTTTTCTCCGGATACTCCGGTTTTCCCTGTCATCAGCCATTCCAGCAAGACATAATAGTAATAATAATAATAATAATAATAATAATAATAATAATAATAATAATAATAATAATAATAATAATAATAATAATAATAATCCGGATCGTCGTCAAATGTGCGGACCGCGCTGGAAACGGCTCCTGGACGGGTAATGACTAAGAATGCAGTCCGGCCGCGGGTTCAGTGCCGCCAAGGCACCCAATATGACACCACGCCGGATCTCCTGAAGGATTTTATCCATATTAACAATGATTGTAGGAAAGGATGGCAAAGATTTACGGACCCAACTGACCGGGAGGAATACCTGAGCCTAGCCCTGGATGTACGAAATCGATTGCTGGAAAGGAACATTGAAAAATGTGAGGAAACGTGCCGTAAAATAACAGAAAACCAGTCAGATCTGGAATTTTGGTGGATTCTCGCAGAAAACGAGTCAGATCGCGAATTTCGGCGGATTATATATATAAAACAATAAGCATTCAATTATAAATTTCAGTATAATACCGTTGCGAAGCACGGGTATCTTGCTAGTACAATATAAAAAAGGAAAATGCCGTTTCCTTAGTTTTTTTAACATGATGAGCGCTATATTTGCTGTAGAAACACTGAGCTAGTGTGTGTAAATGGGATGCGCTATTGTTGTTTTTCTTGTATGTTGGTTGATTTGACGGCAGGTTTGAGTATCATTTAAATATCTGGCATATACTTTGCGAGATTCGGGTGAGAAACGCACGGAGCCAGCTGAGTCTGATAGAATACAGCCGTGGTAGCCCCTACCTGATGTAAGTTAATCTTCAAAGGCTCCTACCTTGGGAACGGGGGTTAATTATGACCACGAAGCCCTTAGATAAGTGGTGGTGGTAGTGATTACTGTTTTAAAAGGAAGTATAACTGGGCAACTATCCTCTATTAGAAGAAAAAATGGAAGGGGCCCGACACTCCCATAAATGAAGATATCGGCCAAAGGAAGACAAGCGCCACGAAGGGCGCAGAAATGAAAGACCCCATAGGCCTCGTAAACATAATACCGTTGGGGTAGGAAAAGAATAAGAGTTGACCAACCGAGGTCAGACAAGATAGGTCAAATAGGGAACATGCATGATCCGGGGTTTTAATTAAAAATATGCTCATCTGATTCAAAATTTCATGCAGAATGCAAAAATGTGATCAGAATGTACAAATAATAACTCAAAACGTGATAAAAATCTACGAAAATGTCACATCACGCAAGTACGCGATCTCATTGGTCTGACGTCATCGTACAGGTTGACTGAATTAGCAGACGAAATAACACAGTGTGCTGTGAGAAGCAGGATACACTTCGCGTATTTCTACTTTATGTTAGTGTCTAGTATGGTTAAATTCGAGGTCTATACATTGGATAATAATCTGAGTGGTATATTTTAGACTTAAAATGAATCCTGCGCAGACAGTGAGGCAGAAAACTTATAACTGGTGTAGAGTTCCGATGTGCAATAGCACATCGCATACCATACCAAACAAATTGTTTATAAATGTTCCAAAGACGCTAAAACTAGGGAGAAATGGATTTTGGCGAGCCGGAGAAATGCTGGTGATATATCGGAAAAGTCTACAGTTTATTTTTTTGAAGATTTTAACGTAAGATGAATTTGTTTGAATTTTCAAATCACTTTTCCATGTCAGCTGTTCTAGTGGTAAAACTTTAAATTTTAATGTATGATGCTTTATTTAAATGCTTCAATTACATCTTGGAATATGAAAGTAATAAACAGTGCATTAAATAATGCTGATTATTAAAGTATTCTCCAAACCTAACCTATGTTTTGGGTGATCCATGTCAAGATAATAAATCAAAGGGGTTATGAACCATTTTGACAGCTCTGATTCTACCAATATATCTTGGCATGGGACAGTTATGTATGTCTTTATTGAAGAGCTTCATTGGTAAAGAAATTTAGGCTATATCTAAATACTCTATAATGTAACAAAGAATAGGCGTGTACATCATGAAAGGAAACAACGTGAATTTAACAAATGTATAACTCTACACAAAACCAGTGCTTGTCTGTTGGGGTCTTATAAGTTAACAATGCTCAATTATAATAATTATCATAATATTAATGAAATAAATAACATAATTGCACACAGGTGAAAATAGTGATGTAGGTGTTTTATCCAGCTTAGCCTAAGTTTTAGGTTATACAAGCCAAGTCAATAAACCGAAGGGTAAAAATACCGCGCGAGTTGGCCGTGCGGTTAGGAGCGCGCAGCTGTGAGCTCGCATCCGGGAGATAGTGGGTTTTGAACCCCACTGCCGGCAGCCCTGAAGATGGTTTTCCGTGGTTTCCCATTTTCACACCAGGCAAATGCTGAGGCTCTACCTAAGGCCACGGCCGCTTTGTTCCCATTCCTAGGCCTTTCCTGTCCCATCGTCGCCATAAGACCTATATGTGACGGTGTGACGTAAAGCAAACAGAAAAAAAAAAGGAAAAAAAAGTAAAAGTCACAGAACCCAAAGACATTCCTGTATTGAACGAGTAAAATGTCACCAGGACACTTTTCTTTCCTGATATGCTCAGCTTGTTAAAAGCCAAATGTAATTAATGTTATTGGCTTCACGTCCCGCTAACTACTTCTGCGATTTTCGGAGACGCCGATGTGCAGGAATTTAGTCCCGCAGGAGTTCTTTTACGTGCCAGTAAATCTACAGACACGAGGCTGACGTATTTGAGCACCTTCAACTACCACCGGACTGAACCAGGATCGAACCTGCCAAGTTGGGGTCAGAAGGAAAACACCTCAACAGTCTGAACCACTCAGCCCGACTTGTGAAAACTAGATGAAGTCATATTTATCTTTATCGTGTTTAACTTTTTCCCTCCACAAAGATATTTAATTCTCTATCATGGGCCCTGGAAGTGGGTAGGTCAGTTGTCCCAACCATAAATATACATTTTTTTGGGAATGATAGATTATAGCCCTATAGTACTATGATCTTTCTTTCTTTCCTTCTTTCTTTCTTTCTTAATCAGTTTATCCTTCAGGGTTGGTTTTCTCTCGGACTCAGCGAGGGATTTCACCTCTACCACTTCAAGGGCAGTGTCCTGGAACGTGAGACTTTGAGTATGGTGATGCAACTGGTGAGGAGGGCCATTACCTCGCCCAGGCGGCCTCACCTGTTTTGCTTAACAGGGGCCTTGTTGGAGGATGGGAGGATCGGAAGGGATAGACAAGGAGGAGGGAAGGAAACGGCCGTGGCCTTAGGTGCCTGGAGGAGAAGTAGGAAAATACGAAAAACCACTCGAGGATGGCTGAGGTGGGATTCGAAACCCTTCTACTCAGTTGACCTCCCGAGGCTGAGTAGACCCCGTTCCAGTCCTCGTACTATTTGTTTTCAACTTCATGGCAGAGCCGGGAATCGAAACCGGGCCTCCGGGAGTGGCACACATTAACCACTACACCACAGAAGCGGACTAGTACTATAATGCTACCTATATGTTTATGTTAGTGCTGAAATCCGATTTCTTACTTTACTAATGCTGAAAGCCCGAAAATGTAATGTTATTCTTTAATAGGGGAATCAGTCTAGAAGGAAATGTTGAAAGTGATGTGATATCTATCCAGGTTCGTTGTTATCCTAATACTATGGGTTACAGTACATTGCACGTATATAAAAGACGCCACTTACAAACTTGCTTGTTATCCGCGAATTTCTGCGGCCACAAAAGTCACATTTTTCAAGAATGATGACATCTACACATGGTAGATTGTCTGACTGTGCTGTTTTGAACCTTTCTTCTGTCATTTCGAAGTTATTCGCGATCATGAATAATAAACAATCGGCTTTTAGCAACGGCTGGTAGAGCTCCATGCGGTACTGGATCGTGACGTCACAGCGCGCCGCTTACGTCAGAGGCCGTTTTACTCGCCTTGCGGAAAGGCACTATTAAATATTTTTTTAATGGTAGAAAACAAGGCAACATACCACAGTGTAATACGTTTACGTACTATTTCATTGGTGTACTTTTCAAAAAAAATATTTTTGAAAATGATGCATGTTCCCAATTGAGGAACTTGGAACAAGTAAGTCGAAGCAATCCAGGACTCAGCTAAGGGTTCCGTCGCCACCAACTGACGCTCTCAGGTTAAGAGCCTCTGAGACCTCTTTTATTCGCCTTTTACGACAAGCAGGAGATACCATGGGTGTTATACTACCACCCCCACCCACAGGGTGTGGCGGTCGGAAAAGGATAAGAGTTGACCAAGTTGGGTCGGATAGGAGAGATGAAAGTGAAAAGTCTGGCACAAGTAACTGGAAGCAATGCGAGGATTTAACTAAGGGCCCCGTGGTCGCCAATCCACGCTTCCAAATTAAGATCCCCTGGGACTGAGCTTGAGTGACCATGGAACAATAAACAGTCGCATATATCCTCTTGGGTCGGCAATCAATATTTAGATGTCTTCTTTTCCCCTCTTACGGCTTTTGCGAGAGATTAAAACATGGAAATGTGATTCTTTGTTTAAGATATAACGTATTAATGAAATTCCTGTCTAGAAAGACAAGAATAACGGCCGAGAAGATTCGTCGTGCTGACCACATGACATCTCATAATCTGCAGGCCTTCGGGCTGAGCTGCGGTCGCTTGGTTGACCATGCCCTTCGGGGCTGTTGCGCCATGGGGTTTAGTATTTTGTATTAATAAAATCAGTAAATGACCAAGATTTCGTTTAACCGTACCCACATAAGTAGTGAACACCGACGTGATACAGGACGGCAAGGAAGCTAAACTCCTTCCTTTCTGGACTCAACCACACATTTGGTTTTGTCAAGCCGAAGGCCAATTCCAGATCGCCGGAACCGAGTGATTTGGCCGGGTGGTTAGGATCGCGCAGCTGGGAGATGGTGGGTTCGAATCCCAACGTCGGCATCCCTGAAAATGTTTTCCCGCGGTTTCGCATTTTCACGCCAGGCAAATGCTGAGACTGTACCTTAATTAAGACCACGACCACTACCTTCCCAATCCCAGTCCTTTCCGATCCCTGTGTCGCCAAAAATCTTCGATATATTAGTTCGACGTTAAACAAGTATCAAAACAAAACACAAAAAAAAAAAAAAAAAAGAAAGAAAGAGAAAAGATCGCCGGAATAACTCCAGAGTCATCAAGAACCAAAATTCGTGAATAAAATTGGGAATTTAGTAGCAAGTAAGGACTTACATAAATACACCACAGTCGAGGAACGATTGCTAACTACACTGACGGAAAAGACACCAAGAAGGGGTTGTGCTAGATTAAAGAACGTTGGTAGGCGTGTTTATACATCTGAAAGATGACGTTGATTCAAATTTCCCGAAAATCGCTTTAGTGTGGCGCTAGTAGCGGTCCCAAGACGTTGTACATCAGGTTTGCTTTAAATACGGGCTGTAATGTGCGACGGGATGCGGCGTGCATTTCACTTAACCCAAACAACCGCCGTCTGCGACTTCATTGGTGTCAAGCGAGAGCTCAATGGAGGATGGAGTGGAGGTCAGATGTGTTTTCCGATGAAAGCCGGTTCTGCCTTGGTCTCAGTGATAGTCGTGTTTTGGTTAGGAGGCCAAGTGAGCGCCTGCATACCACTTGTCTGTAGCGTCGACGCACTGGACCTACACCGGGAGTTCTGGTCTGGGGAGCAATTTCCTATGACAGCAGGAGCACTCTCGGGTTTATCTCACGCACCCTGACATCAGATGTATACGTTTGTCTGGTGATTCGACCTGTTGTGCCGCCATTCATGAACAGCGTTTCCGGGGGTGTTTTCCAACAGGACAATGCACGCCCCCATGCCGCTGTTGTAACCGAACGTGTCGACATGTTGCCTTGGCCTGCTCGATACCCCGATCTGTCCCCAGTCGAACACGTATGGAACATCACTGGACGAGAACGCCAGCGTCATCCACAACCGGCATTAACCGTCTCTGTATTGACCGATCAAGTGCAACACGCATGGAACTCCATCCCACAAGCTGACATCCGGCACCTGTATGACACAATGCATGCACGTTTGCATGCCTGCATTCAACAGTCAGGCGATTACACTAGTTATTAATGGACCAGCATGGTACATTTGCGATGGCTTTTCTCTGTAGTCTTGTACGTTTAATAAATTAAATATGTTACCTCGACAAATATATTGCTAACATCTCCGTATTCTACATTCCTCATGTCATGTTGTTTGGATATTTTTTCCGCCAGTGTGGTTTTTTGAACCGGCCCCGCGGTGTAGGGGTAGCGTGCCTGCCTCTTACCCGGAGGCCCCGGGTTCGATTCCCGGCCAGGTCAGGGATTTTTACCTGGACCTGAGGGCTGGTTCGAGGTCCACTCAGCTTACGTGATTAGAATTGAGGAGCTATCTGACGGTGAGATAGCGGCCCCGGTCTAGAAATCCAAAAATAACGGCCGAGAGGATTCGTCGTGATGACCACACGACACCTCGTAATCTGCAGGCCTTCGGACTGAGCAGCGGTCGCTTGGTAGGCCAAGGCCCTTCAAGGGCTGTAGTGCCATGGAGTTTGGTTTGGTTTGGTGGTTTTCGAAGAGAGTGAAGAGAACTGATAAAAAACAAGCTTAAACGTAATACACGGTTAGGTGACATGAAGCCGAATCAATTCATAAGAAGAATGAGAGAATTAGCTGGCACCAACATATCAGAAAAGGTATTTAAAACATTCTGGTTAAATAAGCTTTCAATAATTATAAATAATAATAATAATAATAATAATAATAATAATAATAATAATAATAATAATACGGTAGCACAGATGGAAGATCGAATGTATGAAATGAAGCATGTTGAAGAATTCCAGATATCTAGAGTTCAAGAACCCAACACATCAAGCGGATCTGTACCTTCGGCGTAACGATGCAAGATCTGCTGGCGAAGACTGAAGAATTAGAACGAAACCCGAAAGATACAAGACGATCCCACGGTAGAAACAAAAACTAAAGCCCAACATCTCTAAATCAGAGTAGGAGTAAGCTAAGATTCAGTAGAGATGGTAAATATTGCTACTACCACTTCAGGTCTGGCGTCAGATGTAGGCCAGAGAAGTGCATTCCACCTTGCCAGTGGAAAGACAAGAAAATACCAGCCGGCAGAATTAGTAGCGGCCTCACATTCTGCCATCACACCTCCGTTGGAGGTGTGCCTAAAAAGAGCTGAACCACCTCGAGGAGTGGTGGTGGTGGTGGTGATTATTGTTTTAAGAGAAGTACAACTAGGCAACCAGTCTCTGTATAACACTAATTAGAGAGAAAAATTCAAGGGATCCGACACTTCTAAAAATTAAGGTATCGATCAAAGGAAGACAAGGGCCATGAAGCGCGTGAAAATGAAAGACCCCTAGGCCTCGAGTGCTCTAAGACCGTCGGGGTCGGGAAAGAACAAGAGTTGGCCAAAGGAGACCGGATAGGATATGTGAAAGTGAGGAGCCTGGCATAAGTGGAAGCAATGCCAGGACTCAGCTGAAGGCCCCATGGTCGCCAATCCATGCTCCAAAGTTCAGAGTACCTGGGGCCCCTTTTAGTCGCCTCTTACGACAGGCAGCGGATACCGTAGGTGTTATTTTACTGTACCCACCCACAGGGGGTCCGGATTCGATTTCCGGCCGGGTTGAGATATTTTGATCTTAAATCGTTAATTCCCTTCCTCGCGGACTCTCTATTTGTGCCATCCGCAACACTCCTGCAACTCAAACACCACACACAACACTATGTTCCACCATATTAACATGCAGGTTCTCATACCAGGCAAATCCCAGGTGGTGGTGGTGGTGATTATTGTTTTACGAGTAAGTACAACCAGGCAACCATCCTCTACATGACTAATCAGAGAGAAAAAATGGAAGGAGTCCGACACTTCCATAAATGAAGATATCGGGCAAAGAAAACAAGGACCACGAAGGCCGTGAAAATGAATGGCTCGCTAGGCCTCGAATGCTCTAATACCGTCGGGGTCGGAAAAAAATAAGAGTTGACCAAGGAGGTCAGATAAGATTGATGAAAGTGACGGGCCTAGCACAAGTTATTGATTTAACATGTAGATTTACGTCGCACCGACACAGATAGGTTTTACGGCGACGATGGGAGAGAAAAAAGCTAGGAGTGGGAAGAAAGCGGCCATGGCCTTAATTAAGGTACAGTCCCAGAATTTGCCTGGTGTGAAAATGGGAAACCACGGAAAACCATTTTCAAGGCTGCCAAACAGTGGGGATCGAACCATCGCACATCTGCGCGCATCTAACCGCACGACCAACTCACCCGGTCTGACACAAGTAAGTAGAAGCAATGCCAGCACTCAGTTCATGGGTCCTGTGGTCGCCAACCCACGCTTCCAAGCTGAGAGCCCCTGAGGCCCTTTTTAGTCGCCTCTTACGACAGGCAGGGGATAACAGGGGATAAGTTAAAGAGAAAGAAATATTTTAGTTTCTGAAATACTCATAAAACAGAAAATCAAGAAATGATTTGAATAAAAACAATAATAGTAAACTTTGAGATATATAAACATCATTTGTATGGATTTGATGCAGGAAAGAGGTAACTTCATTTTACATTTAATATCAGAAGTGTTGGCTGAGAGAAATCCAAAAATATAGCTAAAGATCGTTGCCAAGCCACATATGAATGATTTTCGTGCTAGCCTTCAGTTTAGAGGGCCCTAGGTTCTATTCCTGGCAGATCGAGGAACTGTGTATGGTTAATTCCCTGCCTCGGGGCTGGGTTTTTATGTTTGTCTTAATACATTTCTCTTCATCTACATACAACACATCGGCCTACGAACCACCACAGAAACAAGCAATACCAGGTGTTTTTTCCGGGTTTTGTGGTAAAGAAAACACGTAATTTTCCAGGGAAATTCATTTTTTGTTTATTCAAAATATTGGCCATCGGCTTGTACACACTTCGGCCATCTTTCAGTTAATTTATGAATACCATGCCAGAAAAACTGCTTGTCTTTTGCGGCAAACCATTCGTCGAGCCATTTTCCAACTTCCTCGAAATGGCTGAAGTGTTGTTCTGCGAGCGCGTGCCCGATTATGCGAAGAATTCACAGTCAGATGGCGCCAGGTCGGGGCGGTACGGCGGGTGCGGAAGAACGTCCCAGAAGAACGTTACAAACAGTCGCATGCGCTTAAAAAATGTCTATGGAGACAGGCAATCTAGGACTACAGTCAGTGGTGGTGGTAGTGATTATTGTCTTAAGGGCAAGTACAACTAGGCAACCAACCTCTATTAACACTAATCAGAGGGGGGGTGGGGTGGAAGGGATCCGACACTTCGAAAAATGAAGGTATCCGACAAAGGAAGACAAGGGCCACGAAGGACGTGAAAATGAAAGACTCCCTAGGCCTCAAGTGCTCTAATACCGTCGGGGTCCGAAAAGAACAAGAGTTGACCAAGGGAGATCGGATAGCATAGATAAAAATGAGAGGCCTGGCACAAGTATATGGAAACAATGCCAGGACTCAGCTGAGGGCCACGTGGTCACCAACCCACGCTCACAAGTTGAGAGCCCCTGGGGCCCCTTTCAGTCGCCTATTACGACCGACTGGGGATACCGTGGGTGGTATTCTATCGCCCCCACCCACAGGGGTAAAGGGGTACATTCAGTCGTTGAGTAAGCAGTGTATCAGCGCCACAACTAGGTAAAGTGAGAAGTGGTGGTGGTGATTATTATTGTTAGAGGAAGTACAACCCACGCTCCCAAGTTCAAAGCCCGTGAGGCAGGTAAAGTGAGACAATCACATCTTCAACGTTCGGGACGGCCGCATGCAGCTGTGACACCGGCGACTGTTCAACGCGCAGACGGGCTTATTCGGGACGATAGGCGAATAACAACGTACGAAATGGCTACACAACTTGACATTGACTATTCAAAGGTTTGTTCCAAGTTGGTGCCTAGGTGTCTAATTAGCAACAATAAGGAACAAAGGAAAACCATTTGTGCAGAGTTGCTTGAACATCACGAGGCTGATAATACTTTCTTATCCAAAACTGTCACAGGGAATGATACATGGATTAATCATTTTGATTCTGCCCGGCTCCTTGGCTAAATGGTTAGCGTGCTGGCCTTTGGCCACAGGGGCCCCGTGTTCGATTCCCGGCAGGGTGGTGGTGGTGGTGATTATTGTTTTAAGAGCAAGTACAACTAGGCAACCATCCTCTATATAACACTAATCAGAGAGAAAAAATGGAAGGATGATGATGGTGATGCTTGTTGTTTAAAGGTTCCTAACATCGAGGTCAGCGGCCCCTAATGGTACGAAATGAAAGAACAAAAATGTCAAATTCATTCACTGACCAAAAAAAAAATAATAATGTCGTCATGAAGAATGAATGGATGGACATGAACCCAACAAAAAAAAAAAAAAAAAGGGAAACAACCAAAATACAGTGGATCAGACTCAAACAAAGATCATACATAATTGATTACTGACCAAGGGACCACTCATAAAGCACGATGATGCTTGATGTCGAAAGGGGTGCAGAATCCACGTCTAAGGCCCCACAGAATGGTACATGTCGCGAGTAAAGTAGAACCATGGTATGTGTCATGTTGGGGTACTAATTAAAAGGTGTTCCACACATGATGGTACTACACAAGTATTGTACGTCGTACAGGTAACGCTAACCTATGGTGTGTCTCACACAATGGCGCCACTCATAGCCAACGCAAACCAATGACTTTCCTCACCTAGGTATACTAGTCACGGATGCCGGTCCCACGGGCCCCGTGGTGTTCCTCACAGAGTGGATACTAATCAAAGGCAACGCAGACCCACAGTGTCGCTCATATAGTGGTACAACTCACAGGCTACGCCCAGACCCGCGGTGGTGCTCACATGGGTACGACACACGGGTACTGGAAACCCCCAGGCCACGCTCATGACTACTACTAAACACAAACCCATTTCGTACCGAACATAGTGGTACAACTCGCAAGTACAGGCAACCCATGGTGTTCCCCGCGTGATGGTACGAATCAAAAGTAGTTTCATGGTTCTAATTCAATCATCCCTTGGTCGCCCCTTTTAGTCTCCTCTCACGACAGGCAGGGGATACCGTGGGTGTATTATTCGTCAGCCTCCCCCACCCACAGGGGGTGTGTGTTTGGTCCGCGAGAGGTATTTTATTTCCCTCAAGTCCGCCGGCAAGCCGGTTAGGACCCCCCTATCCGCCACCTGGGACGCGCTACGTGGGAGTATCACCTCTCCCCCTGCTATGCCAGCGTAGTAGGTTCGTGGACACGAATTCTCCTCGGAAGAATAAATTTGAAGTCAGGACCCTCAGCCGACTTGGTTATGGCCTCAGACTTCCTGGATTCTGAAGGAGTGATTCTGATTTACAAGTTGCCTGCTAGTCACAAAATAACCTCAAAAAGTTTACATAGAGAATTTGAAGAAATGAGATTACTTTTGCTAATTGGGAACATGCATCATTTTCAAAAATATTTTTTTTGAAAAGTACACCAATGAAATAGTACGTAAACGTATTACATTGTGGTATGTTGCCTTGTTTTCTACCATTAAAAAAATATTTAATAGTGCCTTTCCGCAAGGCGAGTGAAACGGCCTCTGACGTAAGCGGCGCGCTGTGACATCACGATCCAGTACCGCATGGAGCTCTACCAGCCGTTGTGCATCAGCCGTTGCTAAAAGCCGATTGTTTATTATTCATGATCGCGAATAACTTCGAAATGACAGAAGAAAGGCTCAAAACAGCACAGTCAGACAATCTACCATGTGTAGATGTCATCATTCTTGAAACATGTGACTTTTGTGGCCGCAGAAATTCGCGGATAACAAGCAAGTTTGTAAGTTTTATTTCCCTCAAGTCCGCCGGCAAGCCGGTTAGGACCCCCCTATCCGCCACCTGGGACGCGCTACGTGGGAGTATCACCTCTCCCCCTGCTATGCCAGCGTAGTAGGTTCGTGGACACGAATTCTCCTCGGAAGAATAAATTTGAAGTCAGGACCCTCAGCCGACTTGGTTATGGCCTCAGACTTCCTGGATTCTGAAGGAGTGATTCTGATTTACAAGTTGCCTGCTAGTCACAAAATAACCTCAAAAAGTTTACATAGAGAATTTGAAGAAATGAGATTACTTTTGCTAATTGGGAACATGCATCATTTTCAAAAATATTTTTTTTGAAAAGTACACCAATGAAATAGTACGTAAACGTATTACATTGTGGTATGTTGCCTTGTTTTCTACCATTAAAAAAATATTTAATAGTGCCTTTCCGCAAGGCGAGTGAAACGGCCTCTGACGTAAGCGGCGCGCTGTGACATCACGATCCAGTACCGCATGGAGCTCTACCAGCCGTTGTGCATCAGCCGTTGCTAAAAGCCGATTGTTTATTATTCATGATCGCGAATAACTTCGAAATGACAGAAGAAAGGCTCAAAACAGCACAGTCAGACAATCTACCATGTGTAGATGTCATCATTCTTGAAAAATGTGACTTTTGTGGCCGCAGAAATTCGCGGATAACAAGCAAGTTTGTAAGTGGCGTCTTTTATATACGTGCAATGTACTGTAACCCATAGTATTAGGATAACAACGAACCTGGATAGATATCACATCACTTTCAACATTTCCTTCTAGACTGATTCCCCTAAAAGAATAACATTACATTTTCGGGCTTTCAGCATTAGTAAAGTAAGAAATCGGATTTCAGCACTAATATAAACATATAGGTAGCATTATAGTACTAGTCCGCTTCTGTGTTGTAGTGGTTAATGTGTGCCACTCCCGGAAGCCCAGTTTCGATTCCCGGCTCTGCCATGAAAGTTGAAAACAAATAGTACGAGGGCTGGAACGGGGTCTACTCAGCCTCGGGAGGTCAACTGAGTAGAAGGGTTTCGAATCCCACCTCAGCCATCCTCGAAGTGGTTTTTCGTATTTTCCTACTTCTCCTCCAGGCACCTAAGGCCACGGCCGTTTCATTCCCTCTTCCTTGTCTATCCCTTCCGATCCTCCCATCCTCCAACAAGGCCCCTGTTGAGCATAACAGGTGAGGCCGCCTGGGCGAGGTAATGGCCCTCCTCACCAGTTTCATCACCATACTCAAAGTCTCACGTTCCAGGACACTGCCCTTGAAGTGGTAGAGGTGAAATCCCTCGCTGAGTCCGAGAGAAAACCACCCTGAATGATAAACTAATTAAGAAAGAAAGAAAGAAAGAAGGAAAGAAAGATCATAGTACTATAGGGCTATAATCTATCATTCCCAAAAATATATATATTTATGGTTGGGACAACTGGCCTACCCACTTCCGGGGCCCATGCAAGAGAATTAAATATCTTTGTGGAGGGAAAAAGTTAAACTTGATAAAGATAAATATGACTTCATCTAGTTTTCACAAGTCGGGCTGAGTGGTTCAGACTGTTGAGGTGCTGGCCTTCTGACCCCAACTTGGCAGGTTCGATCCTGGTTCAGTCCGGTGGTATTTGAAGGTGCTCAGATACGTCGGCCTAGTGTCTTTAGATTTACTGGCACGTAAAAGAACTCCTGCAGGACTAAATTCCTGCACATCGGCGTCTCCGAAAATCGTAGAAGTAGTTAGCGGGGCGTGTAGCCAATAACATTAATTACATTTGGCTTTTAACAAGCTGAGCATATCAGGAAAGAAAAGTGTCCTGGTGACATTTTAGTCGCTCAATACAGGAATGTCTTTGGGTGCCGTGACTTTTACTTTTTTTTTTCTGTTTGCTTTACGTCACACCGTCACATATAAGTCTTATGGCGACGATGGGACAGATAAGGCCTAGGAATGGGAACACAGCGGCCGTGGCCTTAGGTACAGCCTCAGCATTTGCCTGGTGTGAAAATGGGAAACCAAGGAAAACCATCTTCAGGGCTGCCGGCAGTGGGGTTCAAAACCCACTATCTCCCGGATGCGAGCTCACAGCTGCGCGCTCCTAACCGCACGGCCAACTCGCGCGGTATTTTTACCCTTCGGTTTATTGACTTGGCTTGTATAACCTAAAACTTAGGCTAAGTTGGATATTTTAAACACCTACATCACTATTTTCACCTGTGTGCAATTATGTTATTTATTTCATTAATATTATGATAATTATTATAATTGAGCATTGTTAACTTATAAGACCCCAACAGACAAGCATTGGTTTTGTGTAGAGTTATACATTTGTTAAATTCACGTTGTTTCCCTTCATGATGCACACGCCTATTCTTTGTTACATTATAGAGTATTTAGATATAGCCTAAATTTCTTTACCAATTAAGCTCTTCACTAAAGACATACATAACTGTCCCATGCCAAGATATATTGGTAGAATTAGAGCTGTCAAAATGGTTCATAACCCCTTTGATTTATTATCTTGACATGGATCACCCAAAACATAGGTTAGGTTTGGAGGACACTTTAATAATCAGCATTATTTAATGCACTTTCATATTGCAAGATGTAATTGAAGCATTTAAATAAAGCATCATACATTAAAATTTAAAGTTTTACCACTAGAACAGCTGACATGGAAAAGTGATTTGAAAATTCAAACAAATTAATCTTACGTTAAAATCTTCAAAAGCGGCTGTGAGCTTGTATCCGGGAGATAGTAGGTTCGAATCCCACTATCGGCAGCCCTGAAGATGGTTTTCCGTGGTTTCCCATTTTCACACCAGGTAAATGCTGGGGCTGCACCTTAATTAAGGCAACGGCCGCTTCCTTTCAACTCCTAGGCCCTTCCTATCCCATCGTCGCCGTAAGACCTATCTGTGACGGTGCGACGTAATGCCCCCAGCAAAAAAAAAATCTTCAAAAAAAATAAACTGTAGACTTTTCCGATATATCACCAGCATTTCTCCGGCTCGCCAAAATCCATCTCCCTAGTTTTAGCGTCTTTGGAACGTTTATAAACAATTTGTTTGGTATGGTATGCGATGTGCTATTGCACATCGGAACTCTACACCATTTATAAGTTTTCTGCCTCACTGTCTGCGCAGGATTCATTTTAAGTCTTTTTTTTTTTTTTTTTTTTTTTTTGCTAGGGGCTTTACGTCGCGCCGACACAGTTAGGTTTTATTGCGACGATGGGATAGGAAAGGCCTAGGAGTTGGAAGGAAGCGGCCGTGGCCTTAATTAAGGTACAGCCCCAGCATTTGCCTGGTGTGAAAATGGGAAACCACGGAAAACCATTTTCAGGGCTGCCGATAGTGGGATTCGAACCTACTATCTCCCGGATGCAAGCTCACAGCCGCGCGCCTCTACGCGCACGGCCAACTCGCCCGGTCATTTTAAATCTAAAATATACCACTCAGATTATTATCCAATGTATAGACCTCGAATTTAACCATACCAGACACTAACGTAAAGTAGAAATACTCGAAGTGTATCCTGCTTCTCACAGCACACTATGTGTTATTTCGTCTGCTAATTCAGTCAACCTGTACGATGACGTCAGACCAATGAGATCGCGTACTTGCGTGACGTGACATTTTCGTAGATTTTTATCATGTTTGGAGTTATTATTTGTACATTCTGATCACATTTTTGAATTCTGCATGAAATTTTGAATCAGATTAGCATATTTTTAATTAAACCCCCGGATCATGCATGTTCCCTATTACATCCTCCTTTACCATGACAACGCAAGGCAACACGTAAGCCCGCGCACCCGTGAAGCAATCGCAAAACTTGGGTAAACTCATCCACCCTCCAGTCCGGATCTTGCACTATCTGACGTTTATTTGTTTGCTACTAATAATCTGCTTTACGCCGCACCGACACAGATAGGTCTTATGGCGGTGATGGGACAGGGAAGGGTTAGGAGCAGGAAGGAAGCCGCCGTGGTTTTAATGAAGGTACAGGCCCAGCATTCGGCTGGTGCGAAAATGAGAAACCACGGAAAACCATCTTCAGGGCTGCGACAGTGCGGTTTGAACCCACTATCTCCCGAATGCAAGCTCACAGCTGCGCGCCCCTAACGGCACGGCCAACTCGCTTGGTCATCTTTTATTTGTGTGTTCCCCTTAAAGATTTTCATTCCGCGGGAGGTAATACGATACCAGTTAGGTGGTCATAGGCGAAGTACGGACGTAGCCAAGAAGGAAACTAGCTGAATGGTACCGAAGTGGGCTACAGGTTCTAACATTTCGGCGGAGAAAAGTCGTAGATTCGAATGGGGACTATGTAGAATAAAATGAATTTGTAGCTAATGAATTGGGGAATAATGCTTTATATTCCTTGTAGCAAATAAACAAACCTCTAATGAGAAAAGAATGTTCGTTACTGAAGCAGGTAGTAAATCAGTGTTTTGTCTTTTCTGAAAAAGATGATAAAATGATTTTTCCCCACCTCGCAGCAAACTTCACTTATGAAGCAGATCATAGTGCAACTGTAATGATGTGCGAGGTATCTCGAAACTTGAAACAGATACCATCTCAACTTTTTTCGAGAGTAGGTGTGGAGGGGAAAACAATCAATGGGGTGTCTGACTACAATCAAATACTCTCTGTCAGTACCAGGTTTCGAACCTCAGATAATTGAGGTTTGCAGCATCCCATTTCAAATGTGGAGCGTAAATGACAATGCATAAGCTTAAGATCGAGAGTTTATGCATGTTCTCTGAAATTAACCAACATTCCGAAGTGTTGCATGTGATGTAACCATAATTTTAGATATGCAGAGTAGGGCCTGAAGAATTAACTGAAAAGTTCACTGGTATATTCTAATAGATGTAAAAGAGAGTTCTAAAGACCTATACATAAACGAGTATGGTAAATATTAATCCCAAGCGGTACCCAAACAGCGAGTGTTACTCGAAACCCTAGTACAGTACATTTCTGATGATGATGATGATGACGATGAGGATGATAATGATGATGATGATGATGCTTGTTGTTTAAAGGGGCCTAACATCTAAGTCATCGGCCCCTAACGGAACGAAACACAAAGAAAATTCAAAAGTCCAACATTCATCCACTAACCACAATTCAAAACGTGATGGTGAAGAATGAATGGGTGAATATGAATTTAAAATAATCAGCTCACGATACTGAAAGTTAAAAATAATTCCAAAATCGATCCACTGACTAGAACTCAAAAAGATGATGACGCGTGTTGTCTAAAGGGGCCCAATATCTAAGGTCATCGGCGCCTAATGGCACGAGATGGACGACATGATATGAGAATTAAAATTTTAAAATCTATTCACTGCTAGAATTTAAAACAAATGATGATGAATGATTATGAAATTAAAATAATCATTGGATCTAATTCGCAATGCCTTAGTTTCGGTAAAATGATAAATGATAGATTATGGTAGAATATGACTTCTTCTCCTTCAAGTGCCACATCCGGTTGCCCAGACGTCGGCGATCACTCTGGAGAAAGTTTTTCTGTCTTCTGCTAGTCGGAAGAGTCTCTCAGTTGTCCCAATACCGGTCCACTGCTTGATGTTGTGTAACCATGTTATCTCTGGTCTGCCAACTTGCCGTTTGCCCTCTATTTTACCCTGGAGAATGAGTTTTGTGAGGCCATATTTGTTTCCTCTTAATATGTGGCCAAGATAAGTTATTTTGCGAACTTTTATAGTTGTTATTAGTTCTTTCTTTGTCCTAGCTCTCCTTAGGACTTCATCGTTTGTTATCATATCTGTCCGGGGTATTCTAAGCATTCTTCTGTGCAACCACATTTCAAAGGCGGCAAGTCGTTTGATACTTGTGGCTTTTAAGGTCCATATTCTGCTCCATATAACAGTACTGATATTGCCTTAAAATGCAATAATATATCATGCAAATCAATATTTAAAAACACATTAAAATATACAAACACAAACTAAAACAGAGTCAAATTAATAAAACGTAGTAAACAATAGTATAAAGAATAATACGAAACTCTACGTTTATATGCGATAAAACAAATCACTCTTATTCTCCTTCTTATTCTACCGCTTTCCCCACACCTGTGGGGTCAAGGGTGCGAACTGTGTCGCCCTGTTTTACGGCGGGATGCCCTCCCTTTGGGATGTAATCACTATTGCGTGTTGCTTTTTTTGCTAGTTGTTTTACGTCGCACCGACACAGATAGGTCTTACGGCGACGATGGGACAGGAAAGGGCTAGGAGTGGTAAGGAAGCGGCCGTGTCATTAATTAAGGTACAGCCGCAGCATTTGCCTGGTGTGAAAATGGGAAACCACGGAAACCATTTTCAGGGCTGCCGACAGTGGGGTTCGAGCCTACTATCTCCCGAATACTGGATACTGGCCGCGCTTAAGCGACTGCAGCTATCGAGCTCGGTATTGCGTGTTGCTGTGGTGGTTGGTAGCATAGTGTGTTGTCTGAAAATGAAGAGGAAAATGTTGGGACAAACACAAACACCCAGTCCCCGGGCCAGAAGAATTAATCGGAGACGATTAAAATCCCCGACCCGGCCGGAAATTGAACCCGGGACCCTCTGAACCGAAGGTCTCAACACTGACCATTCAGCCAATGATCAGGACCGATAAAACAAACCACTATCCCTCATAAAACGGATGACGAGGTCTGCTAACTGCCCTTCATCTCGTAGGATGAGAGAAATGGTACTCGGGAGTTTTAGACTATGGCGCAGATGGACCAGGTCCACGCACTCCGTAAGGATGTGTACCACTGTAAGATGATCGCCGCAAGTACGCACCGGAGGGGGTTCTCCTTTCAGTAAATAGGAGTGCGTTACTATACCGTGTCCGATCCGAAGACAACGTAATACCACTGCTTCCCTCCGAGAAGCCCGCAGGGAAGTGCTCCATACCTTCGTTGTTCCTTTTATCGCTCTCAGCTTATTTCGAGGTGGAGTAGCCTGCCACTCTATCTCCCAATGGGACATAAGCAAATGTCTCGACTGAGAGCGAATATCACTTGCTAGAACCTTGCAAGACAACGGGCGCAATGTAACAGCCTCCTTCACAGTCATATCTGTTAACTCGTTTCCCTCTACACCCATGTGGCTTGGGAGCCACATAAATGTGATTCTGATGCCGGCATCCGAACACCCGGCCAGCAAGTCCTGGATCAGCCGCACCAGAGGGTGCCGAGGAAAACATGTATCAGTAGACTGTAGCGAGCTCAAGGAGTCGGTACACAGCAGAATGCGGCGGCGCTCATCGGACAGCGCGTACCGCAGAGCTTCACAGATAGCAAAGAGCTCTGCTGTATGCTCACTACAGGTATCCGGGAGAGCAAGAAGAAACCTATCATTGCCGAAAACAAACGCACAGTCCACTCTCGTTTCTGCCTAGGACCATCCGTGTAAACGACGACTGTATCTGGATACCGGCAAACAACGGACAGGAAGAGTCTCCGATAAATCGAGGGGTCCGTGTTTTCCTTCGGGCCAATGTGCAGATCCAGGATTACACTGACTTAGCAAATGTCATGGGATAGTCACCTAATAGCGTGTGGGGCCTCCTCTGGCCCTGCGAACTGCAGTGAGACGCCGTGGAAGTGAGTCGACAAGTCCCTGGTAGTCCTCTGGACGCAGCTGACACTAAATCGTTTGCAGAGCGGCCGCCAATGCTGGTCTGTTCGTGGGTGCAGAATCCATGGCACGGAGCCTGCGTTCCAGGACATCCCAGATATGCTCGATAGGGTTCATATCGGGGCTCCTGGGTGGCCATGGCAGTCGTTGGACCTCCGCTGCATGTTCCTGGAACCATTCCCGGGTGAGGTGGGAGAGATGTGGCGGCGCGTTATCATCTTGAAATACCGCAGAACCGTCTGGGCGCTGGAAGGCCAAAAATGGGTGAAGATGGTCTCCGAGCAGCTCAACATACCGCGTACCATTCAAAGTCTCTTCCAGAACAATTAGGGGGCCCATTCCATACCAGGAAAATGCACCCCAGACCATAATAGAGACACCAGCGCCCTGGACCACACCTTCGAGGCAGGCGGGATCCATCGCTTCATGTGGTCTGCGCCATACACGGTGCCTCCCATTGGCATGGTGCAGTTGAAATCGTGATTCGTCCGACCATATCACGTTACGCCATTGTTCCAGTGTCCATCCCTGGTGACTGGCGACAAATGCGCGTCGTTGTGACCGGTGACGTTGGGTTGATAGTGGCACCCGTGTGCGGCGCCGGCTCCCATACCCCCATAGAACCCATGTTCCTACGGATTGTCCACTGGAAGACGTGTCTAGCATGGCCTGTGTTGAATTGAGCCGTGATTTGTTGCACGGCTGCCCGTCTGTCACTATTGACAATCCGTCTCAGATGTCGCCGGTCACGGTCATCGAGGGTGGCTGGACGGCCGGTCGTTCGTGTGTTGTGGACGGTGATACCCATATTCAACCATTCACGATACACCCTGGACACGGTTGATCGTGTGAAGCCGAATCCCCGCACCACTTCCGAAATCGCACTTCCCATCCGTCGGGCACCGACCACCATACCCCGTTTGAACAGTGTCAGCTCACGACGACGTTCCATGTTACACCTGTCACATGCACAGCCACTGCTCACAAGGTCTCCTATACACTGCCGCTGGCACAGGGGGCGTGTGGTGCGCAGACAACACACCTGCGCATCAGTGCTCCGCTATCCCATGACATTTGCTCAGTCAGTGTATTTCAGGTCGTCGTATTATCCACGGAGGTACTCTACTCGGTTGTCTGACAAGACAGGGAACAGAAGTTACATTAAACAGCCTGTGACTGCTATCCAAGCGTATTCCAGCCGGCCGCGTTGCTCGAGGATAAGCAGCATACAGCCGACGGTTTCCATTGTGGAATACGCAAGGATAACATGGGTGAAGTGGCATCTGTCGCAAATTTGCAGCATAGGACAGAAACATTTGTTGTCACCCCAGGTGTAAAGGCGACACACCATAGTCAGCGAGCAGGCTAGCAATGGGGCTTGTACGAATAGCTCACGTTGCCAACCTAACCCTGCTGTGGTTGATGCTATTCAATTTCGCAAGGACGTTTGCTTTGCTGATCCATACGCTCTACTGCCGTAGTCTAACCTGGATAAAATATGCACCCTATACAATCGTAGGAGCACCGTGCGGTCAGCCCTCCGCCCCTCCCCAAGTAATTCCGCTAAGAAACTTCAAAATATTCAACTTCTTAGTGCATTACACTTTTAACTGCTGCACGTGTGACTCGCACGATAATTTGCTATCAAGAACGAGCCCAGGAATTCGGTAAGTGTCAACTACATTAAGAGCGACATTCCCTAAGAAAAGCTCAGGATGGGAATGAAGAGTGCGCTTCCGGTAAAAGTGTACACCAGAAGTCTTTGCTCTTGAAAACCAAAAGCTATGTTCTAAAGTCCACCGATCCACTCTCCTAATAACCTGCTGTAATTGTCGCTCAGCGACTGCCATTTTGTGCGAGCAATGATGCAGAGCAAAATCGTCCACATATAGCGACGGTATTACTGCTGAACCAGCAGCAGCAACAATACCGTTTATGGCAATCGCGAATAGAGTGACACTAAGAACCAATCCCTGTGGGACTCCATTTCTCTGAACGTGGTATTGCGAATATGTTCTCCCTGCTCGGACGCGGAATAGACGGACGGACTGAAAATTCGCAATAAATACGGGCAAGTTACCTCGGAATCTCCACTGATTCAGAACTGAAAGGATACCATATCGCCATGTGCTGACATAGGCCTTTTCTAAGTCAAAGAAAACAGCCACCAAATGCTGTTTTCGGATAAATGCATCCTGGATAGACCTTTCCAGGCGTACCAAGTAGTCAGTGGTCGAGCGAGCGGCTCGAAAACCACATTGGTGCTCGGACAAAAGTCCTTTTCTCTCCAGACTCCACACAAGTCGGCAATTCACCATCCTCTCAAATAGCTTACACAAACAGTTAGTAAGACAAATAGGTCTGTAACTTCCTGCATACTTAGGATTTTTGTCAGGCTTGAGGACAGGAATTACTATGCCCTCTCGCCACTGATACGGAAACTCACCCTCTACCCAGATTCGGTTGAACACACGAAGGAGATACAACAGGTTATCATCACTAGGGTGTTTCAACATCTGGTTATGAACATTGTCTGGTCCGGGAGACGTGTCCATGTAAAGCGTGAAGGCGCTTCAGCGTTCCCACCCCGTAAAGGGAAAGTTATAGTCCTCTGAAGCCTGAGTGACAAAACTGAGGTGATGAGGTTCTGCCTCCCTCTTCAGAGTGAGGAAATCACAATGGTAATTCCCGGAGCCAGACACATCCGCGAAATGCCTGGCTAGATGATTAGCAATCGAGAGCAGTTCAGTGACGATAATGCTTGCAGTGGAAATTCCCGGTAATGAAGATGATCCATGTATACACGAATTCGTCGACGTTTAGTCCACTCTTGAGAAGACGGTGTATATGACGTCATAGATGACAAATATCTTTCCCACGAAACTTTCTTACTCTGTCGAAAAAGAACTCGCGCCTTAGTACGGAGTTTTTTAAGTGTTACCAAGTTGGCCACAGTAGGCTGTCGACGATAGCGTTTATGAGCGCAACGGCGTTCCTTGATAGCTGCTGTAATTTCATAGTTTTCGGCGACGAGACCCTGAAAATGACGGAACGGACTCCTCAGCAGCAGCAAGAATAATTTGTGTTATGTAAATTATATCGCCGTCTACGCCCCGCCTGATCACATCATTAAATACAGCTAGTGATGTGAACTTTGGCCAATCAGCATGTTTAAGACTCCGTCGAGGAGAAGCCTCGGCGGATTTCTGTTTCAACAAAATAAGAACAATGGGAAAATGGTCACTGTCAGAGAAATCATCGTGTGTATTCTACCGAAACAGGGAAACCAGCGTTCTGCTAACCTCTATGCGAGAGTATGAGCCGTAAGAGTACACTGAAATGAGTTGGTTCACCTGTATTCAAAGTACATAAATCCAGCTCTCTTACTAATGTTTCCAACTCCCTTCGCTGGGACAAGGCGTTTCAGAGCCCCATACAGCGTGATGGACGTTAAAATCACCCAATAAGAGGAATGAAGTTGGAGGCTGGTCTGTAAGATCAGTTATATCATTTGTATTAAGAGGTTGGCCTGGTGAAAAATAAGCATTACACACTGTTGCTATGACATGCAGCGGAACGCGAACTGCAACAGCCTCCACCGGGATTCTTAGTAGAACCTCTTTGCTGTAGGTATCAGAACGGACAAACATGCCATGTGGTAATTGTTTGTGATTTCTGCTTTAAGAGGAAGTACAGCTAGGCAACCATTCTCTGTATAACACTAAGCAGAGAGAAAAAAGGAAGGGATCCGACACTTTGAAAAATGAAGGTATCGACCATGATAAGACAAGGGCCACCAAGGGCGTGAAGATGAAAGGCTCCCTAGCCCTCGGAATAATAATAGTGTCGGGGTCGGAAAAGAACAAGAGTTGATCAAGGAAGGTCGGACAGGATAGATTCAAGTTAGGAGCCTGGCACAAGTAAGTGGAATCAATCCCAGGATTCAGCTAAGGGCCCGTGGTCACCAACTCACACTCAAAGTTCAGAGCGCCTGGGTCCCCTTTTAGTCGCCTCTTACGACAGGCAGGGGATACCGTGGGTGTTATTCCACCGCCCCAACTCACAGGCGGTCACACATGCCAACGACACCGGAAGCCCGGTTAGCATAATGTCGTTCTGTCGAGTATAGTCTTAAATTTCTCAAGGCCGTATGATGACCTGGTCTGAGATTTGTTTCCTGAACGCCGAAAACTCACTAATGAGCTGGCGCAGCTCAGCAAAATGCCTGTCATAACCGTTACAATTCCACTGTAGTAGTGCCATAAAGTGGATTAAAATGGACGAGTGTTACGTTATAAGCGGCAGATGGTTGAAAACCTAAGCGCTAAAATCAACATGTACATCCATAGATGTAGACGAAAGTTCGACGTCCATCCCGTCGTCAATGGACGACGGGACTGATGCCCAGAACCTCGACTTATTTTGGGGGCGGGATTTCCTCCTACGAGTGGAGCTCGCAAGTTTTGGAGCAGGCGTACCTGTTGGCGCTGATTCATGCCCTCCAGGATTTCCCTTCCGCAGGAGAAGCGCGAGAGCACCTGGTAGGGGCGCTCCTCTTCTCCGCCTTCTTTTATTGTTTAGACAGGCTGGGAGATATTTCCCCAGCCCTGGTAGATGATGCCGCCTCCGCCGGCGTGGGCATGGCTTTCGCCGACTTCTTTGTGATGGGAGACTTGACCTTCACCTCACTGTTGTGTCGGCTCTGGAGTCCCAGCACGCACAGCCTTCTTAGTGGTCGAAGGTGGGGTGGTACCCCCTTCGAGCTTTTACTCCTTGCGGCTTTGCTCACAGGAGCAACAGCCGCTTTGGGCACAGCGATCATAACAGGTGCTGATGTAGTAAACGACGAACCTGGAAGATTCTGTGGTATCTTTGTGTAGTCTAGCGTCTTAGCGGGCGCATTCATAGAATTGAATTTACGGCGCACTTCCTGGTAGGAAGGACCATCTAGGATCTTGATCTCCTGGATCTTCGTCTCACCGAAATATACCGGACAGTTCCGATCTCGGGGTGAATGGAGACCAGGGCAGTTAGTGCACCTGTACGGGGTTGTGCACTCTTCCACGCCGTGAGTTCCTCTGTCACATGTACCACACACAGACGTATTCCAGCAACGAGATACCATATGTCCGAACCTCTGACATTGATAGCAGCTCATGGGAAGCGGGATGTACGGCCTCACATCGCAGCGATATGTTGTTACCTTGACTTTTTCTGGTAACAATGACAATTTGAAGGAGATGATGAACGCACCCGTGGCAATGTCATCGCCGTTGACTTTGTGCGTAATGCGCCAGACGTGTGTTCAAGATGAGATGGCGGTAGAAGATAACTCCACGAACCAGATTCAAGGTTTTGTGCTCCTCCACTTTGACGGGAATATCGCCAAAGTGGTCGCACTTGAGCAACCGATCAGCTTGAACGACAGTGCGCGTCTTTAGCAACAAACTACTTATGCGCATTATTATCAGATCTTCCAGTTCGCTGTAGACAGCTTCTATGTATCTTCTTTTTTTTAATCGTATGGTGTTTATAACAACAAATTCATAAGTTCAGGTCCAGTTGTTTCAGCCACCCTACAGAACTTTCTGAAAGATGAAACAGGTCGCTGGGGCTTCCGGAGTAGGCATGAAGAAGGCAGCGCAGGATGATATGGTACATGGTCTGCTTCTCCTCACTGCATTTACACATTGGAGAATCCATCCAACCCCACTTTTGGCGTAAGAAATTGCAGCGTCCATGCCCAGTTCTCAGTCTGTTGAGGCGACACCATAGTTTTCTTGGAAGGTCCCCTTCATTTTCCGAGTTGGATTTAGCTCATGGACATTAGTTCCAGATTTTGAATTAAACCACTCATCCCGCCAACTCTGGTTTAGATTAAAATTATCCCTCAAGAGTCGGCTGGCCAGTACACCTGCTGGTCTCCTAGATCGAAGTCGTTGTGGCGATGGGTAACAAAATTCCTGGTGAACCCGTAATGAGGGAGATGGCCAGATCTTCTTTGCTTCTCCCAGCAGAGCTTCCTTTCTCCTCAGGTGGGGTGGTGTGCGAGTCGCTTGCTGAAACCTCGGCCTTAGAGGCACTTGGGATCAATCGCCAAGACTTTGCGAATGTTGCCATTTTGCCCCAGTCTGCTCAAAGAATGCCTTCTTTATCCTCAAAATTTCTGCTTTGAGCTACCAGTGCAATGCCGTCTGCATAAATGAACTTAGTAGCTGTGGTTGATGGTAAGTCATGGATGTAGAGGTTGAAGAGAACTGGGGCCAATACAGCTCCCTGTGTCAGACCGTTATTTAAGTTTCTTTTGCAACTTTCAGTATCACCTCGGAATACTACAAACTCTCTCTCACAGAGCATGTTGTAAATTAGGTTTGCAATTTCCAAGTAGGGAATTACTTACAGCACTTTAAGAATTAGTCCATGTCGCCAGACAGAATCATATGCACTTGTCAGATCAATAAAGACAGCTGTTGATTTTAACTTCTTTTGGAAGCCTGCCTCTGAAACAAGCTTGTTCTGGAGGGATTGCAGCTTCAATGAGTGGTGCTATCCTAGTGAGGAGGACTCGTTCCAAGAGTTTAAAAATGCAACTAAAAAGTGCTATTGGTCGTTAGTTATCTGGTCTCTGCCTCGACTTTCCAGGTTTAAGAAGGGCGATCACCTTTGACCGTTTGAACTGCTTTGGCAGGTTGTTGGTCTGAAGGATGTAAGTAAAAAGAGAATCGATCCACTTTATGCTATGTGGACTCATATTTCGAAGGAATTCGTCGTAGATATTATCTGGGCCAGCAGCCTTAACGGTTTTAAGCATTTTGATAGCAGCTCCAATTTTCTGAATAGAGAAGGGCCTAGACAGTTCCTGATTCTTCTGTGTTCCATGTTTGAGCTCGGTGAGCTTACGTTTCACAGTTTTCGTATGGCATTTATCTCTCTTGATTCGGGTGACTTCAACCATTCTATTTGAAATGGCATCTGGGCTCAAGTTAGTGCATTGCTGTTTAGAATAATGTTTTTCAGTAAGTTGATTTAACTCTCCAAGCTTTTCTGCTCGATTTTGCAAAGTCTATGTCTTTCACTGTTGCTGCCCACTTTTCCCTCCTACTCTTGTCTGATGACCGTAGAAGCTGTGAACCTACTTCATAGCTGCCTGTTGTTTGATATTCTTCATACAGAGCCTCACTTTCTGGATTCCAACCGGGCACATAATATTTTCTGAAACCTCTCAGGATTTTCTATTTGGCAGCTGAAATAACAAAGCTGACGAAGTCATCATAGTTACTGGCAGTTAGTTCTAGATTGATATCAGGCAGCTTCTGAAATGAAATGAAATGAAATGGCGTATCGCTTTTAGTGCCGGGAGTGTCCGAAGACATGTTCGGCTCGCCAGGTACAGGCCGTTTGATTTGACTCCCATAGGCTACCTGCGCGTCGAGACGAGGATGAAATGATGACGAAGACGACACACACACCCAGCCCCCGTGCCAGAGGAATTAACCAATGATAGTTAAAATTCCCGACCCTGCCGGGAGTCGAATCCGGGACCCCTTTGACCAGTCCAGCACGCTAACCATTTAGCCATGGAGCCGGACAGACAGCTTCAGATCAAAATTTATCTCAATTTTCACGATTAAAATTCCATCTGGGTATTGAGGTCACCAGAGGTATCTTCAAACCTTCCAACAGGACTGGTCGAAACTGTTTGGGAAACTCGACAATATTATAGGTGAATACTGGGAGGTTGATCAAAGCAATCCTTGAACACAAATATTAGGTCGGGGTTGTAGTCTCTTCTCCAGCGAGCAGAATGGAAAGTGCCCTTGTCTTTCGCATCAAAAACTAGGTGCAGATCGGATATTTCAGCTCACTGAGTTAATGCCTCACCATCGTCAGCAACTGTGTCATATCGCCAGTTAGTGGGCGTATTCTTCGTCTGCGTCTCCCACCCACAGGGGGTGAATTCGGAAAGACGATTATGAACAATCATTATAAACTTGAAACAATCAGTGGGTCCGACTATCTTAAAACAATAGTATTACTGACCAAGAGACTGCTTCCAAAGCACAATCCTGAATGGATGATGCTTCTTTTCTAAAGGGGTTCATAATTCAGGTCAACGGCCCCTCATAATGGTACTTATCGCTAGTAAAGTAGAACCATGGCATTTCTGATGTTGCTGCACTGATCAAAAGTAGCGTAGACTCACGGTGTTCGACACATTATGGTACTACTGTACACCGCGCAGGTAACGCATACCTATGGTGTTTCTCACATAATGGTGCCACTCATAGGCAACGCAAACCCATGGTGTTCCTAACCTAGGTGTACTAATCACGGGCGCCAGTATTTCCGTAGTGTTCCTCACATAGTGGGTACTAATCACTGGCAGCGCAGACCCACGGTGTCGCTCATATAGTGGTACAAAACACAGGCCACGCCCAAACCCGTGGGGTTTCTCACATAATGGTACTAATCACAGGCAACGTAGGCCCGTGGTGTTCCGCATATAGTGGTACTAATAACAAGTAAAGGCGAGCCATGGTGATCCCCGCGTGATGGTAGAAATCACAAGTAGTTTCATGGTTCTAATTCAATCATCCCTTGATCGCCCCTTTTAGTCGCATCTTACGACAGGCAGGGGATACCGTGGGTGTATTCTTCGTCTGCGTCCCCTACCCACAGGGGTGGAGAGAGAGAGAAAGAAGGGACCCGTCAGTTCGAAAAATGACGTAACGGACGATGAAAGGCAAGGGCCATGAAGGCTGTGAAAATGAAAGATGAAGTGGTGGTGGTGATTATTATTTAAAAAGGAAGTACAACTAGGAAAACCGAGCGAATTGGCGGTGCGGTTAGGGGCGCGCAGCTGTGAGCTCGCATCCAGGAGATAGTGGGTTCGACCCCCACTGTCGGCAGCCCTGAAGATGGTTTTCCGTGGTTTCCCATTTTCACACCAGGCAAATGCTGGGGATGTGCCTTAATTAATGCCACCGTCGCTTCCTTCCCACTTCTAGGCCTTTCCTGTCCCATCGTCGCCATAAGACCTGTCTGTGTCGGTGCGACGTAAAGCAAAATAGCAACATCAAAGAAAACCTAGGAAACCATCCTCCTATATAGCACTAATCATAGAGAAAAAAATGGAAGGGATCCAACACTTCGAAATATGAAGATATCGGCCAAAGAAAGAAAAGGGCCACGAAGGGCACTAGTAAGTGGAAGCAATGCAATGAATCAGCTAAGGGCCCCGTGGTCGCCAACTCACCCTCCAAAGTTCAGAGCCCCTGGGGCCCCCTTTTAGTCGTCTCTTACGACAGCAGTTGTACTTCCTCTTAAAACAATAATCACCACCACCACCACTCTTACGACAGCCAGGGGGATATCGTGTGCGTTATTCTACTTTCCCCACCCACAGGGGGGGAGGGAGAAAATGAAAGACTCTCTAGGCCTCGAATGCTCTTATACCATCGGGGTCGGACAAGAATAAGAGTTGCTTACTGCTTAGCTTATAGTTTCTATTGTATGCAAAAATAAGAAGCTCTATTTTCTATACATACTTCCAGCATTTTAAAATTACAAATGTTATTGGTGAATGTGATTATTAAAAGTGAAGATTCTGAGTAGACAACTGAGTGGTGTGTTTACTAACCTTCTTAAATTACAAACTATTTGTTCGATATTTCATTTTGGTAACAGATAATCACGAGATTGCCTCTCTCCGGTTTAAGCGATTTTTTGGAGATTTCTTGACCAATAATTGGTATCTACAACCACACTGCGAAAAATGAAGGTATCGGCCAAAGAAAGACAAGGGCCATGAAGGGTGTGAAAATGAAAGTCTCCCTAAGACTCGAATGTCCTTATACCATCGGGTTCGGAAAAAAAGGGAGGTCGCATAGGATAGATGAAAGCGAGGAGTCTGGCACAAGTAAGTGGGAGCAATGCCATGACTCGGTTAAGGGTCCCATGGTCGCCAATTCGCGTTCCCCAAGTTAAGAGCTCCTGAGGCTTCTTTTAGTTGCAGCTTACGACAGGCAGGAAATACTGTGGGTGTTATTCTACCGCCCCCATCCACAGTGGAGAAACCTTGGTACAGTGAGGCAAGTCAGCGAACTCTTCAACTTATACTTTCCAATAGTTTCGTTCCATTGCAAGTTCTCGCCTTTAATCTGCTGCGTGATTTCGTCTCCATCTTGTAAGTTTCACGTACTCCTGGAGGAATATCATCTTTGACAAGCTGCATGACAGCGGCAACGTTCAGGGAAAACAACGTGGAAGAAATCATGCAACTTTTCTTAACAACACTAGAGTTGATATAATGGAATGGCTCTCCAACAGTAAAATAGGCTACCCGCCGTACGTTGTGCCCTACATCGTGTAGAGCGGGCGTGTATCTACAGTAGGGGGAGAGGAGAGCCTTCCGCACTCTCCTTAGAATGTGGGATCATGATACGTCCTCGTTCGTGTTTCCATCACCTGTTAAAAATGAACTGTGGCTATGCCACTAGCAAATAAGGTATCTGTTCATCAATGAGGATGGTCTGATATTGTAGCAAAACTTTGAATGATCTTTCACGCAGCACTCAAAGAGCCTTGTTTTGTTTTTTTCAAGAGGACTGCTGCCCTAACAGATGATGTGCAGATACTGAGCTGCGATCTGTTCACCGTGACGACATCCACCGCAGTACAACTTGGATTTCGTGACCTCAGCTGGCCTCACGAGGCTGACTGGACCGAGCGAGTAGCTGCGCACTTTGGGTCACGTACCTGTCAGCATAGTGGGTTCGAACACCACTGTCGGCGGGCGTAGGGATGGTTTTCCATGGTTTCCTATTTTCACACCATGCTGTACCTTAATGAAGGCCACGGTCGCTTCCTTCTCACTCCTACCCCTTCCCTGTCCCGTCCTCGCAATAAGACCTATCTGTGTCGGTGCGACGTAAAAACAACCCGTTCCAACACTCAGTCCAGAATAAAAATCCTTGGATGACCGTAAATAGAACCCAGGACACCAGACAATAAGAAAGCACATTACCCTACATGACGGGACAGAACTTTCAAAGCCTTCCAATCTTATATCATCAGGGTCGGAATAAAATAACAGTTGACCAAGGGAGGTCAGATAGAGTCTGGCACAAGTTGTGGTGAGTTTTGTTTTAAGAGGAAGTACAACTAGGCAACCATCCTCTCGAAACAAATTAAGTGAAAAAATCAAACGAATCTATTTATTCAGCGGAGGAATATGAAAATTATTTTTAAAATTTGTTATATTAAGCTGCAAAGGTCACAAACATCAAAAGGGAGCGAGTAACAGAACATTTGAAATTTGAATGAACTTGATTAATCCACTCTTACAGATAAACCGAATGACGAGATCAGCAGTATTCGCGTCATCGGCTAGTATGAGTTCGAGTATCTCCAGCAAGCTGAGGTTTCGTCTGAGGTCAGAGAGATCGGCGCACTCTGTGAGGATATGGACCACGGTGAAGTCGGCACCACAAGTACACAGTGGTGGTGATTATTGTTTTAAGAGGAAGTTCCTATATATATAACACTAATCAGAGAGAGAAATGGAAGGGATCCGGCACTTCGAAAATGAAGGTATCGGTCAAAGAAAGACAAGGGCCACGAAGGGTGTGAAAATGAAAGACTCCTTAGGCCTCGCAACCTAATACCGTCGGGGTCGTAAAAGAACAAGAGTTGAGTAAGGGAGGTCAGATAGCATAGATGAAAGTGAGGAGCCTGGCACAAGTGGAAGCAATGGCAGGGCTCAGGTAAGGGCCCCGTGGCCGCCAAACCACGCTCACAAGTTTAGAGCCCCTGGGGCCCCTATTAGTCGCCTCTTACGACAGCCAGAGGATACCGCGGGTGTATTCTTCGCCTGCGTCCTCCACCCACTTGGGGTAATGATAATACTAAGGGAACACTAATGGTATAGTGACCTGACCAGGTTGTGGGGGGGGGGGGGCGTGACGTAGTGGAGGGTCAGCAGACTGACAGCCACTTGTATTCGAGCCAACGAAAGAGCGACGGTTTTTCGAACGCCTACCATTGTGTGCTGGAATGGTGACAAAGCAGGGCTTCATTAAGATAAGTTCCAAATTTCAAATTCATACATGTTTGGAGAATGAATGTGACTTGATAGAATCTGATGATGTTCTTTTAAGAACGAAACATGCCATTCTTTAATAGTGAGGTTTTTTCTTTTTACAATTTGCTTTACATCACACCGACGCAGAAAGGTCTTATGGCGACGATGAGATAGGAAAGTTGGAATTTAAAGAGGACAAATTGGGGCAAACATTCACTTATAGGAACAGATGTTAGGGATTGGAATAATTTACCAAGGAAGAGGTTCCATAAAAAGCCTCCATGGCTCAGGCGGCAACACGCCAGCCTCTCACTGCTGGGTTCCGTGGTTCCAATCCCGGTCGTTCCATGAGACATTTGTACTGGACAAAGTGAAAGTGGGACAGGTTTTTCCCGCGGTACTCCGGTTTTACCGGGCATCTTTCATTCCAGCAACACTCTTCAGTATCATTTCATTTCACATGTCAGTCATTAATCATTGCTCCAAGGGAGTGCGACAGGCTTTGGCAGCTGGCACAATTCCTACCCTTGCCGATGAATAGGGGCTGCATTTTTCTATTCATGGCCTGGTCGAATGACTGGAAACAGGCTGTGAATTTTTATTTTCATGTTTGATAAATTTCCAAATTCTTTAGAATTATTGAAGAAAAGACTAAGTAAACAAACAGATTGGAAAACTGTCACATCCTAAATGGTGCTTGATTGAATGATTGGTTGATTCATTGATTGACTGATTTCTTCAGCAGTTACATGCAATAGATTTTAGCCACAATTTCATTTTTTGTCCCCAAAGGACAGTTGCCCCTGGAATGCCTCGAACTGCCCTGTATCAAACCAATTAGTAGTTTTGCAAACATGTCTAATACAATCAGAATTAATGTTTTCCCATAGCTTACACTCAACACATGTTAAGCTGACTGACCTGTAATAATCGGCTTTATGTTGATCACCCTTTCTTTTTTCAGCAACTCTCCAGTTATTTAGTATAAGTCCTTCATGCAAACAGTAATCAAAATAAGTACTTCAGATATGGTTCTACATCCCAACACACTGCTTTTAGTATATCACCAGAAAACTTAACAATTACAGCTGCTTTTCTAATTTTCAATGTTTGTATCTTATTGTAAATGTCTTTATTTAGAAATGTATAAATATATTTCTGTTTAAATCCTTAAAAATTTGAAATTTGGAATTTACCTTAATGAAGTCCTCACTTCTCTCTATCATAGCATTTTTGAGTGTGATGTTTTTTCAAGAACAAATTATATCATTCTATATTAAGTTGTTTATTTTTTCAGGTTTAATTCTGTTACCTTTTTCACGTAATGTATAAACTCATTTATTCAAAATTAGTTTTGGCAGACAGAAGAACCTAACAGTTATAAATTGTTCGTATTTACTGTAACGTGATTGTTGTAATGGTACAGGATTTGAGCCTCTTGATTTTTATTTAAAAAAGAAAAAATATAACTTATAGTTATGGAATATTAGGTATGTATATAAAATATAATAGTGCATTTTTATAACAAAAAAAGGCATAGAAAACTGTTGTCGTTGCGATAATGTAATGATGATGAAGAAAAAAGAAGGTGTATACTTTGGTTCTGAATGACGTAAAACGTTGCAAGTTGTAAAAAGAAAGTAAGATTAAAAAAAGGTTTAAGTGGATTGAGAAATTGGTGATTCAGAAATGGAATTCAAGCATTAATGTTGAGAAAATATAGACCAAGAAGTGTTTATTTAAGTAATAAGGAGCTTAAGAATTTAATATTATTAAAAATTTTCAGAACACATAAGAAGAAGAGGAAGAGATTATTAATAAGAAGAAGGTTGGAGAAATATCAAGAGGTACATGAGATTTTAAAATAAGAAGTAGATGGAGGAATATTAAGAACAAAGTACTTAAGAGGAACTGAAAAGCTTTCTTTTTATATGTCTGGTCCTGAATATACTGGAGTATCTAAGGAGCAAGATAATGGAAGTCTTGTGGTTTCTCTTTTAGAAGAGAATATCTTGAACATGGTGTGGTGAATTCTTGTCTGGGGCCGATGACCTTAGATGTTAGACCCCTTTAAACAACAAATATCATGATCATAATTCTTGTTTATTTTTCAGTGATACATTGCATAAGACTAGTTATTCCATAAAATGGGCAAAAACAAATATACCTGTACCCAATTTTTAATTTTCTGGAATGTTTATTTCATATTCATTATATGTTTCCATTGCACGAAAAGGGACCTAAAGTAGGATTTTACATTTTGAGATTTTTGTGATTCTAAAGTTGGCATTAAGATACTGAGCATTTTAATAAAGAGTTCATGGTTCTGGTGTAATATTTCAGAAGATATTTGTACCGGGCGGTACACCTCTACACCGCACATTTAAATCTTGCGCCAATTAGAACTCCTCTACAGGAGAAACACTGAACTTGGAACTTGACCTACTTAAACTTTTCCTCAGAAGAGGTCACTGCCGTAATTTTGTGATTATGAAGTTGCCAGTACTGTGTGAATTTCAATTTGTTTTGTTTTCCATTGATCAATACGTGTGGACATTCTCTCATAGATGTCACTACAAAAACTATGATCATGCACCCTGGTGCGAAGTGAAAGAACCTTTTTTGAAGAAATTTTGTATTCATAAGTTTTTTCTTTACTAAATTTTGTTCATTCATCTTTCGGTTGGCAATATTTATCTTTTCTTTCCGCCAGTTTTGAATTTAGCCAAACCCTAATTTCTGTAATTAATTTTCAGCCTATCACTGGTTTCTTCTCCGATTTAGTGTGCAACTTTAAGGTAACCAATAAAATTGAGAGGTTTTGGCTTAATTATTCACGAAATGTCTCGAACTTTCCCCGAGGGTTTATAAACTGCGGATTTTCACCTCTCTTGGCCACTTGATCAACATCTAAGTGTGTGTATGTGAAGCAGGAGGCGGGAGGTGCCTCTTTCATCAGGCAGCAGGTCTTCAGAAAGGTAATGGCCGTTTAACATCTTTATTTCTTGCTAGCTCAGCAGTTTAACCCGAGGGATAGGTCCGAAACTTTAACGATGTAACCTACTTTTCTGTAATGTAATTTTCTGCCGGCTTATGTAAATATCTTTAACTGTAAATCGGGGAGAGAGAGTGCTGTACCCTCTCGAGCTCCCCTTCACATTGGTTTGAGGTGACTACGTTTGTAACTGGTCTTTTCCTTTTACGTAATGTCTTAAATTATTCTTATACAAGTCACCTCCATAGTTTGGGAACAGCCCCTGTGTCATCGACCTAGTGCCTTTTAGGTTTTAGAATGTTTATTTAGGAGTGCAAGTACACACCTCCATTCATTTTGGTATTTCGGTCCATTTACTTAACCTGTTCTTTTTCTGCTAAGGCCCAGTAGGTTGGGTACAAGATACCCCCGTATCATTTTTGTAAGTTGTGCCTTGATGGCAATTAATTGTAAAGTCTGATATTGCCTTTAAGAAGCTTGAAAAACTGGGAGCGTGTCAGCTCTTTTCAAGTGTTGTAAAGGTGCCTCGTGGAGGCTTTGACATTGACATTTTGGGAGCATGTGCTCCAGGCATTAGGGAATTTCTGCCCTTAAGTAAGGTTATTAGGTTGAGCGTGTAGCTCAGGAAGTGTAAAGCGAGGGCTTGAAGCCCAAGTTCTGTTTATACCACCAATCTTGTCTTTCCTAGACTCTTTTTTTACCTTGTTACTTGTTGTTGTTTTTTTTTTTTTAAAGAGGAAAAAAAATATAACCTTGTTACAGTTTTAAATTAACTTTGATTTGGTAGTTAGACTCATTCACCCCGGCACCTTCTTTCACCTCTGCTGATCCACCAACCACGGTAACAATATTAATTACTGACTGTTGCTGTTTAGAAAACTGTGTTTTGAGAACAAAGCAATTACAGCTTTCACTAATTTTCTTACCAGTTGTAGAAAGTTTTCATCACACCATGCCGTGAAGACTTGAACTACTCCATAATTTAGTTTGTTAAAAAGACCCATAGGTAGCGCAAGAAGTCAAAACATATAAATGTAATTTTTACACCCCAGACACTTTTGTTCAGATCTACTGGAAAATTTCCATTGACAAGTTTGTATCAGTTTCCAAAACTTTTACTATCAGAGGTGGAAGAGAACAAGAATGGAGCAAAGGAAATGAGATAGGAAAGACGATGGGTGGAATCTGGATCAAGTAAATGAAATCAATAACAAAAACTCTTTCAAGACCTGTGATTATCATACATGTATTTTTTTTTTTTTTTTGCTAGTGGCTTTATGTCGCACCGACACAGATAGATCTTATGGCTACGATGGGATAGGAAAAGCCTAGGAGTTGGAAGGAAGCGGCCGTGGCCTTAATTAAGGTACAGCCTGGTGTGAAAATGGGAAACCACGGAAAACCATCTTCAGGGCTGCCGACAGTGGGATTCGAACACACTATCTCCCGGATGTAAGCTCACAGCCGCGCGCCCCTCACCGTATGGCCAACTCGCCCGGTCATACATGTCTTACAAGATGTGAGTTCATAAGACGAGAGTTTCATACAACAAATATAGGATGTTCTTTGGAATTCAAATAGCCTGTTTTATATTGTTTCTTTTTCTTAACTTGCAAACTGTCCTTGATTTAATTTTCTAAATCTGATAATACTACTAAAGAGTACTGTATGAAGAGACATAACAAGAACATTGAAATATGTTTTATTTTGAAGAAAATATGTTTTAACATTAACAAAGATCTACATATCACACATTACTCAATAAAATTCATTTCAATCCACATAGTTAACAGAATTTACAATATTTGGCATTCTTCTTGTTCATGCTCCTCTTTAAGATCATAATAGAAAAGTACAAATTTTACTAACATACAAGCCTGTATGAAATATATCGTCCAGCAGTTTCTGACGGCCTAATAATCTTCACAACCTGTAAAAAAGGCCCATATCATCATGATTATGAAATGATATAAATAGTACATATTATTCAGGTGATTCAATTGACTACATTACAACTATTATGGTACCGGTATTAGGAATTTATATGCATGTTTTGCTGAAAAGATCTTCCTATCAGTTCAGAGAAGCTACAGACATATTGTTAACTAAGCTTAAGACTCAATCAATTTATTCCAATCTATAACAATGGTCTAACAAGATATTAAAAATGTATATCCATACTTTCACTCCAAAATTTCTTTACAAGATAAATAATAATATATATCCATACTTTTGCCCCAAAACTTCCAAAATTTCTTTACAACAGCATCTTGGGTTGCTTTGAAACAATTTTAGCTTTACTAATAAAACTTATCACATAAATGATAACAACAGGTAATAGATGTATAATTACCCTTACATGATAATGGTAAAGTTCCATACAAAAATAACAGTAAAACACAAAATGAAAGGAATACTTGGATAATGTAGGAGGTGTGGCAGGACTCCACACGATGCTTAAAAAAAAGAATAAGTTTGATTAAAGGACAATTTTGTAATGGTTACACAAACCCTTTCCATTGTTCCTGCCTCCCACACTGACCTATTATTGTGTTTGTCCTATTATGTGTTTCTTTTCTTGTTTCTCTCTCTCTCTCACTATACATATATATATATACGAGGAGTTCTCTCACTGGTTGGCCAGCAGGCGCGCCAAGCTTATCTGCCTCCCATGGACTCATCACGACCCGGTTACACAGCGCAGCGCAGCGAAAGCATGGGAATGCCTGCACTTTGCAGTTCAGATCTATGCTTAGAATGTGTATTAAGTATCGATCTGTCGCTCCAACTGTTCTTGAGTTATGAAGAGTTACTTTGGGGTTATAATTTTCATAATGTGAACGTGGTAGAGGTAAGGGTATTTATGTATGAAAATTATGTGAAAACAGAGTTTTGCAGGAAAGTCGTTAGGTGATTTGTAACACAATTTCCAGGTGTACGCCCTCCACACAGAGGGACCGTGCGGAAACTTGTAAACAAATTGAGAAGAACCGATTCTTTACTCGATAAGAAGTGAAGTATTAGAAAACCGTGTACTTAACGACGAAAAGGTTAATGAAATCGCACAAAGATGAGATCATACACCTACAAAATACCTAAGAAGACTTGGGCAAGAAGCTGGGATTTCGAAGAGCTCAGCATGGCAGGCTACGAAAATGTTAAAGTAGAACATATCCAGAGAGACATAGCCTCAATAATGGAAGACGAACTTATGCGTGTGAATTGGATGCCAGAAATGTGTGGATGCAGGAGGAGAACATTTCCAACATCTCCTTATTTTCTTAATTCTTATTTTCTTTGTTTGTTATCTCATCACATGCACGGATAAAGTGAGCGAAGTGCTGTCCTTGTAAATACAGAGATGGATAATCCGCATAGTCAATGCAATGTGTTAATTTTTTAAAAAATATTTACCTTTCACATTTACATTATATCTAGTACATGTTTCGAGAATATGCACATTCTCTTCTTCAGCTAGTTAAGTTAAAATTTGTGTATACAATAAGACACAATAATACATGTTCACTAGGTATTATTGTATATACAAATTTTAACTTAACTAGCTGAAGAAGAAAATGCGCATATTCTCGAAACATGTACTAGATATAATGTAACTGTGAAAGGTAAATATATAAAAAAAAATTAACACATTGTATTGACTAGGTGGATCATCCATCTATGTACTTATTGTGATTAAGTCAATACAGACCCTATACTGGCCATTATGGTCAAGATTATTAATAGTGCTGTCCGTGTTGCTATGCCATGGAGTGGGGAGTGGTGAGTCAATGGGAGGCAGATAAGCTCGGCATGCTTACCGGACAACCGATGAGAGAAAATCACTGTACAGGACTCGACACTTTTTTGTTCTTTTCCGTTACTTATATGGACCGTTGTGATCCTTTTTCTCGTTCTGTGTTTGCCCTGTGTACCTAGTCTTTTACCACCTGTTTTCATCTTTACCTTAGTCCTCTTCTTTTTTTTGTGTGTTTATTTTGCACTTTTCTCTTATCCTACACTTACTGCATCAAGACTCAGATCTGTCAAGCTGGCCTCTCAATGAGTGTTCATGCCCAACCCCTCCTCCAGATGAAGCTGTGGAGCAAAAACAAGTTCATTGGAGGAGAAGAAATGGATGTCCAAGAACTGGGATTGATGAGGAAGAATGCCCATATATTTGAAGATGGCAGTGAACCATCTGAAAATGATAAGATGGGTAGGAACTGCACCAAGATTGTCTACACTAATTAAAACCTCCAAAATGACTTAGACCTGTCCTTTTATGTTTTCATGTCCCATATTGATTGTTACTGTGTTTATCAGTGGCATATACTGGGATCAAGACATGGGCTACCACTAGACTTAGGTTAACCCTTTTCGATAGTTGGTTTAGTGAAAGCCTTAAGTGTTTTGAGCTGCAGCCAATAGCCAACGGAGTAGCCTGCTGTGTTGTCAGTGCTGTTTCACAAGCTACTGCCCTGGCCTCGGCTAGTGTCAATAATCAACACCTGATCAGTGGAGATGGTAACCCAAGTTTTAGCAAATTTAAGTCTGGCTTTGTGGCTAAATGGATAGAATGCTTGGCCTTGGTCCGATGGCCCCGGTTCATTTTTCAGAATCAACCCCCTCGCACTCTTAATGCCCCTGGCTTCAGAACTGGGTGTTTATGATGTCTTTGCCATTCATTTCATCCTCATTAGGTCACCACCCAGCCTATACAGATGTCATGTATTATTATTATTATTATTATTATTATTATTACTATTAAGTTATTATTGTTAAATTATAAATTTGAATTTTATAGCATTACCAGTGGTTGTACCCATCATTCACCGATTTATTAGCTTCCTCGAGAGGTCAGTGGTGGTATCCGACCCATGACCACGGGTTCTATTCTGACCAACAAAAGAGAACACTAAAACTGAAAGATTGCATTTCATTTTAGCAGAATTACCTAGAAAAGGGAAACTACTGTATTTACGCGAATAATCCTTGCCACCGAATAATCCCTGCACCCTAACTTTAGGGAGGCTGATTTTGAAAAAAAAAAAAATAAATAAATGCCAACACTGATGCAAATAAAACCCGCACCCCAATTTCGTGCCTCAATTTTTAAAAAAATTGGTATTATTTGCGTAAATATGGTATATTACTCATACAACAGCAGCCTTGCAGTGTCTCCCTATAAGGATGTAGAAGTAAACACAAATGCCAGCACTCTGTCATATACGAAGAGTAACGCATAGTTGTTCGTAGCAGTGGCGATGTGACGGATTGAAGCCTAGCACACCTATCCCGCCAGGTCCCCGCACCTATCAGACATTCAGCAGCAAGCCGCGCAAGGTGAGGGGAGGTGAGAGGGACGCAGCGCTTGTACTGCAATATCAGTCTCTGATGCCTTGATCTCAGAAATAAGTGCAACGTTTTTTCTCATTGCTTTCAAGTTTTGTAAATGGAACAATGTGTCAGATGCTTACATTATAATATGCTTTAGTTTCCATTGTTCTCATTTGAGGTTACAGCTTCACCAATAGTTTTGGTAGCCCTCAGTATACGCCACTGGTGTTTTTCCTATTATGTGTTCCTTTCCTTGTTCCTATATGATTTGCTTTGACACTTATTTGTTCATTTCCATTACTAGTAAGGAGAAACAGACAGGATGAAACACTACAGGAAGGGAAACATGTAGCAATGGGGGTAGAAGAGTTCAGTTCAAACAAACAGTCACTATAAAAACAGAGCATCTCAACTTGGGGAGCCTCAAAAACTACAATGTTAACACACATGAAAAAAGATCTTCAACTGAAATTATTTAGGCTAGCATGCATCAACAAATTAGTGATAACACAGAGATAAAGAAGTGCATCATGCATATGATCACTACAGATGCTTGGAATGATCCTATAATGGTATGTAATAAGTAGGGCTTGGAAGTTGAAGACCTACAAAAAGACCTAAAGATATCTGAAAAAGGACATAAAACTGGAAAAAAGGATTAAAAATGTGATCCAAATTCATTCATAATTTTTGTTTTTATTAATATTTAATGAAGGAATATGTTTAAAAGTGCAAAATTCTGGTGGTATGCAACGTAGAGTGCAAAAATATATGAGTGAATTCCACGTTAGATAAAAAAAAGTACTTGCAGAAATTCAAATGAAATATTTTTCCACCTAGAATGAATTCAGCAAACTGGTGAAAGAAATTGAAATTAGCATAACTGGAATAATATTTGACTTAACACACCAGGGTTACAAATCAGAAACCCTACCTCAGTTAGCCTTTCAGTATATCACAATAGTCGTCTATAGGTTCTTAGGTGCAAAGGATCATCAGTTTTCAGACAGCATGTTGCAAAACATCGAGAAACTCTCCACATCAATGGATCTTAAGGGTTCATACCTGAATCAAGTGACATCTTCCTCTCAAAAACACTTGCATCAAACTTTTCTCATTTCAGTATTTCACTTGCACATAATTTGATACTCCTGGTTTCTTCAAGCACTAATTTAATTTTTTAAATTTCACTTCATTTTCTCTTTTCAGATATGATTCAAATAATTATATGTATTTACTAGAGAAGAGATGTTTAAGAGGTGATGGATGAACTTATGAATTGAGAATGGGCAGTAAAAATGTAGTCGAAATAAAGCGAAGTTGCAGCCATTAAAAAAAAAAAAAGCTATAAAAGAACCAATAAGCCAAAAAACGCCAGAAAAGACAAAAAAAGGACAAATAAAACCCACCATTTTCTGGCCTTCAATGATGCAGAATGAACATATATTATGTTGGGCCTCGTCTTTGGACACTCGAGAAAAAAAAGGATTTTTCCTCAACTTCCAAGCCCTAGTAATGAGAGTATTTAAATCTCAAGCTACCTGTTCATGATCTGTGCTGTTAAGTGCGGTAAGCACTTGATATATTTGTTGTGGTGCCCTTATTGTACTGTGCGCCATGCGCCTACGTGTGCAGTCAACACGCCAGAGTGCAGCGCTAGATAATGATGTCACGCCAACTTACAGTATAAATTGGAATGCAGGATGAGCTGCAAAGCACTGCCGTATGCTGACCTGTCTACACTGTACTCCAGCCACGTAAGGTATACCCTGTGGTCTGGATAAGTGAACCGACACAGGTCGTGAGGTTTCACCCCTGCATGAGCAATCAGCCAATCACTTTCTCCCTCTCACTGTGGTCTTCTTTGCCTTCAGCATTTTGTGACATATTCTAGTATGCAGAAGGACTTTCTTCCTTATTTTTGATTTCATGTGCTTTAAGACAGGGCTTCCCTTAATATTTGTGTTCTGGCAATGAGAATATTATTGTGACTTAAAGCACACTCAGAAACTGACAACAACAACTAATAAGCATCATTGTAAATACTGTACATAGTTAATTTTCATGGTCACCAGCGAGAATAACTTAAGTTTCAGTGCAATTTTAAGTGAATGAATACTTGTAAACTGGTGAATCGATAAAATTAAGTTTGTGTTTGTACAAGTGTTTGCTTTTGTACACAACAACATTTCTCTTGCTCAAAAGACTGAATCTGATAGTAGACAGCTAGCTGTAACACAATGGAGTGCCAGCCGTGTGGCTGACTGGTCAGTGTCTTGGCCTAAATATTCTGGGATCTGGGATTTTAATCATGACCAGTTAATTCCCTTGGCTCAAGGACTGGGTGTTGATGCTATCCTCAACTTTCCAGTAATTCACAACCACACAAACACACAAAAACCACACACAACACAAACCTCCATTACACTCAGGCTGATGACACATGGAGCGGTTTTGGCCGAGTCTGCTGCTGCCTGTGACTGATACACAGGGCAGGTTTTGGCGACTGTGACAAAACACACGAGTGAGCATGATGTTAGATGAGGCAAGACAAACTAAAATTTTCAAACTACAATACAGAAAAAAACATGGCTGCCGTACCACGCCAAAGCTGACATAGCAAGGAGTAATTTAATAATATAGGACTTGATACTTATCAGTGATGCCGCGTAAATTCAGCTGAATGTATGTATTCAATCTATGGTGCTAGAGTCTTCAAAACTCTTGCTGCACCGCCAGCAAACAACAGGACGAGTCAGCAAATCTGCCGCCTGTCAGCGAGCACTGCTGTATCCGTTTCATCCCATCTGATACAATAGAAACATGCGCCGACTTGGCGGCAGACTCAGCGGCCGACTCGGCAAAAACCATTCTGTGTGTCATCAGCCTAACACCCAGTTTCCTATACATGGCAGACTACCGCCCAATACCATCACTGTCAGGGAATTCCTAAATAATATGTTTCAAATAGATGGATATGGAGGAGATCACCTTCCAGCACTCTGGATTAACTCTCTGAGATCTTGATTTCTCTTCTTGTGATTGTGTTGATGAGGTATAATTAAAAAATGTGTTTCAAACTGACAATATCAAACAATGGAACAACTGAAAGAAGCTATTAGAGCAGCCCTTACTATAAGGCTACTCTTAAAACATAAAAAAAACAGGCAGTATGATTAGATCTCTATGTTTTTATATCTATATATTAAAAAATTGATGAAAACTAAAGTCAGTCAGTATGGCCATTCTATCCAGTTGATTTCCTTCATTTTTTTAAACTGACATGTATTCATGCACAGATTTGTCATCAGGCACTATAAATCACTTAACTTTCGCCTTCCTCAAATTATTTGATTTTTCAATTTTTTGTCTCTTTGAAGCAATCATATCTTTTTCTCTAATTGAGGTATGGAGTTTGTTTTGGCCTAGGAACACTCAGTGGATCAAGCTCTTTCATTTCAGCTCTTAACTATTCAAATTGGTTGATTCTGAGGAAAGTTATGAGTACATTTGTCTCCATGACAAAGATCTTTGAAGGACTTTTTTAACAGTTCGGCGCGTAGTGTTGTTCCAAGGAACGTTTAATTCTTTGTGTGATGTATTTTCAAGTGTTTTGTTGACATAATATTACATTCTATTACCATAGCAGATGATGTGCTTTGTTTCATTAACTCGAAACTTTGCAAATACATCCGTGAGGATAGTAACGAACAACACCATACTTTGAATATTGAATTTTCACGACTGCATTGTAATCGAAACAGACTTTCATTGTATTAGGTCGTGTTACGTACATGTAGTACGTGTTGAAGAGATGTTAAGTACAGAACAAAAATGGCCAGCCGGACACGCGAAATCGGAAGGTTGTGGGTTCGGATCCCACTGGTGTCCGGCTGGCCATTTTTGTTCTGTACTTAACATCTCTTCAACACGTACTACATGTACGTAACACGACCTAATACATTGAAAGTCTGTTTCGAACACCATACTTTGTACATTGCGGGCGGAGCCAGCGGGAAACTGCTAGTATATATATATATATATATAAAATGATATGAGTAAAGTACTGGAATCACATACAACGCTTTTTGCAGATAATGTTATTCTGGACAGAGTAATAAATAGGATTGTGAGCGACTACAAAAAAGATCTCGACAATGTTGTGAGATGGACAGCAGACAATGATATGATGATAATCAAGATGAAAAGTCAGGAGAAGTCCTCTCAGTTTCAATTACTGTCTTGATAGGGTCTTGTCGAATTTAGCCAAATCGATCTCCTGTACCAATTTGATTCAGCATCCTTTCATTCGTGATTCAATCTATCCATCTCACCTTCCATAATCTTCTATAACACCACATTTGAATGGCTTCTATTCTTTCTTTCCGAGCTAGTTATCGTCCACGTTCCACTTCCATACAATGCCATGCTCCAGATGAAAGTCTTTAAAAACATCTTTCTAATTCCTACAAAGGGATGCAAAAAATTAACTGGAATAACATTGCCTTGTGCGAAGCTTGTGTAGGCGTGTATAGCGCAACTCATTGCCAGTTCAGTGCCGCCTGTGTTGTCGACCTGGCTTATTCTGTTCATGTGCAGTGATGGTTTTTACTAGCACTGTTTTATTCTTGTGCATTTTTTATGATGGCAAATTTAAGTGGACAACATGCAGCTGTGAAATTTGGAAGTTTTAAGAAGATTGCACAACAGTATTCATCAAAAAAGACCCAATTTTTGGCAGACAGGAGACGGGTTCTTCCACCATGACAATGCACTACACACACAGCCTTCTCTCTTTCACAGTTTTTGGCTAAAAATGGCATAGTTTTGCTGCCCCACGCACCTTACTCACCTGACCTGGCTCCATGCGACTTTTTTCTTATTTCAACGCATGAAAAGGGGATGGAAGGACACCAATTAGACAACACTGAAGAGGTCAACAAGAAACAAGGGAGGAGCTGTCAGCCATTTTTAAAGATGACATACAAAAAATGTTTTGTACAGTGAAAGCATGGGTGGGACAAATGTATTAGTTGTAATGGAGGGGATCTGGGATTTTAATCATGACCAGTTAATTCCCTTGGCTCAAGGACTGGGTGTTGATGCTATCCTCAACTTTCCAGCACTCCCTCGTATATCAATGTTTGAAGTGAGCAAATTTCTTCTCAAGAAAGGCCTTCCTTGCTTGTGCTAGTCTGCATTTTATATCCTCCTTACCTCTGCCATTGTTAGTTATTTTACTACCCAAGTAACAATATTCATCTACTTCCTTAAGATTTCATTCCCTAGTCTAATATTTCCTGCATCACCTGACTTTGTTTGACTGCACTCCATTACTTTTGTTTTGGACTTATTTATTTTCATCTTGTACTCCTTCTCCAAGACTGTGTCTATACCATTCAACAGTTTCTCCAGATCTTCTGCAGACTTAGATAAAATAACAATATCAGAGAATCCCAGCAGTTTGATTTAATGAAGTCTATTTGATACCTTCCAGTGTCTCCAGGTCTCATTCACGTATTACAGCCATTTTTTGTGGTGTCTGAACCAAGTGTTAGCAAGGACTAAATTATAATTGGTGCAGAATTCAACCAGCTGACTTCATCTTTTATTCCTTTGTCCCAATCTTAATTCTCCTATTGCATTACCTCCTCTTCCTTGGCCTACAACCGCATTCCAGTCTCCCATCACAATTAGATTCTCATCACCTTTTACATATTGTATTAAATCTACTCTCTCTTCATATATTCTTTTGATTTCCATTTTACCTCTGGAATATTTTACCCGGGAGGAAGCCATCATCAGTACATCATTCATACAGAGAGTCGGGAGTTAGGTACGGCTGTAGTTTCCCATTGCTTTCAGCCATGTATGCATATCAACACAGCTAAGCAGAGGTGCCAAACTTTGAAGTGGGTTTTCAGTAAACCCCCCTGGAAATTTTCGAGTCAAATCCAAAGTATCACCTACCTTCTTGATAATGACATCCCCTTTGCCCTTGCCGACAGCAATCTATTCTGAAGTATTTCATATTACACAGCAAAATTTGCACAATACCAGTTAGTTCTGTCATAAAATATTCTTTGTAGCTTGTTTCGCACCCAGCAGCTGCTTTTCAGTGTGGATTTCCTTGAAGGATCCTTCCCCCCTGTGATGGAATTTTTGCCTTCTGAACCATAAGAGTTTCCAGTGTAGATGTGCTCAATGTAGACCTGAATTCCCTCCAATTTTTCCTATGAACACTGAGAACCCTTTCTGTGGGAGAGTTACTGTCAGATACACTTAATACTGTAAATAAAATGTTACCTAAGGTTTTATAAAGGAGAAGAGCCCTTTCAATCACAATGAATTTTCAACGCTCACAGGTAGCAAATGGAAGTGACGATCGAAGTATCGTTGCCAACTCACAAGCGCTGAAAAGAGGAGGGTTCAGCAGTAATGCTCCAAAGGATTCATTTTTTTCCCCTTTCCCTTTTCTCGCCCTAGAAATGTGTTTTTGTGATATTGTCGCTTTTTCGTAATAATATCCCCTTTGACCATAATTCCGTAATCATGAGGTGAAATCCATAATAATTATGCATAATCCGTAATAGCTGGTACCTCTGGCTAAGCCATGTTATACAAGGGCATGTCAGTCAATCATCCAGACTGCTGTCCTTGAAACTTCCGAAAGGCTGCTACCCCAGGTGGTGGTGGTGGTGGTGGAGATTATTGTTTTAAGAGGAAGTACAACTGGGCAACCATCCTCTATATAACACTAATCAGACAGAAAAAAAAAAAAAGGAAGGGATCCAACACTTTGAAAAATGATGCTATCAGCCAAAAGGAAGACAAGGGCCATGAAAGGCATGAAAATGAAAGACTCCCTAGGCCTCAAGTGCTGTAATACAGTCAGGGTCAGAAAAGAAGAAGAGTTGACCAAGGGAGGTCAGATAGGATAGATAAAAGTGAGGAGCCTGGCACAAGTAAGTGGAAGCAATGCCAAGACTCAGCTAAGGGCCCTGTGGACACCAATCCATGTTTCCAAGTTAAGAGCCCCTGGGGTAATTGACTCTTACAACAGGCAGGGTATAATGTGAGTGTTACTCTACCACCCTCACCCACAAGGGAACAATACTGTACAAGTGTCAGATGTCGCTTCTGTTTTAGATTATACTGCACTGTCAGAAATCTAAACGATGCTCACTCTCAAGATTCATATGGTACTAGAGATAAGGAAAAGAGAGCCTATTTCTCCACGCATGAACCAAGCTTTTAAATCCAGCATAAACATGCAGCACACAAAAGACTTTTTGCACATATATTTATTTACCTGTCCACGACGCAGACCAAAGTAACGGCATATGGGGTCACTAGTTTGAATGCGAGGAAGATGATTTTCTTTCAGATTACTTCAAGAGTGAAAGAAATATGTTTTGAGTAACTTCAAGATGATCAAGAAGATGCATGCTCAAAATAGCCATGCAGGGAAGGTATAAGAGAAAGGATATAAAAATGAAAAGAAGCACACACTTGATAACAGTGGAACAAAACATAATAGCACTCTCAAGAAGGACACAACAATTTAGATAATTCAGGCTCTTTCATCAGCGGTGGGTTGGAAAATATGACTTTTAGAGGTAAAAGATAATGTAGGAATGTAGATGTAAACAAGAAAGGTTTCAGGTGACATACAAGAAAAACAAAATGTTATGGTTATAAACTCAATAAAATTGTACAAAAATGATGTTGATATCCTTCTATCCAATCTTTTACGTCCAATTACGACGAATTTTGTAAGAAGTTCAACTGTCAATATGGATCTAACATGAGATTTATAGTCAGAATCATAAACTAAAAGAATAATAGTATCCTTCTCTCCATGGATAGGGTATTGCATGTGGAAAATGTAGGACCATGAAGGGTGTAAAATTTACTATGTATGTCCCACAAATAACAAAGTGAAGAAAGAATGGAGAAGGAAATGTAGAAAGGTGCCATTGTGGAGAAGGTTTGAGCCTGCACTAGACTTAATATTGAACTATAAAAAAAAAAAGCCAAAAGCAAACTAATCTCTATGCAGGTCATGAAGGTGGTGGTGGTAGTGGTGGTGGTGTTGGTGGTGATGATTCTTGTTTTAAGAGAAAGTACAACTAGGCAACGATCCTCTATATAACACTAATCAGAGAGAAAAAATGGAAGGGATCCGACACTTCGAAAAATGAAGGTATCGGCCAAAGAAAGGCAACGGCCATGAAGGGTGTGAAAATGAAAGACACCCCAGCCCTCGCAAACCTAATAGTGTCAGGGTTGGAAAAGAACAAGAGTTGACCAAGGAAGGTCGAATAGGATAGATGAAAGTGAGGAGCCTGGCACAAGTAAGTGGAAGCAATGCCAGGACTCAGCTAAGGGCCCTCCTGGTCGCCAACCCACGCTCCCCTGGGGCCCTTTTAGTCACCTCTGATGACAGGCAAGGGATACCACGAGTGTTATTCTAGCGCCCCCACCCACAAGGGGATTGGGGTAAGAGGAATACCACTAAAAGTTTTTGAAAGTTATCTGACTGACCAAATGTACAGGGTAAAAATTGATTATATATATGGAGAAATAACTTCTATTAAAAGAATTGTTCCACAGGGAAGTATCCTATGACCCATTTTGTATATTATTTTTGTCAATAATATAAGCATATGTTTTAAAAACTGTAAATATTTCATGTATGCAGATGATAAATTAAGTGTATCAGTACATAAAAACCCAAAAGTAGCAGAGAAGCATTTACAAATGGAGTACAACTACTTTCAAGAATGGTCCCATGATAAGGGCTTAATGATTAACACTTCAAAAACAAAAGTCTTGTATATTATTACCCCAAAAATGGAGAGAGAAAACATTAACATAACAGGCCATTCAGTTCAATGTATTCATGATGGTGAACAAAAATCATGCAATTGTGACCATGCAATAGAGGAAGTTGATAACAAGAAATATCTAGGTATAATAGTAGATATTTTTCATGGTAGCAACATATTAGTAAGTTGTGTGAAAGACTGAGGCTAAGCTTCTTCAAAATGCAAATTATGAAGTATATAATTATTATTGATTTAAGCCAAGACTGTACCGTAGAAAAAAATTTGGAACGATCTTCTATATCAATATCTGAAATCCCAGCCGAATCCAAGTCCTTCTGTACTTCATTAAGCCACAAGTATATAATACCTCATGATAGCTTAAAAATGGTTTATCATTCACTTGTTGAGTCACTTATATTGTGTAAGTGTATGGGGATCGGCTTCTGTTACAGACACAAACATGGTACAAATGCTACAAAATCGTATTGTCAAGCATTCTTCTGGTATGAAAACAGAGGAATACTTAGCTTAAGTGAGGATATGTTATCAAGGATGTACCTGAAGGAAAGGTTCTTGAGAGTTTAACAACTTCATATGTACAACACAATTAAAGAAAATTACTGGAAGCCACAATATAGAATTGTAATTGAACATACACATGGAACAAGACTGACGCATATAAGTTATTTTCAGATCATCAGGTACTACAACAAAATATGGACCTAGAACACTACAGCTGTAGTTCCTAAATTTTTGAACAAGTTGTCCTCAGAATTGACACACTTGAAAACAAAATATCAACTAAACAAACATGTGAATAATGGATCATAGAAAATAAAATTACAGTTGAAATATTTGTTCATGAATCAAAAATGTACTACAGACTTATCTATTTTGAATGATACTTTCAGCGATTGAGAAAAACCCACACCACAGGACAAAATTACAATGCTAAGGTAAATGTACAAACCTCATTAATGTTGTAAACAGTAAGGATTGCAACAATATATACAAATATGAAACAACTTCACCGGGAGATAAGCACATCAAGTACTTTGCAGGTGTAAATAATTGTGAAGATAATATATAATATACTACTGCATATTTGCAAATGTATTTTAGATAAGTTATAAATAAATAAATAAATAAACAAATAAATAAATAAATAAATAAATAAATAAATAAATAAATAAATAAATAAATGTTATTAAATTAAAATGAATTTTAAAGCATTACCAGCAGTCGTACCCGTCATTCATGTTTATTAGCTTCCTTGGTAGATCGGTGGTGGTGTCCGACTCATGATCACGAATTTGTTTCCAAACAACAAAGGAGAATACTAAACCTGAAAGATTGTGTTTCATTTTAGCAGCTTTATCAATAAAAATAAAATTATATCACTCCTATAACAGTGCCCTACAATGTCTTCCTACAAGGATGTAGAAATAGACGGGGGTGAAATACCAGCACTCTGGTATCTATATCAGGGCCTCTCAGGGTGCATGCACTGTGCACGGTGCAAAAGACGACTTCGCTTGGTTGACCAGAGTGCAGACTCCCACTCCTCGATTTGGAGCAATAGCGCTGTCTCTCTCTTTCCCCACGCCTGTCTCACTCGCTCCACTTGTCTCCCTCTTCCTCACTTGCTCCGTAATGCTCCAAATCCGAGCCGAGTTTAGCCAAGTAGCCCAGAGACGAAGCGTTGGTCCGAGCGGAGTGGGACCGATGGACTGTGCACAGGAACTCTGCAGCCTCAGTTTGCACGCATGAGATTTTGGGCGTTTGAGAGGCCCTGATCTATATAATTAAGTATGAAGTCAGGAAGTATATACAATGAGGAATGCTTGGTTGTTTGGAATTGAACCCGTGCTCATGGATTGGACACCACCACTGATATACCAAGGAAGCTAATAAACTAGTGATCGATGGATACGACTGTTTGTAATACTGTAAAATTTTATATTTTAACTTTGTAATAATTAATAATTAATAATAATAATAATAATAATAATAATAATAATAATAATAATAATAATAATAATAATAATAATAATAATAATAGTGCATGGCTTAGTGGTAACCTAATGAAGGTGAAATGAATTGTGAAGACGTCGTAAAAACCCAGTCCCCAAGCTAGGGTAATATTAAGAGTACGAGGAGGTTGATTCAGAGGAAGAGAAGTAACCCCACACAGTCAGTCACATTATACACTGTAACTTCAAATCAACTAAAATTGTTCTGAAAGCAATAATACCACTGAAACACACAAATAATTTTCTCAACTATAAACAATCAGTCGGAAAAATTGTTCTGAAAGCAATAATACCACTGAAACACACAAATAATTTTCTCAACTATAAACAATCAGTCGGATGTCTTACACATGCAGCAACAGACAATTCAGCATGCTTTTTGTTGTTAGCTACTATAAAAACCTATACATGTTATTTTAGGGAGGTCTTCAAAAAGCTTGAAACCAAATTCATTGGATATGCTGTTTTCAGACAGTTCTTCAAGTACAAAATCACTAGCTAAGTTATATAAAGCTGTAGAGAGAGGTGCCCCTTGTAAAACACTGTGATTTATGGATACTGATGTTGTTTTATGTCCCTTACTTTCAATGACCGTTCTGTTATGCTGCTAAGAGATAATACTATCTGTTTCAGTTCAAGTGGGAGAGGAAGAGTGTCTAGTTCCTTTTCTATATCTGCATAGCCAATTGAATATAATACCTGTGAAATACCTAAAAACAATTAATACGTTCCCTTTGCTTGATTTTGCAGCTTTCAAGATACCATCTAAAAGTGCATCGTGTGTGAACTCTCTTCCTTTATTCTTAGCCCATGGAAGGGCATGGTGGCATCTCATATGTTGACTTTTGTACCATAATTCAGTCATGCCAGGTCTAGCGATCTAGTGCTATGTGGATATCCCTACCAGAGGCTGTAGTTGGTCCTCGCATCAAGCTGGATGCCTTCCTCAGGGTCTCGTGCTGTTTACCTTCCCCTGCTCTATAGTTTTCTGGGTGTTCTTTATAATACTACTTCACTGAAGAAAACATATGTTCTTTAATAGATGTTCTGGTTTTACTTGGCATTCCTGTATTTTCCCATTCTAACACTATTTCAGTTAAAAGTTTAGTATAATTTATAATACAGAGTGTCCAACTTGCTACCAAACACAGCATTTCATTAACAAATCCAACATCAATTAAGTTATTAAAACAAAATTTGAACACCAGTTTCAGTTAGACGAGAAAAATGTCTAGCGTCTAATTGTTGCAACACAGAGTAGCCACCAACCAGCCAGCTTCGTCCTCGTTAAAACTCTGTATTTCCTTTATACTGTGCCCTTTTAGCAACATAAGGTCTAGTGACTCTTGGAGAAAGGTTTCCAGCCTGTTGGTGCTGGTAAACTAATTGCTTGCCTCCTCAACAACCCTCTATTTATGCATCAAACATGACTGTCCAGAGGACACTGCTTGGCCCAGGAATGCAATATCAGTCTGCAATTCTAATCACTCGCTTGTCATAACCTGCCCTGCATTTATCAGAAGTTTTACACGTGTTCCTTCATGGTGGTGCTATTTTTCACAAACCCACTAAGTCCACAGAAGTTCAGTTTTTATTTTTGTAAATCATCCAATAGATTGCACCATGTTACAGATTGTATATCTAATACAGACACTCACTCCATGCACATGTATCCCCAATGATTTAAGGTTAATACAGCATACAATTCAGAAGAGCATTTCAATATATTTGTATAAGGGGTTAAATAAAATCCCAACATGGAAAACAGCTCTCTATAAGTTAAGTAAACATGCAAATACATAATCTTATAGATGAAAGGATACTATCTAGAAAGTAATTCATGTTTCTCCTCTGGAGTCATTACAACATGCTCTGGAACCAGCTCATGTTCTGTGATATTTACAAGTAGCTCCGACTCCAGAAACTGTTCCAAAAGATATTTTGGTGCCATATCTACCAAAGACTAAAATCAAGAACAGTTATTACAACATTTATATAATTAAGAATGGTATGAAAAGAAATCTTTATTAAGATAAACCAGAAGTCACATTAATAGTGTAACAGTTATGGCTGTGAAATAAAACCTTACTTTTATTTGGATAAATACCACAATTAATAACTCCTTTAACCTTGAAAACTTATTGCACTTCTGAACAGTAATTACCACCACTGTATATTTTCATTTCCTTTCCAAAATCTGTATCTGAATGTACATTGGGTTAAAGTTGAACTGCCTTGTCCAAAGTAAAACTATTCTTTTCCCAGCATCTCTTCCATGTTCGTGGTGGTGCTGGTGGTGAATACTGTTTTACGAGGAAGTACAATTAGGATACCTAGCCAAGGCAGTAAAGGCATACTCGGTTCACCCAGAAGGACATGGGTTTGATTCTCCATGAGGAAATTGAAAAATTTAAGAAATACGCTTTCCACTTCTGTAGTGGCAAATTACCCTGAGGTTCACTAAGCCTGCACCAAAAGTGAGTACCAGGTTGGAGAGCAAAGGTGGCCCTTTGAAGAATGAAGGTATCGACAAAAGAAAGGGAAGGGCCATGAAGGGTGTGAAAATGGAAGACTTCCTAGGCCTCACAAACCTTACAACATCAGCGTCAGAAGAGTGGTTGTGGTAGTGATTATTGTTTTAAGAGAGAGTACAACTATGCAACCATCCTCCATTAACATTAATCAGAGAGAATAAATTGAAGGGGTCTGACACTTCAAAAAATGAAGGTATCAGCCAAAGAAAGACAAGGGTCACAAAGAGCATGAAAATGAAAGACCGCCTAGGACTCAAATGCTCTACTTCCATCGTGGTTGGAAAAGAACAAAGATTGATCAACGGAGGTTCAGATAGGATAGATGAAAGTAAGGATCCTGGCACAAGTAAGTGGAAGGAATGCCAGGTCTTAGCTAAGGCCCGTGGTTGCCAACACACGCTACCTAAGAGCCTCTGGGGTCCTTTTAGTCACCTCTTATGACAGGCAGGGGATTCTGAGGGAGTTATTCTACCGCCCCCACCCACAGGAGAGAGGAAATCAGAAGAGAACAAGAGTTGACCAACAGAGGTCAGATAGGAAATATGTTGATAAGGAGCTAGACATAAGTGGAAACAAAGCCAAACTCAGCTAGAGCCCCCATGGTCACTAAACAACGCTTCCAATTTGACAGCCCTAGGGGATCCTTTAGTCGCTTTTTATGACAAGCAGGATATACCACAGATACCGCTAACAGAAGGATACAAATAAGTGTAAGTAATGCCAGACTCATCCATGCGATTCATGGTTGCCAACCTATCCTCTCAAGTGAGAACCCCAGCAGGTCCCTCTCTTAGTTGCCTTTTTTGACAAGCTGAGGATATCGTAGATGTACAGTAATACCCAATGGAGGATTTCCCTAAACTTTTCTTCTTCCTGGTCTTTTCCCAATTACCTGGGGGTGGCCCTTTCTATGGAGTTAGCTCATTTTTATGGCTGTATATCTTTCATGATTCCAACCCTACATGGAGGGAAAAAGGTGATTATCAGTGTAATGCGTTGTGTGTAAATATAGAAGTATATTAAGAAAAGCACAAACTCACAGCCTCCTAGCAAGAGGAATTAATCAAACAAATTTAAAATCCCCAATTCGGCCGGGATGGTGATGGTGGTGATTATTGTTTTAAGAGGAAACACAACTAAACAACCATCCTCTATATAACACTAATCGGAGAGAAAAAATGGAAGGGATCCAACACTTCGAAAAATGAAGGTATCGGCCAAAGAAAGACAAGGGCCATGAAGGGTGTGAGAATGAAAGACTCCCTAGCCCTGGGCAACCTACTAGCGTCAGGGTCGGAAAAGAACAAGAGTTGACCAAGAGAGGTCGAATGGGATAGATGAAAGTGAGGAGCCTGGCACAAGTAAGTGGAAGCAATGCCAGGACTCAGCTATGGGCCCCATGGTCAACAATCCACACTCCAAAGTTCAGAGCCCCTGAGGCCCCTTTTAGTTGCCTCTTACGACAGGCAGGGGATACCGTGGGTGTTATTCTACCTCCCCCACTCACAGGGGTTTGGCCAGGAACTGAACCTGGAGCCCTCTGAATCAAAGGTCATTAATTTGCTGACCATTCAGCAAACTGAAAGGATAATTTTTTTTTTTTGCTAGTGGCTTTATGTCGCACCAACACAGATGGGTCTGATGGCGATGATGGGATAGGAAAGGCCTAGGAATTGGAAGGAAGCGGCCATGGCCTTAATTAAGGTACAGCCCCAGTATTTGCCTGGTGTGAAAATAGGAAACCACGGAAAACCATCTTCAGGGCTGCCAACACTGGGATTCGAACCCACTATCTCCCGGATGCAAGGTCACAACCACGTGCCGCTAACCGCATGGCCATTGAAAGGATAAATTTACAGACATTTCTAATGACATGGAATTAATACATTTGGCCAAAAAGGGAAAATTCACGAATGTTTTAGAAAGTTTAGAAATGTATCTTGTTAAAAAAAATTCAGTCTGAATCAAATTTGTATGAGAGAAGAACAGATGAGAACCTGTTGTATAAACTAGCATTTAATCATTTAAGGAAGACAAGAAAAAAAGATGAAAAAGATAAAACTTGAAGATCTTAAATTTATTTAGGTATTCTCATTCAACATCATTTAAATATTAAAATTTTATGTAATGATAATTTTCCTAATATATCACTAATGTATGTTTATTCACTGATATGGTGAATTATGTAATAATACTTCTTTAAATATGGGCTAAGCAAAAGAAAGTGTTATATTGATTTTATTCTTTGACTGGACTTCACCGATGAAGGGAACGTACTATGTTCCTGAAAGCCCAGCCCCGGTGTGGGGGGGCCTGGGTTTGATTCCCGGCTGGGTCAGGGTTTTTCAATTGTACATGATTAATATCCTTGGCCTGGGGATTGGATGTTTGTGTCGTCCTTAATGTTCCTTTCCTCACACGCAACACTTTACACTTCCACAGTTTCCAAATACATGCAGGTTCATAACATATGGTGCAAAGTAGGGGCAATAGATCTTCTTAGGTCGACGCCCCGAATAAATACCATTTCTAAAAAAGATGTTTCAAAAAATGTTCCTGAAACATGTTTGAATAAATTATTTTCAATTAAAAAATGTATTGACAAGAAGGACCAAACACATACCTATGTTTTAATAGCTTTAGACAAGTCAGTACAGGAACAAATACAAATACTTATTATGGTTAAGTTTATCAACAGGATAGGAAATGTCTACCAAATAAAGCTGCTGCAAATATTGTGCCTCCTTACGATCTATAATAAAGTGATTAGTATTATATTTTTAAAAATATTATAGAAAAGAAGTAATTGGAATAACTACTCAATATGAAGTAAAAGTAAAGATTTCACGTGCATCTACATCATAACATATTAGTAAATTTAAGTCCTACCTGTTTGGCAGAAGGTGTCATACCTAGTTGTACAATGATAATGGCTCGATGGATATTTTCTTCCTGCATTCTTTGGCAATAAGTTTTAATGGTTTTAATTCCAATCTTGGGTTCATCAGGGAAAAAAACAAACATTTGATCTGTAAAAAAATAAACTTATGCTACAAAAGTGAGGCAAAATTACAACTACTTCTCATTATCTACATACCGATATATCATATAGAAATTTTCATGATACTGTACCTGTAGGATCATCATTGTGAGCCACAAGAACAATAAGATCACTTCTAGCAGGTCTCTTCTCACTAGGAAGAGAGCAAATGTATTTAATATTTTTGTTTTGTAAGGTGAAGTTCAGAATTAATTCTGATAAAATTGATAGAATCATGATAACTATAATGAATACTCTGAACAACAGTAGGAAGATAATCAAAATCAAGAGTAAAGGACTGTCTGAAATGAATTCACTGATTTAAGATGTCGAATAAATAAGCTTTAATTTGTGGGAATAAGTGACACAGGTGGATAAGTGCAGGAGATTATGCAAGACTCATAAAATGTGTTGGTGATGGGGTTGGTGATGGGGTTGGTGGCAGTGGTGGCGATTATTGTTTTAAGAGGAAGTATAACTAGGCATCCATCCTCTACAAAACATTAATTAGAGAGAAAAAATGGAAGGGATCCAACACTTCGAAAAATGAAGGTATCGGCCAAGGAAAGAGAAGGGCCACAAAGGGCGTGAAAAGGAAAGACTCACTATGCCTCAAAAATGTAATACCGTCGGGGTAGGAAAAGAACAAGAGTTGACCAAGGAAGGTCGGATAGGACAGATGAAAGTGAGGAGCCTGGCACAAGTAAGCGGAAGCAATGCCAGGACGCAGCTAAGGCTCCATGTTTATTCAAACCACGCTCCAAACTTCAGAGCATCTGGGGCCCCTTTTAGTCACCTCTTACGAGATGCAGGGGATATCGTTGGTGGTATTCTACCGTCCCCCAACCGCAGGGTGAAGACATATGATAGGAGAGACTAATCCACTTGTAAAAATGATAATGAATATCATCAATCATAACTACATCCAAATAAACAATGGAATCACATTATCGAAAAAAAATTACCCTAATACAGACTAATGGAGTTCTTCAAGGAGATCCAACAAGTCCTACACTCTTCGATATTATGACAAGAGATATCTCACCAATCACTGAAAACACATCAACTATCTTGATAATGTATGCTGATGACATGTTCTTAAGATCAGCTGATATAAAGGAATTACAAGAATTATTACTAAAACTTGGAATATGAACAGAAATAAATGGCCTAAAAATAAATCAACAGAAGGTTGTGGTGATTATTGTTTTAAGAGGAAGTACAACTAGACAACCATCCTCTATACCATGTGGTCCACCAGCACCCTGCGATCCAGTGTTATGCATCCCTTCACATTTACTACAATTCTGAAAAACATCAGTCCCTCTCCCTAAACCGGGGGTAATATAACGAGATGTGTGTTTACGGCCTAGAAGACAGCAGGAATCGTGTACGCCACTATTAATTCATTATGGGTACCTCGAATGAACCCGTAAAATGAGTATAGATACGCAGAACACGTACTCTAAAACAGGAGGTGGACGCACAGACCGGGAGCATGGTACTCTATAGGCTGGGAAGTGGGCACTGTAGGTCAAGTGTCGCAGTAGCTCACATGGCAAGCGGGTGGGAAGATATGTGATAGTGGACAGTGCTCAAGGTAGGAAGTTTGAATCCCACATAAGAGGTTTTTTTTTTAACAGCCAGTTGTCTGGGATGTGGTAAGGTTGCATACTTGATAGCTTCCAAGGACTGATTTGTTTATTTGACTCAAAAGATCGCATGTATCGTTGCACTGGGTATGGTGCTGGGTTGGACAAGGATGAGTAGATGATGGTCTGTGGCAAGTTAGCTACGTCATACATGTTCTAAGCTTCGTAGACCACAGGTAGGGCTAAGTATGCCCCATTGGAACGATAACAATATGCAATGGTATTCACTGCCTCGAGATGTATTCCAGCGATGACTATATGGATATGTTACTTATCTATGGAGATGGTGGTGGTGATTATTGTTTTAAGAGGAAGTACAACTAGGCAACCATCCTCTATATAACACAAATCAGAGAGAAAAATGGAAAGGTTCCAACACTTTGAAAAATGAAGGTATCGGCCAAAAAAAGACCAAGGGCCATGAAGCGCTTGAAAATGAAGGACTCCCTAGCCCTCAGAAATCTAATAGCGTTGGGGTTGGAAAAGAACAAGAGTTGACCAAGGGAGATCGGATAGGATAGATGAAAGCGAGGAGCCTGGCACAAGTAAATGGAAGTAATGCCAGGACTCAGCTAAGGGCTCTGTGGTCGCCAGTCCCTGATCCAAAGTTCAGAGCCCCTGGGGCCCCTTTTTGTCGCATCTTATGACAGGCAGGGGATACAGGCAACATATACATATGGTGTTTCCCACATAAGGGTACTACTAACAAGCAACGCAGAACCATAGTGGGATTAATCACAGGCACCGGTATTGCCATGAAGTTCTTCACTTAGTGGAACGAATCACAAGCCATGTTTACTCATGCTGTTGCTCACATAGTGCTACTAATCATAGGCAAAGTAGACCCACGGTGTATCACACATAAAGGTAATGCCTACAGGCAACACAAACCCATGGTGTTCCTCACATAATGGTATTACTCTCACGCAATGCAAACCCATGGTTTTCATCACAGTGCTGTTTGGTCAAACGTGAACAGGATCCGATGTTGTGTTGGTAGAACTGGCGCAGTCTTGCATCTATGGGGATGGGTAGATTCTCCCTGCTATGACTGTGGTGCTCAAGCACTGTCTATCAAGCATATAGTTCTAGAGTGCCCCCTATGTGCATTTCCTAGTTCTGCAGAGGAATTCTTTGAAGTAACACTGGAAGTGATTACATGGATAAAAAATTTGGACATTAAAATATAAAAGTGAAGTCGTGATGCTGTCACCAACTTGTATCTTTGTATATTTTGTAACATGTTTGTATATTTTGATTGTCATGTACACATCATACGCTAATAATAATAACATCATCTCTTGGTCGCCCCTTTCAGTGGACAGGCAGGAGATACCGCAAGAGCTATTTTATTTAGCTCAAGTCTGCCAGCAATCTGGTTAGGGCACCTCTATTCGCCACCTGGAACGTGCCACTTGGGAGTATCACCTCTCTTCTTGCTACGTCAGCGTAGTAGGTTCATGGGGTTATTGTTTTAAGAGGAAGTTCAACTGGGTGCTATCCTCTATTAACACTAATCACATGGGAAAATATGGAAGGTTAAAACATTTTGAAAAATGAAGGTATCAGCCAATCAAAGACAAGGGCCACGGAGGATGTGAAAATGAAAGACTCCCTAGGCCTCATTACCTAATACTGTCTGGGTCAAAAAAGTGGTGGTGGTGGTGATTATCATTTGAACAGAAAGTACAACTGGTCAACCATCCCCTATTTTCACTAAAGAGAGGGTAAAAATGAAAGGAGTCTAACACACTGAAAAATGAAGGCATCGGTCAAAGAAAGACAAGGTCCATGAAGGGCGTGAAAATGGAAAACTCCCTAGGTCTCGGAAACCTAATAGAATCAGAGTCAGAAAAGAACAAGAGTTGACCAAGCGAGGACTGAAAGGGAAGATGAATGTGAAGGGTGGTAAAGATTTGTTTTTTGTACAATTGGCATTACGTTGCAAGGACACAAACTGGTCTTAAAGCGACAATAGGATAGGAAAAGACTATGAGTGTGAAGGAAGCACCCGTGGCCTCAATTAAGGTACAGCCCTAGCATTTGCCTGGTGTGAAAATAGGAAGTACAACAGGGCAACCATCCACTGTTAACACTAAAGCTGTTGGTCATGGTGATGGGGATGATTGTTCTTTTAAAAGTGAGTTAAAAAAAGGCCACGCATCACTCTAAAAATTTCGAGGGAAAAAGGAAATGATCGGACCCTTAAAAAAATGAAGGTAGTAGGTATTTGTACATATGCATACCTAGGTTTGTCTCCAAACTGCTCTTTGAATTGTTCCAATGTTTGATCCAATTCATCTTGGGTCACTAGGTATCCACGGTCATGGCAAAGCTAAACAATACAAAAAACTGAGCTTACAGATATTTAGATACTTTTTAAAAATTCAGTTATATTCCTATTGTTATTTTGTAGTAGAGGTGATTATTGTTTTAAGAGGAAGCACAACCAGGCAGCCATCTTCTCTTAACATCATTCAAAAAGGTAAAACAAGGGTGGCGGTGGTGGTGGTTAATTGCTTTAAGAGGAAATACAACTGGGCAACCATCCTCAATTAACACTAATCAGAAATTAAAAAGGAAACGGTCACACCCTTTAAAAAATTGAAGGTATAAGTACAAGAAAGGGATGGGCAATGAAGGATGTGGAAGTGACAAACTCCTTAGGCCTCGCAAACCTAACATCTTCAAAGCTGGAAGAGATGATGATGATGATGATGTTTGTTGTTTAAAGGTGCCTAACAGCTAGATCATCGGCCTCTAATGGTACAAGATGGAACGAAAAAACATGATAATTAGAATTTTTTTAAATATCCACTGACTAGAATTTAAAACAAATGATGATGAAAAATGATTATGAAATTAAAAATAATCAGTGGATCTAATTCACAATGCCTTATTTTATGATAAAATTATAGACAATATAGATTACAATGGAAATTACAGAGATATATATCATTCAAGTTAGAAGTCAAAATAACACCTTAAAATACACAAACACGAAATAAAAGAGAGTCAATAGGATAAAAGCGTAGTTAACAAAAATACACTAATAGAAAATATACTTTTACGCACGATAAAGGGAGAGGCCACTATCACTCATAAAACGGATGACAAGGTCTGCTGACTGCTCGTTATCTCGTAGGATGAGGGAAATTGCACTCGGGAGTTTTAGACTATGGCACAGATCGGCCAGGTCCACGCACTCCGTAAGGAAGCGTACCAGGGTTAGATGACCGCCGCAAATATACGCCAGGGGCATTCACCCCTCAGGAGGTAGGAGTGGGTTACGGTGGTGGTGGTGGTGATTATTGTTTTAAGAGGAAGTACAACTAGGCAACCATCTTCTATATAACACTAATCAGAGGGGAAAAATGGAAGGGATCCGACACTTCGAAAAAATGAAGATATCGGCCAAAGGAAGACAAGGGCCACGAAGGGCGTGAAAATGAAAGACTCCCTAGCCCTCGCAAACCTAATAGCGTCGGGGTCGGAAAAGAACAAGAGTTGACCAAGGGAGGTCGGATAGGATAGATGAAAGTGAGGAGCCTGGCACAAGTAAGTGGAAGCAATGCCAGGACTCAGCTAAGGGCCCCGTGGTCGCCAACCCACGCTCCAAAGTTCAGAGCCCCTGGGGCCCCTTTTAGTCGCCTCTTACGACAGGCAGGGGATACCGTGGGTGTTATTCTACCGCCCCCACCCACAGGGGGAAGGAGTGGGTTACTATGCCGTGACCGATCCAAAGACGACATAATACCACTGCTTCTCTCCGAGAAGTCTGAAGCAAAGTCTTCCATACCTTCGTAGTTTGTTTGATCACTCTCAGCATATTTGGAAGAGGGGTGGCCTGCCACTCCATCTCCCAATTGGACATAATCAAATGCCTCTGCTGAGAGAAAATATCACTGGCTGGCATGTAACAGCCTCCTTGGCAGCCTCATCAGATAACTCGTTTCCCTCTACACCCATGTGGCTGGGCTGGAAGAGAACAATAGTTGCTAAGGGAGGCCTGACAGGGAAGATGAATGAAAGGAGTGGTGGTAAATGAAATGAAGTGGCGTATAGTTTTGAGTGCCAGAAGTGTCTGAGGATCGGCTTGCCAGATGCAGGTCTTTTGATTTGACTCCCGTAGGCGACCTGCACGTCGTGATGAGGATGAAATGATGATGAAGACGACACATACACCCAGCCCCCCGTGCCAGCAGAATGAACCAATTATGGTTAAAATTCCCGACCCTGCCGGGAATTGAACCCGGGACCTCTGTGACCAACGGCCAGCATGCTAACCATTTAGCCATGGAGTCGAGGAGTAGTGGTGATTATTGTTTTAAGAAAAAGGGCAACTGGCCACCCATCTTCTAACAACACTATTCGAAAGGGAAAAAGGATTAGGTGGTGGTGATTATTGCTTTAAAAGGAAGTACAACTAGGCAACCATCCCCTATATAACATTAATCAGATAGAAAAAAATGAAAGGGATATGATGCTTCGAAAAATGAAGGGCATCAACCAAAGAAAGACGAGGCCATGAAGGACATGAAAACGAACGACTCCCCTAGGCCTCGAGTGCTTTAATACCATCGGGCTCCGAAAAAATTAAGAGTTGACCAAGGTAGGTCGTTTTGGATAGATAAAAGTGAGCAGCTTGGGACAAGTAATTAGATGCAATGATAGGACTCATCTAAAGATCCTGTGGTCGCCAAACCATGCTCGTAATGGAGTAGCCCTTGGGGCTCCTTTTAGTCACATCTTACAACAGGCAGGGGATACCGTGGATGTCAATTCTACCGTCACCATCCATGGAGGGGAAGGGGAGTATAACTTGGCAACCATCCTCTATTAGCACAAACCAGAGGAAAAAGGAAGAGGTGGTGGTGGTGGTGATTACTGTTTTAAGAGGAAGTACAACTAGGCAACCATCCTCTGTATAACACTAATCAGAGAGGAGAAAAATGGAAGGGATCCGACACTTCAAAAATGAAGGTATCGGCCAAAGAAAGACAAGAGCCATGAAGGGCGTGAAAATGAAAGACTCCCTAGCCCTTGGAAACCTAATAGTGTCAGGGTCGGAAAAGAACAAGAGTTGACCAAGAAAGACTGGTTAGGACAGATGAAAGTGAGGTGGTGGTGGTGATGATTATTGTTTTAAGACGAAGTACAACTAGGCAATCATCCTCTATATAACACTAATCAGAGAGAAAAAATGGAAGGGATCCGACACTTCAAAAAAAAAAAGAAAAGAAAAAAAAGAGAACGGCCAAAGGAAGAGAAGGGCCACGAAGGGCATGACAATGAAAGACTCCCTAGGCCTCCATATGTAATACCATCAGAGTCTGAAAAGAGTTGACCAGGGGAGGTCGGATAGGATAGATGAAACTGAGGAGCCTGGCACAAGTAAGTGGAAGCAATGCCAGGACTCAGCTTAGGGCTCCATGGTCGCCAACCCATGCTCCAAAGTTCAGAGCCCCTAAGGCCCTTTTTAGTTGCCTCTTACGACAGGGGCAGGGGATACTGTGGGTGTTATTCTACCACCCCCACCTACAGGGGGAAAAGGAAGAGGTCCAATACTTCAAAGAATGAAGGTATCAGGAAAGAAAGGAATGGCCACAAAGTGAGTGAAAATGGAAATCTCCCTAGGCCTCATAAACCAAATGTCGTATAGGGAAAGAACAAAAGTTGACCAAGGTGGAGGTGATTGTGGTGGTGGTGATTATTGTTTTCTGAAGAAGTACAACTGAATAACCCTCTATTAACACTAGTAAGAGTAAAATAATTGAAGGGATCCAACATTTCCAAAAATGAAGTTATCAGCCAAAGAAAGACAAGGGCCATGAATGGCGTGAAAATGAAAGACTCCCTAGGCCTCGCAAACCCAGTACCGTCAAGGTCAGAAAAGAACAAGCTTTGACCAAGTGAGGTCGATTAGGTTACATGAAAGTGAGGAGCCTGGCAAAAATAAGTGGAAGAGATGCCAGGACACAGCTAAGGGTCGCCAACCACCATCTCCAAGTTATAAGCATATGGGGATTCTGCTAGTCACCTCTAACGGCAGGCATGGGATACCGTGTATGTTACCGTAGGGGTATTGACCAAGGAAGGTCAGATAGGATAGATTAAAGTGAGCAGCCTGGCACAAGTAAGTGGAAGCAATTGTAGAACTCAGCTAAAGACCCCCCTGCTCCCTAAACCAGGCTCGCACCTGAGTAGCGCTTGGGGCTCCTTTTAGCCGCACTATACAACAGGTAGGGGATACCGTGGTTGTCAATTCTACCAACACCACCCATGGGGGAAGGTGGTGGTGGTGATTATTGTTTTAGGGGGAAGTACAACTTGACAACCATTCTCTAATAGCACTAATCAGAGGGAGAAGGAAATGGTCTAACACTCTGAAGAATGAAGGTAAGTGAACAGGAAGGGACAAAAAAAGCAAGAAAATGCAAGTCTCCCTATGCCTCATAAACCTAATACTGTCGGTGTCAGGAAACACCAAGAGGTTGGATAGGATAGATGAAAGTCAGTAGCCTGGCACAAGTAAATGGAACCAATGCCAGATATCAGGTAAGAGGGGCCCGTGGCTTCCAACCCATGCTCCCAGGAAGAGAGCTCCCGGGGCCACTTTTAGAGGACTTTTATAAACGGCATGGGATACTGTGTGTGTATTCTACCACCCCCACCCACTGGGGAAGACTCCCTAGGTCTTGCAAACCTGTGGAGTTGGAAAAGAACATGAGTTGAAAAATGGAGGTGAAATGGGAAAGATTGAAATGAGGTGACAGGCACAAGTCAGAGGAGGCAATGCCAATTCAGCTAGGGACTGTGGTAGCCAACCCACGGTTTCAAGTGGAGCCCATGGTTCCCCTTTTAGTCGCCTCTTACGACGGGCATGTGATACTGCGGATTTATTCTACAGCCCAAACCTAGAGAGGAATCTTTACACTGATTACAAGGAAACCTGGAAGAGTGCTGACACTTCAGAGAATGAGAGCATCGGCAGTAGAAAGGGAAGGGCCACCGGGGTCTCAAGAGACCACCGGAGGTCAGATGAGAAAATTAAAAGATAGGGACCATGATTGAGAATACAGAAGCATTGCCTAAAGGGTGATAGTTATTATCACTTTATAGGAAGACATATAGCCTACAACAATCTCTTCTCAACTCTCGTGGTGGTGGTTTTTAGTCTTGAGAAGTACAACTGAGTAGGGCTTAATAATCCCTTCTTAACACTAATCAGAGGACAAAGGTCGACGAAAGAAAGGAAAGGGCCAAGATTTGTGATTCAAACAGCTGAGCGACACTGTCGATTCATTAATTGCAGCTTTAAGGGGCAAAAGTCAATTCACTACACCATACCCAACTAATAACAAACCCATACCTTCATACCGTACCTAATTGGTAAAATTATTGCTCCAAACATCTCATAATCAATATAATTCTTATCACTCATGAATCAGAAGCAGTTCAGGTTAGAGTCTCAACATTTGGGCCTCAAACAACAAATGTTAATGAGGTTCAAAGAGTTAATGTTAAAATTGGGAAATTCGGTTCATAGGGCTTAAGGCCATTAATAACTCTCCTACTTGCATAACTGTTTTTCGTATTCTCCATAGCTTATACGTTTCATCTTCATCGTCCATCATTTTGGATGTTTTCTTCTTTTTCTTCCTCTTCTGCCTATTCGTGATATGTTTTGTTGGGCTCCTTGTGAGTTTTGCCCAGTCTTTTCTTCTTTCTTGATACTTATGGACTCTTTCACTGTTGTCCAACCACTATGCGAATAATAAAATAAATCACACGCAAGATAGAGTCTAGAAAGCATAGGATAAGTGAAGTTTTCACATATTAATGGAGGGATTTAAAACTGATGTCCCTGAAATCAGTCTAGGTATTCACAGTTCACACACGAAAAAATCTTGCACTTAGTTGAAAATGGAAGCCGGAACCAAATACAGTGTATTTGCCGGAACCACTGAACTATAGGTATTGGTAATACCCAAAGAGAATAAGTAGGTAATACCTACAGTTCAATGGCCGGAACATAGCGACTGAAGCCCAACAACATCTAAGAAGAAAAGAAGAAGACGAAGTAGAAGGAGTGAGAAGTAGAAGAAGAATCTGGTTTCGTGACTGGACGATAACAAACGAGTCCAACCACACCATTCAAAAAGAAGAAGAAGAAGTAGTGTGACTGGGTAATGGCTTTTCAGCAGCGCCCAAGAAATTCCCATAGTAGTAGAAGAAGAAGAAATTATTAGTCGCCACTCGGAGCGCGAGAAATGAAATTATGAACTGTGTAAACCGCTGTTAAATTTCATTTTAATTCTGTATTACGGAATTGCATTATAAGTAATATATAATTTATGTATTATATGTCCTTATATTTAAGGAAGCAAATGGACTCTTTAAGTGGAAAGCTGCTGGTAAACAAGAAGGGACAGAAATTAAATGCAGATAAAGTTTTGGAAGGAAAGGAAATCATCGTTTATTACTTCTCAGCCAAATGGTGCACTGGTTGTAGCCAATTTGAGGAGTTACTAAATAGATTTTACGAGGTTTGTTAATGATGTATCTAACCGACACTAATCTTACTTTCAAAGTTTGGTATAGTGTAATACTTTTAATCTTTTAAACAGCTTTTCAAACGTCTTATTTAAAAAAAAAAAATACCTTAATAGTCTGTCGGTTCGAGTCCCGTTGGTCGAAAAAGTTTTTTCCATTATAATTTTGGCCGGCGGGTTTGGAGATGTGGTGGTATACAATTTCTAATCACTAGATTGCATGCCAAATTCCTGGATTCAATTCCAAAACCTCTCTGCAGTGTTCATATGGAGTAAGGGATGCTGTTGATTGTGATTCATCAGTCGGATTGCGACTTTGAAGCTTGAACAGACCCCTTGGTGCTATTCGATAGGAGCAGGCCATGCCTTTATACTATTGTAATATCACATTGATCTCGTCTCATTAAGTCCTCTTGTGAGGCTGGCATCAGGAAGGGCATCCAGTCGTAAAATATCGCTACAAAGACTCATCACACTTTAAACTTGTCCCTGTAGAGAAAGAGGACAAGGGTTGGACTTACATACATACATACATACATTTACTTAGGGTTGTGGGCCGATGACCTAGATATTAGGCCCCTTTAAACAACAAACATCAAACAAACTTAGGGTCGCTAACTAGGACAAATTATGCATTATAGTGTAAATACTGAAACTATAGTGAAAATATATACGAAAGAAAGCTGGAAGTAACAAGTTAATGGATATGGAACGATTACAAGCGATTTATGGGCTGTGTATTAATTCTTGATGTTGTACAGCTGATTCCTCAGTATCTGGGTCAACCCTTTCAGAGCGCTGAGTGCAGCATCCCAGAAAGCCTGCAGCTGGATCCCAAGGGATCTGAAAAACTCGAAAACAGATTTTTGGATTGTCACACGGCTTCTGTGGCCTGCAGGCTGTTGCAGGTTTTTCTCAAACCATACTGTGAAGACAGTTATAGTACCCTTGTTCCTTGCCCTGTCCAAGGCAATGATGTCTATTCGGCAAGTGCTTCCACCTTCAGCCATGTGGTGAACCTTGTGGCTTTGTAGTTGTTATTAACGAATGCTATAGCAATCATCTTGCATATGGGATGTTTTTGGTTATTTCTGAAGAGCTCTCTGTGTTTCCATGTTGTTGTAGTGCCTACAATGGGTATTGCTTATGCTTTGCCCATAAAAAGCTCCTGATGGAGCAAGGTTGCACTGTATTTTGAAGGTGTCTCTCCACTCTGAGCTTTTAAGTCTCATTATCATAATAAGCCATTTGTTGGCTGGAGGATATTCTTTAAACAAAGCTACACCAAACCCCAGAAATTTTAAAGAGCCCTATTTCTTATACATCCTGTTTCTTAACATTACTCTGGTTTTTCCTGCACATTTTATTTTGTTAGCAAGTTGAATCCTCTGTAAACTCTAGTCATACAATACATAATGATTTTTATTGCACCAGAGACAAAATGGAATTAAAGTGTTCTTGCAGCCTACAACACATATCACAAACATTTATATGTTGCAAATTGCCTTCCTGTTTGGCTTTAAAGTTACCCAATCCATTTCCTTTGGGGTGAGGAATAATGCATTGCATCAGGGGTATCAGCTTTCACCAATAATTGCAGAATCTCCTTCACAGCACTTCCTATAATTTTGTCAATACTCAATAAAAACAAATGTGATATTCTTATGGTATTAACATTTTGCAGGCAGGGAGTAAATGATATTGAGCCACAGAAACAATTAATGACTACAAATTTCTGTTCAGGTTTCAATAATGGACTCCCAGCCAAATAAGTCAATGTTTTTGAATGCTTCCTAGAAGTTGATTTGGTAAGTGGATTATTATATCAAGAGAAGCTCTCCCTTGAAAAACGTGTGGGGTTGTTTTTGATACTGTATTTGTTATTTCTGTCAGCACTAATTCTGATTATCTACTTGCTTAGATTGTACATGTAAGATACACTTGATCCATAATCCTATGATGAAATCTAAACCAAGCCTGACTTCCTACTTGCAGTAGTAATAGATTATTAAACATGCAAATTATCTACTTATAGATTTCATCTGGGTTGTAAGCAGCATTGACTGATTAGTTGCCAAAGAATTTACAGAAAAAAAGTGTTTAATATTGATAGATGTAGCCTTATGAATAGTGCCAGTTTCAGGCTCCATTACACAAGGGTTGCTTCCTTATTAGTGGCAACATTGTTACTTATGTATACCAGGAAAAAAACTTAGTGTTCCTTGCATATGCACGCAGGTTACCCAACCTACCTCACAGTGCATGGACTCTTCCATCTAATGCTCTGCGCATGCACTGTGCTGCCAAGAATAGTGTCATCTGTGAGAGACCGGTCAAATGGTTAATCCCAACAAAAGCCTCTCCCGCTGCGGGTGCGGGTGGTAGAATAACACCCGAGGTGGTGGTAGTGGTGGTGATTATTGTTTCAAGAGGAAGTACAACTGGGCAACCATCCTCTATATAACACTAATCAGAGAGAAAAAATTGAAGGGGTCCGACACTGCGGAAAATGAAGGTATTGGCCAAAGGAAGATAAGGGCCACGAAGAGCATGAAAATTAAAGTCTCCCTAGGCCTCCATACATAATACATTCGGGGTCTGAAAAGAACAAGAATTGACCAAAGGAGGTCAGATAGGATAGATGAAAGTGAGGAGCCTGGCACAAGTAAGTGGAAGCAATGCCAGGACTCAGCTGAGGGCCCCGCTGTCACCAACCCACACTACAAAGTTCAGAGCCCCTGAGGCCCCTTTTAGTCACTTCTTACGACAGCCAAGGGATACCGTGGGTGTTATTCTACCGCCCCCACCCACAGGTAGTAACACCCAAGGTATCTCCCGCCTGTCGCAAGAGGCGACTAAAAGGGGCCCCAATAAATCTCAACGTGGGAGCGTGGGGTAGCGACCACAAGACCCTTAGCTGAGTCCTGGCATTGTTTCCACTTGTGCCAGGCTCCTCACTTTCATGTACCCTATCCGACCTCCCTTGGTCAATTCTTGATCTTTTCTGGCCCTGAAAGGCCTAGAGATTTTTCCCTTTGAATAGTGTTAATAGAGGATGGTTGCCCAGTTGTACTTCCTCTTAAAACAATAATTACCACAACCACAAAAGCCAATAGTACAAAAACCCAAGCAATGTGAAGGTGATGGTTGATTCTGGTATACAACTGTGATGATGTGAGAATGCATACCTTATCCCTAAGACAGATAATGAATGCAGAGCATTATTGTTTATTTTTGGAATATCACCTGTACTACGCTCAATGGGGGGTAAGAAATGTTCTATCATCGCCCATATTTCTTGGATTTAATCCCCTGTGATTTTTATTTTATACTGAAGATGAAGGAACTGCATTTCTTGAAGTTCTGCAGGCAATATATCGCTCTAATCACACCATTCAGAGAACAGGCACTGCATAAGGATACTATGGCTTCCACATTACAGGTAACAGGTTCTCCACAGGCTCCGGTTACATAATGCTGGGGACTACACTGAAAGATTGTAGAAGTTTCATAGAGGTATATCTTGTGTAATGGTCTTAATTAAGAGTTGCCACTAATAAACAGCCCTTGTACTGTTAATTTAGCATTTACAGACATCAGTGGCATATCCTGACAGTGAAAATGATGTGTTATGAGCTGTAAATAGTTCTTATTCGATGTTTCACAATATATAAATAACTTGTATTTCTGAATAGTATTCAATATGAGGAGAATCAATCAGTCAGTAACAATCAGTCATCATTTATCTGCATCTAGGGCTATCACCCAGGAGGCAAATTCTCTACCAATTGTTTACCCAGTCTTTTCTTAAAAGATTTCAAAGAATTTGGAAATTTATCGAACTTTTCTCTTGATAAATTATTCCAATCCCAAATCTATCTATATACGGTATATAAATTAAGAGTTTTGGTCCACAGTAACAAGGAAATGCACTTTTTACTTGTCTGTCTGTCTGTCTGTCTGTCTGTCTGTCTGTCTGTCTGTCTGTCTGTCTGTCTGTCTGTCTGTCTGTCTGTATGCATGTATGTATGTACACGCATCATGGGAAAACGGCTGAAGAGAATTTAATGAAAATCTGTATGCAAAGTCGGGGAGTAAGTTGCTACAATCTAGGCCATAAATAATTTTGTTCATGCTGACTGAAATGGTAGTTTAGGGGAAGGCCTAGAATTTAATTCTCAAATATTTATAATATTAGTGGTTGTACCTTAATGAAAATCGGTATGCAAAGTCAGGGAATAAGTCGCTATAATCCAGGCCATAATTAATTTGATTCACGCTGAGTGAAATGGCAGTTTAGGGGAAGGCCCAAAATTTAGTTCTCAAATATTTATGTAATTAATGGTCATATCTTAATGAAAATCAGTAGGTGAAGTCGGGGAATAAGTCACTACAATCTAGGCCATAAATAATTGTATTCACGCTGAGAAAAAAGTAGTTTAGGGGAATGGAATTCTGAAATATTTATGTTATTAGTGGTCCTATCTTAATGAAAATCGGTATGCAAAGTCGGGAAATAACTCACTATAATCTAGGCCATAAATAATTTTATTCACGCTGAGTGAAATGGTAGTTTTTTTTTTTTGCTAGGGGCTTTACGTCACACCGACACAGATAGGTCTTATGGCGATGATGGGATAGGCAAGGCCTAGGAGTTGGAAGGAAGCGGCCGTGGCCTTAATTAAGGTACAGCCCCAGCATTTGCCTGGTGTGAAAATGGGAAACCACGGAAAACCATCTTCAGGGCTGCCGATAGTGGGATTCGAACCTACTATCTCCCGGATGCAAGCTCACAGCCGCGCGCCTCTACGCGCACGGCCAACTCGCCCGGTGAAATGGTAGTTTAGGGGAAGGCCTAAAATTTAATTCCCAAATATGTTATTAGTGGTCATATCGATAAATACTATATAACTAAAGCTATATAGTATTATATTTCCGATCATTTATGTCTTATACATTGTTACCATACCGGCTATGATCAGAGAGATATTCATGAATTTGGATTTTTGTTACTAAGTCCATATCAGCGCCGAGTCACGAGAAAATGGGTAAACATTATTTAATGAAAATCTGTATGTAAAGTTGGAGAATAAGGAACTACAGTCTTCGCTATAAATAATTTTTTTTTTATAAGCCGCCCTAATATCACAGTGTCGAAAGAAAACCTAATGTGAAGGCCTACAATATAGAAAGCTCATAAAATTTTTATCTATAATAACATTACATTGACCATTGTTTATTGTGATGTGCTTTGTGTCTGCTGTTGCCACTCATCTCCGATAGATAGGATTACAGCTGCATATAATTTGCCTTACGTCACACCAACACAGGCAGGTCTTATGGCGACGATGGGATAGGAAAGGGCTAGGAGTGTGAAGGAAGCGACCTTGGCCTTAATTAAGGTACAGCCCCAGGATTTTCCTGGTGTGAAAATAGGAAACCATGGAATACCATCTTCAGGGCTGCCAACAGTGGGGTTCGAATCCACTATTTCCGGGATGCAAGCTCACAGCTGCATGCCCCTAACCACATGGCCAACTCGCCCGGTCATACCAAGTGTAACAGTCTGCCTGAATATTGGTGGGAAGTAGCTGGGGAGTTAGATAACTTTCTTCTTTAGCATGCCATTCCTGTGGTTCATAAACTGTCTGATACTACTGGTACATCACACACTGATTCATCATAGTATTCGAGCTATTCAATCCCTACTCTGAGGCACTGACTGGAATGAGCAGTGTGTATATTTAACGTAATAATGGTAGATGAGTGCTCACGGCTGTCTATGGCCTGGTTATTCCAGTTCTGGAACTTTGGACTGTTAGATCGGCACTGTAGTACTATTTGTTAAAAGTGAGAAAATGTGCGTTTTTTAAAATTTGATTCAGTATTTTATATGATAACATCGCTTTTAATCCCTACTTACCTACTGACGTTTCTGTAATGACCTATGTTGACTTCAGTTAGGAAAGCCACAAAGTCAGTCTTTCTGAGAATCCCATAGTGAAGCACGGGTACATCAGCTAGTATACTGTATATATAAAAAATAATAACTTGTTCTGACTGATTCAACATCGCCGAGCCAAAACTACTGGACATAAAGAAATGAAATTTTAGGGATATATTCATATTACAATGTAGGTGCTCACTAAGGGAGGATTTTTGGATATTTCGTCCCTAAGGGGGTGAAAAGAGGGGTGAATTGTTAAAATGAGTGTATCTATATCTCAAAACTAAACAGTTTAAAGACATGAAAATTGGTATTTGGAATCTCCTTTAAAAATAAAGAAATATGTATTATTTTGTTTTCGGAAAATCCTGTTAACGGGGGCAAAAAAAAAAGGTGAAAAAGGAATACCTTTTATGTGGATACTTATACAAAAAACTGAAGATGTACAGTCATGAAAATTGGTATTTGGAATCTCCTTTAAATATAAAGAAACATTTTTTTTTTTTTTTGGTATAATCTACTTAAGGGGTGGTGAACCGGAGTGACAAATGGGGTGAAAATTTAAAATGAGTATATCTCAAAAACGTAACATATTACAGATGGCAGACATGAAAATTGGTATTTGGAATCTCCTGTAAAGGTAAAGGAACATGCATAATTTGTTTTCCGAAAATCCACTTAAGGGAAAGTGTTAAAGAGGGTAAATTTTTAAAATGAGCATATATACAGTATATATATAAAACTTAACACATTACAGATGTTAAAATTGGTATTTTTAATCTCTTTTAAATAACAAGTACCGGGCGAGTTGGCCGTGCGCGTAGAGGCGCGCGGCTGTGAGCTTGCATCCGGGAGATAGTAGGTTCGAATCCCACTATCGGCAGCCCTGAAAATGGTTTTCCGTGGTTTCCCATTTTCACACCAGGCAAATGCTGGGGCTGTACCTTAATTAAGGCCACGGCCGCTTCCTTCCAACTCCTAGGCCTTTCCTATCCCATCGTCGCCATAAGACCTTTCTGTGTCGGTGCGACGTAAAGCCCATAGCAAAAAAAAATAACAAGTAACACGTATTTGTTTGTTTTCGAAAAAAAGCACTTCGGTAGGAGGGAGGGTGTGTAAAAGGACTGAAAAAGGGGTTGAATTCTTTTTATGTGGATACTTATATCTCTAAAACTGAAGACATTACAGACATGAAAATTGGTATTTGGAATCTCATTTCAAAATAAAGAAGCACGTATTTTAATGTTTTCAGAAAATCCACTTAAACGGGTGGGGAGGGTGAAGAGAAACGAACTTAGTTGAATTCTTTTTATGGGGATACTTATACATCAAATATTGATGATGTAAAAACTGGTATTTGGAATCTCCTTTAAAAATAAGGAAAGCCATATTTTTTTGTTTTTGGAAAAATCCTCTAAAGGGGGTAAAAAAAGTGAGAAAGGGGTTGAATACCTTTTTGAGAATTTGTATCTCAAAAACTGAGGATGTTACAGTCATAAAAAGTTTTATTTGGAATCTCCTTTAAAAATAAAGGAACACATACTTTTTTGTTTTTGAAAAACCTACTTAAGTGGCGGGGGGGGGGGACACAACTGACAAAGAGGGGGATTTTTTAAAATGATTATATCTCAAAAACGAAACATGTTACAGACATAATAATTGGTGTTTTTAATATCTTTTAAAAATAAAGTAATGCATACATTTTGTTTTTGGAAAAATCACTTGGGGGAGGGGGTAAAAAGAAGTGAAACAGGGGTTATTTTTATTAGGATATTGGTATCTCAAAATCTGAAGATATTACAGATGTGAAAATTGGTATTTGGGATGTCCTTTAAAAATAAAGAAACGTGCATTCTTTTGTTGTCGGAAAATCCAATTAAGGGTGGGTAAATGAATTTAAAAATGAGTTTAATTCTTTGTATTATGATACTTATATCTCAAAAACAAAGGGTATTATGGATGTGAAAATAAGTATTTGGAATCTCCTTTAAAAATATACACGCCTTTTTTGTTTAGGGGGGAATCAACTTAAGGGGGTGTAAAAGGTGTTGAATTCTTTTTATGAGGATACACATAAGAAGTGGACTTAAAACAGTACACTGCTAAGGGGTTTTGACCAGGGGATGAAGAACGATGACAAAATATACATTTATACGAAACCGTTTAAATTACGAAGTTAAAATGTAAAATTATATCCTGGGTGTTAAATAACAGAAGGTTTGAAACAAATTTAACTCCTCAGAGAGTTAAATAGGGGTTAAGATCCAAAAACAAATATATTCATTCCTTCCTCCAAAACGGTTTAACGTACAAAGATAAAATTCTAAATAGCGGTATTTATTTTAAGTCCTAGGTGTGAAATATGAAATATTTTTAAACGTTCCACCACTAAAGTGTCAAATGAGGTTAGCTCCATAAACTAAATTATTCATCCCTCCAAAACCATTCAGCGTACAAAGTTGTAATTTTACGAGAAGGGTCTTCTTTTATGTCCTAGGTGTAAAATACAGTATACTTCAAAACATTTTTCTCCTAAGAGGTTTAGATGGTAGTTGACTCTCAAAAACACAATATCCATTCTTCCGAAACCGTTTCAGGCATGAACATAATTTATTTTTAATTAAATGTGATGTCACTCCCAGAATTCAATTCATATACCATTACTCCACTCCAGACACAGATAGTGATCATTACATGGTAATGAGTGAATGTAACCGTAAATTTAAAAGGCTGATGAAAGAGTCAAACATTAAGTGGAATCTTTTGAAGTTAAATGATGCAAAAGTAATAGCAGTCTTTAATGAATTGACAGCCAATGGCAGTGGCTCTTCACTTGAGATTTATGGAAAATGTTCCACAATTTCTGATATTTTGCTATAAAAGTAAATATATTTCTGGGGCAGGTGGTGGGTCCTTAGTTCTAGGGTTAAATGAATCCATTCTCACTTTTGCTGCCATAATTGTACTCTTATTTTGAGTAAATCATCTTCCACAATGACAACAGAAATGTGTGATTCAAATATTGAAAGACTGTCCATCATTGAAGCTGTTTACTTTGTACAAGATGATAATGGCATTTCAAGTGGTCAAAGTATCACACTAATTCTAACAGCAAATGGGCTATTTTTTTCACATATCACCCTGTAGATGTGGAAATACTACCACATTCAAATTAAGGACTCTGAGGGAAGTAAATAATAATTCATGGTTAAAATAGGAAAGAGCAGTTTCATCTTCTTTGACTTTTATGACAATAGAAGTTCTCTGTTGTTTAAACTGAAGAACCTGTTATTGCCCACATTTGCTATAGCCGAGTTTTGACAGTGGAAGAATATTCATACATTGACAAGGAGTATTCCTTCAGTTTTGTTATTACTTTAATCACTTAGACATTCAGTGAAACCTGCCTGAAGTGGCCACCAGCCGTCCTTCCGAAAAAAATGGCCGTTAGTACAGGTGGCTGCTAAATGAAGGTAATGAAGTTTTGGAATTGCAAAAGAGGTCAGTTTCATCACATAATTAGCCACAGTATGACCTACAGTATATTTATATTACATTAATTGAATACGTGAGGATGTTGGTAATATCTTAAATTGATGTACATTTCAATACGGACCAAATATGAAATTTGTAACATGTAAGGATGTGGTTGTACGCTGATGACATGATCCTGCTCTCAGAAAGAAGAGAGCTCCTGCAAGAAGCCATAGATAGATAGATAAAGAATGGGTGAACCCTGCCTTCGCAGGGCTCCACACGTAGGTCTGTGAAGACCCTTTGTGTCCCTTAAACGGGTTTGCCTAGTCCAGACCTAGTGCTCCTATAAAGGATACCAGTGTCCGGATGTTGGCATTCCTGATGTCTTCCAGGCTCACGAAATGTGAGCCAAGGTATCGATGTCTAGTGCTTGCAAGAGCCTCACACTGACATAACACATGCGTGGAGGTCTCCTCCTCCCTACCGCATCCTCTACACATTGGATCCTGACTGATTTTCATGATGTGTAGGTGTCTCTGTAAGGTATTGTGGCCTGTCAACAGTCCAACTACCATTCGCATTCTGGTCCTATTCAAATTTATCAGGACCTTTTTATAACTTTGGCTAGGCCCTTTGATAAGTTCACGTGCCTGCCTTGCTATAGTTAACCTCTTCCAAATGTCTAAGTGAGACTGGTTTGTCCACTGGGATATTACCAGTTTCACGCTTCGGAGTGACACTCCCAGGAAGGGCTCTGGTCCTATAAAAGGACCTTTTGAGCCATGTTTCGCTAGTTTGTCAGCTTCTTCATTTCCACTGATACCTGTGTGCCCAGGGACCCATAATAGGGTAACTGAGCTAAATTCACACAGCTGATCTAACATCCTTTGGCATTCCCATACCATTTTTGATGTTGTTTTAACTGCACATAGTGCTTTTAACGCTGCCTGGCTATTGCTGCAAATAGTGATACATCTTCTGTGTCCAGGCATTTTCCGTATATATACAGCACAGGCCAGTATTGCATATACTTCGGCCTGGAAAACAGTAGCGTATTTACCCATAGGTAGGGAGAGCCTTGTCTTAGGCCCCCAGACCCCGGCGCCTGTGCCCGTCTCTGTCCGCGAGCCATCTGTGTACCATGTACAGCCCCCAGACCTAAGACGGGCCCCAGCATCCGCGGCCCACTCCTCCCTTGTGGGTATCACCACTGTGAATTTATAGTTCAAATTAAAGCTAGGCTTCATCAGGTCCCCAATCATCATTGTCATAGGGCAAGTCTGGTGAAGCCTTGTGAGAATAGAGGCATGACCTCTATTCGGGTTCTTGAAGGACCATCCTCCGAGTGACCAAAGGCGGTAGGCACTCATTCCCGCTATTTCCTTAACATATAGATGTAAGGGGGGAAGACCTAGGATGGCCTCCATTGCACATAATGGTGTAGTATCCAGTGCCCCTGTTATTCCTAGACACGCAAGTCTTTGGACACTGTTTAACTTGGTGGTCACAGTTTTACTCTCCGAGCCTGGCCACCATACTAAAGATGCATAGGTGATCGTGGGCCGTACAATAGAAATATAGAGCCACTGGACCACCTTAGGTCCTAGGCCCCAAGTCTTTCCAACGGCCCTGCGACAGGCCCACATTGCAAGAAGCCATAAACAAATTGGAAGAGTGGTCCCAAGAAAATGACCTAGTTATAAATAGGGAAAAGACAAAAATAATGAAATTCAGAAAAGGAGGAAATTTAGCAAACACTGATAGATTTACTTGCGGGGAAGAAGTACTAGAAATAGTCAAAAGCTACAAGTACCTAGGACTCACACTGCAAGTGACAGGACATGCCTATTCAAAGCACATTGAAGACAGAGCTGTAAGAGCAAAAAAGGCGACTTTCGAGATAAAGAAACTGAATCTGCTATCCATCGCAACAGCCCTGAGACTATTCGACATAAAGATTGCTCCCATTGCCTCATATGGCATACAGCTTATATGGAACCACCTCACATATTCGAATCTGAAGCGATTAGAGGGAATTAAAACAGCCTACCTGAAAGGAATGCTCTGTGTCTCAAAATACACGCAAAACAGAATAACGTATATCCTGGCAGACACAACCTTCTTTATACAAGACCTGATGAAAGCTCATAATCTGATACCAACACCACAAAGCACCAGATTCCTAGAAGACAGGCGACAGAAAGCGAGGGACATCAATCCCGGACTCCTCACCACCCCAGCGATGACAAGCAACGAATGGAAAAAGGCCAACTACCAACTGCGCCATTTATATACGAGAGTGGCAGCCCATGGACTACATCACCAAATATGTTCAATCAAGGGATACCACAGCCCCACTGACAGATGTCAGTGCACCATATGTGGAGGACCATGCAACACGTATCATATCCTTGAGTGCAAAGACAGGACATTGACTTTGTCACACTATGCAAATGATGCTAATTTCATTTAATTAATTAATACCTTGTACACAATGTGTTTAATAAAATATAATTAATTAAATGATTAACACCACGTGTGTGTCTCTCTCTCTCTCTCTCTCTCTCTCTCTCAGTTAAATATTTAATGTAGGACAAAATTCAAAAACTTTAAAATCTGTCGAAGTTAAATATTTAATGTAGGACAAAATTCATAACCTACAATCAACAGTGCACATCAGTTTTGTCATTTTTATGGATGAATAGTATAATATTTAAACCTAATCTCACCTGTTTCGAGAATGTGTTAAGATTCCAATTCTGTACAGTATAATATGTGAAAAGTTACACCAGTAGTAACAAAATGTTTGAATGTGTATCCAATGAATAATTTGAAAACATTAAGCAATTCAACAGATTGGAAATGTATTGACATTGTATTTTAAATATTAGAATGAGGTTTTAAAGGTTAAAACTTAATTATTTTTAATAAGACGACGTAATATACAAAAGTTTTTATATTTAAGAGGTTTTTCAAAGCTTATTATGGATAAGTTTGTGAATGGCAAACCATAAGTGTAAGTTCTAAAACAGTGTTATCATTTAACCTTGTAAGAATATTTATAGCTGAAGATGTTCAAAATATGAACGAAACATGTCCTATGTTTTAATATTCAAGCAATAAAATAAGGATGAGATCCTAATTTTATAATTGCTTTTAATGTATTGAATAGGTGGATACAAAAGTTTTATTGTTTCTTTTTTAATAGACTTTCAATACGGAAAAATGAGGATAGTCTCTTGCAATGCTGGCCTTTGGTCACAGGGGACCTGGGTTCGATTCCTGGCAGGGTCGGGAATTTTAACCATAATTGGTTAATTTTGCTGGCATGGGGGCTGGGTTTGTGTGTGTCGTCTTCATCATCATTTCATCCTCATCACGACGTGGAGGTCGCCTACGGGAGTCAAATCAAAAGACCTGCACCTGGCGAGCAGAACTTGTCCTCGGACACTCACTAAAAGCCATATACCATTTCATTTCATTTTATAAATGCAAAAACAAGGTATGCATGATTCATTTTGAAAATACAGTAGAGAGAAGTTCCAAAGGAAATATCCCTCCTATGTGTCGCGGAAAGAGTCATTCTTACATAATCTATCTTAAAATCTCCAGTTAATATATAATTCATATTTTACAATACAATGACGTGCAGTGGAAAGCACCCCAAGCATGTGTCTGCGTCCTAAAATCTGATGCATATGCTTGAGGGTTAACAACTGTCAACTATTTCAAATATTTAGGGATCCCCCTACAAAGTGCAGCAAAGACTTTTAGATGTCACATTCAAGAAAGAACAGCAGCAGCCACAAGTGAAATTTTTTCCATAAAGAATTTGTCAGCCCTATCTCTAACAACAGCAATTATTAACACTTAAAATTAATTTATGTAAAATACAGTAAAACAAAGAATACGCATATAGGCTACTGATCATGACAGTATGGTACTACATATATAGATTATACCATAGAAATAACCCTTCTCACATTGTATCTTACTCATTCACTGACTGAATACAACTGAACTCAATGACCAAACTGCCAATAAGCGTAACAGTAGTACACCCTGTTTAAACACATTTCAACCAAAAACCTTTTAAAATAAGTTTTACTCTGACACCGTGGTTAGCTGGTTTGAGTCCAGTTGGTGGAAAAAATGTTCTCCAGGATAAGAGAGGTGGTGTTATACAACTTGTAGTCACTAGACAATGTGTCAAAAGTCTGGATTCAGTTTCAACCCTCTCCGCAGTGTTCATATAGATTGAGGGCATATGACACTGTTAATGGTGATTTGTTCTTTGGACAGGTAGGTTAAGCTTTGAGCAGACCCCTTGGTGTTATACAACAGGAGTAGGCTGTGTGCTGACACCGAGTTTCACCGTCTCTATACCTCATTATCATCATCATCATCATCATCATCATCATCATCATCCCACACCCAGATGCGGAGTCGCCCATGAGCATCAAATAGTAAGATCTGCTTGCACCAGGTGAGCCAAACATGTCCTTAACACTCCTAGCACTGAAAGTCTTCTTCTTCTTCTTCTTCTTCTTCTTCTTCTTCTTCTTCTTCTTCTTCTTCTTCTTCTTCTTCTTCTTCTTCTTCTTCTTCTTCTGTTTCCAGTCTGAGTTCTGAATCAAGGACCTCCAGTTTTCTATCCCTCCACCCATGGAATCTCCTGCCTGTTGTAAGAGGCAACTAAAAAAGGCCATAGGGGCTCTTAATTTGGGAGCATGGGTTGGAAACCACGGAGCCCTTGGCCGAGTCTTGGCATTGCTTCCACTTACTTCTGCCAGGCTCCTCACTAGGGAATCTTTCACACCCTTCATGGCCCGTGTCTTTCTTTGGCCGATATCTTCATTTTTTAAAGTATCGGATCCCTTCCATTTTTTACTCTATGATTAGTGTTATATTGAGGATGCTTGCCTAGTTGTACTTCCTCTTAAAACAATGATCACCTCCACCACCACCTCTCCACCACTCCCTTCCTCCTTCTTCTTCTACTTTCTTCCTCTCTTCTCTATACTTTCCTTCACTGTGTCCGTCGACATTTCTGGGCCTTACCTGTTGTCTTCTTCCTTTTATTTTCCCCATAAATACTCACTTTGGAACTCACTCTCTTCTATTCTCAAATGATAAATAAATACAGCTTTGTTTACTGGTAGGCTATGGTGAAGAGAGGAAGAGGAAGAAGGATGGTATTTATTGTACCCCCACAAAATAGAATCTACAGTACTATTTGAAGGGTGATGGCTAAAAACGATCATAGTCCAGTTTTGGTCAAAAATGAGTGTGCAGTGCTATTTTGTAGATTCATTCAAACAAAATACATATATAATTCTGTTTGTCAAAGAAAATTCATAGTCACCCAGTTATTGAAGGGAAAATAGTTAATGGGCAATAGTGATCCGCATACTGACGAGCAACACCAATCAGGGTCCATATATTTCGGCTCGCCTCTCTACTCCACCATTACAGCTGTTCACACAGAACACAATCTACCTACATCAAGCAAAGTATGCTCTTTGTTTATTTGATTGTATTTAGTACACAGTCATCATGTCGAGTGATTTCAGTTACAGAGAAAAGTTGTTTTCCCAATATACGGACATTCGTATATGGAAGGCGATAAAGGTATGAACCTTGTTAACACAAAGTCTTACACTGAGACACTAGATGACTGGAGGGATGTGCTTAGAAGCAGTAGAACAAAATCTTTGCTTTTCAAAGTAGTAAACCATGGTACTGAAGTCAACTGGACAGAGTTATTGTCACCAAAATGCCCTATGCAAACAAGACCAATCAGAATAGTGGAAATTGACAAACATCAGCCAATGTTTATTTTAGATAAAAGTACTTATTTTGGAAGTTACAATAAAGCTGTTGTGGTTTCAAAGAAGAAGACAAAAAAAAGAAAACTGTGGGCCCCATAGAACTGAAAAGGTTGTACAATGGACTATTGCCTAAAAAATCTGCAATCTGCAATCTGCAATCCCAATGTTAAGGCATTCTACCAAGCATTAATTCCAGACAATATTCCGAACAAAGATGAAAGTGCCATCGAGTTTGCAATGACAGCACCTAGCTGTCAAGAAAGATCAGTGTCCTGTATTTGCCTTTATAAAAAAAAATATGTTTTTTCATTTCATTGTGCATGTACTCTATTTTTCTATACTTCATGTGTATTAAAAGAAGTTGTTCTATGTAATGAGTTTAATTATACATTTTCTCTCACTAATTTAAAGTAAGATAATCTACTTGAAAACTTAAAATTGAAATTCTAGACAATTAGCAAAATGTAACTCTAATTGCTTTTAGCCATGCATATGAAAACGATAAACTTTATTACTGTGTGTCTATCTCAGGGATAAACAAAGTATTTGGATCAGTTATTACCAGCCATTTCATCAAGGTTAGTTTGTGAAATATGTCTAGAAACTGACCGCATAATGGAAGGGACATTAACACAGGATTTATGGGAAAATTAATAGGTTCCAGAGAAAAACGGGCATATATTGAGATGACCACTATGTGAAGGTGGCTGTTTAGGCATGTTTCACTCTATCAGAATAGGTGAAATGTAAATGAAAACCTACAACCTGTTTTCCAGTTAGTGACCGGGTCAGGGATGGAATGAATGAAGCCCCCATCTTGCGGCGAGGATAGGAATTGTGCCAGCTGCTGAAGCCTGTCACACTCCTCTGAGGCAATGATTAATGACTGACAGATGAAATGATACTGGAGAGTGTTGCTGAAATGAAAGATGATAGGAAAAACTGGAGTACTTGGAGAAAAACCTGGTCCAGCACAAATCTCACATTTTGTGACCGGGCTTTGAACCACGGAACCCAGTGGTGAGAAGCCGACATGCTGCCGCCTGAGCAATGGAGGCTTTGTATGAGAACAGTATTAAGTTAAAAAGGAGGCAATGGTAGAGCAGCCATTTAGGGAGCTAAGGTGTTTTGATCAAAGAACTTTCTTCTTGTGTACAGTACTTGGCAACACAAAATAAAGATAGTGAACCCACATATCACAAGAGATAGTTAGGGGTTCACTATCTTTATTGTGTGTTGCCAAGTACTGTACACAAGAAGAAAGTTCTTTGATCAAAACACCTTAGCTCCCTAAAGGGCTGCTCTACCATTGCATCCTTTTTTAAATTAATACACTGACTGACAGAGCAAATGCAACACCAAGAAGGAGTGGTTCAAAAGGGATGAAAGTTGGGGAAAAAACAGAGACGGCACGGACGAATAATTGATGTTTATTTCAAACTGATATGCAGGTTACACAATGCGCACGGCATTGACTCAGTAGGATGTAGGACCACCGCGAGCGGCGATGCACGCAGAAACACGTCGAGGTACAGAGTCAATAAGAGTGCGGACGGTGTCCTGAGGGAAGGTTATCCATTCTCTGTCAACCATTTGCCACAGTTGGTCGTCCGTACGAGGCTGGGGCAGAGTTTGCAAACGGCGTCCAATGAGATCCCACACGTGTTCGATTGGTGAGAGATCCGGAGAGTACGCTGGCCACGGAAGCATCTGTACACCTCGTAGAGCCTGTTGGGAGATGCTAGCAGTGTGTGGGCGGGCATTATCCTGCTGAAACAGAGCATTAGGCAGCCCCTGAAGGTACGGGAGTGCCACCGGCCGCAGCACATGCTGCACGTAGCGGTGGGCATTTAACGTGCCTTGAATACGCACTAGAGGTGACGTGGAATCATACGCAACAGCGCCCCAAACCATGATGCCGCGTTGTCTAGCGGTAGGGCGCTCCACAGTTACTGCCGGATTTGATCTTTCTCCACGCCGACGCCACACTCGTCTGCGGTGACTATCACTGACAGAACAGAAGCGTGACTCATCGGAGAACACGACGTTCCGCCATTCCCTCATCCAAGTCGCTCTAGCCCGGCACCATGCCAGGTGTGCACGTCTATGCTGTGGAGTCAATGGTAGTCTTCTGAGCGGACGCCGGGAGTGCAGGCCTCCTTCAACCAATCGACGGGAAATTGTTCTGGTCGATATTGGAACAGCCAGGGTGTCTTGCACATGCTGAAGAATGGCGGTTGACGTGGCGTGCGGGGCTGCCACCGCTTGGCGGCGGATGCGCCGATCCTCGTGTGCTGACGTCACTCTGGCTGCGCCTGGACCCCTCGCACGTGCCACATGTCCCTGCGCCAACCATCTTCGCCACAGGCGCTGCACTGTGGACACATCCCTATGGGTATCGGCTGCGATTTGACGAAGCGACCAACCTGCCCTTCTCAGCCCGATCACCATACCCCTCGTAAAGTCGTCTGTCTGCTGGAAATGCCTCCGTTGACGGTGGCCTGGCATTCTTAGCTATACACGTGTCCTGTGGCACACGACAACACGTTCTACAATGACTGTCGGCTGAGAAATCACGGTACGAAGTGGGCCATTTGCCAACGCCGTGTCCCATTTATTGTTCGCTACGTGCGCAGCACAGCGGCGCATTTCACATCATGAGCATACCTCAGTGACGTCAGTCTACCCTGCAATTGGCATAAAGTTCTGACCACTCCTTCTTGGTGTTGCATTTGCTCTGTCAGTCAGTGTACTATTCTCATACAAAGATAGTGAACCCACATATCACAAGAGATAGTTAAATATGGTCAGCATTGTGAATAGCGAGCTCGATAGCTGCAGTCGCTTAAGTGCGGCCAGTATCCAGTAATCGGGAGATAGTGGGTTCGAGTCCCACTGTCGGCAGCCCTGAAGATAGTTTTCCATGGTTTCCCATTTTCACACCAGGCAATTGCCGGGGCTGTACCTTAATTAAGGCCATGGCCACTTCCTTCCAATTCCTAGGCCTTTCCTATCCCATCAGCGCCATAAGACATATCTATGTCGGTGCGACGTAAAGCAAATAGCAAAAAAAAAAGCACTGTGTACATTTTATATCAGACAGCACTCTGAAAGTTCTCATGACACTGAGTCAACCTGTTCTAAACCCTCATTCTAAGGATAAATTCTGGAAATAAATCTGGGACCATATGAAATGCAACAACTAAACCATTTTTGCCTGCCCTACCTATGTGACCTGTGGGATATTTGTGGAAACAATTGTTTGATAAATATTTAGCTTGTTTTAAATCTCTAGGGATTAAGGAAAACATACCCTATTTGGAGGTGAAGGGACCTATCAGTAACAATGAGATACCTTTCAGTAAAATCTCTATGGAAGCAAGATCTTCTAATATTGCAAATTGTTTGCAATACTGATTAAAATTATGATTCTGTACTTAAATATTGCTATTGAATATAAACAACCTGAAGAACTTATCATTAATTCATTTATTCATTCATTCATTTGTACTCTAAAGACTAAGCCTTGTTACTTCAACAACAGAGTTCTGTCTTGAGCAGTTTGCTTTAGCTCTAAATAAGAGCTGCAGATCATTCTGCTGGCCAAGATTTTGAAATAGGACTCTCTACCTAACAATTTTTCCTTCGAAGATGTTGCAAAGGAAGCCATTGTGGCTAAAAATGTGACCCATAGTCTTTGCCTTCCTTCTTTCAGTCTCTTCAACAAGACTTCTTATTTCTTGGAGAAGTTGGGTGTTACTTTTCTTGTGTGTCCAACTTCTACGGATCATTCTTCTTCACATCTACATCTCTGTTGCTTCCAACCTCTGTCTTTCAACTTTCTTTAGTGTCCAGCATTTACATTCATATGTAAGTACACTCCAGACAAAGCTCTTCAGAAATACCTTCCTTGTTTCTATGTTTAGGCACTCACTACTTAGCAGATGTTTTTCACATTGCAAGGTCTTAACCATGGCTGTTCATTTCTTCACCTCATGAATACTTCTGTTGCCATCGGTGACAGTGCTTCCTAGGTAACAAAATGGCTCACCTGTTCAATTTTTTAATTGCCAGTCTTTATTTAAGCCTCAGGTCTTTGAGTGGCCTTGCTTATAACCATTATTTTTTCTTCTTAGTATTTATTTATGGTTATGTCTGGACTCTTTGAATCTTCATTAACTTCATTTTCCCTTTCAACATATTTTTCGATGGTGACTACATCATCTCCACTATACAGATCTACGAATTCCTTCCAGTGTTGACAGATCTATTTGCTGTTTGTGAGGATGTTACCATCCTTGTCACTTGGGTGCCCTTCTATTTCTTGCATCCTGTTCAATTTCTGCACTAACTTTCTTCATATATTTTTTTTTATTGTCCAGCATTTAACTGAGATCTTATTTTTTACTTGCTTATAGTCTTCAATACTATCTTATTTTCTCTGTTTCTTACTTTCTTTTATGAGTTCTAATATTCCTTGGCTCAGATTCCGTAGTCCAAGTACATTGTCAGCTGCTCATTTAATTTCATTCCTTGTATCATACCATCCTGAGAATTCTTCAGCCCTGATCACTTCTGCATTAGATAAATTATGAGTATTTTCTTTTGTCTCCATCTTTTTCAAACCTTCTAGACACCATTTCATTTAAGGGGAATGTTTCAGTTTCTTGACAATAACATTACATTTAACCATCACTAGATCATGGTTGCTATCAATGTCTTGTCCTGGGAAGCTGTGGTTGTGGCTGCTTTTTATTTGGTGGCAATACTGCTGTCTGACTAGAATTTAGTCAATTTGAGAAAGTCTAATATTTCCAGATGTTTTCCATGTATATCTTCTTATATTGGGTATTTCAAACAGTGTGTTTGTTACAATTATCTGGTGCTGTTCACCGAATTTTAGATGTCTTACCCAGACCAAATTTCCCAGTTAAAGTCATCCATAAATGATCTTTTCTTTGCCATGTACCAGTTCTAGTAATCCATCAACCTTCTCACAAATCAACTCTGCGTCGTCATCAGTACTTGCTGATGTTGGTCAGTAAATCTGTATGATTAGATTTATAGGGCTGGCTGGCTTTTGATTTTACATCATGAAACGATCATTTACAAAGTAAGTGTTGATCACATTATTTTTCCATTTCCAGCAAAATATGACAGCAACTCCATTACTGCCAGCTTGCTCAAAGCCACTGTGAATAACTCTGAAATCATCTGTGTTGAAATCGTCATGTCCTGGGCCACCTTGCTTCACATACATGCAAGTTGTCAATGTCATTAATTTGTATAGAATTCTCCCCTTCTTCCAGTTTTCCCATTTGCAATAATGTTCTTACATTCCCTATTCTAAATGTACTCTTCTGTTGCTTGAAAGGATTTCATGTGATAATGACCTGAGAGGCCTTTCAATGTTTCCCTCCCCTGCTGGATCTTGGCTTTCGAGGACCATGATCAGTAACTGTAACATCTTAATGATTTCTATCAATGATTGCTTTTCTTGGGAAAGATTAATGCAGCACGTTCCCCTTGCCTGCTGCAAATTAACTAGAACAGCTGCTCCTAACATGGAGAGGTGGTGGTGGTGGTGATTATTGTTTTAAGAGGAAGTAAAACTGAACAACCATCCCCTATATAACACTAATCAGAGAGAAAATATGGAAGGGATCCGACACTTCGAAAAATGAAGGTATTGGCCAAAGAAAGGCAAGGTTCACAAAGGGCGTGAAAATGAAAGACTCCCTAGCCCTCGCAAACCTAATAGCGTCGGGGTAAGAAAAGAACAAGAGTTGACCAAGGAAGGTCAGATAGGATAGATGAAAGTGAGGAGCCTGGTACAAGTAAGTGGAAGCAATGCCAGGACTCAGCTAAAGGCCCCGTGCTCACCAACCCACGCTCCAAAGTTCTCAGCCTCTGCGGCCTCTTTTAGTCGCCTTTATGACAGGCAGGGGATACCGTGGGTGTTATTCTACCACCCCCACCCACAGGGGGACTAACATGGAGAACAGACACTGCGCACAAGTCACTCTTGCAGTTATAGATTCCAGTGGCATCTTCTCCACTGATAGTTGATCGCCATGCTAAGAGGATTCTTCGGCCCAGACCCATTGATCCTGTTAGTTTTCAAGTTTTTCTTGCTGATTGACACTCAGCGTTGAGTCACTGGCTGTACGATTTACTCATTATCATAGCAGGAATTGTATGGCCAGACAAATGAAGTTATCATATCTTGGCTAAAATTTTGTCCTGAATCAAGTATATCAAACTTGTCATAACAAAGATAGAGGAATATCTATCAACCAGAGTATCTTGCATACCTTTTCCCATCTTTTCTTCACTAATAATAATAATAATAATTTCGTGTGGCTATTTCTAGCCGAGTGCAGCCCTTGTAAGGCAGACCCTCTGATGAGGGTGGGCGGCATCTGCCATGTGTAGGTAACTGCGTGTTATTGTGGTGGAGGATAGTGTGCATCTAGTTAGCTTTCCTCTGGCTCAGGAACTGGGTGTTTGTGTTCAACTTAATATGCATCTCTTCATTTATACACAACACACCAATGTGGGAAAATCACCTCAGAAACATGCAATAGTAAATACATCCCCCTGTATAAGATAGGCATCAAGAAAGGCATCTGGCCGTAAAGCTGGGCTTAATTCACACAAAGTGATGACCTGAATTAATAGAAGAAAATGGCCAGGAAAGAAAGAAGATAGCCTAGAGATTACAACCTTATGTAATTTCAGCAAGGCTTCACATCACTTTTTTTTTTTTCATAGCTTCTCCTACACTGCTGATGCACTGATGCAGGTTTACGTATTCTCCAGTCTTATCTTTACAAACTGAAAGAATGTAACCTATGTATTAGGATATTTTGACCAAGCGAGTTGGCCATGTGGTTGGAGCAGCTGTGAGCTTGCATTCCGGAGATAGTGGATTTAAACCCCGCTATTGGCAGCCCTGAAGATTTTCTATGGTTTCCCTTTTCCACATCAGGCAAATGCCGGGGTTGTACATTAATTAAGGCCATGTCGGTGCGATGTAAAGCAGAATGTAAAAATAAAAAAAGAAGGCTATTTTGAACATTTGAGAGAAATGAGAAGGTTCGAGATATAGTAAAAGAAGAGCCACTACAGAATAGGATAGAGACATCTAGACTTAGATGAAGAGAATGACAGAGGAAAGGATACCGAGGAGGATACACGAAATGGAGATAACAGGTAACGGCCACCAAGAGGAAGACCAAGAGACAGGTGGATAAAAGGAGTGGAAGAGTGCGTACAGTGTTACGATCTTGTAATCATTAGTGCAGTGGTAATTCCCAAGGAAAGAGGGAGGGGGAAGACTCCCATCAACCATACGCTAATGTGCAATGATAGAATACAAGATCAAGCAGAGTGCAGGGAAGGGTGAGATAGGAGATGATTACGGCGTCCCATTATCGTGATCAAGCAACAACAAGCAATAAATATATATTTTGGGCCTTTTTCCAAGAAGTGTTCTGTGGTAGGGACAGTTAGAATAAATGGGAGGGGATACAAGAATTACAACACCCAAAATGACAGGTTACAAGTAACAGATTGTATTATAATAGCATCAAAAAAGAAAGACAACATGCGTTATGCAAGAGTGAATAAAATAGATGTGTTTGGTATACACAGGTACAAAAAAAAGGTGAATAACAGGCGATCAAACGCAAGTTATTATTATTATTTTTTTTTTCTTTTAAGTACAAAATGACTAGATCAGAAGGATTTTTACGTGAATTGAAGTCATACAAAGTTGTACCACGAAGAAATTTTGGAAAAGCGTATTCAATTTTACACAAGTAGAATGGAACATTCCCTAAGGTATTAGGAGGCCAAGTAAAACAACATTTTATCCCCCAAAGATCAACATAGTTCACTTCAAATAGGAGAGAAGATAGAATGTTTCACAAGCAAAAGAAGGTATACTATCTGATTTGCAGACCATGATTTTACCATTGAATGACTTTTAAAATCTTCATAATGTAATATAGAAAGAAAGGAAGGAGGAAAAGAAGAGGGATAACACCTGTAAAAGAAAAAATAAGAAGGCGAAAGAAAGGGAATGGAAGAATAGGTAGGGATCAGGCTGCAAAGTCCCAGTTCAAAATGATGGAATACATCATTCACAACACCGCACAAAAGGTTCCAAGTCACTTATAAAGTTGCTGATCCACAACTCCTTTTCCCTCACACTCCGATAATAGGTCACAGAAGAGAGAGTTAGTGCACCATAGTATTGTTGAGTCCTGAAGGGACTAAAGTTCATAGCCTAAAATAGTGGCAAGGCCTATTGAGGCAAGAAAAGGGCAAATATGAAAGCATAATAATAATAAGTCTGCTCACCCGGGCTGAAGAAGAAGATTGAAGTGAGGTTAAAACCAGCACGGACCAGCCGTGCGGAAAGCACAAGCTCGCTCTGCTTATTACAATATGCAAAGCACACCTGATCGCCCGTCGAAGGGAGGTGGCGAGTTATATAGACCAGGGAAAGCAGGCCTAGAAAGTACTGGAGACAGATGACGTCATGATGTGCCGCGGAGAGGGGCGAGAGCCCAAGCAGTAGTGAAGGAGACTAGCAAGCAGACGGAACGAAAGCAGAGCAGTATAATGTCTACAGGAACAGAGCGATGAAATACGCACAAGATAAGAAAAAAGTTGAGATGGGGAGCACGTAATAACAGAGAAGAGGAGAGGACTGGGCAAGAGTGACTAGGGAGAAATGGTGGGAAGACAAGAGGAGATGGAGAGGCTTATCTTCCAAGCAGACCCGGCCAACAGCTGGAAACTGCAGATGATGATGATGATGAACATACTGTAGCTTTGAAAAATTGGTTGAATTGTTAATGTGAACCTGATGGTAAACAACTCTTCATTTGTGTAGGTCTCAGATTATAACTCTTTAGGAAAATCACATAACTGTTGTGGATTAATTTGTCTCTGATAGGCTATATCACTTGTATTAAAATTCATAGATATGGATAATCTCTTAGATAATTTTCATGTATTACTCATGTCAACAGGAAGTAGGAAGTCGTAAAGCTCCACTTGAAATAATCTTTGTATCATGTGACAATGAGGAAGTGGAAATGATGAGCTTTTTTAAGCAACATGGCAACTGGTATGCTATTCCATTTGGAGATCCATTAATTAAGTAAGTTTATAGTTGATTAAACTCTGTGAGCTGTAAGCATTATATTGTTAATTATAATCCTCTTCATATTATTTTCAGAGAACTACAACTAAAATATGGAATAACAGGAATTCCAATACTGACTGTTGTTGCAATAGATGGAGTGATAGTGACAAGAAATGGAAAGAAAGAACTAGAAGAAATAGGAATAAATGTCCTTAGCACATGGCTCTAAGATAGAGGTTTCAAATAATGAAATACATCTCTGTCTGGACATCTGATAGTGGAAAGAAATGGATGTAATTAATGTATGTATGTTATATCAACAAATACTTTTAAAAGTGAAAATAAACAGTAAGGTGTAACTTTGAATGATTTATTTCAGTTATGAGACATGATCCAAATCATAAAAAGTACACATTCAGAAATGTCTACAAAGTGGCAAGGTCAGTATTATAATGTACACAATCTAACCATCCTCTCATCATTCACTGCCTAGTTGACAGGTACTGACAGATATTTAATTAAAGAGAAAGCTGTCAAAATATGGAGTTCTCAAGTGCCAAGCCTCCAAGCATGATCCTTCAGTGTGACAGACCAGTGAAGGCCTTGAAGGAGTGAGTGAAAGGTAAAAGTTTTGGTCTTCACTTTTATTAACCATGGCACTAAGTGGGATAGAGTGGTCAGCCCTATGCCTGGACACCTTTGAATTTGACCTCTGAAATTAACCTGGTATTTGTTTTTGATGTAGGCTGATTGAACCTCAGGGCCATATGCCACTCCATAAATGAAAATCTCATTCCCTAAGTTTTTCAACTTCCTAATAGGAAATCAAACCCATGTATTACCAGGTGAATCAGGCATGCCTTTACTGCCTTAATAATATATAATATTAATAATGAAGTCAGTGATAGGTGTTTAATGCCCTGTTAACAGATAGTAGTCATTCAATTAATCACCACTGATCTCCATTGGGGACTATCACCCAGATGGCAAATTCCCTATCAATTGCTAGTCTTTTCTTAAATGATTTCATAAAAGTTAGGAATTTATTGAACATCTCCTTCAGTAAATTATTCCAATCCCAAATTCTTCCTTCTATAAATGAACATTTGCCCCAATTTGTCCCCTTGAATTCCAACTTTATCTTCATATTTTGATCTTTTCTACTTTTAACCACGTCCGGTCGTTTCAACGATTTCTGTTTTTTTAATCAATCCTTCTGCGAACACTGTTTATTATACTTCCTACCCCTCAGTACCTTTTAATGGACTTGTTCACACTTCTGTCACGCCACTATTATCCCTCTCCACTCCTTCAGTGAGTGACAAGCTGGCCATCCAGTCGTTTTGTTCGCACACGACTCCTTATGTTACCTGTCTCCGTTCAATCCAACCATACACAACTCACGGCGTAGACTTATTTATAATGCGGAAAGTACACTGTTATTTTTCATTATTGAGTAAAGGGAGAAGGAGCATTGTCTAGATGTGTGCTAAATGAAATTAAACATCATTTTAAAAGTATTTTCCATAAACAGAACTTGAATTTTTATTTTCAACTTCACCAACAAAAGGCAATCTCATTATTATAATTATTGTGTAAAAAAGTGTTTGTGTTTAAACAGTTTTATCTTATATTATTGTAACAATAAATAGCGTTATTAAGTAAGCGTTTAGTGTTTCATTGAGTTCCGGTCGAAACGACCATACACGACTCCTGACGTTACACTCAGCATGCGACCCCTTGCAGGATACAAACTCCATTCAAGCTTCAAGATAATGCAATATGTCATTATTTAGCCTGAAAGCCTTAAATTTGTGATATGACTAAGACCACACTACCAAGGGAAAGGCAGCAGACATATAACCAAATGTGATGCAAAGGAGGAAGAAATTTTATTATAAACTTCATTCAGATACACAACTTGATAATTTACACCAGGCAAGATGTACCATCATCTGTACGTAAAGAAAATCTGACTATCACTCGATTACCACCACTGTTAAGCAGTACTAATAGTTCTATGATATACAGCATAAAAAAAATGTATTTCTGAAGGGGTAATTTAGACCATAATCTTCTTCTCTCTGACTGTATATGTGCCCAAAGTGTGGGCACACCCGAGTATCACTCTTGTGATCTGAAGAGAGTATTTTCTCTGCTTCTCTCTCTGGACAACTGAAATGTCTTTCTTCTTCAAGGCAGTTTCAGCTGTTTGCCACCATGTTGCTTGTGGGCTTTCTCAGCCCCTCCTTGGTTCTGCAATGGCAAAAACTTTCTGTACAGTATGGTCTCCATCATGCTGTTCAACATGCCTGTACCAACAGAGTTTTATCTCCTCCATCTCCATTTTCTCACTGACAGCAGTGATACCAAAGGATTCTCACCTGTCCTTATTGCATACTCAATCAGTTGGACTAATGCCCTTAGATGACCGCAACGTTTATATCTCTTCATGTGCTGATCATGTTTCTTCTGCCTTGCCCAGCATTTGTAGCTGTACGTAAGGGGAAGTCTGATGACAATCTTGTAGACTTTCCTTTGAAGCTATAAAAGGCATTCATCCATCACCCAAGACAACTGTTATAGATCGCCATTTCATCCAGTCATCATTGATGCGGTGCTTGACGTCACTGATTATGGCCAAGACACTTGAACCTGTCTGTCATCATCAGTGGTTTGTCAGCTAGAAAGATAGTGTTGGGCAGACCAAGGTAGCTCAGGCTCTGCAAAGTTGCAGAACATGTATTCTGTCCTCTCATGGCCGATCTTGAGTTCTCCCTCCCTCCCTCCCTCCCTCCCTTTCTCTCCATCATTTTAAGGTCACCTCAAATTCTTTGCACGTTTCACCAACCAGAATATCATCATTATGTAGGTTATAGCAGGATCCATAGTAGGATTCATGGCAAATCTGGCAACATCTGTTTTGTTAAGTAGTTAAGGACAAGGCTGAACAGAACTGGACTCGGTGATCATACCTGCTACACGCCGATATCAAAGAATTACTTTTGGAGACACCAGAACCAGTTTTACTTTGGTAAATGGACAGAAATACATGTCCTCAATCAGCCTCGCATACTCCTCAGGGACGTTTTGGTGTCACAGTGGGCCTCAGAAAATCTCTCTGTGAATACAGTCAAAGGTTTTCTCCAGATTGATGAACATAATGTGGAGTTTCTTGTGTAGTACGTAGTGCTTCTGCACCAAGATTTGGAGTATGTGAATTACATCACTAATTGGCAAACCAGGTATGAAACTTGCACTGTTTTCTAATGGATGTTGGTGCTATTCCTGATGCAATTTACAACAGCACTCTCCCAAATTCTGAGGGGGCCTGAAGTGAGTTTGATGCTTCTGTAGTTTTCACATTTCTGAAGATGGGCACAAGATAGCTTTAATGGAACTGTTTCGGCATGAGCATGCCAGCAAGGGTCTTATTGAACATATTAGTCAGATAGACATTTCTTTCGGCACCCAGAGCTTTCCATCTCAGGTGGAATGTCATTGGTCCTCACTGCTTTGTGATTCTTCAACACTTCTGCTTGAACTTCAGCTGGGGTGATCGTGAATAAAAGTCCCTGAACAAGAGGATGTTGAGATGCTATATCCTATGGGAATTATTTGTGGAACACTTTGCTTCAATACTTCCTCCAGCAGTTGATGATGGCCTTATCCTCTTGTGAGCAGTTACCCCTTATTGTCACAGATTTATCTGGTGATAACACTGTCCCTGGAGAGCAATTTTACACATTTGTTTCAATCTTTCTGACATCTCTATCTTCATAGAAGTTGTGTACTGCTTGTCCTTCAGTTTCTGCAACTACTGCAAGTTTCTTGGTGCCATGTATCACTTTCTTAGGCGTAGCCCATCGTTGCTTTATCTGGTGATTATACTGTCCCTGGAGAGCAATTTTATAGATTTGTTTCAACCCCTCTGCCATCTCTATCTTTGTAGAAGCCTGTGTCCTTCACCTTCTGCAACTGCTACAAGTTTCTTGGCAGCCATGTACCACTTTCACAGGCATGGCCCATCCTGGCTGTTCTTAGACTTCCACCAGTCCTTGAAAGCAGTTTTCTTCTCCCTGAGCACCTCATGGACTTCATCTTTCCACCATCATATATCTCTTTGTTGATCTTCAGTCTTCCTTTTGAGACCCTCAAATGCTGCCTTGCCTTCTCTGCACTGTAGATCTGGAAATGTTGTCAAATATGGTCTGGTTCTATCAGTTTTATTTGCTTCCAGATCCTGCACAACACAGATCTCAATGTCATCAATGAACGCCTGAACTGTTTGTGTGTAATTTAGCTTAAACTATTGGATATTCTTTGGCAATCTGGCTTTGATAAGCAGACAATGTCATAGCTTTAACTCACCGATTAGAAGCCTATGCTGTGATATGAGAGGTTCACCTTGGGTGACTTTAGAATCAAGAAATTGTTGGAGCAGGTTATGATCGCAAACAATGTAATTTATCTGAGTACATAAAATGCATTCTTTCAATTGACCTTCAGCATGGAATGAGTTCCTGACTTTATAGGCAATGAGGTGATCATCCTCCTTCTGGAAGTAAGTGTTCACTATCAGCAGATTGTATGCCTTCTTTATTTAGCATATGGCTTTTAGTGCCAGACTGTCCAAGGACATGTTTGGCTTGCGTGGTGCAGGTCTTTCTATTGGATGATCATATGGAACCTGCAAAGCTGGATGTGAAATTATGATGATAGTGGGTCAAGGAGAGGGTAGCACATAGCCTACTCTTGTCGAATAACACCAAGGGGTCTGCTCAAACCTTAACATCCCTATCTGATGGACCAATCACCATCAACAGCATCATATGCCCTCACTCCATATGAACACTGCATAGAGCTTTGGAGTTGAATCCAGGCTTTTGACACACAACCTAGAGATCAGAAATTGTATACACCACCTCTTCTACTCTGTTTTCCATCAACAGGATTCGAACCAGCTAACCATGGTGTCAGATCATACATACTTGAGAACTTAAAATCATGGCCGCCAGGTGGGCTGATTTTATGCTGATGTGAGCTGAAGTATCTCCCCTACCTGGTCATTGCTTGTTTGAAATCCGAAGCCTTCGTGACATTCAGGATAGTCCTTGGCAGTCTGTCCAACTTGCCCAGTGTGATGTGCTCATCTAGTGGCAGCTGTTGCAACAGGACTATTCCTTCCAGAACTTGTATACTGTTGATGTTGAAGGGCTGACTTTGAATCTGTAACATCATCATCCGTTCCAAAATAGGCATTAAGTTCCTGACATATTTCCTGTATTTAAATGATACAAGAATTCCAACTCCATTGCAGTGGTTATGGTTTTGTGAGTCACTGCCAGAAAAGTAAAGCGTTCCCTATTCCTTATGAAAAACTCCTGAGTCTGGCAATCGTAATTCACTTATTCTTGATATGTGAATTTGCATTCATCTGGCTTCTTGTACCACATTATCAAACTTCCCTGCTGCATGCAGGCTTATAGCATTGCAAGTGTCAATACAAAATCTAAACTTAACAACGTTGCACCGGGGGATTCTTAGCACCCCTTGCCCACTTGAAGACTACCCAGGACTAGGGGCTGTGTTTCTGTGTACTTTTTCCATAGTAACTTCCTGGGAAATATTACACTGGTGTGGTTTTCCATTGCCTTCCCCTGCATGAATACAGCTGCTCCTAACATGGAGTGCAGACGCTGACCAGTGATCATTTCCTCCACTGAGGGACTCATCTGCCCAAAGCTGTTGGCTCCTTCAGGGATTGGGTTGTTTCCTGCCGCCCAACACTCAGCATAGAACTGACTGTACAGTCTTCTCTATTACAGTAGCAGAATAAACCTTGCCAGATAAAGATGCAGAGATTGTTGTCTTTCTTTCTTTCTTTCTTCGTTCCCCTGTGGGGGGCAGGGTGGTGGTGGTAGAATAATACCCATGGCATCCCCTGCCTGTCATAAGAGGTGACTAAAATGGGCCCCAGGGGTTCCTAGCTGAGCACTGATATTGCTTTCACTTACTTGTACTAGGCTCCTCAGTTTCATATATCCTATCCAACCTCCCTTGGTCAACTCTTGTTCTTTTCCGACCCCGACGGTATTAGAGCACTCGAGGCCTAGGGACTCTTTCATTTTCATGCCTTTCATGGTCCTTGTGTTCCTCCCTGTAGGTGGGGGCAGTAGAATAACACCCACGGTATCCCCTGCCTGTCATAAGAGGTGACTAAAAGGGGCCTCAGGGGCTCTGAACTTTGGAGCGTGGGTTGGCGACCACGGGGCCCTCAGCTGAGTTCTGGCATTGCTTCCACTTACTTGTGCTAGGCTTCTCACTTTCATCTATCCTATTCGACCTCTCTTGGTCAATTCTTGTTCTTTTCCAACCCCGACGCTATTAGATTTGCGAGGGCTAGGGAGTCTTTCATTTTCACGCCCTTCATGGCCCTTGCCTTCCTTTGGCCGATACCTTCATCTTTCGAAGTGTTGGATCCCTTCCATTTTTCCCTCTGATTAGTGTTATATAGAGGATGGTTGCCTAGTTGTACTTCCTCTTAAAACAATAATCACCACCACCACTCCTTGTGTTCCTTTGGCCGATACCTTCATTTTTCGAAGTGTCAGACCCCTTCCATTTTTTCTCTCTGATTAGTGTTATATATAGAGGATGGTTGCCCAGTTGTACTTCCTCTAAAAACAGTAACCACCACCACCACCACCACCTTTCTTCATGTTCAGCCTTGTCTCCTCTGTCTCCTGCTCTCTCTTTTGATGCTGTCATGTCATTGTTTTTGTTGCATTACGTGTTCCTTACCATTAGACATCGGATTTATATGTTGTATAAATCACATGAGCATGCAACTATGCTGCAAAAAGTGGTCAAAAATGCAAACGTAACGCATTTTCCTTTACTAGACTCACGTGATTTACCCACACCAATACATAAAATCATCAAATTAACAACGTGGTGTTAAACATTCCGGTAAATCCCACAGTGAATAAACAACTGAATGAAAAACAAGAACATCACATTCTATGTACAGCTGCGGCTGTTCCAATAGCACAAACAATCCATGCATAGTTTGTGAGATATATCATTTTATCAGTGTTCACTGTTAAAACATATGCACATATCTCCTAGATAAAACACGCTGTGTTAGTCAATATACATGATAAATCATAATCAGTAAAGTTGTAAGAAAACAGTGTTTTTAAAAAAACATGAAGAACATTCTTAAATATACATTCCTCTTTCATTTTGCACTGCACATGATTTGCTTTGCAATACTACAACAATCTTCTCTAAGTTTTCTGGTATAAATCTGTGGTGTCTTTAATTTAAAAAGTAGCTAGCTTCAGTGCGGAGAATGATCTCTCTCCATCTATGGATGTAACAGATCAGTACTTGAGTTTAGGAGCGAGTGTAGGTGTTAATGATGTTATGTTCATCATTCAATAAGTAAATAAATAAATGATGTGGTGATTTGGGGAAAGGGAGAAAAGGAAGTACAAAGGAGTCTGGACATTTGGCATGAAAATCTGAAGGAGTTTGGAATGGTAAATAGTAAAAAAGAAAACTGTAGTCATGCACTGTGAAAAAGAGAAAAAGAGAAGCCAAGTGAATATAGATGGAGAACAGTTAGAGAATGTAGAACAGTTTACATATCTGAGTAGCATTATTAATAGAAGTAATGAAATCAGCCCTGAAATTAACAACAGACTAAGTAAAGGTACAACATTTTACCATCAAGTCAGAGAGCTTTTATGGGATGACAAAGTACCCAAGAGAACAAAATTAACATTATATAAACAGTATTTCATACCAATTGAAACATAAAGACTAGAAACACTGGTAACTAATGAGACAAGATAGTAAGATCCAAGCAGTAGAAATGAAAGTTTTAGGAACATCGGTTAAAAAGACAAGAAGGGATAGAATTCAAAATATTAATATCAGAGAAGAGATTATTATAGAACCGTTAGTACAGAAGATACAGAAAGCAAGACTGAGATGGTTCGGACATGTAAAAAGAATGGGAAAGGAATGGGTAGCAAGAAGGGAATTGGAAAGAGAAGTTAAGGGAAAGAGACTAGTTGGAAGACCGAGAAGAAGGTGGATGGATCAGATTTGGAAGGATTTTAGAGAAGCTGGATTGGATGTGGCGGAAGTAATGGAACAGGAGAAATGGAAGCACAGAAAGGAGTGGAGAAGGCTTGCTAACCACACCCGGGCGACTGGAGTGGGACATTAATGAAGATGATGATGTAGTTGTTAAATATTCTGGTAGATCCACACTGAAATACCAGCCAAATATCTGTTTTTAGCTAGCATGATGGTGTAACCTGGATTTCATTTGGGGATTTCACAATATTTTGTTTACAGGCGAGTCCAAGATTTCCTGGAATACCTTCCAATTTAGACTTCACTTTCACCCTAATCTCCAGCGAAAACACTAAGATGCAACCCACATGTTTCTAGCTTCTTGACTGAATCAGGTATTATTTGGAAGTGTCTTAATAAATGCCAGTTCCCTTCGAACCGTTTGATTGCTGAAAGCCACTTGTGCCTCCTGAATAGCACTGGCATCACTGACATCAAATCCTTCAATCGCACGCTTCACTCCATCAAAATGGTGACAGTAGAAAAGCGCAGCTTCAATGCAAGTTCCCCAGTGCATAAGGATTGACTCTGGAAGAAGAAGAACATCTGGTAGACAATTCCTGTAAGCCTGTGTCCGGAGAGGAGCTTTCATGAACACTTTCTGAATAGCGGATATTAGTTTGTTCATATTTGGAAATTGTGCCCTTATTTCTTCTGCAACCCTGTTAAGGCCATGAGCTGTGCTCTTTGAGTGACTGAAATTAGGATAAAATACCTTCAATGCCGCAGCGGCTTTTAACATGTACCTGACAGTACTATCAAAGGGTAGGAAGGGTCCACCTATTCAATACTATTAGTTTGTATATTGTCTCATAACACTGGGACTAGTTTCGACCCCATATATATTGGGTCATCTTTAGCCATGCTCTAATTGGAAGACATAAGCACACATATAACAAATAATGATATGACACTGATATGACACAATTTATAGTTTTTTTTTTTTTTTTTTTTTTTTTGCTATTTGCTTTACGTCGCACCGACACAGATAGGTCTTATAGCGACGATGGGACAGGAAAGGGCTAGGAGTGGGAAGGAAGCGGCCATGGCCTTAATTAAGGTACAGCCCCAGCATTTGCCTGGTGTGAAAATGGGAAATCACGGAAAACCATTTTCAGGGCTGCCGACAGTGGGGTTCGAACCCACTATCTCCCGATTACTGGACACTGGCCACACTTAAACGACTGCAGCTATTGAGCTCGGTATTTATAGTCTTAATTTAAACCATTCATGAAGTCTGAATAACATATTATCCACACTTTAAACTAAATAACACATTAAAAAAATGTTGTGGTTGATGGCGAACTATTTTGTTGTTTCTACAGCAGCCATTGTCTTTGAGTTGATCTGGAAGTTGGTATCCTTTTCTGTGTAAACACTGATATAATTTAAACCATTGATGAAGTCCGAATAACATATCCACACTTTAAACTAAATAACACATTAACAGTGTTGTGGTTGATGGTGAACTATTTTGTTGTTTCTACAGCAGCCATTGTTTTTGAGTTGATCTGGGAGTTGGTATCCTTTTCTATGTAGATGAGCAACTTGACTGATATTCATGTTTGTTCAATAGTAATATGGGTCAAGACTTATGTAGCTTTAAGGGGAACATTCGTATTTTGAATAGGTTTTCCTTATCAATGTAGTGATCTATTGTTTAATTTATTTGGAGGTAAATGTCGGAAAAGAAAGTAATTTGAAGTAAATAATTGAGAATATAAGAGAAGCAAGAAGATCAAGATAAATATGTATAGCTATATGATCTTGTGAGCTGGTATGTCTGTTTGTCACAAACACAACGAAAAATTACTTTACCATCTGTAATTTAATTTGCATCGCCTCCAATCCAGCATTTTGCAAGGTAACTTCTACTACTTCTTTGTTTCATATTGTCTGTGACTTTGCTCGAAAGTCAAACTTGGAAACACATCACTGGACAGTTCACTAACAACACACCGATGATCAACATTGAAATATTTAACTGTTAACTCACATTCACACGCCTCAGATACACCGTGGACTTCAGGAGTGGGTGAAACTCTGAGCACTACACACAAACTAAGTTACATTCATAGGAATAGGGTTCACCACACTGAGGTTACTTTAGTCCATCAGCAAATAATTCCTTTCCTATAGCCCATGAAGCCATTTCACCTGTACTGCCGTGCTAAGGGAAAAGGCGGTAACTACCTTAACTTAAAAACAGAGGAAAATGAGATCAAAGTTTGATCAATTTCTCATTACTTTCTACTTTGTGGATGACATTGAAATTAACACATCAGCTATAAAACAAGCGTGAAAATTTATTTCTGGCATCAACAATTATATTTTCTTCCATCGTTGCAAAACAATACTGAACAGTTTTCTTGCAATCTCATTACAACCTTCCTGGAGTGGGTGCTTGTTAACATTCTCTTTTCTTCCTTCCGTTCTGCACTTCTTTTTTGTTTTTTCCCACTATCTACAGCTGAAGATGTCTTCTTCATTTCCTGAATCATCTTCCTTCTGCTCAGTATGTTCTGTAATGTTATGACTATCTATATTGTTCAGTACACACTGAAAACAATTCACAGCTTCTTACTAGAATGATTATTATTATTAACAAATACATTGCAATTGGGAAATATCCTGGTGGTAATGATCACTTACAGTAATGTGATACTAAAATAAAGTTAAAACATAAAATTATCCAACAACAATAACAACAAAAAACGAGAACTACAACAAGTGTACAACAATCAATTCCATGGGAAGAAAATATTACAAGAAATACTACTAGTTTAACATTCTAAATCCGTCATCATCATATACAAATTCACATATTGCTTAAGTATTTCCAGTGCTTAACACTACGGCTTACATTACTAAAGGTTGAGCTTATTACTAGTTTAACATTACAACACTGTCATATACAAATTCACACAAACCTTAAGTATTTCAAAATTGTACACTATAACTCACAACAACAAGTGTAAAACAAGCAACTCCTTGGAAAGAAAATATTACAAGAAATACTACTAATTTAACATTCTAAATCCAGCACCACCATATACAAATTCACATACAACTTAACTATTTCCAGTGCTTAATACCAGTGGCAGCTGGTGCAGAAAATCAGTTGTGTGCTGTAACCCATCCTCTGTCTTCTTCTTCTTTATCTGTTTACCCTCCAGGGTTGGTTTTTCCCCTCGGACTCAGCAAGGGATGCCACCTCTACCACCTCAAGGGCAGTGTCCTGGAGCTTCACACTCTGGGTTGGGGGATACAACTGGGGAGGATGACTAGTACAACGCCCAGGCGGCATAACCTGCTATGCTGAACAGGGGCCTTGCAGGGGGGATGGACAAGGAAGAGGGAAGGAAGTGGTCGTGGCCTTAAGTTAGGTACCATCCTGGAATTTGCCTGGAGAAGAAGTGGGAAACCACGGAAAACCACTTCTAGGATGGCTGAGGTGGGAATCGAACCCACCTCTACTCATATGGCATTCCAAGGCTGAGTGGACCCTGTTCCAGCCCTCGTACCACTTTTCAAATTTTGTGGCAGAGCCGGGAATCGAACCTGGACCTCTCGGGGTGGCAGCTAATCACACTAACCACTATACCACAGAGGCGGACTCCCCATCCCCCGTCCAAAAACAAAAATATTTAGAAGCACATGCGGTTTTCGAGAGGCTCTCCACTGAGTTTTCGTACTGAACAAACACCCTCAACACATATACACATTCCTCATACAAAACTAATTAAACACACAATAACACCTTCAATCACAAAACATTCACGAACACAGGAACACTTGGTGTGAGCGCGTAAAAGCAGAACTTCGCAACGTTATAAAAATCATTTAAATAAAATCAGCAACGTCGTAATGCAAAATTACATGTTGTGTAGTTATAGTGAAATTTATGTCCGCCTCCGTAGTGTAACGGTTAGTGGTATTAGTTGCCATCCTTGGGGGCCCGGGTTCGATTCCCGGTACTGCCAGCAATTTAAGAATGGCAGGAGGGCTGTATGTGGTTAAAATGGTACATGCAGTTCACCTCCATTGGGGGGTGTACCTGAAAAGAGCTGCACCACCTCGGAATGAGGACCCGAGTTTACGTAATGAAGTTTATAAAGTATACCTTTTGTAATTAAAGGACATCACAATATTATGTCCTTATTTTGACAACATAAAAATTACATTTTAGTTCATCGATTTACAAATGTGGCTATGGAATAGACAAGTTGGGAGTATTAAAAGACCTTGCAGCTGATGGCTTTCTTTACAGTATTTTGTTTCCCATTTGCTTTGAGCGATCCACTCTTAAATACTACCACTGAGTCACCTGCCACATTCTCATTTCCATCAAAATGCTGGTGTGACCAGTGCTGCCTCTATGTGGTCGAATGAAGACTCGCTGTGAAGTGATGTCTTGGCTGTTCTTTCCACAGCCTATCGAAGAAGTTTGGCACGCATGTGCATAAGGCAGAGTTCCTGCTTTCTAGCAAAAGGCTTAGAAATTCACGCTGAACTGTGATCTGCACAGCCAGCACCCGGCGTGGAGCACACGATTAGTTACGTGGTTGTGTGTAGAGTTGAATGATTTGTTATTCTTTGGCTGGCGTCTTTTTCATTGCACTGTATTTGATTGTAGATAATATTATTCAAGTGATTTATTTTTCAAATAGACAATGTGCTGCAGCACTTCAGCACATAGGGTACAGCCGCCCCTGCTTAATACTACAGCTTACAATACTACAGGTTTGAGCTTACTACTAGCTTAACATTACAACATCGTCATATGCAAATTCACACCTACCTTAAGTATTTCAAAATTTTACACTATGACGTAGTAGACTGAGTGGCCCAATTACTATTATCTTAGCACTGTAAATATAGCATTTTCATATACAAATGTACACATACCTTAAATAATTCAGATGTTTAAATACTACAATTTACAGTGCATTAAAATATGACACCATCACATAGCAATTTACACACAATTTACGGATTGTTGGAGTCTGTTCTTGAAGCACCTTATATTTTTGGAAAAAGGCTCTAAGACAGCTGCAGGTTATGCATTCCAGTTATCAATTCCCCAATTTATGAACAAATATTTACCATAGTTTTCTGCGATCTACCTTTTACTTTATGTGGATGATCTGTCCTATTTATGTAACAGGGCTTTTCTAGTTGACTGTTCAACTCTCCCCAAGCTAACTTATTTGTGTAAGCATTATACATGGCACAAAATCGTGTTCATTTCCTCCTAGTCCCCCAGTGTCTCCCACCCAAGTTTTTCTATCATACTTGATACACTACTTCTAGGATTGAAATCATTAAGTATGAATCTTGTAGCCTTTCGCTGTACCATCTCAAGTTCCTTAATGAGCCCTGTTTGGTATGGTTCCCATAGGGCTGCTCCATATTCTAGGACTGGCGTAATGAGTGATATATAGCCCTGTGTTTTTGCCTGGGAACTGCTGCCAACAGTAAAATGAATAATGCAGCAATGTGCAGACACTGCTTTCTTACATTGTAGCTATTCTCTGGATCACCTTTTGAGCAGACTAAAGCGGAAGTGAGTGTATAGATCAGGGGATAGCACGGGCGACAGCGGCAGTGCCTATGGTGTTGTCACACGGTAGGTGAAGGGACAAGGGGGGCGCGCTACTCAGCACGAGTTTCAGCAATGGTGCCGTCAATGCGGTGCTACCATACTTACTTACTCACTCAGTGGATGTCTTGAACACGTGGGTGCAGTTCCAATCACTGTCTGTTTAAAACAGCAGTGAGAGAATTTTATCAGTGTGCTTCGCTTTTACAAAAACAGTGTATTGTGTGCTAATTCATAATTCTTGTAGTGTCTTGTAGGTTTCTTCTTACTCATTATTGGATATTATGTGTAATGGATCCGAATAAAAATTCACCAGACTGTTATCTGTTGACAAAGAAACACAAGATTTTAACGTCCAGCGAGAGAAATATGATTCTGTCTGTTTATAAACATTTCCGAGTGAATACTATTGACGGCGGGATTAGTCTACCTCATGTGCTGACCCCGACTCTGATACCGAATTGGGCGTGCAGCCACTCGGTAGTGATACAGATTACTTACTGCGGCACAAGTTAAACTGACGCTGAAACCTCCTGCATGATGGTGATGATGACAATAATAATAATCATATGTAATAATATATTTTATAAAAATATATTTGTAATAATGCCAGATGCAGGTCTTTTGATTTGACGCCCGTAGGCGACCTGCGAGTCGTGATGAGGAAGACAACACATACATCCAGCCCCCATGCCAGAGAAATTAACCAATGATGGTTAAAATTCCCGACCCTGCAACTAGTTAAAATTCCCGACCCTGCCGGGAATCAAACCCGGGACCCCTGTGACCAAAGGCCAGCACGCTAACCATTTAGCCATGGTGAAATTGTGCTGGACAAAGCCGAGGTAGGACAGGTTTTCACATGGATCCCCAACTTCCCCTGTCAGTTTCAAGTTAATTCCTGTACTTTCTCGCTTATTCATCAATCGTCTGGCCCCACGGTGTAGGGAGCAATGCGTCCGCATGTCTCCCGGCGGCCCTGGGTTCGATTCCCGGCTGATTTCGAAGTTTTTAATTGTAAATGATTAATATCTCTGGCCCCGTCCTTAACGTTCCTTTCCTTTCCTCTCCTCACATTCAACATTTTACTCTTCCGCCACTTACAAAATACACGCAGGTTCCTCACATATGGTGCAAGTAGGGGCAAAAGATCTTTCTAGGTCGACGCCCCAAACAAATAGCTTTTAAAAAAATAAAATATTCATCAATCACCCGTGAGTAGTGTGACAGACCTCTCCGGCAGCTCTTTTCAATCAGGAATCAGGCTATATATTTAGATAATAATAGTGAATAATAAATAGTAAAATGTTATGTATATATATTGATACTAATCTGGAAGGTATCAAATAGACTTTATTATGATTAGGCAGAGATTCAGAAACCAGGTGTTGGATTGCAAAACTTTCCCAGGAGCAGACGTGGACTCTGACTACAACATGTTGGTCAGGAAATGCCATCTGAAGCTGAAAAAATTGAAGAAAGGAAAGAATGCAAAAAGATGGGATCTAGACAAGTTGAAAGAAAAGAGTGTTAGGGATTGTTTCAAGGAACATGTTGCACAAGGACTAAATGAAAGGCTGAAGGAAACACAATAGAGGAAGAGTGGATAGTTATGAGTTATGAAAAATGAAGTCAGTAGGGATGCTGAAGAAATGTTAGGAAGGAAGAAAATATCAACTAAGAATCAGTGGATAACTCAGATACTAGACCTGATTGTTGAACAATGAAAAAACAAGAATGCTAGAAATCAAGAGGGCGGAAAAGAATACAGGTGATTGAAGAATGAAGTGGATAGAAAGATCATGGTAGCTAAGAAAGACTGCCTGAAGAAGAAGTGCAAGGATGTCGAAGGTTGTATGATCCCAGGAACAGTAGATGCTGCATACAGGAATATCAAGGATATCTTTGGAGAAAGGAAATCTAGGTGTATGAATATTAAGAGCTCAGATGAAAAGCCACTTCTAGGGAAAGAAGACAAAACAGAAAGATGGCAGGAACATATCCAACAGTTGTATCAAGGTAAAGATGTAGATAGAACGAACGAATGAAGTTATTTCATTCCTGCCCCCTCGTGTGTGCTTCTACAATTGTAGGGGATTAACCTTGGTTACCCTCTTCAATTGAAGATCCTCTTCGTGGTGGGGGGGACTAGTAGCTCCTTTCTTGCGATGCCGAGTGGAGCCCTGTTGGGTAACCATTCGGTATACAAGGAGGAGGAAGCTAAAGCACCACCCAACCCTAAGGTGTAACGCGACCCGTGCCGATGGGGTGCACGGCACATGGGAGATGTGTCCTGAATGGAGCCTTCGAGATACTTGGCGCCCTCTCGAAGTAAGTAGCCTTACCCAGGTATGCGGGGCTCTGCCTGGGCAGACATATATTTCCCTAGCTCCTCGTGGGACCTAAATGAGTACTGTAGCTACCCATAAACCGGAGAGCTCTTCTGGGGCCTCCGAGAGAAACACCAGTTCAACAACCGATGGGGACTCTTCGGAGATACCCTCGGATAGTACGACCTCGACAGTAAGAGAGCTCACTCTAGAGGTGGGCAATCTACTAGTCCAGAAGAAGAAGAAGAAACAGCGCTCCGGCGCTGAGAAGAGGAGGTATAAGAAGGCCTTAAAGGCCCGGGAGCAGGCCAAAGATGGCCAAACTCCTGGAGCTGAGAGGCCTTCTACTGCCATGACAGCGACGACGGTGGGGGGATCCAATGGGCACAAGAGGCGGGACCCTGAAAAGGGCTCTGCTTCTAGGGCACAGAGGACTCCACCCACCAAGACACCAGTGGGGAAACGACTTCTGTCGGGGGCAACCCCAGAAGAAGATCGGCCGACCCACAAAAAACCCAAGGTGGAGTATGCTAGGATAGCTAAAGCTGGGATCAGGATGGCCATTGTACCTGTAGGATATCCTGACCAGCAGCTAACCGAGAAACAGGTAGAATCTGTGGAGGAGGCTATCACCGATCTGATAGACGGGCTTCCAGAGCAGGGGCCCATTAAGCCTCAGTTCCTGGATTGCTATCTGTCGAGAAGTGCGGCCGTCATTATCGCAGAGAATGATGAGACTGTAGCATGGCTTTCTAGTCTTGTTACAGGTCTACAACCATGGGAAGGAGCCAGGCTCACAATTGTGGGCATGGATAAACTCCTTTCCTATAAGAGAGTCATGGTCTGGATACCAGGACAACCAAAGGACAATAACGTCCTTTTGGGAAGAATGGCACGCCAGAACCATGGCTTAAATCCCAACAGCTGGAGGGTCTATGACCGCAAGGAGGAGAAGAGAGGTGTCCGACTTGTGGTCAGCATGGACTCCAGAGATGTGGAGAAAGTGGTGGGGAAGAAGATCTTCTGCGGGGTGCATGTTGCTACCTTCACCTTGGTGGAGGGCAAGCGTGACAAGCAGAGGACCAACCGCACCACAGACAACACTGAGACTAGCAGGGGCGAAGAGCGGGAGCCCGGACAGGAACCGGGGCCAGCCAAGCCTCAAGATTCATCGCGGGAGACGGAGCAGCACGTTCCGGAGACCGCATAAGGTAAAGTATTGCATGAAAGTAAGGAATGATTACTTTCATACAGGCAAACATACAACATTGTATAGCGGCCTCCAGGGTACTTATTAGAAGTATCCAGAAAGGCAGGTTTTCGGTCGCCCTGATACAAGAACCCTGGCTTAGACAGGGGCATATCATGGGACTAAGATGTGCAGGCTTCACTCTATTCAGTGGAATAGCAGAGGAAAAGCCTAGAGCATGTATACTAGTTAAGGATCATAACGCTTGGGCTATACCAGGCTTCATTACTAGAGACCTTGTAGCAGTTCTAGTGAGATATGAAGAGGGCGGACAGCCAAGAGATCTGGTTGTCTGTTCTGCATATTTCCCAGGAGACTCTGAATCTCCACCCCCGCCGGAGGAGTTCAAGAGACTGGTGATATATTGTAAGAAACAAGGACTAAACCTTATAGTAGGATGCGACGCCAATGCTCATCACAGCATTTGGGGAAGCAAACACACAAACCGAAGGGGAGAGCATTTCATAGAATTTCTATGTACAACTGATCTTGAGATCATGAATATAGGTGATACCCCTACCTTCATCAATAACAGGAGTGAGGGGATCATAGATCTTACCCTGGGTTCCATGGGAATCATACAGGAATTTAAAGACTGGAAAGTTTCTTTAGAACCTTCCTTGTCAGACCATAGACACATTGTGTTTCATATAGAGGGCTCCTTCGAGATCCCACCTTATAGAAACCCTAGACGAACCAACTGGACGTCTTTCAGGGAGGACGTGAGGAGGGGACTGGAAGGAGGACCCTCAAATATAATTAAGAACAAAGAGGAGCTGGAGCTTAGTGTGAGCTTTCTCACACAAATACTGGTTACCTCTTATGAATTAAACTGCCCAGTTGTTAAGGCAAAAAGAGCAACAGGAAGTTTCAAGTGGAATAGTTATCTTGAACACCTGAGGAGAAACACACGAAGGCTCTGGAATAAATACAGGGAACTTCAGGATCAAGAAAGCCTAGATTCTTATAAAGAATCACAAAGAAGGTATAAGTCAGAAGTCAAAAAGGCTTCTAGGAAATCTTGGAGACAGTTTTGTGACTCCATTGAAAGTCAACATGAAGCGGCAAGGCTTCATAAAATTCTAACCTTGGATGGAAGGGCAAGGCTGGGCTCACTGGAGTCACCTTCGGGCGGATACACATCCACAGAGAGGGAGACCCTGAACCTACTGCTTGATGCCCACTTTCCAGGTTCAGCAGTCACGAATAGTGAAGTAGAATCGAGCGGATCCTTCAGACCCGATAGAAGTGGCTGGAAGGAAGCCGCAGAGATTGTTACCCACAGAAGGGTGAAGTGGGCATTAGAATCTTTTGCCCCTTACAAAAGCCCAGGAATGGATGGGATCTTCCCGGTGCTTCTTCAGGAAGCGGGTGAGGTCCTTATACCATACCTGGTCAGAATTTTTAGAGCCTGTCTCACTATGGGGTACGTGTACTCCTTGTGGCGTCAGGCGAAGGTAGTATATATACCTAAACCCGGAAGGTCTTCATATACTAGACCTAAGGATTATAGACCCATCAGTCTAACGTCTTTTCTTCTTAAGACCTTGGAAAGACTAGTGGATAGACATATCAGGGAGAAAGTTTTAAGAGACTGTCCCCTGCATCCTCATCAGCATGCGTATCAACCAGGGAAGTCGGTTGAGACGGCACTACACCAGCTAGTTTCTAGGCTGGAGAGTGCCTTGGATCAGCAGCAACTTGCTATGGTTGTATTCCTAGATATAGAAGGGGCCTTTAACTACACATCTTTGGGCTCCATAGAACTTAGTCTAGAGAGAAGAAGAGTGAGCAGGATGCTCATAAAATGGATTATGGCCTCGCTGCAGGGCCGTCAAGTTCTGTTTACCCTCAACGCAGTTATGTTGAGAGCTAATATAGACAGGGGGTGTCCACAGGGAGGAGTATTATCACCAACATTATGGTGTCTGGTAGTGGATGAACTACTTACCAGGTTAAATGTTGGAGGAATTTACGCCCAAGGCTATGCAGATGACATTAGCCTGATGGCGGTTGGGAATTTCCCCAGTACGGTCTCAGAGCTCGTACAGAGCTCCCTACGTAGGGTGGAAAGATGGTGCCACGACACGGACTTGTCGGTTAATCCCGACAAGACGGAGCTCGTGGTATTTACCAGGAGGAAGAGGCTAGACGGACTGTCAGAGCCTTTCCTATTTGGGAAAAAATTAGTTAAGACAACCTCAGTTAAGTACCTAGGGGTAATCCTTGAGGCAAGACTGAGCTGGAAGAAACACATAGACCATAAGGTGGATAAGGCTCGCAAGATTATGTGGGCCTGTCGCAGGGCCGTTGGAAAGACTTGGGGCCTAGGACCTAAGGTGGTCCAGTGGCTCTATATTTCTATTGTACAGCCCACGATCACCTATGCATCTTTAGTATGGTGGCCAGGCTCGGAGAGTAAAACTGTGACCACCAAGTTAAACAGTGTCCAAAGACTTGCGTGTCTAGGAATAACAGGGGCACTGGATACTACACCATTATGTGCAATGGAGGCCATCCTAGGTCTTCCCCCCTTACATCTATATGTTAAGGAAATAGCGGGAATGAGTGCCTACCGCCTTTGGTCACTCGGAGGATGGTCCTTCAAGAACCCGAATAGAGGTCATGCCTCTATTCTCACAAGGCTTCACCAGACTTGCCCTATGACAATGATGATTGGGGACCTGATGAAGCCTAGCTTTAATTTGAACTATAAATTCACAGTGGTGATACCCACAAGGGAGGAGTGGGCCGCGGATGCTGGGGCCCGTCTTAGGTCTGGGGGCTGTACATGGTACACAGATGGCTCGCGGACAGAGACGGGCACAGGCGCCGGGGTCTGGGGGCCTAAGACAAGGCTCTCCCTACCTATGGGTAAATACGCTACTGTTTTCCAGGCCGAAGTATATGCAATACTGGCCTGTGCTGTATATATACGGAAAATGCCTGGACACAGAAGATGTATCACTATTTGCAGCAATAGCCAGGCAGCGTTAAAAGCACTATGTGCAGTTAAAACAACATCAAAAATGGTATGGGAATGCCAAAGGATGTTAGATCAGCTGTGTGAATTTAGCTCAGTTACCCTATTATGGGTCCCTGGGCACACAGGTATCAGTGGAAATGAAGAAGCTGACAAACTAGCGAAACAAGGCTCAAAAGGTCCTTTTATAGGACCAGAGCCCTTCCTGGGAGTGTCACTCCGAAGCGTGAAACTGGTAATATCCCAGTGGACAAACCAGTCTCACTTAGACATTTGGAAGAGGTTAACTATAGCAAGGCAGGCACGTGAACTTATCAAAGGGCCTAGCCAAAGTTATAAAAAGGTCCTGATAAATTTGAATAGGACCAGAATGCGAATGGTAGTTGGACTGTTGACAGGCCACAATACCTTACAGAGACACCTACACATCATGAAAATCAGTCAGGATCCGATGTGTAGAAGATGCGGTAGGGAGGAGGAGACCTCCGCGCATGTGTTATGTCAGTGTGAGGCTCTTGCAAGCACTAGACATCGATACCTTGGCTCACATTTCGTGAGCCTGGAAGACATCAGGAATGCCAACATCCGGACACTGGTATCCTTTATAGGAGCACTAGGTCTGGACTAGGCAAACCCGTTTAAGGGACACAAAGGGTCTTCACAGACCTACGTGTGGAGCCCTGCGAAGGCAGGGTTCACCCATTCTTTATCTATCTATCTATTTCATTCCTGTCCTTTGACAGGCGGGCGGTCAGCTAAACAAGTAGCTGTTGGGCCTTTTATTGTTAATTTTTGATGATTTGTTTTTAAGTGGGTTTGAATGTGTTGTACATGCATTTTAATTGTTGTTGACTCTGGCGCAGAGACCGCCGGATCACCAAGGGGGATCAACCCAGCGAGAGGACCCACACCGCACCCCCTCCCAATAGTTTCCCCCCCGCTATCCCCGTTTTTTGAATTCTTTGTTTTGTACATTTACATAAATATTTACAATTTTGTTAATTATTTTTGTTGTTTTACTGATCCTCTTCTTTGGCTAGAGTCTTTAAGTCCATTCTTGCTGTTTGTATTTGCAACATATTTGGTTCTGGAACAAGAAGAGGCTGTTGATACTGATGAAATGGGAGACCCAATTTTGAGGTCAGAGTTTGACAGAGCTGTAAGCGACCTAAATAGGAACAAGGCACCTGGAATTGATGACATTCCCTCTGAATTACTGACTGCCTCAGGAGAAACTAGCATGGCAAGGTTATTCCATTTAGTGTGTAAGATGTATGAGACAGAAGAAGTCCCATCCGATTTTCGGCAGAATGTTGTTATACCTATTCCCAAGAAAGTCGGTGCTGACAGGTGTGAAAACTACCGCACCATTAGTTTAGTATCTCATGCCTGCAAAATTTTAACACGTATTATTTACAGAAGAATGGAAAAACAAGTTGAAGCTGAGTTGGGAGGAGATCAATTTGGCTTCAGAAGAAATTTAGGTACCCGTGGAGCAATCCTGACTTTACGCCTGATCTTAGAGGATCGAATCAAGAAGGACAAGCCCACATACATGGCATTTGTAGATCTAGAAAAGGCATTCGATAATGTTGACTGGACCAAGCTATTTAAGATTCTGAAGGTGATTGGGATCAGATACCGAGAACGAAGAATTTTCTACAATCTGTGTAAAAATCAGACTGCAGTGATAAGAATCAAGGGCTTTGAAAAAGAAGCAGAAATCCAGAAAGGAGCGAGGTAAGACTGCAGTTTGCCCCCACCCCCACCCCCTCCTTTTCAATGTTTACATAGAACAGGCAATAAAGGAAATCAAAGAGGAATTTGGAAAGGGAATCACAATCCAAGGAAAGGAAATCAAAACCTTGAGATTTGCTGATGATATTGTTATTTTATCTGAGACTGCAGAAGATCTCGAGAAGCTGCTGAGTGGTATGGACAAAGTCCTGGGTAAGGAGTACAAGTTAAGTTAAGGGTGTATTCTTCCCGAAGGCAGGTCCAAACCTCCGCAGAGGTGCACCTGATCCGGAGTTTACGTATGGTAGGGTGGCTAGTTCCTTTCTGCTCCTCCATTCCCTTACCCCCACCAACAGCGCGTGGCAACCCATCCAAATCTGGACCACGCCCAATGTTGCCTAACTTCGGAGATCTCATGGGATCCGGTGTTTCAACACGGCTACGGCCGTTGGCTAAGGAGTACAAAATGAAAATAAAATAAGTCCAAAACAAAAGTAATGGAGTGCAGTCGAACGAAGGCAGGTGATGCAGGAAATATTAAATTAGGAAATGAAATCTTAAAGGAAGTACATGAATATTGTTACTTGGGTAGTAAAATAACTAATGATGGAAGAAGTAAGGAGGTCATAAAATGCAAATTAGCACAAGGAAGGAAGAGATTTCTTAAGTAAAGAAATTTGCTCGCTTCAAACATTAATATAGGAATTAGAAAGATGTTTTTGAAGATTTTTGTGTGGAGCATGGCACTGTATGGAAGTGAAACATGGATGATATCTAGCTCAGAAAGAAAGAGAATAAAAGCTTGTGAAATCTGGTTTTACAGAAGAATGCTGAAGGTGAGATGGATAGATCGAATCACGAATGAAGAGATACTGAATCAAATTGGCAAGAGGAGATCGATTTGGTTAAATTTGACGAGAAGAAGAGGTAGAATGATAGGACACATCTTAAGACACCAGGACTTGTTCAGTTGGTTTTTGAAGGAAGTATAGGTGGTAAGAACGGTAGGGGTAGACCAAGGTATGAATATGACATGCAGATTAGAGCAGATTTAGGATGCAATAGTTATGTAGAAATGAAAAGGTTAGCACAGGATAGGGTGGCATGGACGATGACTCAAACAACACAACATTGATAATAATAGTAATAACAATTTAATGAAATGCTTACTGTATATGTCAAAATAATTCATTCGTAAAGCGTGAAATTGTTGTTTAGTACATTAAAAACATGAAAGCCTCCGTGGCTCAGGCGGCACGCATCGGCCTCTCACCGCTGGGTCCCGTGGTTCAAATCCTGATCACTCCATGTGAGATTTGTGCTGGACAAAGCAGAGGCGGGACAGGTTTTTCTCCGGGTACTCCGGTTTTCCTTGTCATCTTTCATTCCATCAATACTCTCCAATATCATTTCATTTCATCTGTTAGTCATTAATCATTGCCCCAGAGGAGTGCGACAGGCTTCGGCAGCCAGCTCAATTCCTATCCTTGCCCCAAGATGGGGCTTCATTCATTCCATCCCTGACCCGGTCACTGACTGGAAAACAGATTGTAGGTCTTCACATTTAAAATGTAATTCAGTAAATTAATTGTTTAAAGATGTAAGCCATTAAAAGACTGTATGAAATTCTAACACACATACATTAATGTATTCATTATTTTAAATGCACTGTTCAAAAGGTGGTCCAGAGATTCACTGCCTTCTGTAATTGTTGAGTTGAGTTGTAGCACGGGATGAAAGTACTTCTGCAGATTCTGCTTTCTTACAGTGCAGTCCCTACTTACTATTTTCTGTCATTTTACGTGCTTACCCAGCATTGTAGATTGCATGTAATAAGCTTTAACATCTTCATTTTAGATAATAATCTCGTATTGACTGTAAAATCAAGTAGCAAATATTTAAGATTAACTTAAATATTATATTTAAGTGGTCCGTTTATTCAATACATATATAATTTATAACATCTAGTAAATGTTTCGTCCCCTAAAGAACATCATCAGCTAGAATAAAATACAATAATATATCAGAAATCTTGAAAACTATAAATAAAGGCCATTTATTGAACATATACGAGGAAATTCACATTTATCTGGACCAAAGGAACAATCCAATAGGTAATATAAACAATCTTTCTGAAAAGATTACATTTTGTATGAAGAATTAATTAAAGCGAAAGTTAGAAAGAAACATCACACTTTAACGTGTCATCCTCGGTGACACTCAGGTCGTTCCCCCTAGGACACACCCTCCCACTTCCCCGCTCAACGTAGCAACTACCAGTACTTGTTTTGAATCAGATAGATACTTACCCCAGCAGAAGTGAGTCCTTTTCCGCACATTGGATAGACACTTACCCCAGCAGAAGTGAGTCCTTTTCCGCACATTGGGGCCAATAACAAGGAAGTAAGTAAGACAATTTAAATTATATTATTTCATCATCTCTCTTTACTTACACTTACAAGGGAACATCAGCAATGGGTAAGTCGCCGATCGTGATGAAACTTGGAAAACACATTGAGGTACACGTAAAAATGATGTCGGCATCAATTTTGGGTGCCAACATTCATTACGGCATTAACTAAGGGGCATAAAAGTTGCGACTTTTCAAATTCCGCGCGATCAGCAATGAATACCTGCTGGCCAATGCTAAGCTGGCACACTGCGTTTTTGGAGATACGCCTCTTCACCTCCTCCTCTCCCCGCTCCAATTGGTTCGCCACCGCACGTTCCCCTTCTCCCCGCGCTTGCCGGCTGCTTAGCTGTTCAACAGGACCGACTGCTTCTTTTCGTACTGTAATTATTGGAATCCTTTAAATTACGTTCTGTTTCACACATAATGATAATAAATAACCTACATTAATATACCCATATTTTGTTCAAATGTTATATTGTCATTCCTGCTAATTCCGGTGAGTTGTCACATTCGTGGGTACAACTCCGAGTTAAGTACCACGGAAACGTGGGATGGGGTACCACGTCCTACCTACGCTTAAATTATTATTTACTTCTAAAACGCCTTAAAGCTGTCGATAGTGTCCTTTAGAGTGGACATACATATGGAATTAATTAAATTAAATCACCCACCACTAAATAAATCTCCAACTAAGGTTAAGTTAAGAGTAAGTTCCCACCTTCCAATACTTAACAATTTCTATATAATAGACTTATTAATTACATAATATAATCCATATAACCTCTAGTACATGTTTCGTTCCGATATGGAACATCTTCAGCTAAAATTGGTAAAATGGCAAGACAATTAAAATACATTGATGTTAAGATGATACATAAGCTAAAAGATATGATAAAATGGCTCGAAAATTAAAACATATGATAAAGATGATGAGATAAAGTTCATTCATGTTGGTTAAAAACACAACAAGTCAGTTTTCAAGTGGCGAATTAAAAACAGCGATAAGGTTCTTCATGTTGGAGGCGTGTACATTTTGTCGATCTTGAAAATAAATTGAAGAATACAGGATTTTCTTATATGTGATTTATCGGGGAAATCTTGATAAAATAACCGTGGCCAGTTAACAACACGGCGTAAGGGAGGACGTTAAATACGACAAGATTGTCTTTAAGACACATTTTAATAATCCTACCAAACTCAACTTCAACTACGGTTATTTTATCAAGATTTCCCCGATAAATCACATATAAGAAAATCCTGTATTCTTCAATTTATTTTCAAGATCGACAAAATGTACACGCCTCCAACATGAAGAACCTTATCGCTGTTTTTAATTCGCCACTTGAAAACTGACTTGTTGTGTTTTTAACCAACATGAATGAACTTTATCTCATCATCTTTATCATATGTTTTAATTTTCGAGCCATTTTATCATATCTTTTAGCTTATGTATCATCTTAACATCAATGTATTTTAATTGTCTTGCCATTTTACCAATTTTAGCTGAAGATGTTCCATATCGGAACGAAACATGTACTAGAGGTTATATGGATTATATTATGTAATTAATAAGTCTATTATATAGAAATTGTTAAGTATTGGAAGGTGGGAACTTACTCTTAACTTAACCTTAGTTGTGTTGAGCCAATACGGAATAAACATGAGATTTATAAGCTGAAATAAATCTCCACCGAGCTCGATAGCTGCAGTCGCTTAAATGCGGCCAGTATCCAGTATTCGGGAGATAGTAGGTTTGAACCCCACTGTCGGCAGCCCAGAAAATGGTTTTCCGTGGTTTCCCATTTTCACACCAGGCAAATGCTGGGGCTGTACCTTAATTAAGGCCACGGCCGCTTCCTTCCCACTCGTAGCCCTTTCCTGTCCCATCGTCGCCGTAAGACCTTTGGAAATGAGATATAGCTGTCATAGTACATTGGCACTGCTGGTGGCTACAAGTAGCCTATGCAGTGGCCTCCACGGTATGCACTAGCCTTGCGTCCTGGGTGGTGTGCTAAGTCCCAACTGACGAGCCTAACTTAGCACACGAGGGCAAAATGCAGGCAACCAGGAATGAGTTAGCTGGAAAATTTATAATGTCCAATAACGGACCATTATATTGGTATTATAGACCTATCTGTGTCGGTGCGACGTAAAACAACTAGCAAAAAAAATAAATAAATCTCCCACCTTTAAACAATGTTAAATACCTTTTTATGTCAAGAAATTACGTGCCCGGGTAGAGGATCTCAAGGAATGTAATGAGATTCGGTACCTCGGGATATCAAAACATGGTTATAGGTCCATATCTTCTTTTTATAACCCTTTTCCCCCCACCCATTTTGTGTACGCTACCAGTTGTGTCATAACGAAACAACATCGCGGACGACAACAACAATTATAAACTCCGAGTTTGAAACTACTGGTATTTTCCGTATTGTGTACTCTGGTATAATGAATAGGCCTATTGGTAGAATGTTTTTATTTGTGCTTGTACTGAACGATTTATTTATGTTTTGCAGTGACAGGCACAACACATTTCAATTGCAGCAATGGTTGTCGAATATAAATTAATTTAATGCATAGGCAACTTCGATATGAGTATGACATGGAATGTAGTAAAGTTTGACGTAATAAGAAAAGCCTTGAAACATAAAAAAGATGTGCATTTATATATGCAACAGATATGCAGTAATCACAGGCAGACCTGTAGTCTTACTGTACCGGTACTTTTGCGTTATAGCTGACGAAGGTCTATGTATTCAGCAAGTACCGATATTAAAGTATCACACTACAGTCTTCTGGGTATAATGGCAGTTACGTACGCAAAAAGTTAAATGGGTATTGTACGAACTGGTACAACAAAAAACAATTACAAGGCAACACATAAATGACTCCATATTAATTACATTGGGCAAACTCCCCGTCAATAACTGATAGTAAACAAAAACAATCTTTGGTCTATTCAAAACATTAAAAAATAGTGAAAAGAAAACCGAAACAAATCACAATTAACAACAGGCACCGTACTTTTGTTTTGCTAATTGCTTTATGTCGCATGCACACAGATAGGTCTTATGGCGACGATGGGATAGGAAAGGCCTAGGAGTTGGAAGGAAGCGGCTGTGGCCTTAATTAAGGTACAACCCCAGCATTTTCCTGGTGTGAAAATGGGAAACCACGGAAAACCATCTTCAGGGCTGCGGACAGCGGGATTCGAACCCACTATCCCCCGGATGCAAGCTCACAGCCGTGCGCCTCTAACCGCAAGGCCAACTCGGCCGGTGCACACGTTTTCACAAACATTTCAGAAAACGTAAACTGACTAATACAACGTGGAAATTACAAGGGAGAGATACGAGGTAGGCTGATAGAGTACGCAAAGTGTAGCACCGGTTCTCTTCGACACCTAAGCGGCCGGCAAGCGCGGGGAGAAGGGAAACGTGCGGTGGCGAACCAATTGGAGCGGGTAGGGGAAGAGCTGCAGAGGCATGTCTCCATTTACACAGTGTGTCAGCTTAGCAATTGCCAGCAGGTATTCACCGCTGATCGTGCGGAATTTGAAAAGTCGCAACTTTTACGCCCCGTAGTTAACGCCCTAATGAATGTTGGCACCCAAAATTGATGCCGACATCATTTTTACGTGTACCTCAATGTGTTTTCCAAGTTTCATCGTGATCGGCGATTTACCCATTGCTGATGTTTCCTTGTTGGTGTTTCTTTTAATTTCAGACGGAATAGTATTCAGTTCTACAAATAACTTTACAGCTTTAGCCTCGTGTTGACTTGAAATCCTGAAGCATTCATTCTTAAATACAAATTAAGGAATGTCTATCAAAGATCTGATAGATCTTTCATCAAGAAAAAATTTAAATCAAGAGTTTATTATTCACAACAATGATCATTTTAAGATTTTATGAATACAACTGTTAGTTGCCATGAACTTTATCATCAAGAGTTTAATGAACAATTCAACCAGTTTTATTGATTATATGACTTGCAACTTTAACAAAGTTTGCCAATATTTTATTTTAAATGTCCTAGCATACAAAAGTGTTTTCCCAATTGAATAATATAATGTTTGTATTCTGATATATTATTGCAGTTTATTCTAGGTGATGATGTCCCTTAGGAGATGAAATATGTACTACATGTAATAAATATATATGTTTTGAATAGGCAAACCACTTAAATATAATATTTAAGTTAATTTTAAATATTCGCTACTTGATTCAGCATTGTAGATGTCGAAAAAGTTGCAAAGTCAGTAACTGTTTTTTCCTTATATTTTGAACAAAAAATCATGTTACTGCTTTTTGAGGTTGTGTCATGATTGAGAACATCAAGGCGATTCCAACGATACCAAAAACTCTACCTTTTTTATATCTGAAGTTACTGCCTTTTTACATACCACAGCAGTGTAATGCCTTATCCTTCCCCCCTGAAGCAATATAAATATTCTCATGCACAGATGATTGACACTGCCAACTCGCTCGACAGGAAGTGACTAATACTACCAATGTACTGAAATTTACCTATGAAAATAAAGATACTTACAAAAAGACAAAATTTCAAAGGGGCTGCTGGTTTCCACATTAAGAAATAAAAAAATGTAGGAAACGAGATTTGCACTTCCAGAGGTGCACATGGCGTTGAGATTCACTCCGTTTACACCAAAAGTGAGTACCTACTATGTTAATTCCAGGGGGCAAAGATGGCCAGGCGTGGAGCTAACCACTCTACCCCACCAAGTGCAGAGGTTACGGATAGTGAAGACTTTACATGTTATAATTATCATGTTAGGTCCGTACTGAAATGTATGTAAATACAAAGTATGTTACAAGTGTTATTTTTTTAATATCCACCTATTCAATACAAAGAGATCTTTTTTAAGAATTAAATAATATTATAAAATGTTAAGGGACATGTTTTGCCCATATTAAGGGCATCATCAGCCTAAAATTCAAACCTGTATGGTGAAAATCAGGATCCTGATTGTTCTTACAAGTCATAAAAAGAGGATATCAATGTAGGTGTTTGTCTAAAATAAAAAATTATTAGAATGTCCTTGGTTAAAATCGTAGTATCAAGCTGCATGTCAGAAGTTCACAAGATTAATAATGATGCCCTTAATATGGGCGAAATATGTCCCTTAACATTTTATAATAATATATTTAATTCTTAAAAATATCTCTTTGTATTGATTAGGTGGATATTAAAATAACACTTGTAACATACTTTGTATTTAGCGAAGACTTTACCTTTCACCCCTCCAAGGGCCTTCCTTCATGTTCTATAACGAGATGACTTTGCTTTATAAAAGTTGAAGACTAGAAAGCAGCTGAAATTGATAAGATTTCTGGGGATATTCTAAAGGTAATGGTTTGGGATATACAGTAGCCATATCTGAAGTACAGTATTTACAGGTATTTACCATCTGAAGGAGTCGTACGTACCAAATTTATTTAGTGCTGGGAGTATCCGAGAACATATTCGGTTCACGTAATGCAGTTCTATTTGACACATATGGGTGACCTGTGAATCTATGTGCAAGATGATGATAATGAGGTAGGGAGAGAGTGAAAACTAGTGTCAGCACAGTCTACTCCTGCTAAATAAAATCACGGCTTAATGCCCTCCCATACAGCAGAAGAATCAATAGCATCAAATGCCTTCGCTCAATATGAACATTGCAGAGAGGTTTGGAACTAAATTCAGGCTTTTTGCATGCAATCTAGTGATTATAACATCCGTATACCATGACGTCTCCTATTCTGATGGTGAAAATATTTGCCACCAACTGGATTTGAAGTGGCTAACATCGGTATCAGACCATAGAAACTTGATGGTTAATCAAGGCCACTAGGCAGGAATTGTTATAGTAGCCCCAGTGAACAAAGGAAAGGGTGATCAACATAAAGTGGATAATTACAAGCCATTCAGCTTGACGTCTTGATGTAAGCTCTGGGTAAGCATTCTTTCTGATTATATTAGACACTTTTTCAAACTTTCTAACTAGTTTGATAGAAGGCAGTTCAGGTTTAGGAAAGTTTCTTTCAGTGTAGCTTTACTTGTAGAATTCTTGCAAGTGCTGTGAAAAGAACTGCATTGCTATCAACCTGTCTAATGTAGATCATAGGAGATTGCTGACTAAAATAAAGACTACTGGACTTGACAAAAGAGTGACTGGGTGGCTACATTTCTACAAAACAGAACTCAGAGAATTAAAATACGTGAAGCATTATCTGATCCTGTAAAGATAAGAGATGTGTTCCACAAGGCAGTATAATTGGACCTTCATGTTTTCTGGTATATATAAATGATAAGACTAAAGAAGCCAAATCACAGATAAGGCTTTTTTCAGATGTCAAAAGAGTAATAAATAAATGCAGGAATGCGAGTGAATGCAAAATGACCTCGACAGTTTTATGAGATGGACAGCATACAATGATGTGATGGTAAAATGGGTGAAAAGTCAGGTTGTAAGTTCATTAAAAGGAAAAATCTGCCGAGTTTTAATTAGAGTTGATGAGTGGAAGTATTTCACGAGAATCACTACAAGCATGTGTGTGATAATATAACAAAAGATCTTCATTGGGATAATCACTGTAACAGGATTTTAAATAAAGATTACAGATCTCTTTATACAATTATGAAGGTATTTACAAGTTGTAATAAAGATGTGAAAAAGAGAGCATATAAGTCATTAGTAAGAATCCAATCAGAGTAAGGTTCCAGTGTATGGGACCCTTGCCTGGAATACTTGATTCAAGAACTGGAAAAGATCTAAAGAAAAGCAGCACGATTTGCTCTAGGTGTTTTCGGCAAAAGAATAATTACATGAAATAAACTTCATCATAAAGCCCATATTGTCATAAGTATATACTTGTGAAATACTCATCAAACACTCCACGTTTACAATACAAATTATTTGTCTTTATATTAAGACAACAAACATTATTAAAAGAGTAGTGTTACAAAAATGTTGCAAACTTCAGGCACGGAAGACTTGGGAGTAAGAAGATGGAGATGTTTGGCTACGCGGTATGTTCTGAGTTGTCAGTAGAGATATGGCATGGAAGGATGTTCGTAGATGAATGAGCTTGAGAGGTGGTGGTGGTGATTATTGCTTTAAGAGGAAGTACAACTGGGCAACCATACTCTTAACACTAATCAGAGGGAAAATATGGAAGGGGTCTGACACTTTGAAAAATAAAGGTATCGGCCAAAAAAAGACAAAAGCCACGAAGGGCGTGAAAATGAAAGACTCCCTAGGCCTCCACATGTAATACCATCATGGTCAGAAAAGAACAATAGTTGGCCATAAAGGTCGAATACGACAGTCGAAGGACAAGCTTGAGTGGGGTTTTAAAAGTAGGAAAGCTATAAAATGTAGATAAAAGTTATGGAAAATACTTGTTTATAGGTATAGGAATTAAGATTGGAATAATTTACCAAGTGAGATGCTTGATAGATTTTTAACTTCTTTGAAATCATTTAAGAAAAGACTGGTGAACAACTGATAGGATATCTCCCCTAAATGCGTATCAGCGGTGATTGATCGTACTCTAGCCCTGTTAAGTGCATTAGTGTCTTTAGCTTGAATCTGTAATGGCTATGCCCTTGCTAGCACAGGCATTGCTGTTGGCCTTGGTTCTTTCCTAGCATTTACCAGTAACTGTATGGATGAGAATTCTTGTCAGTCAAGAGTCTTGAGACCTACAGCCAAAATTTCAAGAATCTCATTACCCCTCTCAAGTCAAAGTGAACAGTGTTGCACTTCCCAGAGCATGTTGTAAACATTTCACTCCCAAAGAGTGGGACTTGAGCTGCTTTTTAGGATCCTATTTCTGGCTAATCTGTAGAAACACATGTACAACACATTTTCAGATTTTATTGCCTACAGGCTACCAAAAACCAGGTCAATAACTTAACGTCACCACTACAATGTTTCTTAAACAACAAGGAATTTTGAAAAACAACTTTCATAGACAGAACGTCACGAGAGGGGGTCACGAAATGAGTAAATACAGTTCATTCAAAAATGCATAGAAGTATAATTTTCAATACAAACTTAGGTATTTTTAAATGGAAACACCTATTATCTTTAGCAAAACTGAAAGAAAAAAAAGGAGATTAATAATGGTGTTTGTTACAATGTAATAGGTTAATTCAATCCCGAGTAACTGTAATTCCAAACTGACACTTAAAATAGCTTAGAAGTTCATTCATAAGCTGTAACAAACATGATCCATGACCAGAGAGCTGCACAGAGCTATGTGTAAGAAGAAAACAATGTTTTACATGTTTTAATAGTCCCATCTGCCATATGTAGCACTTGTATTTGTTGTTATTCAGCATTGGCTTTGTATACAGGACAGTCCACAAATTAACCAGGCATCTGTGATACTGTACGCAAGTAACATTCACTCCCTTCTACAACATAACAAACTAAGAAAACTTTTCTTTTAAACAGTAACTGAAAGTACACCAGGGTACACCATTGTAAGAACTGTACTGAGGAAATGGTATTTTCAAACTGTGAAAAGGCAGAGATGATGCTGATCTACAGCGAGTGTAGGAAAAATGTAGCACAAGCCTGAATGGCACCTGGACAGAGAACATAAAATCACGCTGCATATTTAGAAACTTCTACAAACAATTGTTTGAAATAGGTAGTGTAACAACACACAAATATGTCCATAGCAAAGTCACCACAGGAGAAGCAGGTGAAGTTGGTGTGCTAGCTTGTGTTGTGAACAACCAGAACCCACACATCAGTTTATGTGACGTTGCTAAAGATAGTGGAATGAGTCAATGTAGTATAATACGCATACTGCATCGATGCAAATATCACTCATACCAGGTGTCGCTTCATTAAGAATTACATGGAAATGACTTTCATAATTGAATTTCTAAGAATAGGCATTATCAGAGAATGCATTGCAGTTCTACCTGTTAACAGATGAAGTAGGAATTACAAGTCACGAGCCAATAATTTTATGAAACATGCATTACTGGTCCATGGTCAATCCTTGCTGGCCTTGACAGGCAGAATGACAGTGACCTTGGAGTGTCTATCTATGGTGGGGAATAATTGGCAACCAGCTCATTGGAGGTACTCAAACAGCTGCAAAATACATCACTCCTACAAAATGACCTACCAACTTTACTAGAAAATGTCCCGCTGGAAACTTGGGCAAGGATGTAGTATCAGCATAATGGTTGTCCAGCGCACTCTGCAATTAACACTAGGTGGACCCTTAATAGAATGTTTGATGGATGTTTTATACGATGTGGTGGGCATATAAATTGGCCAGCCCGTTTTCCTAGTCTTACCTCTTTAGATTTGTGGGGCAGGTTAACCCTTCAAGCTGGTATTAAAAGTTGGCCAAGTTTTACCCTACAGCGGTAATAAATTTTAGAAATATATCACAATTTTACATGCTGTCAAAAACATTGCTACACTTAAGAAAATGGAAATTGCAACACCATGAAGGCATTGGTCATTTGTGTTGATTTTCAAGATATGGAACGATGGCATGTAGGTATGTAAACGATCAAAGTTTCAGACTCATTGGATTGTTGCTACAGGTCTCCCCACGTGATTGGTCGCAGAGGAATCAACTCCAGTATACGGACTCTGGTGTAGCGTAGTTGACTTGCAGTCTGCGCGTTGAAGTGTTCCCCGTCAAACATGCCTCGACGACAGAGAAAAGCACGCTATCAACAACTGTCGCCATTTGAGAGGGCTCGGATAATTGGGCTGCGAGAGGCTGGATTATCGCTAAGGACTGTCGCTGCACGTGTTGGCCGACAGGCATCTACAGTACAACGTGTATGGCAGCAGTGGTCAAATGAAGGTACCCACACTCGTAGACCTGGCACAGGCCCAGCGCGACAGACAACTGTGAGAGAGGATCGCCGCAACATTCGGATTGCCCGGATGGAACCCCATGCAACAGCAGCACAAATTCGAGCAGCTGTGGCACCCCATGTTACACAACAAACAGTTGGTGATCACCTGCGTGCAGCTGGCTTACGAGCCCATGTCCCTGCAGAAGGTGTTCCATTGACCCCACAACAGCGACGTGCAAGGCTGGCCTGGAGTCGAGAAAGATCGATGTGGGTCGACGAATGGCATACGGTCGTCTCTAGTGATGAATCGCGCTTCTGTCTTGCCCGCAGTCATCGCCGGAATCATGTGCGCCGACGTACCGGGGAGAGGGGCCGCCCAGATCTTATTGTCGAGAGGCACACAGGGCCAACACCAAGCATTATGGTCTGGGGAGCTATTGGCTTTAATGTGAAATCACAATTATTGCTTGTTGAGGGCACTATGACTGCTCGACAGTACGTTGATAGGGTACTCAATCCAGTGGTTGTCCCTATGATGGCGAACATTGCCAATGGGATGTTTCAGCAGGACAATGCCCGGGTTCACACTGCACACATCTCCAGAGAAGCTCTCCACGACATCACAACCTTAGAATGGCCCATCCTATTGAGCATGTGTGGGACATGATGGGTCGACAAGTGGCCAACCGTCCTCAGTCATTCACAACTCTGGAACAACTGACCCGTGCAGTGCAGCAAGCATGGGCCACAATTCCTCAGGAAGTGATCCAGCGCCTTATTGACTCCATGCCTCGACGAATTCATCAATGTATTGCAGCTCGTGGTGGGCACATCCTGTATTGATTGTTGTCCAAACTTGCGGTCAGTGGGACCTGAAAGTGTAATCATCGAATCACAACCAAACACTCATCCTGCATGTTCAATTGCAGCAATGTAGCACCACTCCTTCTGGGTGTTGCAATTTCCATTTTCTTCAGTGTATAACTTCTAAACGACTTGTCTGATTTTGTTCAAAATAAGTGGATATGCAGTTTATATCATACAGATGTTGTATTTACATACAAAAAAGTGGCATGCAAAGTAAAAATAACTGCCTAATTACCTTCTTGTTGGAATAAAATTCGAATCAACAGGTGTCCATGACCACTTGGGTGAGCATTCACTTATATCACTATCATTATGTACATAAAATGTAATTTC